>NC_081405.1:552709802-553369177 GCF_030272615.1 Cryptomeria japonica
TGCATTGTGCTTGTAGGATTGTAAGTAGGATCAATGTAGGGTCCATACAAGACTTCAAAAGACTATCAAGTGTTATGCTAATGGAATCTAAGAATGCTAAGGATGTTGTGGATCCATGATGATGCTAGATGCTTGTTTTTGGATTTTTCGTTGAATTCTAATTTTTGGGATGTTAAATGATAACTAATGCAGTGATCTACTGAGATGAGTAAGGAATGCCAATACCTAAAAGGGACAAAGATCAAGGTGTTGGTTGTTAAAGTTGAATCTAAACTAGCCCGACGAGTTTTAGGTCCTATTGTTGAAAAAGTAATGATGAAGATGATGCGAGGTCGAGATAATCAAAGGACAACTAAGGTTTGATCAAGTCTAATTAGATGTGCTAAATGCACTAGTTGCTAGGCATGGATGAATGCTCAAAATACTAATGTGGTATAAGGATGAAAATCTAGGACAATGTATGTGAAACTAATGCAAGGTGTATAATGCTCTGCTAGGATGCACTATCAAGTCTCCAATGTTTGTATTTGGTATCTAATAACAGGTCTAATAGTTTGAAGCTCCATAATTCTAATATAAGACCTAATGTTTCAATCTTGAAACAACTGCGGTATGGAATTTCACACTCGTGGTACAAAACTAATCCATAACAATACAAATTATGATAGATGCGTTACATGACTAGACAATTACGTTGTAGGATTTGTCAATTTCATTGCAATAATTAACAGTTGCGTAACAAGATTTTGTAGTTGTAGTGTTCTAGTTAGATTTAGCAAATTCGACTTCTAGGATTGCGTTATTGTTTTGCATGAAAGTTTAGTGTTTCAATTTTGTTAAGAAAACACAACAAATAGTAAAATATAATGGCTATTTTGACTCTAACTTTAGGGTATGGATAAGGCCCAAAAAAGGCCAATGACTTTATTAGTTTAGCACAATTGGAAACACTTGTAAGAAAGCATAACCTAATTAATCAAGTAGGATGGTATCCACAATGTAGGCCCAATCGATAAAATACTGTAGGATTGTGCATGCACTTTCCACTCCCAAAAGTCGGTAGTTAGAGATCCAGTGGCACATAGATGTACCAACAATCACCCCTTTCCTCTTACCCTAAAGGTTCAAAAACCTTATAATCGAGGGATTTCCACCTTACTCAGGATGATACATGTTAGGTAACTTCAAGCATGATATTGTACTTTGCACCACACTATGGAATGACCAAAGGCTCTTAGGATACTAAAAACACTGATTTGTAGTGGAGGTGCTCCTAAGAACACCAATCCATCTACAAGGGTGGGATATAAGTGCAAGCAAACATCCCATCACCTTGTATCCTGAGTCACTAGGGGCCCCAAGGTTGTGCCAAACATGACGATGATTAGATTAGGGTACAAATTTCACTCTCTCCTATTTATATAAACAATTGGAGATATGTGCTTGGATTCAAAGCACTAGGTGGTGAGATCCCAAAGCAAGCCCCTCTACTAAAATAAAAGCTGGGAAGTTGCATATGTTTGTCTTACATCCAATATCATATGGGAATGCAAGGGGAGATGATACACATACAAATTTTTGGATAACACAATGGATTGTGCAAGTGCACCAGTCATAGATAACAATCATTCTTTCCCTTAATGAAAATGAAGTATTATCTACACTAGAAAACATAAACACACAAATCTGCAACCAATATGTTATAAATTTGAAATATATGTCTTCTCCCAAAAATTGCGAATGTGCTACATAAACCTGATTAGTAATCCTAAAAATCTTTTATGTATGCAAAGAAAAATTTGCTGAAAAATTATTGAATTCTTAAAAAGATTTATACCTCACTTTACAAGTTAGTTGCATTGCTATAATCATAAATGCATTGTTAATTTTAGTAGTTGCATAGCAAGATCAGGTGACTATGTTATTGTTGTAATTACTTGCGATACAAAACTAAGCGATTGTGTCATGAAATCTATTGAGTGTTGTGCAAGAATCAACAATTGTGTCACAAAATCTGTCAAATGCATCATTAGATTCTTGCAATAAAAAAACCAAAAGTGAAAACACAACGATACCCTAAATATTAAATTTCTCTGTTAAAAGTTAGCAAAAGATAGATTCAAGTAAGAAACACAAAGAATAATCAACAACGAGACTAATAAATTGAGAAAATTGAAAAGCACAACAATTGCAGTGTTGATTAAAGCAAACATGTCTCAAATTTCTTGTAACCAGTAAAATAAACCAATCGATTGTTGCGTAGAAATCCTCGATTATGGTGCAAAAACTTGCAACTATGATGTAATACTCTACAGCTATGGTGCATAACACTATAGTTGCGGTGTAGAATACATGTACTCACAAAAGCTCAAATTTTGTTGACAATTTCGTTAGATATAGGGATGTGGATCCCATCGAGCATGCCAAAACATATGACTAGGAAATTTAAACACTGTGATTCAATAATAAGATTAACTACACAAAGATTAAGAAGCATAATGA
The DNA here is from genome assembly GCF_030272615.1 of Cryptomeria japonica. Taxonomy (NCBI): domain Eukaryota; kingdom Viridiplantae; phylum Streptophyta; class Pinopsida; order Cupressales; family Cupressaceae; genus Cryptomeria; species Cryptomeria japonica. Next base: position 552,712,305 of record NC_081405.1, read on the forward strand.
ATTTCAATTCATGGTAATGGAGATCGAAATGAAAGTAAACTTAATCAACACAATTATTCTTAATGAAATAAATATTTCCTTTGGCCTCCATTGTTCTTCTCGCTTTCTAAGATTGATAATATTGTTGCTCTCAGAAGTTATCTTAAGCACTCTTTAGATAGTGTGAGCACAAGAAAGCTCGAAGAATGTGGTTAGGAATGATAGATGATTAGGGTCACTTTTTATATATTTTTCAATATCGATCAGTAATGGAGATTTGAGGAGAAGAGTTGATGATCAATGGTTGAGATTTGTTGAGAGGAATTGATTGTGAGTTAACTAACTATGTGATGGGAATTTATTGATTAGTTAAGTGACTTGATTGGCTTGTTAAGTGTATTGATAAATCTGTTAAGATAATTAATTGATCAGTGAAGTGGATTGATTGATTTGCAAAACTTGAAGTTAGTGTCTATTAAGAGGTGGAGTTAACTAGTATTTAAATAATTGAAACTATTTAAACATGTGCATAAGATGAATTAAATAAATAAAACAATTATTTTATTTACTTTTAGGAAATATTTAAAAAAATTAAAGATTTTATTTGATTATTGAAGACTTATTTAACTAGTTAAATAACTAAAATAATTATTTAATTATGAGAGTGGAAGAAAAAGGAATTATTTAAATAGTTGAAATTATTTAATCAATGTGCATGATGGAAGAATATTGAAATAATTAAATAATACAAATTATTTAATTACTCGAGCAAGAAAAGAGTAATTAAATAATAATAAAAAATACTTAATTAATGGCGGAAGATGTTAAAATAATCAAATTATTAAAAATTATTTAATTAATAGTGAAGGGAGGGAAATTTAGATTTTTGAATTTCAAATAGAAGAATGTGTTTAGTTTAATTAAATTACCTAATTTATTTAATTAATCAGGAAAAAAATAGTAAAATATTGTTCGTAGGCATCAGTGTAAGTTTTGGTGTCTACATATATTAATTTGTTGATTCTTGATAGGTTCTTACAGAAGGAAAAAAATTATTTTTTTTGTGTTATCCAATGAAACGATGAAATGAAAGTGTCTTAAGATGATGTCTTTATACACAACTTTAGACACACATTTTGAATTCTTGATACCCATGTAGATAGGTAATGAAGAAGTCACAAGAAAAATCCAAACTAAGGAATATTGCATTTCATAGTGGAATATTGAAGCTCTAGGTTAGTTAGTGCAACCAAATACTCAAATAACATGCTAGAAAAATGTACTAAAGATATTGATCCAAACCATACACAATAAATAGAAGAAAGTGTATAAATACACATTTGTCTCTTCTATAAAGGTCAGGCGACCTTTAACCTATTGTAAAATAGAATATATCTAAAATAATCCACCATAGATAACTATAAGGTCGAATTGAAAAGGTGATTTTTTAGGCTCACGAGGCTAGAGATATTTTATGGGATAATACACATTCTTTTTAACTTTACGAGTTGTCAATCTATTGTTTAATTTTGATGAATTCCCCTATTTTCTTATTTGTCTCCTCTTTTAATAAATAATGTATACTCAAATAATTGGTTGACAAGTGTCATTGTAAGCTTCATAATCTTAAATAAAGTATTTTTCAAATCTAACTACCTTGGTTGCGCAAAAGACAAACTATTTCATTCTATTCTTTTTTTACCTCTTCCATTTGCTTGTTCCACATTAGAGATGATGTGAGTTCTTAATTTATGTATGAGGGTCTTTGCTCTCCAAGAAATATTTACTCCTACATATGCTTTTTGTTAAAGATCAAAATAAGGGTTAAACTTAAGGCAATAACTTCTCTTTTTCCCTTATACCTTTTCTCACATAAACTTGTAGAATTTATCTATAAGAAAAAAGTCTTAATTTCTTTTTTATTATTAGGACAAATATTTAGGTGGATTTTCCAATTATACATTCACTTGCTCAAGACCTCTTTGATGACAACTTTGGGCTATCTATTTTTCATTTATTTGACTTTTTTAATATATTCTATGAGATACACCATAATAATAACTTCAATAAGAAATGTACTCATTTTGACTAAAATGGTCACATCTTAGATGCAAGATTGATAGATGAACTATATATAAGGAAGAACGAGGAACAAAAATATGCTTATTCTACAACAAAAGAGTCCTAGAGATAAAATGACACTTCATCACATAGCGCACAATCTATAGGGCTATTTGTATCTAGTTTGAAAACAACTTGAAATTAGACAAACCGACCATCTTATTTGAGAGAGCAAGGCTTAACAAAACTATAATTTTTTTTTATTTTTGTTTTTTTTGGTAGTAGGCACTTTTTCAGGTGCCGATACACTATTGCTATATAGAGATTTGAACCTTAGTGGCGATTTCACCAAACAAGTGTTTTAACCATTGTACTACATGGACCACCCCTAACAAAACTACAAATTTAATGATTAAGATCCCTAATCAAAAAATGAAATTTGAAAAAAAATGAAAATACCTTATAATTATGACCCTTCATCCCTTAATACTTTTGTTTTGATAAATTACTTCAAATCTTCCTTTCATTCATTCAACATACTTGTCATCACAAATTTTTAAATTTTGATATATGATAACCTCCACACAAAATGACACTCCAAAAAATCCCTCAATATATAATTTTTTTTTAATGATTTAACAACAATAAAAATGCAAAATATAAAGATTTAACTCTAAATTTTTTAATAAAAAACTACGCACTCAATGACATACCATTTTGTGTGAATTTTGCCCCTTAAATTTGTATCCATTTACTCTCATTTTAAACTAAAGGTTTAGGCCCCTGAATTTTAATACTTTCATCTATTTTAATAGTTATACCAACGAAAGCTTGTGAGTGACTTCTACAAAAAGGAAAAAAAAAACGAACCTAAACAGATGTGCGATTCATGGAATATTATGACAATATAATTTTCATCTGGGTCGCTAATCTAGTGCAACCGAGCTGAGAAAAATCCCTTGAAATTTCTGAAGATCAAGCAACAATGGAGGTACAAGTTAACCAGTCAACAATGGAGGTAAAAATTAACCAGTCAGAGAAACAAGAGGAGGAAGAAGAGGGGGTATTATTGTACTACAAGTACGTGGATGTACCAGATACAGAGTCCCTCCTCCACTGGTTTCGTGATGACTGCAGTGCTCTGGGCCTTGTTGGTCGGGTTCGCATCGCCCCCGACGGCGTCAATGTTACTGTAAGTAGAGTCTTCCAGTTTTTCTTTAAATAGCTTATATCAGAGTCAAATCTCTTAGATTTTTAATGAACATGAACTTGTTTGTGGCCCTAATTATTCTTAGCTCTTAACACGGCCTAGTTTGTTCAAATGATTATAACTCGAGCAATGGCTGGACTCGGCTTTAGCTGATAAATACCACGAATTGGAGCAACTATTTGCTTCTAGATACGCCTAAAGGTGTTGGTGGATTGGCAAGGCCTGGTTTACTCCCAAGCTTCTCCAAAAATCCATGACTACACGGCGCAACATCACTTGCTCTCAAAACTATCTCTAGTATAACCAATTTGAATTTGAGTGTTGTAGTAAACATTGTTGTTCTTTTTGTTTGTAACGATTTTAAGTTTTGTTACTATGTAACTGACCACGTGTTAATTACATAACCGACTATATGTTAATTACTTTACCGACTGGATAGTTGCTAGGAATTAGTTTAAGTGGTTACCGATGGTTGCATTCTAATTGGCAACCGTTAGGGGACTTTAAAGACACTTCTCGTAGTTAGGGAAGGAGTTTGATTTTATACATGGTTCTCTCTGGTCCATATTTTCATTGTAAGTACTACCCTGGAATAAGCAATCACTGTTCTTCATCTCGACTACTTGCTATGTATTGTTATGCTATATTAATATTGCAATTGGTAGTGTAATAGTTTAGCTGTGAACATCGACCCAAAAACAAGTGTCATTAATCGTTAGCCAGAGTAAATGCAATTTAAGGTTTCATAATAGAACTGAATACTGATCAAAGCATTAACCATGACCTGGTCCACCATAAACAGCGTAGTCTGCAGCAATGGCAGGAGATTAAGGATTTTAGACATATTCTGCCCATTTCATCACAAAATAGTAGGATGGTAATAAATCTGGTCTTCCTCTCTGTAAATCCCAGTGTTAAAAAACTCAGTCTCAGCTCAGACTTGGCAAGCTGATGCACTCATACTTAGACTCGACATGAAAAATTAAAAAAACCATGAAATGATGTAAAGATTCTTAATGATTAAAACTTTTATCATGCATCCTTCAATAAATAAATTTTAAAGACAAAATAAACTAATTAAATAGAAGTATCAATCGATTGCATACACAAGTATATATCGATAATATGAGTATAAAAGCAGATTTTAGTTGAAGGAAACAACACTTTTAAATATATAAATACTGTCGAGTGTAAGTGTTTAGGTGTACAAACTCATGGGTTATGATATATGGCATCAAAAACAAAAAGTGACTATATGGAGTCATGAACTATGTTAGAAAAGTACTTGTAGCTCAACCCAACATTGCTAGTTGTATCTGGAGTCATGTGCTTGTATCTCAGACAAATCTACAAATGCTGCCACAGCTATATGAGCACTTCATAGGATATGGATTGATTTGATAAACCATAAGTATAAATATAATTCAATTAGCTAGGATTTTTGATTGCAAAAAAGTCGAAAGAATAAAAAAATGTTGCTTTTCCATCCAGCATGGCCCATAATGATTTTATTTGTTGCTTTTTAAACTACAGTCGGGGTTTGGAGGCAGCAACCTTAGTAGGATTCAGGGGTTTGAGGGCAGCATTTTTGGTGCGCTCCTTGTTGCGATATAGAGTGGGGTTAAGGGATAGAGCCCCTGTCAGCAAGTCCAAATTAAAGCCTTTGAGACCACACAGACCCTCTTAGAACATGCCATTTTTCATAATTTTATTGCTTTTAAACAACCTTCAAGATTCCCCCAAATCCTTTAAAAAACACTTGACTTGCACACTTTTATGTTTGAGTGTTTTAATTGTTTATTTGTCTCTTTTTCCAGTTACTTGGCTGAGTCTTCCCAGTGGGGCTTGCTGAGTATTGTTGATTTGGCAAACTCGGCAAGTCTTACTAGATTCGTTAGGTACTTGAGGCATGAGTCCTTAAGCCTCAACTTAGTTTATCTTTCCTCGGAACTCATCAAGTCTAGTTGAGTCCAAGCAAGTCTTATATGTATGATAAATTGTAATGTCTCCATTTTTTGCAATATTGTTCAGTTAGCTTTTGGCCGGTTTTCGAGTTTTCTTGTAAGCTTCCAGTTTGGTTGGAGAGAACTCCAAACTTCTTGGAGTGCATCCTTTCAGTCTTTCTTGGTTTTGTTCTTGGATTTGAGCTCAGTTGGTGATATGAATCACCGTGACACTTTCAGAAGTGTTTTTGGCCTCTTGGTGTGTTCTCCAAACTTCTTGGAGAACACATCTATTTTCAGTAAGTTCTCAAGTCAACACCTGTCATCATCCCTGGACTTCAGTTACTTTGATCAGTTTTGGTGTCAACTTTCTGGTGCCTTAGCAGTGCTTTCTGCAACTCAGGTTGAATATTTAAATTATACACCTACGTTTCTGAAATTTAATGTTAAATTGTTTACTTAATGTTTTACTTTATAAATTTATTTTATGTCCCCCTCAAAAGTGGATTCCTAGGGAATTGTGAGGGGTATTTGCACACAAAGTTTATTTTAATTTGTCAAAAAGGACATTTGAGGGAGAATTGAATTATTTAAAATTAAAAATCGCTCTTTTCCCTCCAAAAGCTATAAAAGGATGTCTGGGCTCTCATTTTCCATATGTAGAAGAGTACATATAACAAAATGTTGCTGGATTGAACCGGTATGTTCTTCCTTGAATCTTGTGAGGATGAAAACCCTCATCAGATAACTGTTTTCAGATTCAAAAGACAATCTCTAGCTGGTTGGAGTGGTTTTATTCAGGAATCACCATTGTTCACAAATTTGCTGATTTGGGGTTACAAAAAAATTGGTGATTATTTCTGATATTTTTGGTGCATTTAAATGTGTTTCTAGCTAGGGTTTGCTGGCTGCTTAGTTTGTGGGTGTTGATGATGCTCTAGCTGGTTGTATCATCTATATATTTCATTGGAGAGTGAATTGAAGGATTAGAAACATCTGAAATCATGAGCAAAGTGATCTCCTTAGCTGGGCGACTTCATTGAATGGGTTTTTGAGGTTAGTCGCAAGTTGTTTGTTATTTCCATGAAAGTTGTAGTTGTACATATGTGCAGGGTATCTTGGATGCATGGTGTAAGGCTCCTAGGGTAAGGTGCTACACTTTTGAGTGATTTCTGTTGCTGGTTGGAGGTGCCTAGGGTATATTCTTCATTTCCAGGTCCTTAGTTGATGAACAAATGGAGATGAAATGAGTTAAATTTAGTACTTGCTGGTTGCCCCTATTTCCAGGGCCATTCTCATGTTAAGTTTGACTGAAACACATAGCAGGCCTGAAATTAGCCATTTTCCATCATTGTGGGGTTGAATAACAGTGTTGGGTTTGTGTTTAGTGTTTGGTGACCTTTTGGAGGTGTTATTGGTAAGGTTGGAGGGCATCATTGAAGGTTTCTTCTTATTGTTTGATTTTGCAACAGTCATTACCAGAGCTGCTGTCTCTCAGATAATCATTGCAGACCTGTTTGCCACCTTTTTTTGAGAGTTTGGAGGGTGTTTGGGTTGAATTTTTTGGTGTGAATCCATCACAGGCACTTGGGAGTGTATTGCATTCAAGTTTGGAGGCTTGCTGGGCAATATCCATTGCTGTCCTCCTGCTCATAACAGTGAGACATTTGTGCATATTCAGACCTGCAGCAGTCATCTTTGTCTCTGTTTTGGAGGTATTTCATGTGGGGTTTCCTATTTATGTTTGTTTCATGTATTGGTGTCTCATTGTGAATGATAATTCACTCAAAACTATGTAACAGCAGCTTCAGGAACAATGAAAAAGTATATCAGAACTTTATGACAACAAGGTACCATTATTTGCATGTTCATGTTGTGATTTCCATTGGCAAAAAATTTAATTTTTTAGGGGTGTCTATTACACAAACCAATAAGATCTCTCATACAAGGTTTTATTCCATTGATGGATTATTGAAGGCATTGGTGGTAACCTCAAAGATGGCGATTTTCTTCGGGCCCTTATAGGTTGTTTTTTTGGTCCATGGTTTAATACTTGCTGTATTATAATATTGGCTAACAATTTCCTAGATTGATGTAGGTTATAAATATGAATACTTCCACCTAGATTAAGGCTAGGAAAATTTGAGAAATATCGTACAATAAGTGGGTTGGTTTTGCTAGGTTTTTCCCATATGGGATTCTTAGTGTAATTTTTTTTGTTATATTGTGAGTGTGCCATTATCTCATTCTATTGCATTTAGTTTTTTGTCGACGTTGCTTCTATTTTATGGGTTTATTTGTATTTTTTCTCATGTAGTATTTGCGAGTAGTGAAATGATCGAGAGATGGAAAAGAAACTTTCCTCTTGTCTACCTGAATATTGGCCTATGCTTTCTTAGTTATGGTAAGAGCCTTGGTTGCTAAAGGCCTCCTTTATTGGGTCCAACTCTAGGGCCTCTTGAACTAAATTTGGTATTGATTTTAAGTATCCTTCCAAAGTCAGCCTAGGACAAGGGATGCTTCTTCATTAAGACGTCTGAACAAACGCCAATCAATTCCATTCTAAGAATAGTTCTCTATTCAACAGATTGCATATACTTATAATAGGAAATTCGGTCCCTGACAATGTGTAGCTCAAAATTGTTAGCGGCATTATTGTACACAAACATAAGACTAGTTAATTATGTGTAATTGCTTTGGATTAGTTGGCAACCGAGGGGTGGTCGTTGTGGTGCGACGGATGGCGCTCGCACCCCCTCGGTATCTTTATATACTTCGGAATGTAACTTGTAACACACAATTAAGAATGGAATAACATCTCTTATATTTGTCTGATATCTATGGCATTATTATTCTGCATTACGTGTTTTATCTGTGTACTTTAAGTTATTCACCCGAGAGGGCAAACATTTGGCGCCGCTGCCTAGACGTACTCGGGAATGGAAGAGGTGGATGGCGCACGGACACGATGGGCCTACCCATTGGTGAGGTAAACCCAGAGGCTGACGACGCGCGAACAAAACTTTACACAGGAGAAAACACCGCAACGAGAGAATTTTCAATTCTGCTCCAGGTAGCCATTTAGACCTACGTCCGACGAGAGGCGGAAATCCCGCCAAGTGCCGTGTGGACAGCGTTGGAGGTGAGCCCGACAGTAAATCGATTGATGAACCATCTGCCCCGGCTACTTGCGCAGGCATCGCTGGCACAACAAGCTCGCCTGGAGGAGATTGCCCAGGAAGAGCGACGCCAACAAATCCTTCAACAGTACGAAGACAACAGCCGATGAGAAACGGAACGGGATGGCGCCAAGCCAGGAGGGAATTGAAACTTGAACTTTCTATATTCAAATAAAAGTGTCATTGACACGAGTTGTATCTGACGAAATGAATTAATAAAGACGTGTTTTGATTTATGTATTGTAAGTTATGGAAATGTGCGGCAATTAATGCCCAACCTATTGAATAAAGATAGAAATAAAAAAGCAGAAACGAACGAGTGGGAGGCCGCGTAGAGGGCCTTGATTCTGGAACAACGTGTAGAACGTAGACGGAGGCTGAGGCAACTTGCCGAAGGACGACCTGTCGAAGGGAACCAAGGAGGTGTCGCGGAGGGTGCAGAAGCCGAGGGGAATTTCTACGCGTCGCCAGACCACCGTAGGGCGCGGAACCACAAAGAGTTTCTGGAGGAAACAAGGTTACGGCGAAATCTAGTCGAGGAGACTCGGGATCAATTTAGAAACTTATCCCTTACACCATGGAGTGAGGATCACCAAGGGGAGCAAGGAGTGGGCGCGGGTGACAATGAGGGGGAGGGCAACCATACGGCTGTAGGTGCGATGCACGGCAGGCAGAACACCGTACCCCCAGTCACCCACGTAGGACACACCACAGGCGCTGGAGGGAGCGGCGCAGGGGCACAGACACAGCCACAACCACCTCTAGGAAGACGACCCCCAGCGATGGCGAGTAAACAAAAACTGCCGAAGTTCAATGGTGACGGGAAGGAAGATCCCGTCCGCCATTGTGGAACGTGCGAAACCATATGGTCAGCGAACGGTGTTACTGTTGACGTGTATTTTGTACACAACCAAACACAGAATAAAATACCCAAATGCTACCTTATCCTCTCTTGAATAAAGCCTCTGAATGCTGAAGATATCGCGAAAAAGGATCAATCAGGATGACTTCAAGGTTCTTCGTTGTAGGATCTCTACGTGTGGATAAGCACCAGTGGTCGTTGTATATGCTGTTTCTTCAAGGGGCCTTACGTACTTTCTGGGAAAGCTTGTCCGTGTTACTCTCTTTTGACTGTAGGAATAGGATTTTCCTAATACTAACAGATTTTCAAAAAATAGCAAAAGATAAGGGTTTCAAGGGATGAATACTAATCTAATCCTAAGAATGACTCAATGTGGGCTAGACTTGGTAAGATTCTACCAATTTCAGTATCGCCAAGGAATTACAACTCTACTGGAATTGATGCGATCTTCTAAGGTGATTCAGTGATTTTCAAATCATCAAGGATATAGATACTATCATAGAGATACATATCAATATTTCAACAATGATTGAATGTTTAAGCAATCTCAATATCTCCAGTTGACCACACAAGGCGTCCTTACAATCAGTAAGAAGCTAGTGGTTTGGAACATGAATCTCACCAAAGATCAAGCACAACACTTAGTCCTTCAAACTAAAACATAAATACTACTTCGACTGAGAATGATTCAAGAAGATAAACAATCATGAAGATAGCCACAAGTATTGCAATAAAACACCATAACTTCAATATTTTATTGATCTCAAAACCAAATAGACAACAATTGTTCAAAATTCTTTCTTCACTACTCAATCTTGCTACACAATAACTTTCTTCTCTCTAAGCTCTCTCTCTTCTCTAACTTCTAACTATTATCAAAATGAAAATGAGTGAGGGTATATATAGCATCCTCAAATACAATGAACGGTCCAGATCGAAAGAAGATCAATGGCCAAGATTTTGACACCTAAACCCTAATTAGGGTTTGTTACAAAAAAGGTCCCCATTTAGATAAACATCATTAAATGCATAGCCAATATTTAATTAGCACAAATATCGAGGAAACATAGACCAATAGGAAATAAGCTACCACATCATCCTATAACAACTTTTCATCTAGAATTTTGTTCCCTTTCCTATGCTCTTTTTTAGCATATCCAACGAATCTGGACACAATTTCCTCAATCTCAGCAATGGGAATCTCAGGAAGATTCTTCATTCGTTCTTCCAAGTGAAGGACTTGATCAAAAGCAGTGAGAAGAGCTGTCTCCCATCCAGGTTCAAGTTCTTTGATCTTCTCAATCAGGAACATGGTAGTGAACATCAGATCTCGTTGCGCATCTGTGATGACGTTCTCCTCTTTGCAAAAGATGACCTTGACTCTCTCCTCCAACTCTTGGATGTCCACATCTGTCTCAATCTCGATCCGCCTACCAAGAATGGTACACAACACTTCAAACACCTTATCTTGAATCGGATGGATGACACCTTCAACTTGACTGCATTTGGTGTTGATGTCTTCAAAAAGAACCTCTTTCATTTGGAGCAGAGCTGACCATTGTAGGAGGTTATGAGTTCCTCCATCCATTATCTTTTCTTGTTCCAGGATCCGTCTTGGTGTTTGCCTTATCACTTGTAGGATAGGAATGATAACATCTCTAGTGTGAGTGAAAGCGGCTACAGTTATCATTAGACTATGGATAACTTCAAGGACCTTGATAGCTCGATGAATTGTCTTCATCATTCTTGGTGCAAATTCAATAGCTACCATGTGGGATTTATCAATCCAAGAGCTCATAAGCTGAACCAAGCTCTTGACCCTTTCTGCTTCGCCAACTGATTCAAGAGGAAGTGCCTGTAAAGGAGATACTGCCGGATCTTGACGTCTCAAGGGCTGATTGAGATGACTAAAATAGCCTCTCCAAGCGCCGACCTCTCTCTCAAGCTTCTTATTCTTTTCCATTTCTTCTTTAGGTTTGTCTTTAAGTGCTTCAAATGAATTAGTTGCCTCTTCCATCGCTTGTTCGGTAGTAAGTGGACCAAGCTCAAATGTTTCTAAGTCATACTCATCTACAAGAATCTCACCCTCATACTTGTCCACTACTGGTGTAGCTATTTGCAATTTCCTGGATCCTGCCTCATCCCTTAGTACCTTGGACATCTTTGTGGCCTTCTTTTCCATTACCTCTTGAGAATTACCTATAAGGCTTTCTAAATCAATTACATCTTCCTCTTCAACCACAACTACCCTTGTCAGTCTCTCTTTTAACCAATCTGGAATGGTGGATCTTGTTTCTCTTACTTGTATTTCTTTAAGCAGTGGTCCATCCTCTCGGAGAGTAGATGTCGCTTCATCATCATTTTTCTCTTCATGTAGCTCATTAACATAAACTTGAGGAGATTGACTTGATGAATGTTGAGGCGTCTGTTCCTTTTCTGGCTTGTCATCTTGTACCATGGATTCCATAGATTCATCAATTTTAGGTACCATCTTCCCTTGACCTTCCCCTTGGCTTGCCTTCTTTTCATGTCGAGAAGATGTGCTTGATGGGTGACCAAGATTGGCTTCTTGTTTCTTCTTGGAAGGTTCCCTTTTCTCAGGTCTTTCTTTCCTCTTTGCACCTCTAGGATGAGAAGTGTTCTCACTCACGCTTGCTTCTCCTTCTTCTGGTCTTGCCTCCAAAGTAAAAGTCATTGATACATTCTGCTCCCTCAATTTTTGATGCTGTACATCCACCCATCTGCGAGTACATGATAAAACAGGAGCCATCAAAACTCTCAAGTCTAAAACCTCGGGCTCATTCCAATCTATCTTCACTCCTTTGTCTTCTTTCTCATAGGACGACTGGAGGTATCTACCATTATCCTGGGCTTGATCAGCTACTCTATAAACCTTGCATTTCCTGATGAAATCTAGGGGTAGCCTGGAATGCATCTTTCTTTTAACCTCTAAATCACTTGGGAGATTCATCCAAAAGTCCTCCACCTGAAACTCATGTTTGTACTTCTTACCGATTGTCTCCTCCATATAACCGTGAGGATCAAAATTCTCCCGCGAGGCAAAGGATGTGAATGAGTATAAAGATAATTCCTTCTCTGCATCCTCCGAGGCTTGAGTGTTAGGACACACCTCAACTGAATTCCCCAATATGATGGGCACGAGAATTCCATTTCCATGCTTGTGTCTGGATGCCTTCGCATAAGCTGCCAATTGTCTAGTCACCTCAAGTAGCACTATCTTGTCTGTCGGATACCTCGGCAACATGTAGGGTGGTGAAGGACACCCCTGAATTTTGATGCATGTGAACTTTTGAAATTGGATGAACCAGGCGCCATACTTCTTCACAAGGTCTTGTGCATCCAGAGATAGTCGATTATGAATCCCACCTTGCAATATGCTAGTAATGTTCATCGTGAAGGTGTCATTGACTAACTTGTAGTCACTTCTAGGCGGATGATGCAGATGAACATAAGAATCACAAACTCTCATTTCCCCGGGTCCTCTTCCGATCACTCCTCTGTGAGGTAGCCCTGCATATTTGTAACTCTTGATTAAGGCATACATAACATATTAGCTCATGTGGAACGATTTGGTGGGTCTTAGCCTTCTCAACTGCACATCCAGACAATTGCTAATAATTCTGGCCCAATGAAGCATTCCTTTTCCTTGGACTATCACTTGAATGAAGAAGAACATCCACTTTTCGAAGTAGAAAGCTTGAGGAGCCCCTGTAACTCGATTGAGCAAAGTTATCAAATCTCTGTATTCCTCTTGGAAGTCGATCCTATGCGGTGTATTGGGAATCTTGTTCAGGCGAGGCCGACTTTTGAGCAACCAATTCTTATTGATGAGATTCAGACAAGTATCGGGATCATCTTCATAGATTGACCTGGCTCCTTCTAAGCTTTTGTAAATCATATCTTTATGTTCTGGAAGATGAAGAGCTTCACTTATAGCTTTTTCTGAAAGGTAAGCTAAGATGTTCCCTTCCTTGGATACGATCATCCTTGATTGTGAGTCATAGTGGCGGGCGCACTCGATCATCAGCTCATGACACCTGACTGCGGGAGGGAAACCTGCCGCCTTGATGATGCCACTTTCAATTATCTTCTTCGCAACAGGTGATGGCTTGCCAATGTAGGGGACTTCTCGAAACTTCTTCACATTGAAGTTTCCTAAGTTGGTGTCTCCGATATTACTCCATTTGGACACGATCCCGGTCTCTAATTCGTCATTCTTCTGATCCTCTTTGATGAGAGCCGGGCGACTAGTAGATACTCCAGCCTTTGGAGTCGCCATCTTGACACCTACACAACATTTCAAAATTAGTCCTTGATCATTAAAGGGTAGAAAATAAGATTCGAAAGGAGGATTTAAGATATTAATTAGGAAATTTCATGATAAATCTAGAATTATCATTTCCTAATTAATTAATCAACACTTAGACTTTTCTAAAAAAAATGCCCAAAAATCAAGTCTTGAATAAGGATATTAAGATAATTTTGCCATACCTCCTCTTGAGTACTCAAAAAAGACTTGACAATGATGAAAGAAAACTAGACTTTGATGGACAAGGCCTAGATTATAGTCCTCCCTTGGATGGATTGCGCCTCCTCTAGCTTCAAAAGAATAAATTCCACCCTCCTTAGCCTTCAACACTTACCAAAATTTCGCCTCCAATCTGGTGGATTTCGCTCCTCAATTTACTCTTCAATTTCGCACTTAGAAGGAATGAATGAATGATTTGAAATGTGAAGCAACACTCCTCCATTATATAGAGCGCTCACCCTACTCCCTTCAAGGCTGACTTGGCAAAAAAAAGGGGTAAAAAATAAATAAAATCTCTAAAAATGGGTGGCCGACTTGCCTATAAAGGCAAATCAATTCCCTTGAGCGCTCATTTTAAATTTTAAAAAAATTAATTTTAATCCTCCAAGGTAAAATTTTGATTATTTCAAGGCTTAAAATTAATTTATTAAATGCAAAATGCTTTTAAATTAATGCGAATTTAAATTTAATTTTCCAAATGTCTCAAATTTAGCAATTTTGGTGATTTAGTGCAAACTGGAGAATATCAATTTTTTGATCAAGGTCTTAATGAAGCTTGCTAATGATTTCCCCCTGGACCCTCTCCAAGGATTAGGAGCGATTTTCCAAATTTAGCCTTTAATATTTCATACCTTGACTCTAAAATCTCCTGGAGGGTGAATTCATATCTAGTTAAGGTCTTGCATTTCAAATTTTGGTATTCTGCATGAGGAATTTAGGTGAAAATGTGGATTTCGCCCTGGACCCTCTCGAAGGGTTAGGAGCGATTTTCTCATTTTAGGTTATAATCCACCTTAGCTTGATTGTTGAACTCTCAACGCAATTTCCAATATCCATTTCCTTGCACCATTGAGTTACTTCATCAAAAATCTTGAAGGAAATAATGCTTTTAGAGGAATTTCGCCTTGGACCCTCTCCAAGGGTCAGGAGCGACTTTCATAATTTGGCTCAAAATTGACATTTTTTAAAGTTCAAAATCTCTTCAAGGCATCTCAAATAGGTCTTCTCACTGAATTCAAAACTTAGTTCTATCCAACTTAGGAGAAAAAGTGTGATTTTGGTGTTTTTCGCCCTGGACCCTCTCCAAGGGTCAGGAGTGATCTTTTCTCCTTAGGTTTACTCCTTCATCAACTTCTCTTGAGTCTTTCATTCATCGCTAGGTAATGTCCTTCCTCATCCACTCATTCAAGCTTGTTTTGTTTCTGCAAGGCAAAGTGGAGGTTTTTCAAATTTTCGCCCTGGGCCTTCTGCAAGGGTCAGGAGCAACTTTTCTTCTCTTGGCCTAGAATCATCAAGTTTTGAAGCAAACCGCTACTCATCATGATCTTAAAGGGCATCTTTACCTTAGTGCATCCTTGCCTTAGCAAAATCTTCAAGGAAATAGGTAGTTTCTGTGATTTTCGCCCTGGGCCTTCTGCAAGGGTCAGGAGCGACTTTTGAATTTTAAGCATATTCCTTCATTCTTTTGACTTCAAATCACCGCTAAGGCATAACACATCGTGTCCTTCTCCTATCCAAGGAAGATATAGCAAGATTTTGTCTTAATTCTACAAAAAAAGGAGAGAACCTTGGAAATTCGCTTTGGACCCTCTCCAAGGGTCAGGAGCGATTTTGATAATTGCCTTCAAAACTTTCATTCTCAACAATCCTTCTTCACTTCAAGGCATTTCAAACATCATTTCAAACTCATGCCTAGGCTTAGCTTTGCTCAAACTTTGGAGGAAAAAATAGGTTTAGAATTTTCGCCCTGGACCCTCTCCAAGGGTCAGGAGCGATTTTTCCTTTTTGGGCTTGGTTGCTTCTTGTTGGCCATCCAAATTATCTTCAAAGGGTAAAACATGCCTTTTCACATCCACTCCAACCATAAAAATCATTTTGACCTTGCAAGAAAAAGGTGTTTTGAGAATTTTGCCTTGGACCTCCTGAGAGGGTCAGGAGCGAATTTTGTAATATTGACCAAAATGCTTCACTTTTCACCTAAAAACCTCTTTGCCAAGTAAGATTTCATCCTGTACTGTGCTATGAATAGGTTTTCATGTCCAAGAAAACTAAAAAAAATGCTCTTGAAAGGAATTTCGCCCTGGACCCTCAGCAAGGGTCAGGAGCGAATTTGCCTTTCCTGGGCAAAACTCCTTCATTCCTTCATCTTCAAACAAGTTTGGGGGCTTCATCATGCTCATTTCGCCATTCACTCATGTCTTAAACACCTCAATTTGACCAAACAAGGCCAAAGATGACTCCAATAGAAATTTTCGCCTTAGACCCTCAGCAAGGGTCAAGAGCGAATTTCTCAATCATGCTTGTCTCATCATCACTTCAAGTTAATTTCTCCTTTCTCCTCTCCAAGGAAGAAAGCACTATTCCTCTCTCATCCATACCCAAGCTTGACTTGATTTTCCCAGGAAAACAGGTGATTGAAGGGATTTCACCTTGGACCCTCAGCAAGGGTCAGGAGCAAAATTTAGGTTTTCACAAAGTCCTTCATCTTTTCAAGTTGAAACTTTCTCAGGTGGGTAAAGGGAGTTACTCATTTTCCATTCATGTTCAAAACTTGATCCTTTTTCACTGCAAAATAAGGAAAATTCAAAATTTCGCCCTGGGCCCTCAGCAAGGGTCAGGAGCGAATTTACCTTTGTTGCCCAAAATTCATCATTTTTCATGTTTTCAAACCCTCAATTGCATCAAGTGACGTCCAAACATCCTTCCGGGAGACCCTGCACAAAACAAGTTAGCCAAAATCAATGACAAATAAACTTAAACAACATTTTCGCCCTGGACCCTCAGGAAGGGTCAGGAGCGAAATCTTCATTTCAGGCTAAACTGCTCAATTTTTAAGTCTCAAACCACTTCACAAGGCAAAGTCAGGTCATTTTCAAGGCCAGGAACCAGTTAGCAAATCTATCCAAAAACAAGAAATTGTGTTTAGAATGAAGTTCGCCCTGGACCCTCAGCAAGGGTCAGGAGCGAATTTTCTATTTCAGGCATCATCTTGCTCTCCAAAAATCGATCAAAAACCTCTCCAGGCAAGAACACACAATTTCGCCTTTAAACATGTCAAAACTTAGTCAAAATTGAGAAGGAAATTCAGTCTACAAGGAATTTCGCCCTGGACCCTCAGCAAGGGTCAGGAGCGAATTTGACATTATCAGGCTCTTGATCCATTTCATTCCCTATTTAACTTGGCCGACTAGATTCCCTTTCTTCACTGACCATGCTTAGCTAACTCAGACTTAGAAACAAACTGGACCCTATCCAAAAAACCCCTATTCAATCTAGACCTGACTTGAGACCTGTCCTATCCCTGACCTAACCAATTTGACTCTCTCGAAAGGTATACCTCATTCTGACAATCTTGAATCCTCAGGTGTACTAACAATTTTACAAAATTTGGTTAGACTCAGCTTGAATGAAACCCTAAAACTGAGCCTCCAAGGTTTAACCCTAATCCAGCTAGCTCAGACAGACCACTCACTCACTCAAAATCCTAAAAGCAGAGAGAAAAACAAGCAGAGAGAAAGCAAAACAAAAAAACAAAAGAGGGGGTCCCCATTCTAATGGGGCGATGTGTGAAATGGTCACAACAGTTACGGACCAAGATGAATGGGTAACATAGTTCCCAGCAACTTTAAGGGGAGTGGCCATAGACTGGTACTCAGACATGGATAAGGCCAAAGTCGGCACATGGCCAGACCTGAAGGAGTTTGGGATAGAGTTTCGCCTCTTGAGAGATGACAACGAAATAGTCGCCAAGATCTATGGAACGAAGCAGAATAAGAACGAGACAGTGCGAGCCTATAATCGGCGGTTGAAGGAACTATTGGGAAAAATGGAGAGTCAACCAGCAGATGGGTTGAAAAAGCAATGGTTCGTGGAGGGACTACAGCATTCCCTCCGAAAGAAGATGAAAATCGTTCCACCTACATCGTATGAAGACGCATACAACAGAGCGATGGATCTCGAGAGCGAGACCAAGACATTGAAGAAAAAGAAGAAGAAGGATAGCTCGTCCGAGGAGGATGACTCGTCATAGGAAAGCAGCAGCGACAGCGAGGCTGGCAAATGGGTGCAAGCGCTCCAGAAAGACATGGAGCGAATGAGGAGGGAATTCAAAACAATGAGAAGCACCGGTCGGACCGAAGGGGATATATGGTGCACTGAGTGCAAAGAGGAGGGGCACACAAAGGGTACTTGCCAGAAGAAGGCATTCTGCAAGATTTGCCAAGTGATGGGACACTCCACCAAGGAGTGCCCATACAACATGAAAACCCGAAGTACACAAATGAGCTAGGTGCTATTCATGGAGCAGGCTACAACGTCCGCACTAGCGGGTATGGGCCAACAAACGAACACAACGACATCATCTGGAGGATACCGGGATAACAGACGCGGCGGCGGAAGAAATAATAACAATAACAATAACAATAACATAAACCGGATCCAGTATGACGCCAAGGGCCGGCCAATGATCCAGTGTAGGGCCTGCAATCAGTGGGGACACTTTGCTCGCGATTGCACAAAGGAAGCCAACCCTCAGCACCTCTGCCGATGGTGCGGGCCAGGTGACCATGAGGACGCAAATTGCCCGAAGCCTGGTGTAAACCTTCTAAATATAGAACCCATGAAGGTGGAAGTATTGGCAATCACCAGGGTGCAGGCCAAAAAGAGTGCATACCCAAATCCCCGCACAGAGACCGAGAGGGTGCGAGAAGCAAGAGACGAGACCACAAAGGAAATGGCCGCACAAGGGCAGAACAACCACCAGACCGCAAGTTCGCTACGGACGAGGGGAGGAGGAAATTTTACGCCAAATATTGCAGATGGAGGTACCTGTGAGAATTCAAGACCTCATGGAGACCATGTCGCAGCTAAAAACGACTATCTTAACCTTTGTACCTTCACAGGGGAAAATGGGGGAGGTCGTGAGCCCCACAGCCGACTCTGCGTTAAGGGAGGTCCTAAGCCCCACTGTCGACCCCATGTTGTTGGTAGTCAACAGCGGACGCCAATCGGCGGTAGTAGAAATGGGCATACTGGGGACTACCTTGACAGACACTATTGTGGACGGAGGGTCGGGAGTAAATGTGCTTCCAGAAGCGACATGGAAAAAACTGGGAAAGCCTACGCTGTGGCCCCCCACGTTCAACCTGCTAGGGGCAGATCAGCATGGGATTAAACCCCTTGGTACCCTCATGGGCCAGCAAGTGATGATTGGCACGCAGCCATTGGTGCTGGATTTTGTAGTAATTCCCCTGAAGCAGAAGGGGTATGATGCCATCCTCGAGCGTGGGTGGCTCATTGCAGCAAAAGCGAACCATAACTGGAAGCGTAATACTCTGTCCCTGGAAAACGTGGGGAGGGAGTATGTGATCGATCTCCGTACGCAGATGGTGAGTGAGGAGTTAGCATCCTTCTCTGACTCGAAATCAGAGGGAGACTAGTTGGGGGAGGGCGGAGATGGACGCCGCATGGAGCCTAGTGATGAAGGGGTGTTAGAACTGGAGGCATGCTCAGGGGACGACGGGGACTCCTTGAATGGCCTCTTCCATTGGCAAATGGGAGATTATGAACTATTTACACCCTCGTGCAACGTATTGAGCATCGAAGAAGAACCAGATATATTTCCCCAAGAATATGGCAAATATAAGGAAGGGGAGGCCTTAGTGAATGAGAAGCCGACACACTAATTCCCGAAGGGGGAGCCCATTAAATATCAGGAAGCCAATTTAAAAGAGACAAATCTCGGGGGGACGAGTGACCCCAAGATCATCCTTGTCGGAGATGACTGGAATCCAGTGCTGAAGGCCACAACCTTCAAAATTTTCCTTGAATACAAGGATGTCTTTGCATGGACATACAAGGACTTGAAGAGCGTGCCCCTAGAGTTGTGTGTACACCGAATAACATTAGTACTGGGAGCCCAACCGGTAAGGAAGTGGTCTTACCGTATGAACAAAAATTATGCTGCATGGGTGAACGACGAAATTGAGCGGATGTTGGAAGCGGGCATAATCTTCAAAGTGCAGACAAGCCAATGGGTGTCTCCCATTGTGATTTCCCTCAAGAAAGAGGCCAATCAGATCCGGATCTGTGTAGACTTCCGGTGCCTGAACGCTGTCACTATTAAAGACCCGTTTCCCATACCCTTCACCGACAGCATCTTGGAGGAAGTAGTTGGACATGAAGTCTATTCCTTCATGGATGGGTTCTCTGGGTACAACCAGATATCCATCGCGGAGGAAGATAAGTTGAAAACAACCTTCATGGTGGAGGATGGTGTGTATGCATACAACCGAATGGCCTTCGGTCTATGCAATGCACCTGCCACCTTTCAGTGCATCACCTTGCACATCTTCGACAAGATGTCGGTGGGGAACTTCAAAGCCTTCCTGGATGATTGGTCTATTTATAGCGGACATGACATCCACCTAAAAACCCTTGGGGAGTGCCTAGAGAGATGTCGGAGGGCACGGTTGGCCCTCAACTCGAAGAAATGTAGATTCATGGTACCACAGGGAAGATTGTTGGGACACATTGTGTGTAAGAAGGATTGAAAACGGATCCGGACAAGATTCGGGTAATAGTAGAAATGGAACCTCCTACGAACGTCACGGGGATAAAGTCCTTCCTTGGTCATGTGAGGTACTACAGGAGGTTCATCAAGAACTTCGCTGAGGTGTTCCACCTGTTGGATAAGCTGACACGGAAAGGGGAACCATACATCTGGACAGAGCCACAGAGCAAGGCCTTTGAAGAGCTGAAGACAAGGTTGATGGGAGCACCCATGTTGGCATACCCGA
The DNA here is from genome assembly GCF_030272615.1 of Cryptomeria japonica. NCBI lineage: Eukaryota > Viridiplantae > Streptophyta > Pinopsida > Cupressales > Cupressaceae > Cryptomeria > Cryptomeria japonica. The sequence goes on from NC_081405.1 coordinate 552,732,885, forward strand.
ATTGGGATAAGGAATGCCACGTTCATGTGGATGCCTCAAACTATGCCATTGGGGCTACATTAGCCCAGGTAGGAGGACACGGGTTGGACCACCCTGTTTATTTTGCCAGCAGGTTGCTCTCGAAGGCGGAAAAGAACTACAGTACCACAGAACATGAAGCCCTCGGTATGGTCTATGCCATATAGAAATTCCGTTATTACCTCTTGGCCACACCATTCACATTTTACGTAGATCACCAGGCACTCATGTACTTGGTAAACAAGCCTATTATCCAGGGGAGGATAAGCCGTTGGCTATTGCTACTACAGGAGTTCACATTTTTAATTGTGGTAAGACCAGGGCGAAGCCATGTCATAGCCGACCAGCTGTCTCGGATTAAGTTGGGGGAACCTCTAAAGGGAGTAAATGATGATTTTCTAGATGCGCACTTGTTCCAAATAGCCGTACTCCCTTCGTGGTACAAGAAGATTGGAGAATACTTGTCGACGTCCCGATTTCCGGAGGGTATGGCCCCAGGGGAACGGAGAAAGCTCGTATTAAGGAGCAGGACTTTCTCGCTCATCAATGGTTTACTCTACAAAATGGGGCCAGACCAGGTATTAAGGCATTGTGTCATGGAAGAAGAAGTCTCGAGTGTATTAAGGGAGGCACACGAAGGACCCGCAGGTGGACATATGGGCCCAGACACTACAGCCCGCAAGGTGCTTTTGGCAGGACTGTGGTGGCCAACCGTACATCACGACGCCAGGGAGTGGGTCGTGGGGTGCGACACTTGCCAACGGGCGGGCAAACCTCTGAAGTCGGACTTCATGCCCCTCAACCCCTCGCACGCACAGGAACTCTTTGAACGATGGGAACTCAACTTTGTAGGGCCTCTCAAGGCTAGCTGCACACGACGGTGCCGGTACATTGTGGTTGCGACGGAATACTTGACTAAGTGGGTGGAGGCGAGGGCTCTCCCAGATAACTCTGCAGTAAGCACGGCAAAATTTATCTATGAGCAAATCATTACGCGATATGGCATACCTATCTAGTTGACCAATGACCGGGGGGGTCATTTCGTGAACCATGTCATACGGCTGTTGACCTCAGAGTTCAAGATTTTTCACTCATTATCGAGCCCGTACTACCCACGTGCCAATGGCCAGGCGGAGGCCACAAACAAAGTATTGGTATCGGTAATTTACAAGTCTTGCGGGGTGGAAAAGGAAGATTGGGAGGAGAGGTTACCCTCTGTACTATGGGCCTACAGAACGACTTACAAAGTGACCACGGGTCAGACTCTGTTCCAACTCATGTACGGGCAAGAAGCGGTGGTGCTAGTGGAATTCATGGTGCCAAGCCTTCGCATTGCAGTAGAGAACAGACTCGGGGATATGGAGAGCCTGAGGGAGAGATTGTATGCCTTAAGTAAGTTGGACGAAAAAAGAATGCTGGCACAATGAGCCACAGAGGCAGCCCAGCAAAGAAGGAAGGTCTGGCACGACAAGCATCTTCGACGGATGAAGTTTAGTCCTGGACAACTAGTGTTGAAATTCAATGGGAGGAACGAAATCAAACCAGGGAAATTTAAAGTGCGATGGCTGGGGCCCTTCAAGGTACGTGAGGTCAATGCCAACGGGGCGATCAAGTTGTGGACACTCGACGGAAAGGAGATACTAGATACCGTCAATGGGTCGAAATTAAAGGGTTATCACGAATGGAGGGAACCTGGACCCTCCAGTCGGGATGTTTGTCAGTCTATTAAAAGATAATGAGATTAAAAAAAAACAAAACGTATGGTCCGTACGACAAGCGTACCGTATGAAACAAAGAAGAAGAAAAAGACGCGGGACCATTGGCGGTGGAACCACTGAAGGTGGAACCACTGTGCGGTGGTCACACCGACGGTGGGGCCACCGGCTGTGGATGCCACCATGCGGTGGACACCCGCACACCACACACATAAACCCCTGCGCAACATTAAACGCAAACAAGAAATAAATAAAAAGAAAACCACGCAGCCCACGCCAGAAGTAAACCACATAGCCACGCAAGGGAAAAAGGACCGCCACGCACACAAGTAGACCACGCAGCCCACGCAAGAGAAAAATAAAAAAAGCGACAAAGAAGGAGAAGGTCGTTACGAAGGTGTCCAATGACCGTACGATTTTTAACAGGAATTCAGTTATACCAGAAATTAATGGATTCAGCAGGGAAACGAAGTTGGAAAAAACAGCTGCAGGCAGCACCATGGATGCCAGCGCCCAACAAAAGCAAAAGCAGACAGCACCACAGGCTGCCCTATGTGCGAAAAATAGATTAACACCCCAGAACATCACCTTTGAAGGCCTGAATGGGTCGGAATGTCGGAAATGGTGGCAGGACACTCCCGACAATGATCTGGTGAAGCAAAACCTCCGTAAGGCAGAAGTCGAGTGGTCTATTCGGATGCCCGTGTTTCCTATCCGCGAGTATGAGGGTGCCCTACGGTTCATGGTGGACACCTTCGACAGGCACACATGCACCAGCACTTTTGAATACCTCGGGAGGGATGTTACCATATCCTTCAAAGCAAGGGACTTCACGAGGGTATTCGGCATTCCAGGCAGACAGGGCAAGAAAATAGAATTGAAGGCTAAAAAGATGAAGCGGGAGGAGGAGCGGTGGATTAAACTAATCTCCAGGAACTTGACGACAGTAGAGCTGGATAGCATGGCTAATGCCACGAAGGGTCGAGGAATCCGTAAGACCTTTGTTGCGGAGGGCCACTGGCGGTGCATTATGGATGTCATCAATAGCAGATTGACAGGGTCGGGTAGGGCGTCGGACATCGCCCTCCCTTAGATTATGCTTATGAACGGGTTGATGAATGGCATCGTGTATGATTGGGCCGCGTTACTCGCAGAGCGCATGTATGAGTTTTTGACGATGCAACATCGCACATTCTATATGCCGCACTATGCTATAGGGTTGTTCCTGGAGGCCACACGGGAAGCAGTGCCAGAGGCAGAGTTGAAGGTACGACCACAGGGACCGTTGGCAGCAGGGAGCCTCAAATAATGTATTGGAGGCACTTGGACATTGGGCACTCTTCCGCGAAGCAGAAACGGGTGGTAGATACGACCTCGGCTTCAGGGGAGCTTGACAGCGGGAGGGATTCCAGTAGGACAGAGGAATCAGAAGTGGAAGAGGAGGATGATAGCAACAGGGCAACAGAGGAGCGGGTCCCGTTTGCCCCACCCCTGCTACTGATGGGCACGCCGTTGCCATCATCTGGAGTGGGCGGCACCTTTATTCCGGCCTTCGGGCAAAGCTGCACGCCAGTTACACTTGGCCCCCTACAGCAATGGGTAGCATCACCGGGCCCAACCACGGCGACACTTACGGAGGACATGGCAGAGTCAGGGACGGAGGAGTCACAACATCGGGTAGTAGTTGCCGAGGAGAAGGGACTGAGGGAGGTAGTGGATACGGAGCCTCAGGTGAGGTTGGACGTTGTGGGGACTGAGGCCGTGGTGACTGTTTCGACGTCTTTGTTGGAGGAGTCGATGACAGCGGCCCATCCCCCGGTCGTAGAGATGCATGCTGACCCGTCGGTCGTGGCTATGGAGAGCTAGCTCACACAGAGATTTCAGATGACTTTGGCACAGCCGGAGGGAGCTGTTGTATTCTCACCGTGTCGAGAGACTAGAGCAGAGGTAGTCGACTTGGACGATTCCTTTGGCGAGACACATGTGCTAGCAGTTGGGCACATGGCAAGAGAGGTCGTCTCTGCCATCCAGACGCCAGGGGAGGGTACACCATTGGTGGCAGAGGAGGTACCTTCACAGCAGGATGCGGTTGTGTCAGCTTTGCCAGAGACTTCACAACCTTCGGAGCAGGAGCTGGAGGATATTGAGGCCTATCTAGCAGACATGGTGATGAGGGGTAGGCGGGTAGTGGCCACTGCTCAGACGCAAGCATTGCAGCAGGTTGTGGTGGAGTTGGAGAGGGCCCTACGGTTTATGTAGGTGGGCTGCTCCGCAGCCTTTACTACATGCTTTGGGTCTCAGGGTTGTGTTGATGTGTTTTTATGCACATGCGAACACAGAATAAAATACCTAAAGGTACCTTATTCTCTCTTGAATAAAGCTCCTGAATGCTAAAGATATCGCAGAAGGACCAATCGGAGAAGCTTCAAGGTTCCTGTTATGTAGGATCTCTACTCGTGGATAAGCTTTATGTGGTATGATGTGATTTTGCTGGAATCACAAGGGGACTTACACTCGATGACTTGAACGTCTGATTTGTTGGAATCACAAGATTTCACTGGCCTAGATTTTGAAAAAAAAGAAAAAGGATGAGGGCGAGGAAAGGATCTAATTCTGACACTAAGAATGTAGGAGCAATGAATAACCTTTGGTGAAATTCTAACTAAGTCTTGTTTTAACATCCCAGGACCATCTCCACAAGGTTAGTGCGATCTTCGGAGGAAAGCTTTATGATGTTTAGATCATCGCTATAAGCACACCATCAGGGTGATGCATATCAGTGAAGAAGCGACAATTGAAGTTAAGCTTAAGCTGAATGTTTCCAGTTGACTACACAAGGCAAGTCTGCAATCAACAAACTACTAGTAGTATGGATATACAAATTTCACCATCAATCAAACACATTTCTTCCACTCATCTAATAACATGAAATCAAATCTGAGAAGTATAAAGACCATGCAAATTGTTGAATCGACCCATAGATTTCACCATTTCTTCAATGAAGTTTTACAAGTCTTTTACAACAATATCTTGGCAACAATCTTTGCCTTCTCTTGCTATTCTACTCTAATTGCTATCCTATCAACTGGCTATTCACTATTAGCTAACTATTCACCTACTATCAACTATTGACTAACTATTAGCCTTTACAAATGAGGAGCCAGGGCTTATATAGTGCCCTCAATACATTTCAATGGCTTAGATTAATTTTAGATCAATGGCCGAGATTTTACAATGAAAACCCTAATTAGGGTTTGTTACAACCAACTCAATTCTGACCAATGAAATAATTGCATTATTTGGACACATGTCTTCTCTAGAATATTCGACCAATGGATAACCGGGGTAGATACATCGAAGTTTGTGCCATCTTTGATGAGTCAGGTACATTGAATCTGGACACGCTGAGGTGGACCAATCCGACTGGAGGAGTGATGATTGGGATGCCACCTTGTCTGACACTTGCAACTTGGTAGATATTCAATTTGATGATGCTGAGAAGCTAACTTTAATTAACTCTTCTGAGACTATCTGCTTCTCCAATGGACCCTTGGTTTAACCTCTTTTGTCTTTGATGTGCAGGATGGATGGTGTACCTTTCCTTCAAATGCTGGACTGGAAGAGGTCGTCCTTGATGATGCTGGACTGGAGGAGGTCATCCCTGCTGATGTTGGACTGGAGGAGGTCCTCCCTGCTGATGTTGGACTGGAGGAGGCCATCCTTGCCCTGGACTGGTCTTCTTTCACCTGCAAGACAAACCAAAAGATGATTAAGGACACATAATAAATTTATTTCAACATAGCATTTTCTACCTTAAATCATCAACAAGAAGATGTTAAAATGAAGCTTGCTCAATATTCTCCCCAGGGACAGGCCCTATAAGGATTTCGCCCTGGACCCTCTGGAAGGATCAGGAGCGAATTTTGCATTCCCGGCCAATTTAGACCTCTTTTCAACATTACCTCACAATTAGCTCCTCGCCTGGCCCAAACAAGGTGAAAAATAGTAGTTTCAAAGGATTTCGTCCTAGACCCTCTGGAAGGGTCAGGAGCAAATTTTGCATCTTTGGACAAATTCCATCATGTCTCTACTCCAAAATGCCTTCCAAGGCAAGCATATGCTATCCTTCTCCTCACCAAAGGCTGGGAATCCACAACTTGACCTTCCTCATGGGCAAACTAGGTGATTTTGGGAATTTCGCTCTGGACCCTCTGGAAGGGTCAGGAGCGAAATTCCTTCTTTAGGCTTCATTTTACACTTCCTTCACCTCAATTCATCTTGCAAGGCTTAAATAACATCGTTTCAACCTCAACTACGCCTTAGGACTCCTAGTCTTGACTTGACACAAGGAGGAAATAGGTAGATGAAGAATTTCGCTCTGGACCCTTTGGAAGGGTCAGGACCAAAATTCACCTTTTAGCTCAAAATTCACACTTTTGAAGGTCAAACATCTTTCCAAGGCATTCCAAATAGCTTTTCTCAACCTAGTCTAGGCTTGACTTAGCACAAAATTTGGAGGATAAGGTGGTTTTTAGGATTTTCGCTCTGGACCCTTTGGAAGGGTCAGTAGCGAAAATCTTATTTTAGGCTTATTTCCTCATCTTTTCAACTCCAATCCACCTCCAAGACCAAGGACACATCACCTCACTCCTATCTAGGCCAAAAAAATCAAAATTTTGACTTGTCTTGCAAAGAAAGTAGGTGATCCTATGATTTTCGCTCTGGACCCTTTGGAAGGGTCAGGAGCGAAATCCTTGGTTTGGGCTAATTTCCATCATTTTTCAACACCAATTAACTTCAAAAGGCAAGAACATGTCTCCTCGCACCCATTGAAGCCATGAAAACCTAACGTTTGACTAGACTTGCAAGGAAAATAGGTGGTTTTAAGATTTTCGCTCTGGACCCTTTGGAAGGGTCAGGAGCGAAAATCACTTTTTGGCTCAATTCCTTCAAATTTGATAATCATTGATAAGTCAAAGTCATTCCTAAGGCCTTCTTTGATCCTGACCCACACTAGATTTGGCATAAAATAGAGGGAAAAGACAAGTTTTGCACAATTTCGCCCTGGACCCTTTGGAAGGGTCAGGAGCGATTTTCAAGTTTTCTAGCATGTTCATCCATCATTTCATCTTGAATTCACCTCACAAGGCAAGGAAACACCTCTCTTCTCTCATCCAACCCAAGTTTGTCTTGATTTTGCAAGGAGAAAAGGTGATTAAAGAATTATCGCCCTGGATCCTTTGGAAGGGTCAGGAGCGAATTTCTTCGTCTAGCCCAAAATCGTCATTTTTGGAGACAACAATCAACTCAAGGGCATTTTTCACCTTGGTCTAGGCATGGTTTGGCACAAATTTGAAAGGAATATGTAGATTTAGGATTTTTGCTTTGGACCCTTTGGAAGGGTCAGGAGCAAAAATCTTGTTTTAGGGTTATTTCTCCATCCTTTCAACTTCAAATCACCTCCAAGACTTAGGACACCTCGCCTCACTCCTCGCTAGGCCAGAAAAATCAAAATTTTAACTTTGCCTTGCAAAGAAAGTAGGTGAACTTGGGATTTTCGCTCTGGACCCTTTGGAAGGGTCAGGAGCGAAAATCTCATTCTAGACCAAAAATCATCATTCTTTCAACTTGAAACTTCATTGCAAGGTAGAATCTCACCTTTCTTTGCCTAGGGACAAGGTTTTAAGCCTAAGAAAGGTAAAAAAGTAGGCTTGTAAGGAATTTCGCCCTGGACCCTTCCAAATTCCTTTCTTGGCTAAAACCCTCATTCCTCAATGCTATCAAACACTCTCAAAGGCAAGATCATGTCCATTTTCCCTTAAAGATGCCTTACAAATCAAAATTTGGTCAAATAAGGCAAGAAATGAGTCTTAGGAAGATTTTCGCTCTGAACCCTTTGGAAGGGTCAGGAGCGAAAATCTCATTCTAGGCTAGATTACTCACTTTTCAAACTTCAAACCACTTCAAGAAGCAAACTTAGATCATTTTCCACTTGAGGAAAGAAGGTTTCAAGGTCAAACAAGGTAGCAAATGAAATTTATGATGAATTTCGCTCTGGACCCTTTGGAAGGGTCAGGAGCGAAATTCTCCTTTGGGCTAAAATCTTGCTCCTTAAAATCATCCAACTCCCTCTCAAGGCAAGAACATACTAATTCATTCCCCAACATGCCCTAGAAACCAACACTTAGTCAAAATTTGAAAGGAAATGAGAGCTACAAAGATTTTCGCTCTGGACCCTTTGGAAGGGTCAGGAGTGAAAATCATGTTTTGGGTTGGATCCTTGACTTTTCCTATTTTCATCCTTTGGGAGGCAAACATAGATCCTTCCTCATGCATCTCCACCTTGGTCTTGACTCTTGCTAAAGGACGAATGAGTGTTTTCAAGAATTTCGCTTTGGACCCTCTGGAAGGGTCAGGAGCGAAATTCATCTTCTTGACTAAAATCGTTCATCTTTCAATCTTGACAAGGCTAGAACATTCAAAAATACCTCCAAACATGCCTTAGGAACTAGAAATTTGGCCTTGATAAGTGAGAATTTGAGGTCTTCAAGGATTTTCGCTCTGGACCCTTTGGAAGGGTCAGGAGCGAAATCCCTATTCTTGGCCAAGATCCTGACTTCATTTTCACATTTCTTCATTCAAACAAGTGTTTTTACCTTCATTCAAGCGTGGGAATGCGTTAGTTCTAGGTTTTGGTCAAAGTAGAATGTCTTATGGAGAATTTCGCTCTGGACTTTTTGGAAGGGTCAGGAGCGAAATTCACTTTGGACCCTTTGGAAGGGTTAGGAGCGAAATTTGACATTTTGGACTCTCTGTTAGGATCATTTTATGGAATATAACATTTAAGTATAAGACTTATACTTTAAGTTATATTCCATATATACTTCCAGGATGTTTGAGAGTGGTTTTGGACCTCCAGGAGGTATATTGCAAAATCTAGTTTTTGGAGGATTCTTCAGTTTTCCAGACTTAAGTCAAATTTCAGGATCAGGACATTCCAGACTTGGCCAAATTTCAGGGCATTTGAAGATCAGGATGACATTCTAGACTTCATCACTCACCAACTTGACCTAGCTCGGACCTTCAAGAATGATACCCACTCACAAAACAAGACACAATTAGCAACAAGAGCAAAACCAGGCCCTAAGGAAGACTCTCAAAGAAACCCTAATTCTGGGGCCCTGAAGACTCAACCTAGCTCAAGAAGAGCCTGCTATCCAGGTGATCCCCCTGGCGACACTCGAAAAGCAAAGGCTAACAGACAAAACTCTAAAACCTAGAAAGCAAAACCCCACAAAGCGAAAAAAAGTAGGGGTCCCCATTTGCAATGGGGCGATGTGTGAATACGTCACAACAAGTTGGCCGACTACCGAGACAGAGGAGATGCTCCAGGCTTGGAGTGCGCGTCAGCCCAGTGTGGAGAGTCGGGTGACGGCAGTTGCCCGCGAGATGGAGTAGGTCTACCAGGATGCCTACTATGCCCTAAGGCGTGCCCAGCATGAGTCGGAGATCCGCGAGGCTGCTAGAGTTGCGTTGGAGAGGGATGTGGCCACTCAACAGGCCTCCTGGGCAGCAGAGAGGGCCCAGTTGTTGGCTCAGCTAGAGATGACCTGCGCAGAGAAGGTGGAGGTAGAGACTCGTCTGTCGGCAGAGCAGAGTGCGAGGAGCCTCGTGCAGCAGGAGTTAGAGGTAGTCACTACTGAGAGGAGCCTGTTGCAGACTCGGTTGGTCGATATGATAGCCACAACGGATACCAAAGAGGAGCTGCTGGAAGCCGCGCACATGGTGAAGACGGCTTTGGAGAAGGTCTTGGTGGCGGAGCGGGATGTGACTGCCCGTACTCAACAGGTGTATGAGCTCCGCGCCCGCTTGGCAGCCCAGACACCAGTGTCTTAGCCTTCTACTTTAGGGACGCTTCCCCAACCCCCTCCTTAGTTTTTTTTTGATGTATATATTGTATAGGTTGCATTGTCTCTGTTTTTGTTGTTAGTTGCCTGGAGACGACTTTTCTTTTTGGGGGGGATGATGTTAGCGGCATTATTGTACACAAACATAAGACTAGTTAATTATGTGTAATTTTTTTGGGTTAGTTGGCAACCGAGGGGTGGTCGTTGCGGTGCGACGGTTGGTGCTCGCACCCCCTCAGTATCTTTATATACTTCGGAATGTAACTTGTAACACACAATTAGGAATGGAATAACATCTCTTATATTTGTCTGATATCTATGGCATTATTATTTTGCATTACGTGTTTTATCTGTGTACTTTAAGTTATTCACCCGAGAGGGCAAACAAAAATACCATCTTCAACCTGATTTGGCAGCTAGGGTCACATTATTCATATCAGATATACAAAGACTAGGAACCCTTTTCTCTCTTGGGGGTGTATACCTTACCTGGATTGACCACATGCCATCTTTTCTTGGAAATTTTATCTGATCCATAGTGAATTTGGGGCAGAAATGGCTGAGAAGATGTATATGGCTAGGGGTTGTAAAAACAATTTAATAAAAGTGTTTTCATTGGCTAGAGATTCAAAAAACTGTTATTTAGTCCATTGTTTGACTCTCACTCAATCTTCAATGTGTAAGGGGATAAAAGTCAAGCACATTCCCAAATACTTATAGATAGAGAGGCACTTTGGAACATTAAGACCTTTTGGATATGGTTTTAAGTTCTCCTTTCATTGTGGGAAAAGAAAACTTGAAAATTGTTTCTCATTAATAACCTGTTTTAAAGGTCTAAGATGCAATTAAGCTAGGTGTTCTAGGCCACATTGATGAATGTGACAATATAGAACCTTGTGGAAATGATGTCTAACATAATAAAAAGATAAAGATGCCTCCTTCAAATGTTGTTTAAGGGTCTTCACATCAATGCCAAATTGTGACAATGTAATGTCTCCTTCTTTGACGTAGGAGTTTGGAGAGGATCCTTTAGCCTATTTCATTCCCGTAGGCTAATTTGGGGGTTCGGAGAGGGTACATTTTAAATTAATTTTAAGTTGTCTTACATTATTATTTCGCAAGAAACTTTAGTTGAATAATTATTATTATTTCTGACCAGTTAATGGTTCCTTATCGCTTTTCACTAGAGCTTTGAACTAGTGGAGTCACATTGGGGGACACATTGGGGGACCTCATCCCCGTGGTTACAATTATGTCGAGGCATTAACACCTCCTAGATTTGACTCTTGCTGAAGTTTTCCCTGTGCTGTTCATACTACTTATCACTCTATATGCCTCCTCTTCGTGGCTCTCATTATCTCTCCACTTCTCTCTTCTTATCTCTCCACAACTCCATTTCCTTATCCCTCTGCTTGCTCTCTTGTCTCTCTGTGGCTTTGTACGGCCATCCTATGTGTTCTGATGCTGACTGACCTGTGGTCACCAACCCGCGTCCGCAGTGATTGGGGTCTTAACACCCCCCTTGTGCATCCTGACCACACCGGCTTCCTATCGGTCAATGCCACCTTTTTGACTACTCCTACGCATGGGCCCGCCTAAACCTACCATCCACTATTCCATCCGGGGCTGAGGGGATTCGAACAGAAAATCACCATATCAACACGGTGTTGCAACCACTGTTGCGCTGTGGGGTGAACCCCATTTAATTATTTTATTTAAAACCAACCAGTTGTGTTAAATTGACTTTTTAGAGACACAAAGTGAATTAAAAATAAAAGGGATCACTTTGTGAAAAATAAGATAAAAGTTGTCGAAAGTTCATAGGAGGGTTATAAAAGGGAATTGCAAAAAGTAAATTGGATATCTTTGGTCATTTTTCATTCTACATTGTGACAACTGACAACTGCACTCTTTTTCAATTTGAAAACCCTACGAAGAAAACCCTAAGGGTATTTTGCTTTGGAGAATTGATTTCTCTTTAGTTACATCTTTGTTTGTAGGCACTAGTAGCAATGCAATCTTTGAGATTGGCAAGCAAATAAAGATTTTAGTGAAATATTGAAAATTATTTATAAGTGGACAAGGCGCATCATTCAGGAAGAGAAAATCGTGGGTTTGTGAGGGATTTTCCCTTCTTGATTTTCAACGAATTGCACCTTCTATGTCCCAATTATTTATAAGTTTAGATCAGCAGCTATAATGAACTGAATTGCACCTTCTTTTTGCCTTGTTTCTTTCTCAAAGCCAACAACTAGTTCCTTAAACTCCAAACCTCGCCTGTAAGGAGTGATACCTCAACTAACTCCCAAAAATGCCCTACAACAAATTATGTGCTGCTATTGAGAGCTTGTGACTTGCTTAAGATGATCACAAAACTCCCTTAAACCAAATAGTCACACCTATCACAATGGATGCCATCCCAAGGAAGATGTACTAGAGTCTTTGATTGTTGAACCACCTCCAAATGTATAAAATCACCCCTTTTATTCGTATCAAGAAGGGAAAATCCCTCACAAACCCACCATTTTCCCACGATTTTCTGGTTGGTACTTAGGGGTTACATCCCAATGCTTCGTTGACCCATCCTTGTATTGTTGTTCCCATTTGTTAGAAGATGCAAACTGGAATGAATATAAAATAAGTCTTTTGCTTTTTTTGAAGCTAACCAGTTATGCTTCACTGAGTGGATAAAGGAGTATGTACTCCAATTTTGTTTAGCAACAAAAGAACTTGCAACTTGTTGAAATTGGAGAGAAAACCAACCAAACTTAAAAATAAAAACGCAAAATAAATTAAAGAATGTTAAGTGCTAAAGTCTACAATACAAATGTTAAAAAATAAAAAGAAAAAAAAACTTGTGATAAAATCTTGATTGCAAGAGGTTGGAGGAACATATAATCTTGATCGTGGAGGTACCACCATATAGTAGCATCCACTTTGGATTGGTCACTTATAGCACAAGGACATGATTTTTTCCTAAGATAAACAAGCCAAACTCTTTCCTCACATGATTATTATTAAAATATTTGATGTTGTTATATTAAACAATGGAAACGAAGTCTCCTTGTATAGATTTACAAAGACGATGTTTCTAAAAGAAACAATCGTGAACTAAAGACGAAAATAGAAACTACCTAGGGTGACTAAGATGACCATTAAAGAAACATTACATTATTTTAATACCCTCCCTTAATGGTCATTGTACTAAGTACCCTGTTGAAGACTATGCATGTCTTATGGTCATAAATTCTTCAGATGCTGCTGAGACCCTCCCTGGATCTTCAGAATGTAAATGACCAAGAGTAGCCGGAATCCGTCCAATCAAAACAAATTCGAGTTTAGTTCCTGAAACTGAAACCATGATTTTGAGGAGAAAATCGAGAAACCCAAGTGCAGATTGTTATCCTAGCAACTCTAGGTGCGAACCAAAACAACTGCAAGAAACCATGATTTGTGAGGAAAAAATCGCTCAAATCTAGAAACTGAAGATTACAAAGCATCGTTTTTTTGGAAAAAAAGGGTAAAAGCCCTAAGACATGAACACCTGTACCCATGATTTCTGAGGATAAAATCAAGCAAAACTCAGAATCCCATGTGAACATCATGAATTACAAATGACTAGAGATGATTTTTGAGGTGAAAAATTGATCAAAACCCAAGACAAAATCTGAGACACGGATCAAAATACAAAACTTCGTTTTTAAGGAAAAACGGTAAAACCCAACATAATTTTTTTAGGATAAAAATTAGTAAAACCCTCACTGAATTTTTTAAGGGAAAAAATTTATGAAAACCCATGAATAATTTTTGTGGAAAAAATTATTAAAACCCACAAAATAATTTTTGAGGCAATTTTTTTTTTTTTTTTGCTTGGTGAAGGGCCTAAGCCATATTTTATTAATAAATAGTATTACAATCTCCGCTCAGTGCGAGCGCTGGTAGGATAGAGCGGAGAGGAGAAAACCTCTGGCCTTGCCCGGGACCATAGGTCCAGTCAGTGTCTAATATCATTTATTGATTTACATATAATCTTTTTACAAATTCTTCATTCTGGTTGATCAAAAAGCCCTTCATAGGTAGCCTCTATAATTTTCATGAGGTAATATGCTTCTGCCAAACTTCATAGTTCACTGTTGCCATTTTTGCCATCTTCTGATTTTCCTGCAAAACAGATTCTCAAAACAATCCTTCTGCAAAACCACTTTATTAAGTGTTAGTGCCAAAGAGAAGAAGAAGAGCTAATATTATCTCTGCATACTTACCCCTGTTGTTATTATAGCCTAGGTTTCTTTCATATTAAGTCAGCATCAGAAATTTTTGGCTATAATATGAAAGATTACCCAGTCTACAATAATATTAGGGGTATAAACACTGGTCAGCAAAGGACTGATAATAACACAACCTATCTAGCCTCTAATTCATGCTCTTACCATGATATTCGAGACTTATATATGTTTAAATATAAATGCTGAAGTAAACCAATATGCAAGAGTTACTAGAGTACTCCCTGTTATTGTATTTTAGTATATGCCTGATTCAAGAAACATCCGCATTCTAAACTTCACTTATTTAGTATAACTATATGTTTTGAAAATGTCATCAAGTGAGTATCTTACCCTTCGCTATCTATGCTATATCAAAGTATTTTGTGAACAGTTCAATATGTGCCTTGTACTAACTGTAGATCCTACATCCTTGTGTATAAGATTAGTTATATTAGTAATTGCAAACAAAACTATGTTATGAAAACTTATTATTCCTCCTTGTCATCTTCAGCTTCCATGCCAGAGGCCTGTGTTTCTTCAGCCTCCATATCACTGGGATCATCAGCCTGGAATGGAAACCACCCCTCTTCTACCATATAACTTACCCACCATTCCCCTTTTGGTTCTTTTACCACACCAAGCCATTGTTTGAGGAATGCAATGCTCCTTGCTATCTCTGTATGTGTTTGACGACAAAGTTTCTGATCCTTGCTACTGAGAATAGGCCTCGTGAACTCTATATTGAGCACCTCTTCCTTGTCTATGGCTTCCGCAACTTTGGTGTAATCTTCCGGGTAAGGTATATGAAGCTTATCATCCACACATTTAATAGCCATTTCCAGGTTAACCAAGTACTCTTCTTTGAATATTAGCCTGCATAGTGTGACTGTGACTACTTTTTCTTCTCCCATTGTGAGTAGTATTGCTGCAAACCCTGCTGGGATGCTGCTATTAACTCGTTTTCTGTGTTCGGAGAGTATAATCTCATCATCCATAACCCTTTTGGTTGCATGTATGACCAGATCATCTTCTGATCTCAGAGTAACCGACCAATGTTTGTTAGAGATCTCTTCGAGGAAGGACATTTCACGCTTCTCAGGGCAAAGACAAATACCGGAATCCATTTTTAAACAGAGATAAATGCTGGGTGCTTCTACTTAGATATACTGGTTATGTTAACCGGTATTATCGGTAATACAAGTTGTAACCCCGGTTGTGCTAGGCTAATCTCATGATGGTTTCCTATTTGCCTCTCAATATATATTATGATTGTTTTCTGATAACTCTGACATATTTCCATCCCCAAAATGCCCTGTTATAACGACTGTGGGAGTGATGATTACTTTTTCATGATTGTCGGTTCACCTTACTCCCTAGCCTTTCCAATATATGATTGCTCAAGCAGTCACGCAGTGTCTTCATGATGATTTCTAGCATATGATGTTTAATCATATATATATATATTCACACAGAAACTGATATATATATATATATATGTCTATATATATATATATCAGTTTCTGTGTGAATATATATATATATATACGTGGGCAATATATATCTATATCTCTGTGCAAGTATATATATGCTTAATTATATTTCTGTCCATGAACGTGTGTGCATATATACCTATATGCATATATATATATATATATTTATATACATATATGCATTTATATATATATATATATATATATATATATATATATGCCTATATGCATATATATCTATACACATTTATATATCTCTCTATTTATGCAAGTATATGTATGTATATATATATAGATTTGAGAAATTTATGTATACACACACACACACATATATATATATATATATCCATATTTGTATATATGTATTTATATATAGATTTGAGTATATAATCCTGTTATATGTATACAAATGAGCATATGTATCTCTGTCACATCTGTGAAAGTTCCAACCCTATTATGTCCTGTCATATCGGCTGTGGGGTTGTTGATTGTTCTTTCTTTTATTCTTTGTTTGTCTTACACCCTAGTATCTCCAACTTGCTAAGGGTTCGAACCGTGTCTAAATGATAATGTCTTAACGTATGATGATGCCTATGCATATCTATATATTATATAGATCTATATATATATAGGTTTGCATATGTATATATACATATTTCGGCCTCAGTATATATATAAGTAAGTTTTAAATGTGTATATGTCTGTGTGTGTATATACATATATAACTCTATGCATATATATATACATATTCATATGTTTGTATCTATATGCATATATTTGTATGTATATAACCCTATATGCATACCAACATACTTTGTGTATTTTCGTATGCATCTATAAAAGTCTATTCAGAATCAAAGGAGTGAGCTATGCTCTGAGAATACTATTGATAGGTATATATATGATTATATACGCATATATCTGTATATGTGTCAGTATGTATCTATATTATATAAGTATAAATATATACGTACATATATACTGCTATCTGTGCATATACATGTGTATACCTTCCAATATGTGTGTGAATGTGCTGTTTTAGGATTATGTCTAAATCCTTGCTTGCCTATGAGTATCCTAGTCTGATTGCCTGTATGTTAATGATGTGGTTCTATTTGTTCCATTTGCCCCTAAATTAGCTAGATTATTTGCCAATGTGTTAGTTTCCCTATATATGTGATTGAGCGTGTAATCTGAGAAGCTTTCTAATAGAGACAGGGCTCTATCCAATAAACTTCTGAGTTCCCAGTTTGGCATTGCCCTAGTCCTCATTGCATTAACTATGATGGCCGAGTCCCCTTCTATTTCCAATTTGGATATTTTTAATTGTTTGCATAGGTTTAAACCCTCTATTAGGCTCAACAATTCTGCCTTATTATTAGTGCAATGCCCTAGATATCGGGATCTTGATCCAACACATATCCCTTCATGTGAGTGGATTATACATCCTGCCCCTGCCTCCCCTGGATTGCCTCTGGATGCTCCATCAAAGTTGAGTTTGCACCATCCAGCCTCCGGGAGCACCCATTTGCATGCTTTCCTAACTTCGGTCTTGTCTCTGTTCCCCTTCCCAAAGAAAGGAGGGATTTTAATCCCCTTCCACTATTTTCTAATGCAGTTATCCCAGTCTGTAAATGTCTTATCATGTTGGGGAATGGTCGTATTCCTACTATTGGAGGTTTCTGTGACGGAGGCTTCTATTTTTGCTATCAAATTCTCTACCTTCATTTTTGTTTCTTGGAAAATTCTCTTGTTCCTCTCCTTCCAAACCTCCCAGATTACTATTGCTGGGCTGCATATCCATAAATTGTGGAAGATGCTATTCCTTTTGATAATTGGCCAACTTCTGAGCCAATCCTTTAGGTAAGGGATAAGGGCACCTGACCAACCTAGTTGTGCCATCAGCCAATACCAACATTTCTGTGTGCAGTTACAGGTTGTGAATATGTGATCATTTGTTTCCTTGTCTTTCTTGCATAAGAAACAAATTGAGGGTCCTTCATAGCCTCTAAGTTTAAATTGCTCCGCAGTTAGGACCTTCCCTCGAAATGCCGCCCAGGCAAAGAAGCCAACTTTTGGGAGACCGAATTTGTCCCAACATATTGTGTTAGGGATATAGTCCTTGATATTGTTTGCCTCGTCATATATGGTTCTGAAACCATCTTTGCAGTTGCATTGTCCATCCTTTGATCTCGACCATATAAGCTCATCTGGCCCAAGTCTGAGTGTTATTATTCTGCCCTCAAGAATTTGCAACAATTCTTGGTCTTTGTTGTCCACCAAGAATGGGAGCATGTTTTTCCATTTCCATTCCATTGTCGATTCTGGTGCCAATGTCGTATAATCCCTTACATGATTACCCCATAAAGATTTCATTTGGTCCTTTATAAAGGTTGTATTCATCAGACTGTCTATCGAGGGGTAACCCCCCCCCTAGGAATCTTCCCAAAACAAGGCGGTTTTACCATCGCGAATATCCCAGGATAGGTGGTTCGCTATGAGTGATCGACTTTCTTTTATAAAGTTCTAGATTCTAGATCCCTTGGGTGGGTTTGTTTCCCTAAATACTGCCTCTCTCTGATTTTGTGATATGTATTTGCTCCTAAGGATTCTGGCCCATTTGGCTTCTAAGGATGTGTACATTCTCCATGCCAATTTTGCCTTAAAGCCTTATTTTTCCATAGTAATTTTCTTATTCCCGTGCCACCATCACTCTTTTCTCGACATATCTTTTCCCATGATATCAGTTTCATTTTGTTTTTATCCTCTGCACCATTCCAATAGAAATCTCTAATGATTTGAGTTAGTTTCTTATAGGCCCCTTTTGGAAGTGGTATACATGATAGAAGATAAATAGGCATTGTTGCTAATACTATTTTTATGAGGGTTAATCTTCCTACCCCTGTTAGCCATAAGGCTTTCCAAGATGACAGCTTCTTCCTCACTCTTTCAATCAGGGGATCCCAAAGTTTGTTGGTTCTGATACCTTTGTCCAGAGGCATCCCTAAATATGAGAATGGTAGATGACCATTTTTTGTACCCTAGATACGAAGCTATCCTGTATTCCTCCTGTGCTTTCATATTAAAGAAGAATATTTCTGATTTCTCTTTGTTTACCATCTCTCCGGAAGCTAGCCCATAAGATTGTAATATTTTCTTGATTTCCTTAGCTTCCTTTAACTGTCCTTTCCCCATAATCATTGTGTTGTCAGCAAACTTTTGATGAGTACATGGATCTACCCCTCCAGTGATCTGAATCCCCGTCAGTCTGTTAGACCTCCGTGATGCATCCAGGCTTCTACCTAAGGCTTCAAACATAATTATAAATAAGAATGAGGATAAAGGGTCACCCTGTCTGAGTCCCCTAGATACTTCAAAGAAGCCTTCCGGTTTCCCGTTTAGTAAGATAGAGAACCTAGGGTTTGATATGCAGAAGTAAACCCAATTGATCCATTGTTTGTTAAAGCCAAAGGCCTTCATGCGGCTACAAAGGAAATACCAATCCACTTTGTCATAAGCCTTTTTGATATCTAATTTTATCAGCATATTAGGTTGCCCTTGGAACTGACAGGAGTGGATGGCTTCCTGTACAATAATAATTCCATCCAAAATTGATCTATTGGGGACAAAGCCTGTTTGTTCTTTTGATATTATGGCAGGCAGTTGTTTGCCCTCTCGGGTAAACGGTTAAATGCAAAAAGTAAATGCACAGAACATAATGGAAATATATTAAATAACCAGCCTCTGTATTAATTCCACAGTCCATGTACAATAAGTGCATGGTTAAATGCAGAAAGTAAATGCACAGAACATAATGGAAATATATTAAATAACCAGCCTCTGTATTAATTTCACAGTCCATGTACAATAAGTGCTTATAACATTACATCTGACACGACTATCATGATGATACTTCGAAGAAAAGGTACACAATATATAATACCTGAAGGGGTGCGACACAACCGTCGCGACTCCAACTACCTACCCGTCGGCTAACTAACTGACCGCCGTAACTCATTATTACCGACGACAACAAAAACATAATATAACAACATAACATAATGATTATTCCCGGCAACATCATCCCCCCCAAGAAAAGAAGTCGACTCCGACGACTTAATACAAAATAGAGATGAACGGCAGGAACTACTGACGCCAGTCGGGCCCGGATCTTATACACTTGCTGCGTCCTCGCCTGAAAACCCTTTTCTGATACCATCCGATGCTCAAGTGCGGATTTCACCAATATTGCTTCCGTTGCCATCACAGTCCTCCTGTGCTTAACCCAAACTTGTCTGCAAAACACGTTTTTCAGTCTCAGCTTCCACCAACTGCTACTCAAATGATACTGTCTCCCTAGCCAATTTGGCCTCGATAGCCACCCGTGCCGCTCTCCCGGCATCCAACTCTTGGGTACGCTGAACTAAGTCTCACGCGACTATTGCCTCCAACCTGGTGGTCAGCTCCTCCTGAGCCCTCTGTGCATCCACCAAGGCAACCTCACGTTCAGCTGAGACATACTCCGAGTTCCTCAAAGCATACCTATCCTGCTTGGAGGTGGCCACAATCCGCTGGCACAAATGCTAGGAGACACCTCAAATCCTCCATCACACTCCCCAAAGGCTAAAAACTGCACTGAATAACTCCCTAGTGTCATACAACTGCGCGGACCTGCAATGCCTTCCCTCAAACTCTGTTTGTTCCCAACCTTCAAATCCGTCTCCCTCTACGGCTTATGGCTTCCCCGCCAATGCTTAGCTGCAGGCTTCTTTCTCACAATACGGAAAACCACAACACTTCCCGTGGACTTCTGTAACTCAAAATAAACTGGAGGTTTGGGGGCAATGCCCCCAGCGGGGTCGAGGGGCAGCGCCCGCCGCCAACACCAATTTACAACCTTCAGAACCCCACGAAAGTCCATGGCGCGCATCATTTCTGTGATATTTTATGATGTCAAAACCCTTCTTCTACACTCCAATATTTTCAGTGTCTAGGCTCCAGATGTCATCGAATCATTTTTCAATTCGTCGTCGTCGTTTTTTTTTTTTTTTTTTGTTAGGCACTGTAATGTCCTTGATGGCACCCCGGCCATACAGCCTCCCTGTACGGTCAACAACAGCACTGGCACCTCCAATCGTGCGGCCACCTTCCCGTGCGGTCGACACCCTTCTTATCGTACGGACACACCTCCGGTCAACGACAGCACTGGCACCTCCAATCGTGCGGCTGCTTGGTCTACCTGTGGCGGTCGTTTTGCCCTTACGTGGCTGTGTGGATTGTGCGGGCTTGGTCTCTTTTTTTTTCTTTTTCCTTTTGCAGCTGCTGCGCGTTGGTGTGCGTAACCCTTGCTGTGCGTGTTGATCGGGCCGTGCGGTGCGTCTTCCTCCTCCTTTATCCCTTGCTGTGCGGCGGTGTTCGGTGTTGTGCGGTGGTCGGGCTGTGCGGTGTGCGGTGGTGGGTTCATGTCTTGGCAACAACCTTCGGTGGCTCCCGCCGCACGGTGTGACCGCCGCACGATGGTGTCACCGTCGGTGGTTCCACCGCACGGTGGTGTCACTTTGGTGGTTTCACCGCACGGTGGTGTCACCTTGGTCCCACCGTACGGTGGCCATTTTCCCCTTTTTCTTTCTTTTTTTTTGACCGTACGGTCGCTGTCGTACGATCGTGCGATTTTTTTCAATTTTTTTTAAAATAAATTTTTGATCGTACGGTCGCCTGTCATACGACCGTACGTTTCTTTCTTTCTTTCTTCCAACCGTACGGTCATCTGCCGTATGGCCTCGTACGGTGGTGTTTTTTTTCACAATATTTTTTTTAAAAAGTTGTCTAGAGAGTCTTCGGCTCGAGTCCCCTGTCTTTGGGATCGCTCTTCATCCTTCTCGGTTTTCCTCGCCCAAAAGTCTCTTGCTTTTGTCCCGTGCCTCTCGAGTCGCTTGCCCGGCCTCTTAGGTCCCCTTCCATCCTCTCGGGTCCCCCTTCGGCCTCTTGGGTGTCCGTCCGGCCTCTCGGGTCCCCTGCGCACTTCGCGTGGTAGGGTTTCAATTTGGGCCCATTGGTGGCAAGTCTATTTTCAATGGCCATCGAGAGACCTGGAACCACAAATTCTATAGGGACCACGGTCTCCTTCCCGTACATAAGAAGAAGGATAATAAAGATTTTGAAGACTGCGGTCTTCCATACAGGGTTCCAATCGTGGCCAACACTCTTCGGAATATCTACGTCGCCAGGGTTTGGGGCGTCTCCCTTCCAATATTCTTTGTATTCCGGCAGGTACACCTCTGTTGGTTGCTCTGGTTCCTCTACTTCAAGCCTGTTGCTTTGGAACATTTCGTAATCCTCCATTTGCCAGTGGAAGAGCCCGTTAAGTGAGCATACCTCATCTTCAGAACATCCCTCCAATTCGAGCACCCCTTCACTGTTCGGCTCCATCGCGTTCTTGCCCTTGCTTTCATCGGGACCCCCTTCCCCTTTATTAAAGTCCTCTGAGTCTGAGTCGGAAGAGGCAAGCTCTTCGCCAACATCTTGGGTGTGTAGGTCAATGGTATATTTCCACCCTCCCTTCTCCATGGAAAGTGTATTTTTCTTCCAGTTGTGGTTTACCCTCGCGTTGATCAACCACGCTCTCCCCAGGATGGCGTCATAGCCTTTCTTCTTCGAGGGAATAACCACGAAATCTAACAAGAATGGTTGCGTACCAATCGTCACTTGCTGGGCCATCAACAGGCCGAGTGGCTTAATGTCGTGTTGGTCCGCTCCCACCAGGTTGAATGTGGGTGGCCACAGGGTGGGCTTCCCCAGCCGCTTCCATGTTTCTTCTGGTAGTACATTCACCCCAGATCCACCGTCCACAATGGTGTCCTTCAGAATGGTCCCACGGATACCCATTTCTACCACAGCTGGGTGTCTACCATTGCTCACGGCTAGTAACATCGGGTCAGTCGAAGGGCTGACGGAAACCTCCACCTGTGGTGTACTCTTCGAAGCGGTGGCGGGAACCCGTACCTGTGGTGCACTCGACGATGCGATGGCGGGAACCCGTACCTGTGGTGCACTCGACGCTGCGGTGCTTTGCACATTGGTGAGGATGGCAGTCCTCAATTGTGGCATAGAGTCTAGAAGGTCTTTTACCTTTATCGGCACCTCCATCTGCAAGATTTGCCCAATGATGTTATTTTCCGCTTTCGTATGGGATGATGTACTCACCACCTCGTTGTCCCGTCGTTCGGTCATCATCTCACGTTCAATATTGGCTTTTGCCTCCTGTAATCTCTCCTCCGTACGGGGGTCGGGATAAGTGGCTTTTTTCGTCTGGGCGCGGGTGACTTCTTTCTCACTAGTCTTCTCAGCCTTCTCAATGTTGAGGAGATTAACCCCTGCCTGCGGGCAATTTGCGTCCTCATGGTCGCCTGGCCCACACCAACGACAGAGGCGCTGAGGGGTGGCTACCTTCGTGCAATCACGGGCGAAGTGCCCCCACTGATTACAGGCCCTACATTGGATAATTGGCCGGCCCTTGGCGTCATACTGGATACGGCTTCCGTTATTGTTATTGTTGCTATTCCTTCTGTCGCCGCGTCTGTTGTCCCGGTATCCTCCAGATGATGCCGTTGTGTTAGTATGTTGGTCGGTACCCGCTGGTGCGGATGTTGTGGCCTGCTCCGTGAACAACACCTGGTTCATTTGCGTACTTCGGGTTTTCATGTTGTATGGGCACTCCTTGGTGGAGTGTCCCATCACTTGGCAAATCTCGCAGAATGCCTTCTTTTGGCAAGTACCCTTTGTGTGCCCTTCCTCTTTGCACTCAGTGCACCATATGTCCCCTTCGTTCCGACCAGTGCTTCTCATTATTTTGAATTCTTTTCTCATTCACTCCATGTCTTTCTGTAGTGCTTGCACCCGTTTGCCAGCCTCGTCGTCGCTGCTGTTTTCTTGTGAAGAGTCATCATCCTCGGATGAGGATTTATTACTTTTCTTCTTCTTTGATGTTTTGTGTTCGCTCTCCACGTCCATTGCCCTATTATAAGCATCGTCATATGACGTCGGGGGTACAATTTTCATCTTCCTCCGTAGGGAGGATTTCAACCCTTCAAAGAACCATCGTTTCTTCAATCCATTTGCGGGTTGGCTTTCCATTTTACCCAAGAGTTCTTTCAGCCTCCGACTATATGCCCGTACTGTCTCCCTGGTACCTTGTTTGGTACTGTATATCTCCGTTACAATTTCATTGTCATCACGGAGCAACCGAAACTCCCCCGTGAATTCCTTTTGTAGATTGGCCCATGTGGCCACTTTTTGCTTGTCCAGATCGGAATACCAATCTATGGCAACTCCTCGTAACGTGGCTGGGAACTGTTGTACCCAGTTATCCTGGTCTGTTACTCCGTTGGCGGACCAAATGGTTTCACATGTACGGCAGTGCCGTAAGGGGTCTTCCTTGCCGTCCCCTGTGAACTTTGGCAATTTTTGTTTACTCGCCATCCCTCCGCTGGGTCTCGCTCCTCTAATTCCTTGTGTGCTTGTACCTGGCGATCCTTCGCCTCCTGCAACTGAACCTCCACTCGTGGGTCCTCCGAAAAAAGTTGCTGACACCGAACCAACCAAATTGCCTTCCGTACGGTACCCTTGTGCTCCCTCGGCACCTTCGGTCGTACTGTCACCTTCCGGTGTCTCCCTCCGGTTGGTTGTCTCCCTCCGGTTGTCCTCTGAAATGGACATTCTTTAGCAAGTCTCTGGTAGCGTCGATCAGGTTTAGACTTCGCCTTGTTTGTTCCACCAACTCTTCGCGGCTTCTTACCCTACGGTGGTATTTCTGGCGAACTGTAGAGTTCTCCTTCGGCACCCTCCGTGACTCCTTCTGGCAGCCCTACAACAGTGTAGACAGTGTAGTTCTCTTCGTCTATCTCTGCCTCCGCAACCTCCGTGACACCTCTTGGGTTTCCTTCGGGCAACCCCTCGGTTGGTCATCCCTCGGCAAGCTGCCTTAGCCTATGCCTTCGTTCTATCTGCTGTCTGAGATTCAATGCGGTTTGTGCCACTTACCATTCGTCACTTTGTATCTTTTTATTTTTGTCCTTATTTAGTCTATTGGGCATAAGTCACTTCCATACATAGCAAACACACGCCATGTACACAAAAAAACTTTTATTATTTTTATTTTTATTTTGCCTTTCTGTAATGTCCCCTTCTCACTGATGTTCTTTCAGAGGTCCATTAGCCTATTCCTGAGACCCGTAGGCTAGGTGGAATGAGTAATCAGGGTCTAGCATCGATGAAACGAGGACTTACTATTTTTAGTAAGTCAGGGGATGACCGTTCTGGTGCCATTGTCCGACCGAACACTCCTTGCTTTGCCTCTGGACGCGATGATCATATTTTTCTGAGCATTAATTCTTGACTTACTATTTTTAGCAAGTGGTTGGGTGGCACATTTCTATTTTTGGCAGTAGTCAGGGGTTTGAATTCTGCAGCAGTTTGTGGTCGTCTGGGTTCAGTTTCATCTTGGAGGTGATAATAATCAATGCGGGAGATATTTGCAACATAATTAAATATTATTTCCTTTCCTAAGGTTAATATTTAATTAATCTATTTATTGGCTGCTGGTTTATTAAATTTGGGATTAATGCCTGTTTAATCCTAAGTTTGGGCGAAATTCAATTATTTTATGGGATGTGAAATGTTTTTTTAAAAAGGGATATTATTTCACTTTACATCGCCATTTTGTGCCTAAGTGTCCAACGTGGGTCCTCCCCTCTCTTGGGCGTGACTTTTGACTTAGGGAGTTGGGCGCTACTCTTGGGTCCACATGAAAGTGGAATGAAATTCAAATGCAAGCGTGGAATTTGGAGGGATGTCATTTGGATTTGAAGAATGAAGTTATAAATATGAGGCTTGGGTTCCCATTTGCACCATCTTGAAAATCTGTAATGTTATGCTGCCGGATTGGTGACAGAACTTGAGGCTTCGGAGTGCGTCTCCCTAGTGCTACCCGGTTTCGTACTTGAAATACAGTACCTAGCTGTGCCTTGTATTCTCCTATCGCTTTCAGAGCTTTGCCATAGACATCTTGGTGTTGCAACGATTCTGGACTTGCTGGTTTTGCCTGTGGCTGAAACACATTTTTGCTCACATCTCTCTGCTGGAGTGTCTGATAGTTATGGGTATTATTCCTATCTTCCTTCCCAGCACTGGCAAATAAGTTTGTAAGTTTTTAGCACATTTGTTTGAGTATTGATTTAATTATGCAAAATCGAAATTCCTAGTCTAGGCGTGGGTTTTTTGGGTTGCATTGGGATGCGTGCAAAATAAAAAGAGGGTTGTTTGGGGTGTGGCTGTGATTGGTTGTCATTGTATTGGATGTATGGTGGGATTGGGCTTGATTTGAGTCAATTCGGGTAAAAATTGAGTGAGTTATGAGTATTTTCATGTTTTCATGGGCTGCTGGAACTGTACTTTCAGCCTGCAGAGCAGTGTAACAGAAAATTACAGTATTGTGTAGAATTCTGCAGTTAATCTTCTCATCTCATCTCCATATTGTAAGGATTGTTTCAGTAGTACTGAGCATCCCATTCTATCTGCTTTATTTTGTAATTCCCACTGCATAAGTGGAAGAGGCTGGCTTGCCGCCTTCTCAGTTTTGTAATTCAGTTTTCTTTGATAAATAGTCCTCCCGCTGAAATATGCGGTAGAGTGATGTTTTAATGTAATGTCCTCCCGCTGAATAAGTGGTCGAGTGATAAAGTTCAATGTTTTGGTCCTCCCGCTGAAATATGCGGTAGAGTGATTGTTAATGTAATGTCCTCCCGCTGAAATACGCGGTAGAGTGATTGAACTTCTATTTCTTGTAATCTTTCCCTTGGTTGGTTTACCGCCAAGAAGTTTAGTTTCTATCCTGCTGGATAAGCAGAAGGGGATGGCTTGCCGCCCATGCAGTTGTAATGTTCAGTTTGTTTATTGATGCTGACGATCCCCGGAACACCGTATGCTCTCACCCTCCCAGTCTGGGCTCTCGGTGAACAAAAGGTGTAAGGGTTCCCTTTAGTTGTTTTGCTTATTACTCTAACCTTAACGGGTAATTGTTGTGGATGAATTGCTATTGGCCCGAAAAAAACAAAAAAAAAATTAGTGGGATATTACACTTTCGGCCACAATTTATATCAGCAGTGTGTCGGGATTATTACAAGGTTCAATTTCCTCCTGGCCTGGCGCCATCTCGTTCTGTTTCCCGTCGGCTGTTCTCTTCGTAGCGTTGCAGGATTTGTTGTCGTCGCTCTTCCTGGGCAATCTCCTCCAGGCGGGCCTGTTGTGCCAGCGATGCCTGTGCAAGCAACCGGGGGAGGTGGTTCATCAACCGGTTTACTACCGGGCTAACCTCCAGCGCTGTCCACACGACACTTGGTGGGATTTCTGCCTCTGCCGCTTGTCGTCGAGCGTATGTCTGAATGGCTACCTAGAGCAAAATTGAAAATTCTCGCGTTGCTGTGTCTTCTCCTGTATAAAGTTCTGTCCGCGCGTCGTCGGCCTCCGGGTTTACTTCACCAACGGGTAGGCCCATTGTGTCTGTGCGCCATCCGTGTCTTCCGTTCCCAAGTTCGTCTAGGCAGCGGCGCCAAATGTTTGCCATCTCGGGTAAACGGGTAAATGCAGAAAGTAAATGCACAGAACATAATGGAAATATATTAAATAACCAACCTTTGTATTAATTCCACAGTCCATGTACAATAAGTGCTTATAACATTACATCTGACACGACTATCATGATGATACTTCGAAGAAAAGGTACACAATATATAATACCCGAAGGGGTGCGACACAACCGTCGCGACTCCAACTACCTACCCGTCGGCTAACTAACTGACCGCCGTAACTCATTATTACCGACGACAACATAAACATAATATGACAACATAACATAATGATTATTCCCGGCAACAGCAGTAATTTTTTTAGTCTATTGGCCATGACTTTAGCTGGTAGTTTATAAGTCATGTTGCATAGAGAAATGGGTTTGAATTCTTCCCACTTTGAGGGATTCTCCTTCTTTGGAATTAAGGCCAAAAAGGTGTTATTGATCTCTTTTAGGAACTTCCCTGCATTGTGGGCGGATTCCAAGGCATTAGTAACCTCGTCCCCTAAGATGTGCCAGCATTTTTGAAAAAAACTAGCAGGGAAGCCATCTGGTCCAAGGGCTTTGTCTCCTTGAAATTGTGCCAAAGCCGTTTTGACTTCTTCATGGGTGATTTAGAGTTTAACATTTTATTATCACCCTCTGTTATCAGTTTGGGTATGTTATTTAATAAGATTCTATTGTTAGGGAGGTCTGAGTGTTCCCAGTTGTTGAGGATATTTTCAAAGTACTTGGTTGCATCTTTTGCGATCAGATCTTGATCCGTAATGATCTGATCGCTGTCATTGGTGACTTGAGTAATCTTATTTGCTGCCCTTTTCATTTTGACACTGTTGTGAAAAAATTTGGTGTTTCTGTCTCCATCTTTTAACCATGTCTCTTGAGATTTCTGTTTCCGGTATATCTCTTCTCTGGCCAGAATGCCTTCATATTCACATAAAAGCATTTTTTCAGCCTCGTATGTTTCAGAGGTGATCCCGTTTTGCATCACATCAGTGTTTATTGTCTCCAGCTCTTTCTCAATTCTTGACTTCTCCTCGAAGATGTTTTTAAATCTCTTTTTGTTCCAATCTAGCAATTTATGCTTAATCTCTTTCAGTTTGGAGACCAGACAGTACATTTTATATCCTACAAAAACACTATCCTTCCACCATTTTTGTATGTTGGGGAGGAAGTCTTCATGTGTAAACTACATTCTTTCGAACTTTAAGGGACACCCAGTTTGCTTTGTTTCCTCCAAAAGTAATTTTATAAAACCCGAATTTTAGAAAGGCCCTGAAATTGCCGCCAAAAAAATTTCAGAAACCTAGAGATATTTTTTAAGGACAAAAATATAAACCCACTAAGTAATTTTATAAAACCCGAATTCTAGAAAGGCTCTGAAATTGCCGCCAAAAAATTCCAGAAACCTGTAGAGAAAAATCGCTACAGAAAATGCATTCCCGTCATGGGAAAACCCCAATAGATGCGTCATTGCCCATGAAATTGTGACCAAAAGCATAGAGAAGGCGACCTAGACCGAAAACATAAACATGCAAGGGCACAAAACGACTCAAGAAGAACAGATGCAAGAGAAGGACAAACAAAGGTCATAAAGGCCTTCAAAAAGAATCAAACATGATCCTTCATGATCCACAGAGAAGACCACAAACTCCTGAACAGACCTTGCACTTGCAAAAACATTTCAATCACTAAAAATATCAAAGAAATTTATTCCAAACCCTCCCAAAATTCTTGAACCCTTCCATGAGGGAAACAGGCTTGGACCCGCTCTGATACCATATTATTAAAATTTGTTGATGTTATATTAAACAATGGAGATGAAGTCTCCTTATATAGATTTACAAAGATGATGTTTCTAAAAGAGACAATCGTGAACTAAAACAATAAAATAGAAACTACCTAGGACGACTAAGATGTCCATTAAAGAAACATTACATTATTTTAATAATGATCCACCACTGTAGGATCTGAGAAGGATTTGAGAAGAGTCTAGCGAATGCCCGCTTGTACCCAGTAGCAACTTCAAAATCTCTATATGGTGGAGTTCTCCTTGGCAAAAAAAGTAAATCATTGCTATAGTACTTGGGAGATAATGCATGTGCAAGAAGTTGCAATGGCATGGTCATCTTGTTCCAACGATAAAGAATGATTTTTTCCACCCTTTTGAAAAATATTTCTTTGGGGTCATTCTCTGTTTTTGCTATTATGACTTTGATTTTTTCTGTCATGGTGTCCATGCCATCATAGACTTCCCCCAAACATGTTGTATCTATATCAATAAACCTAATCATACTCATGATAGGCTCGGTGAAATTCAAGACATATTCCACACGATCCCACCAATTGTCATTCAGGGTCAACGACTTAACCTTTTGTGCCCTTTCTGAATTTGACTACTTCCAAACACCCCATTGGTTACTAATAACCATGGCATTCAATGCCTGTTTCACCTTCACATATTGTCTCATCATGTAATGCAAATCGGGTCTTAGTAACCTAGGATCATGTAAAAAATCTGTCAATAACATATTAAAAAATATTATATACATATTAAACATGGCATAAATAAAATTAAATGCTTGTATGTGATGCAAATTGGATCTTAGTAACCTAGGATCATGTAAAAATATATGTCAATAACATATTAAGAAATATTATATACATATTAAACATGGCATAAATAAAATTAAATAGATAAATTAAATTTACCTTCAGCAATTCCAGCTTTGAGAAACTTATGAAAATGGCTTGTGACATGGTGGTTTGTCACAAACATTTGGATCTCCTCACCCTTTTGGTGTAATTCCTTCACCCACTCTATTTGAGTGCCAATTGTTTGCATCATTAAGTTAAGGGAGTGTATGGTGCATGGTTTCCAAAAAATGTTCTCATATCTTTGCTCAACCAAAGCACCTGCAGCCTTGCAAACTTTTGCATTGTTTGTAATGAGTTAGACAACATTTTCATGACCCACCATCTCTATGGAATCAATGAGGATTTTGGAAATGAACTTTGCATCTTTGAGTTGCTCCTTACAATCAATTGCCCTCAAAAACATTGCTCCTTTAGGGGACACAACAATAACATTTATTAATGGATGGTTTTT
The DNA here is from genome assembly GCF_030272615.1 of Cryptomeria japonica. NCBI lineage: Eukaryota > Viridiplantae > Streptophyta > Pinopsida > Cupressales > Cupressaceae > Cryptomeria > Cryptomeria japonica. The sequence continues at coordinate 552,763,012 of NC_081405.1, forward strand.
GTAATCTTTCCATCCATCAGAAACATTAGAAACACCCGATTCAACCCAAGAATCTCTAATCGGTTTGAGTGATGTCTCTACAAAATTCTTCTCACTTGCCAATAAGGCGGTGTGCACCTTTTCATACCTAGAACTTGTGAAACCAGAAGGTGCATTATTGATTGTCACTACCATCTCCCGCCAATATGGTGATCTCACCAAGTTGAAAGGCAGACTACTGGCATAGATGCAATGTGCAATTTTTTGTTTTGCAATATCTCTTGCTTCCATTTTAAATGTTTTGTCCACTGGGTCTCTTTTGTGGGAAAGGTTGGGACTTTCTACTTCATCTTGCATAGAGGGTATCTCCAAGAAAGGATGATGAGAGGCCTTTACTGGTAGTGGTTAATGATCCTTGGGTAAAGTCGTTGGTTTTTTGCTTGCAGATGGATCAGCTCTTAGTTTTTCTCTTTTTGGAGCTTGATCAACTTTTTCTTTTTCTCTAATGAATCTTGCTATTTGTGTGGCAGACAACCCTTACTTGTTTGGCCCTTCACACATTTTAATCCCATTACCAGTAGGGCCACAAAAGTGATGTTTCACTCTATAATATGAGCACCTATAATTGGTTTAACAAAAATTACAATTCCATCCATATCCCCCACCTCCTAGAAGTTGTTGAAGCATTGTAGTATAATTCCTTAAAGGAGATTCTCTATCAACTTTAAATGTTTGGTTTTGAGTCTTGTAACCCCCACCCATTGAACTCAAACTTGTTGCCATTTTTTTGCTATTATAAGAAATTATACTTTTTAAAATTAGAATAAAATAAAAATAAATGCAAGCTTACATAATGTAAAAGCTAATAGAAGTATGAAAAAACATTATAAGAAATAGTAGAACTTGTTTCTCTTTTTCTAAAAAACAAAAGCAAAAAAAACTTCACACTCAGAAAATACACACTAGAGACTTAGGTCGATCTAGTGGTTCAACTTGATCATCTGCTGCGTTATCTTGATGGTCTCCAATATCGATGTCAATCTATAGCTAGCCACGTATGAGATATGGTGGTGCCCAAACTGAGGACTTCTGTAGATGCCCCAACTGTAACACCTTCCTTGCTTTGCTAGTGTCTTTAGACACACAACAAAGGAAGATTTAGCAATTCTAGAAACTTTTAAAATGACAGGTCAGCCTCCGGTGTTCGTCTTCTCGTGTTTGCAGCTACTGTAGTTGTGCCTAGTGGTGCCGTCCTATCTGACAAGGATTTTTGTGGTTTTTAAATCTAGTTCAACCAAAAACACTTCGATGTCTTTCTTCATACAATCCACTTTTATGAATACAAAATGCTTCGAGTCGACTTGGCCAAGGAAAAAGCCTATCACATGCTAGGCCAAGTTGTCCTAGTAACGATAAGGAAAGTTATGTAATATATTTCATTTATTAATAATTTTTATTTATTTAAATAAAATAACTAGCAAATTAAACAAAGTGTTAACCAACACTGCCAAAGATTCAGGATGATAGATACAAGGTCTTGGATGACATTATTTATTGTAAGGGTAAGATTTGATTGGTGACTATAAAAAAAACAAAAGAGAATATCTTGAGGGTTGTTCATGATATGCCTTTAGTAGGCCATAGGGCTTCATTAAAACTTATAGGCAGGTGAGAGGTTTTTTTAGAAAGGATTGATGTTCTTAGACAAATTTGGAAGTGTGTAGTTTTCTAGCAGAACAAATCTGAGCACACTTTCTAGCAGGTTTATTGCAGCCTTTGCCAATTTCTGGCTAGAAATGGGATAGCGTATGAATGGATTTTATCACAGGTTTACCCAAAGTACAAGGTAAAGATTGTATTTATGTTGTGGTGGACAAGGTGACCGAGTATGCTAACTTTTACACAATATCTTTGGAGTATAAGGCATCTTAGTTTTCAAACTTGTTTTTTTGAGAGGTGTTTCGGCTCCATGTAAAAACATTATTAGTGATTAGGAGAAGAAAATCCTAAATGTGTTTTGGTAGGAGCTTTTTAGATTGGTAGGTATAGAGTTGACACTGAACACTAGTTATCACCCATAGATAGATGGGTAGACAAAAATAGTTACTAAGTGGGTTGAAGGATATCTAAGAAACTGTCTAGTAGGGCATCAAAAGGCTTGGTCAAATGGTTGTACTTGGGAGAGCACTACTACAACACCACTTATCACATGAGTATAGGCATGACACCTTTTAGGGCCTTGTATGGGTGTGATGCTACTTATTTTGTAGACTTGGTTATTTTTGATAGCAAAGCATCCAAGGCTAGAGATTGGGTATAGGGAAACTAAGGATATTATGAAGGCTTTAAAGGAGAACATCCAATATATTTAAAATCAGCAAAAGATCTGTGCTGATAGACATAGAATCGAGAGGGCATTTGAGGTTGGTGACTTGGTTTTCTTCTGGTTGCAACCTTATTGACATTGTTCACTTAAGAAAAGGGGCGTAAAGAAGTTGAAACCATTATGGGCCTTACAAGATCTTAAAGAGGATTGGAGAAGTTGCATATGAACTAGAATTGCCCGAGCACAATGCAGTTTGCAACTTTATTTATGTTTCATGTCTTAAGAAGGTTCTCAAGCAGCAGATTATTCCTTTTGCAGAGTTACAATCATTGGAAGAGGAAGGAAAATTGATCTTGATTGCAGAAGCTATTATTGATACAAAGGAGAAGAAATGTAGGAACAAGAGCATTTTAAAGTATCTGATTTGTTGGAAGGATTTTCTTCTAGAAGACGCTACTTGGGAAGGGGAGTAGATTCTTCAGCATTTGAATTTGCAATTGCTTTGAGGACAAGCAGCTTTAGGGAGGGAGGACTATAATCTCCCCTTCTTTGACTTAGGAGTTTAAAGAGGACCCTTTAGCCTATTTCGTTCCCGTTGACAATTTTGGGGGTTTGGAGAGGGAATATTTTGATCTATTAAATTTAAGTTGTCTTACATTATTATTTTACGGGCAACTTTAGTTTAATCAATTATTTCATTTAAAAAGGTGTTCATTTTTGTTAAAGTGACTTTTAAGGGACCCAAAAATGAATAAAAAATTAAAAGGGGTTACTTTATAGAAATAAAATAAAAGTTCTTGAAAGTTCATAGGAGGGTTATAAAAGGGAGTTGTGAAAAGGAAATTGGGTATCTTTGGTCAATTTTCATTCTACATTCTTATGTCTCTCTACTTACATCTTTGTTTGCACACTCTAGGTGTTGGGATTATTACATCAATAGCTTAGTATATATGTTAGTTTAGATACTAAATATATAAATAAATGTTAGTTTTATGTTAGTAAATAAAAATTAGTTCACAGATAAATAGTTGGTTGGGGGGGTTACTTTCCTGTGAGAAGTTTGGGTAGTTAATAAGGGAAAATAAAGGCTTTATAAATCATTGTAATACAATGTAAAAATCGTGTTGAATCTAATTAATAATATAGCTATTTATTTCTGCAACAGTTGTTTAGTTTTTAATTTTCTTTGTATGCTCTACCATCTTTCAATATGGTATTAGAGCAATAATCATCTTTGTGCCTGTGAAAATCCATGGAGCCTCCGTTAGGGAAGATTGAATGCCAAAGGAAGAATAAAGAATATTATTCGAACCAAACTGATGCATAGGCGAGTTGGTAAGAGCAATGACATACAATTCTAATTTTAAAATGACATTTTTTTATACCAGTGTAATGCAGTCTGAATAAAAATTTTGATATTTCATTCATTTCTTAACAAAAGTTAGAAATTTAATGTTCTGGAAAGGGGATGAGGAGTAGAATAAAACCCAGAATTTTTTTGAGGATATTATTAGTGTTGGATGAGCAGTTTGATGCAGAAAATTTCAAAATAGAGAAAAAAAAGTGGTGTGATTTTATTGATGGATGTTGATAATCCATTGCTGATTGTTAAATTTATTATTCTTGTTGGTTACAATGGTGTTGGACATGAATATTTTGTGCCAATAATATCTATTGGACCTAAATGTTGTGTGTCACATTTGGATGTTGAATTTTTAACTTCAAAAGAGACAATGAAGATTTGCCGACTGTTTATTCCTTACTGGGCATTGAACTTGCTTGATGGTGCTTTAAAAATTTTCTTGGGCATTTAACTTGCTGGTGCTTTGATAATTTTGGTGGGATTGAATTTTGAATGGCTATGTAAAACATTTTTGAATAATGGAGAGTTCAGATTTGTGACTATTTGCTGTTCATCTTTTCAGCAGCAAGTGTTTGTAGATTATCTTACTCAGTTTTGCTATTTTGATTTGTAGTTATGGTTTAAATTTGTGAGTGCAGAATTTGTGCACCATGGGCTGAAAATTGAATATGGTATCAGAGTATGTTACCTGAAATCTTTCAAATCTGTGTATGGAATGTGCTGCTACTTGTGAGAGGGAATTTTGAGAGGACTTTAGTGGGTGTGATGTAATGTCCCCTTCTCCATAGTGATTAGTTCAGTGGTCCATTGGCCTATTCTGGAGACCCGTAGGCTATTTGGAAAGGAGAATTAGGGTTTCCAACTTTTGTGGAGTTCTACTTGAGCTTTTTGGGTTATCAGGATGGAATTCTTTAGTTTTGTCTATGCTTTCCTTCTGGGTTTTTCATGAGCTCCAGGGTAGTATAACATGCATTCGATTCTTTGGTGAAGTGAGAACTTACTATTTTTATTAAGTTAGGGTTTGGTTGTTTGGATGATGCTGTCTTACTGAGCTTTCCAAGCTCTTTCTCCGGGTGTGAACATCATGTTTTTCGGAGGAGTATTCCATGACTTACTATTTTTAGTAAGTGGCAGTATTGAACAATTCTATTTTTAGCAGTTTGGATAGGGTCTTGTTCTTGTAGCAGTTCAGTGGTCTTCATTGCTCAACTTCATCTTGGATTTTGTTGATAATCAGTATTGGAGTCATAAGTGATTTAATTAAATATTATTTCCTTATCCTAAAGTTTAATATTTAATTATTTTATTATTGATTAATGATATATTGGGCGACTTAGGAGAATACATATTTATATCTAATATCAATGTTATATTTCCCTAAGTTAGGTGTTGAAATTTGGAGAATGCATTAAGTTATTGTTGAAGACTTAGGCAAGTTCGAACTTGTTTAATTATTGGTTAAAATGCAACTTGGGTGCCCACCTTGGGAAATGGAATGAAATGTCATTTGGATGCCATATGTTAGCGAAATGAAGTGAAATTTGGAGAGGTGAATTTGTGAGCATTTACATTTGAATTTCAGAGGGAAAAAACTATAAATACAGGTGCTTGGCTTCCCATTTGGATATCTTATGAAATTGCATTGTTATGCTGCCGGTTTGGCGATTGAAAATCTGAGCTTCGAAGCGTGGCTTCCTAGCTAAGTCTCAGTTTCGTACTTGGAAGATAGTATCTAGCTGTGTTCTTGTATTTCCAGTGTTGTTAGAGAGTGTTTTGCTGAGTGTGGAGTGTTTTGTGTGGATTTTGGAGTGTTTTCTTGTTGCTGGTCACGAAGTTGCTGAAACCATATTTCGCTCATACCTCCTGACCAAGTGATTCCTTCATTCTGGGTATTGGCTCTATCAAAACATGGCATGGAGGCGATATAGTCTGCAATTTTATAGCTGCTGATTTGAAGAATTGGATTTTAAGTTGCAAATCGTACCTTTCAGCTTGGTCATACCATTCTAGGGGTGCATTGGGATGTGTGCTTTTGTTTTGAGGCGACTGGACTGCAGGTTTTGTGTTCATGTTTCATCATCCAGGTTATATCTTTCATTCGCATTTGATTTGGTGTGTTTCCGACTTCATTTGAGTGAGTTATGATCATTTTGGTGTTGCCGGTTGAGACTAGTTACGCTTGTTTGACTTCAGATTTTTGGTACAGCAGCAGTAGCATGATTTGAATTAATTTGTTAGTTGTTTCTTGCTGTAATCTGCATTGGATATTATCTCTAATCTTCTCTTTCTAAAATGTAAGGTGAAGTAGTAGTTCTACTAACCATTTTTTGAGTGTTGCTTGCCCACTGCATAAGTGGAAGAGGTTGGCTTAGCCGCCTTCTTGTTCTGTAATTCAGTTATGAAGTTCAGTCCTCCCACTGAGGAAGTGGTTGAGTGATTTTATGTTTGTAATGGTCCTCCGCTGAATAAGCGGCCGAGTTGAGCTTTTGATGTGATTCAGTCTTCCCGCTGAAACATTGCGGTTGAGTGATTTGTGTCTTGGTGAGTTGTTCGCTTGGCTAGTTTACCGCCAAGTTTTTTGTTTACCTGCTGGATAAGCGGAAGGGGCTAGCTTGCCGCCCATTATTGGATTCAACTTTCAGTTGGTTTATGGTGCTAACGATCCTCGGAACACTGTATGCTCTCACCCTCCCAGATTGGGCTCTCGGTGAACAAAAGGTGGAAGGGTTCCTTTCAGTTATTCAGGATTATTTCTCTAACCTTAACGGGTTACTGTGTTTGCTTTGTAAATCTAATTGTAAAAATAAAAAAAGAAATAGTGGGGATATTACTTGTGATACCTTTGCTTTAGTGATTGAAGTAATTTGTAATGTCCCCTTTTTTGGTCACTTCAGCATCTTAGTTAGCTCCGGCTTTCTCAGCAAGTGCCAACCTTGTTAGAATGGAATTTAGTAATTGGCATTGAGCTTTGGAGAGTTTGTTGATGCTTTCCGGGAGCAGTTTCGAAATGTTGAGTGCATTCCAAACATGTTGGAGGAAAATGTTATTTTTTGAAAGTGTATTTTTTTTTAGTAAATTGGGTCTCTAATGAGCTCCTGAGTATATTGGCACCTTCAGATTTCATTTCTGGATTGTTTTGGTATTGTATGTATCTTCAGCTGATTCTGTGGGAAATATTTAATAGTTAATTGTAAGTTCTTGAAAAGAATATATTAAAAGGTGACTTAAATTAATTATTTGTAAGGTTGAGATAAAGTGACTTGGGTCATAAAGGAAAATAATTAAATAAAGTCACTTTTTGGAGCAATAAGTATTATTATTTTAAAAAAGATAATTAATGATTTGAAATTCTGCAAAGTTCTCGAGGAGATTATAAAATGGGATCAAGGCATCTCATTTCATTCATTTTGGCTCTTTGATATTTTCTGAAAACCACGGTTGTGGGGATTGAATAAGTTATTCAAGTATAGTCCTAGGACGAAAACTTTAAGGTGAAGATTGGGTTCGGTTGTGAAAGATCCTTCGTAGTCGATATGGGGAAATCCATTCAGGGTTTCAGTTTGCACAAAAATATTTGTAGAGGGATTTATCGATTGAAGATTAATAATTTGTGAAGTCTTGGAAGCAAGACAAATTATCAGAGCATTGTGGGAGTATGAAGGGTTGCTAGGAGATATTGAATATGGATGCCGTGATGCTAAGATGAAATTTTGAGACAAGGCTCAAATCACCACCAATTTTCCTATTTCCTTTAGGGACAACCTCTGAGGCCTTAATCAAGCTTGGAACTAAACTCCCCTAATCTCTCAACAGAATAGTAAAAAAAAAGTCACTCCAAGAATGTGAAGGATTTAAAGCATTCTCACAATCTCTGCATATCATCTGATCCTCTTGAAAACTTTCATTCCACATAACCCAATGCTTAGGAGAAGAAGAGGAAAGACTTAACTGCTTGAAGAGAAAGGGAACAATGTCTACAAAGACTGCTTGACCTTGCCTACATAAGCCTGCCATACCTGCAACACCAAACTGCAGCGCCCTTATTTTGAGAGGAAGAGCATATAAAGCCATTTGGTTGAAGGGAATTGCTGCCCTGCCAAATTCCAGGAACAGGGGAAGGTTCTTTAACAATTTTACCTGAAAAGAAACCAGCCAAGATGCCTTATGATCCTCATCTTCACCATCTTCAGCAGCCTCTGCTTCCTTGTTTGCCACTCAATCCTAACAGCAGCTTGAAAAAACCATCCCATATTTGTCTCGTGATTATCTTCTTGTAGGAAGTGGATTGTTACTGGTGTATTTCCACAGCTAATGGGATGTTCAAAACTTCAATGTAAGGGCTTCCTATTTTTCTAAAAGTTTACTTGACTAATGATCAAATTTGTATTTGGCTTTATTTAGATTAGTTTGTAATCTCAAATATACTTTATTTTATATGTTTTTAACGTTTCAAATTCCTGAAGTTTAATAGTATACGCAACTTGATATGTTGGTAGTGAGACTATCATTTGGCGTTTTGGGATGTTCATTTTCAGGTCATTTACTTGCAAATAATATAACTACTGATATTTGCATGATTTTGTTAAATCATTTATCGTTTGCTTAATTGTGAAATTTTTAATTTATACCTTGTTTGGTTTAGGTGGGAGGAAAAATGACATCATTGGAGAAACATATTGCTGCTATTAGTTTGAATACATTGTTTAAAGGCTGTGACTTTAAACTTGCCTCATGCCATGGTCCTTTGGACCAACAGATTGCAAAGGAATGTGGTTTCACCTCTCTTTCAGTACGAGCTGTGAAGGTATTTGGCAGAAGTACCTCTATTGTAGATCTGCAAATAAGATTTTAAGTTGAACAACTTTTTATTTTGTTAGGTGGGCTATGGTCATGGAGCTTTTGCTTATCCAAATTTCTTTCCTTCTCACGTGCTTAACTACTTGTTGCAGTACAATGGAACGATGTAGAATGGTAAGTATGGGCATTAGCATTTATAAAAAAAGTACTACTATGGATGAATGCTACTGTAAATTTGTAAGAAATATATTATTTTTATTCAAACACTGGCATTACATTCAAAAAAAGGACAAGAAATCTTGTAAGATGATTCCTAAATTGGGCAGCATGGCACTGCAGAAAAGGGAAGTCCTAAATGACATTTTATGAAAAATTCTATAGAGCAAGGCAAAGAGAATCTGAAACAAAAACGAGGGAACATTCTGAAACCTTTTGAGCTGGAATACATAGTTTGTTGAAGCAAACCAAAAAGAGCATACAAGTTTATTCCTTTTTTTGACTTGAGAGGTGGGAGCACGCAAGGGTCAATTCTTCCCAAGTAGCACCACCAACATTCATACAATCAGCCACAAACCAAAGAATAGTGGGGAGGGGAATAGGGGTTCATTCCTCCCACAATCACTTGTAATAAAGCAGTCTCTAGAGGCAGCACATGTATGGGATTTGTTGTCATTTTATGACACCCTTGGTCCATTAGTGAGAACCGATCAGAGATATGTTCTATGGACCAGCGCTGCCTCAGTTGATCAAAGAGAAAACAATGGAATCATGAAGTATGAAGTGTTGTCTCTCCGGAATCCCGAATTCCCCAAGTTGCCAAGTCTTTTTCCCTCAACCCCGGAACTCCGGAACCCTAAAGTTCCCAAGTTGCCAAGTCTTCTCTTCCTCAACCTCGGAACTTCGGAACCCTAAAGTTTTAAAGTTGCTAAGTCTTCTCTTCCTCAACCCCGGAACTCCAGAACCCCCAGGTTCCCAAGTTCCTAAGTCCTCGAAACTCTAGAACCCCCAGGGTTCCCAAGTTCCTAAGTCCTCGAAACTCCAGAACCCCCAAGTTCCCAAGTTCCTAAGTCCTCAACCTCGGAGCCCCAGAATCCCGAAATCCCAAAGCCTAAGTCTTCAGTCTTCCCAACTTCGGGAACCCGTGTTTTCGAAGTCTTCTGTCTTCCCAACTTCGGGAACCTGTGTTTCCAAAGTCTTCCATCTTCCCAAACTTCGGAAACCCAAGAAACCAAGTCTTTCAACTTCTTCCAGCTTGCAATACTTCCAGATGGCGTGATCAACACTCAAAGCTCTTAATGCTCCAACAACTCTTGCGATTTGTACACCTTTAGTGGAGCTACAGGGGCGCATTTAATGATTTTGCAGGATTTCCATCAAGAGAGGTACAGGGCCATGCTTATTTGTGGTTACTTATGTCATACTTGCATGCTCTGACTTTGGAATGTAAGTCAATCCACCTTCTAGAAGTACCCTTTCTTCTTGGGATTGCATTTTTAGGGTATGGCCAGGTTGCTTGCATATACACAATGTCAGGTGCATGCACTTCCTTGCATTCCCTGACTTACATTTCCCTGCACGCACAAGGGTCAAGGCTTCTCTCTCTTGACCAATGGTCTCTCCTATGCGACCAGTTTTCTATATAAGGCTATTATGCCTCATTGTAAAGGGTTCTCTCCCTGCTGGCTTGAGCTATCCTATGCTCTTTCACTTCTCTTAGAGACTTGTATTTATCTTGCATTTCTGCAACTGTAAGTTTGGCCATTGGCTTTATAATGAATTGAAATCATCATTCTTGCCTTACTTCAACTTATGTATGTTGTGTATGTGTTCTTACCTTCATTGTAAGTGTATGTTTGTGGCTTTCTTTCACATATATGCTATGTTAACCTGTTTCTGGGTGTGACTTGTGGGAAACCTTCTCCCCTCTTGACATTCAACAAGTCCTAACCTCCATACGTGCGTTAAGGTCATTCATGCAACTGAAGTTTGTGCATCTCCTGGGTATTTCAGTTGATTCTTTGTGCCGTTTTGGGTGGGGAGAGAAACTTCTCTTATCTTGGTGCATCACCTCCTTTCATTTTAAGCATTCCTCTCTTCCCTTTTCCTCTTCAAGCTGTTAGGGTAGGTTTAGAAGTAAGATTTGCAGTGTTGAGTTGGTTCAACACCTGCACTTGGATTGAGAAGGGAGCCGGCCTTCTCTGGAGATTCAACCCCCTTGCGCAAGGTCCCACACTTCAGGGTTGTTTCCATGTTTCACAAGGTTCCTGAGTTGATAGCTCAGCAAGGATGCAAGCTTTTGTGATAACAGTTTTTAGCATGCCCGGTGGGATGACTTCGGAAACATAGGTTACTGAAGTTCAGACTTTCGATTTACATGCTAAGGATTCAGTGCTGTTCTTAGTGCCTCATCCTTTAGAGGCAGTCATCTTTCAAGCACTTGGCGACTCTGCTCACAAGTCCAATCTCTTGTTCATGACTTGTTGCTAATTCCATGCCCAAAATTCATACAAGGGCATCTTCTAGAGGTAGTTTACAATTTGTAGAACTCTCATCTTCAGGTTCTAGAAGGCGGAGAGGTAGACCTTCATTGTCACTAGTTAGGGGTGTCAAGGTCGTAAACACTCCATCTCCCAGGTCTCGTTCTACCCATCCATTTACAAGACCATTACTGTCTAGGGCTCTCACTGCTCATATCAATAGACCATTGTTTCACATGGCTAGAAATCAGGTTTTTGTTACCTTCAATGGGGGGAGTCCTCTTATTTTGACCTAATGGAATGATATACTAGTGGCTACTTTAAAGAGTATACCATACTTCACTGGTGAAACAACTACTACCCCCATTGAGCATATTCAAGACATTGCGAATATCTGCTTCGTCCATAATGTCACTTAGGATGATGTTGCTGTCAGACTCTTAGCCACATCTTTGAAAGGAAAAGCTTTGTAGTGGTATAGAGGGTTGCCGTCTAGCTTCATTCACAATTGGGATGAACTAGGGGAGAAGTTGTGCAACCATTTCGAAGACAAAAGTGATCACCTATTACTTGTGGAGCAGTTGACTACAATTAAGAGGGCACCTCATGAGTTCATGGGAGACTTCAATTTCAGATTCCAAAAGATATGGAATAGAATCCCTACTCTAGTGAAGCCATCTCCAAATCATGCCTTCTTGTATTATTTGAGAGCTCTCAACAACGATATAGCTGTCATGATACAATCAATGGGTGGAGCCTCCCTATCAGATGCATATGACATGTCATGATACAATCAATGGGTGGAGCCTCCCTACTGGATGCATATGACATAGCCATAAGGGCAGAAAATTGTTTTATACAGGCTGGGAAGATAGCTCCAAGGCCTCCAATGCCTCTCTTCCCAGAAGCTCCTACTCAACAACCCACCTTGGCTCCTATCGCCATCACGCCTGCAAGTCAACCATCCACATCCTCGACATCCTCTAATGAGCTCCATGAAGTTAAGACTCTATTGCAAAACTTTGGCAATGAGTTGGTAACACTAAAGAGGCAACAAACTCAGCATAGTAGACCTTATCAAGCACAAAATCAGAACTGTCAGCAGAATAGGCCACTCTTTCAAGGGCAAAACCAATGGAGCAACGCCAGGCCTTTGAATAGTGTGAACCCCATAGTTGCAAGTAACTCAAAAGCAATAGTTCCAATGCAAAACAACCTCGCCCAAGAGCAAGATTGGTGTCAACCATGCAATCAGCCACACAACCAAGGTGCATGCCAAAATGGGGAGTTTGTCCAAGCCTTAGTAGTGTAGAATGAGCCAACCACCTCTGGCCATCAATATGACCCAAATTTGCCTAGTGTTGGCACTCAGGCTCACTTACAAGGAGATTCTACCTTTGTCAATTGGCAGGAGGCAGAATTCTGTGGTATGAACCAAACAAATGGTGAGTCTATGCTACAATATACAAGGTCAAAGAAGAGAGCCATGGAAGCTGCCTCACCTTCAACATCAGCCCAAGCTCCAACGCCCATTGTAGCTATCCAGGATACAAGTCAAAATACCATGCAAGGGAGCAAGAGGCAGGAGGAGGCCCAAGTCGTCCAAAGAGCAAAGGTAGACCTTGTAGCCTCAAAGGGGCCTCTAAAATCAGCTGGTGTTCCTTTCAATATAGTAGATCAGATGAAGAAGGCCAACCTCAATGTCACTATTTGGGAGGCCCTTTCCATCCCATCTCAAAGGGATTTGTTCAAGGAGGCACTGAAGGACATCAACCAGTCAGGTGATGAGGCAACAATCAGCAGAAAGGCAATTTTCACCAGTTTGGTTCAACCCAAGGAGGAGGAAGATTTAAGCAAGATCAGCAAGCCTCCCCCCTTCTATCTCTCTTTAATCATAGGAGATAACTTAGTTCACAACTGCATGATAAATTCAGGAGCTAGTAGCCCAGTCATGCCTAAGAAGGTAGTTGATCTTCTTGGCATTGAATATGAGTTTGTGACTAAGGGGGTGGTCCAATTGGATGACACTTCTATTAAGACAGTAGGGGTTGTTAAAAATTTGAAGTTAACCTTGCATGCATGCCCCGGTTGCACTGTCTTGCACGACGTATCAATCATCGACCTCCCTGCCTTCTTTGCCATTTGTCTGTCTAGAGACTTCACCGCCAAGATAGGTAGATACCTATCTTTTGATTCGTCCCACATGCTATTTCGAATAAGGTATAGTACCAAGGTTACCATAAGGGCAAAGCCCATTGTGCAAAACCAGATTGAGCCCTACACCCCCAGCCATATAAACATGAATTACACTTTGCACGAAGAGGGGGAAGAGTGTACTGTCCGTGAGCCTGCTATTCTTTTGCAAGAGGTCCCTGATTGTTTGCTGGATGAATGGGCCAATGCTTTTCAGTTTGATCCATTAGCTAAGATTGAAGGGACCGGGCTTGGTACCTATTGTATCCATGAAGAGGAAAACGGTGCAGGTGCCAGTTTGATGCTTGTTTCTCTTGAGCAAGAGAAATATTTCTTCTCTTTTAGACTTCAGTTTTGTTGCACCAACAATGTTGAAGGGTATGAAGCCTTGATCCAAGGCTTCTAACTTGCACAAAACAGAAAGATCAGATTTTTGCAAGTATTTGGAGATAGCAAATTGGTTGTTAATCATATCCGAGCTCAAAGTATAACAAAGAACAACCTCCTCAAATCATACAAACACAGGGTTTGGGATTTGATTGAAGGATTTGAGGCCTTCAACATCCAGAGTATTCCTAGAGGTCAGAACAAGCATGCTGATAGGCTTGCAACAGTTGGTGCTCAGTTCGACATACCAGCGCATGTTGCAAGCAAGAAGGAACAACACATCAGGCTTGTTGTGAGGCCTGTTGTCCCAGACAATCAGGCAAATTGGCAAGTATTCGAAAGTGATCAGCAGATTGTTAATTTCTTGCAAAATGAAGCAGAATTTTCTGCGAAAAATCAGTCTAAGTTGCAAGACCAGTATGGAGATCAGATCATGCAGCTCAACTCCAACAAGTTTCTTAAAGGTCTAGTTACCTTGGAGGGCATTTTCATTTCGGATGATCAATTGAAGAAGAAGATGACCCTGACTACAAAGAGGGGTGATTACAAGTCAGTTGTTGTTGCCGAGGGTAGGTCTCTAAACTTGGGCAAGGTATGTTCCTCAACCGAACAAGAGGCCTTTGTTGAGCTTTGTCAAAAATATGATGACATAGTTGCTTGGACCTATGAAGATTTAAAGGGTTTTGATCCTAGCTTAGCCCAACATACTATAGAGCTAAACCCGGATGCAAAGCCAGTTAGACAAAAGCAAAGGCCAATAAACCCCAAGATTGAGCCACTAATGAGGAAGGAGTTGACCAAGCTCATAGAAGCCAATATCATCTTCCCTATCAAGCACTCCTCCTGTGTGGCCGACCTTGTCCCTGTAAGGAAGAAGAATAGGGAAATCAGACTATGTGTAGACTTTAGGAACCTCAATAGAGCCTCCCTCAAGGATCATTATCCCCTTCCCTCCATGGAGCAGATTTTCCAAAAGGTTAGTGGCTCAGAAAGATTTTCATTCTTGGATGGGTATTCAGGCTACAATCAAATTTTAGTCCAAGAATCAGACCAATACAAGACTGCATTTACTACTAAGTGGGGTACCTATGCTTATTGGAAGATGCCTTTTGGGCGAACCGATGCAGGTGCCACGTTTCAAAGAGCAATGGACATGGCTTTCAAGGGTGTATTAGCAAAGTTTGTGCTTATATACCTTGACGACATAACTATTTATTCAAAGCATGCAGCTGACCATCTTGGTCATCTTGAGCAAGTGTTCATGAAATGAAGGGAGTATGGTGTGTCCTTGAACCCCAACAAGTGTGTATTTGCTATTGATCAAGGAAGATTGCTAGGACACATTGTATCCAAAGATGGCTTGACCATTGATCCAGAGCGAGTAGAGGCTATTCTTTCTCTCCCACTCCCCAGTCACAAGAAGGGATTGCAAAGTTTCCTTGGTAGGATCAACTTTGTGAGGAGGTTCATTCCCAACCTTGCCACCATGGTAAAACCCCTCACCTCCATGTTGAAGAAAAAAATGGTTTTCAATTGAACCAAGGAGGGGAGGGCTGACTTTGAAGAGATTAAACTAGCAATTGCTCAGGCTCCTACCCTTGTCAACCCTAACTATGAAAGGGATTTTATCCTCTATACCTTCGGAGGAGAATCCAGCATCTCAGCTGACCTAACACAACTGAACAATGATAATTTGGAGCAACCTGTTGCCTTCTTTAGTGAGGGGTTAAAAGACTATGAGCTTAAGTATAGCTATGTAGAGAAGCAGGTCCTCACTGTTGTAAGGGCATTAAAAAGTTTAGACATCAGACACATGTTGTCTAACAACAGGATCTAGCTCTTAGTTCCACATGCAAGTGTCAAGGATTTCCTTCTAAACAAGGACATCAACGAGAAGAGGGCTGAGTGGATAACCAGGGTCATGGAATACGACATCAACATCAAGATCACCAAGATCGTAAGAGGCAGGGGCCTATGTGAACAGCTTGTCTCATCTTCTGAGACTACTTCAGAGGTCGCCCTTGTGTTACAAGAGGATCAACCAACTGGCAACGACACTCAATTCAATTTGGGTAAGTGACATGACCACCTTCTTAATGGAAGGTAGATACCCCCAAGGTCTATACAGGGCCAAAAGAAGGCATTTCAGGTTGCAGTGCATTCCCTATGTCTTAGTGGATGGCACCCTCTTTTGAAGAGACTCTAATGGAGTCTTGTTAAGATGTATCAAGCAAAATCAAGTCAGCAGATTGTTAGAAGAATTTCATGATAGCTCTTCAGGGGGCCACTTCTCTGCAAGGACTACAACTATCAAAATAATGAGGGCTGGTTATTACTGGCCATCCTTATTCAATGACTCACATAGATGGGTGAAGAATTGCAAGAAATGTGCTTTCTTCTCTGGAAAGCAAAGACTAGCTGCCCTACCTCTTCACCCCATCCGAGCAGATCAACCATTCGCACAATGGGGTTTAGACTTCATTGGCATGATAAATCCACCTTCTAGTGCTGGCCATAAGTGGATCTTGGGCGCAACAAACTACTTCACTAGGTGGACAAAGGCAGTGGCATTGAGGGATGCCACTGAGGCCTCAGTATTGGAATTCCTTGATGGAATTGTGATAAGATTTGGTGTCCCCTCCACCATCATGTCAGATAATGCCAAGGCATTCGTTGAAACCCAAATTAGTTCTTGGGTAGTTAAGCATGGTGTATGCTTGAAGACGTCATCCAATTATTATCCTCAGAGTTATGGCTTAGCTGAATCTTCCAACGAGAACCTGTTGACGTGTATTTTGTACACCATCATACACAGAATAAAATACCTAAAGGCATCTTATCCTCTCTTGAGAAAATAGTCTCTAACTGCTGAAGATTCGCGTAAAGGATCAGTTAGGTAGACTCCAAGGTTCTTTGATGTAGGGTCTCTACGTGTGGACAAGCTCCAGTGGTATGATGTGATTTGCTGGAATCACAAGGGGACTTACATTGAACTTCCGATCTGCTTTGCTGGACACAGGCTCTTACTAACTTAGATTAAAAAAAAAAATGGAAAAAGGATAAGGGCGAAGAGAGGATCTAATCCTAATACTAAGAATGTAGGAGCAATGATTGATTTTTGATGAAACTCTAACTAGGTCTTGTTTTGACATCAATGGAACATCTACACAAGACTAGTGCGATCTTCTCTGGGAAGCTTTATGATGTTCAAATCATCACCGCAGGCATAGATACCATCCAAGTTGATGCATATCAATGAAGAGGCAACAAATTGAAATTGAGCTTAGGCTGAATGATTCCAGTTGACTACGCAAGGCAAGTCTGCAATCAACAAACTGCTAGTAGTATGGATGTACGAATTCCACCATCAATCAATCACACTTCCTCCATTCATCTAATTATCTACCATCTAAGATTGAAGACTTCAACAAGAAACCATGCAAATTGCAAGAAAACGACATATTTCACCATTACTTCAATGAAAATGGAGTTTGTTTACAATCAATGGCAACAATTTCTTGCCTTGTCCGCCTTTTCTACTCTAATTGCTATTCTATCAACTATATTCTAACTTTTCCAACTATTTACAACTCTCTCTAATCATCTAAAATTCACCTTTACAAAATGAAATGCCTGGGCTTATATAGTGCCCACAATACAATTTGATGGCTTAGATCAATTCAAGATCAATGGCCAAGATTTTACAATGAAAACCCTAATTAGGGTTTGTTACAACCATTACATAACATTTAATGCTTGACCAATGAAATAATTGTATTGCTTGGACACATGTCCCTTTTAGAAAAATCGACCAATGGATAGCCGGGGTAGGTACATCGGAGTTTGTGCCACCTTCCATGAGTTAAGTACATTGAATCTGGACATGCTGAGATGGACTTCACTGATTGGAGAAATGATGACTAGGACGCCACCTCATTTGACACTTGGAACTTGGTAGATATTCAACTTGATGTTGTTGAGAAGCTTGCTTTAATTAATTCATCTGGAACTATTTTGCTTCTTCAACGAGCCCTTGTTCTAACTCCTTGCGTCCTTGATGTGCAGGAAGATGATATACCTCGCCTTGGAACACTGGATTGAAAGAGTTTGCCCTTGTCCTGGCTTGATCGTCCTGGCGAAGACCGTCCTTGATCCGGCTTGATTTTCCTTGAAGAGATCTCCATTTGATGCCTACACAACATTTCAAAATTAGTACCATGATTTTGCAATACATAACATAAATTAGAGAGCAAATTTTAGGAAACTTAATGATAAGTCCTTTATTAATCATTTCCTAAAAACGAGGATTAAGCTAGGAATTCAAAATTTCAAAATTCAAAATTAAGGAAATGACGATCAACGTTCAAAATCAAAACAATAAATCCATATCGTCATACCTCTTTGAGAGCTTAACTCTAAAATGCAAAATAAAGGAATTCGCCTAGGCAAAATTTGAAATTCGATAGTCTTGATGTGATCTTCAAAAGAACGTTCCTCTTATCAACTTCGCCACCCTTCAAGTCTTGGACGTGATTTCCTCTTCAAGTTAGCAATTTCGCCATCTTTGATATGTCTTTGACGTCCTAGGCAACTTCGCTCAAATGGAAACTTCAAGTTCGCACCACCTTGCTTTGAAATAAAATTCGCTCCTTCAAACACACTCGCACTTCTCCCTTTGATCGCATTTGAATGATAAAATGGTGATGTGAAAATGAAGATTCTCACCCTCCCTTTATAGCGCTCACCTCATACTTACCTTAAGGCCGACTTTGTGAAAATAAAGCAAATTAAACGATTTTTTAATAAATAACAAGGCCGACTTTTATAAACCAATAAAATACCAAGCGCTCCTTTTGATTTTCTATTAATTAATAAATAATTAATTATTAAATTAATAATTAATTATTAAATGCCTTTATTTTTAATTAATAAATTTCGATTTTTTACAAAGGCAAAAAATAATTAATAAATACATACCATGCGCTATTTAAATGCTTTTAATTAAATATCGATTTTTTTTTTTTAGCATTTAAATAAATTTAAAAAATGTGTTTTAAGCGCCAAAATGAAAAAGTGAGAAGATACGTACCTCATCGCCCTGGTCCCTGACTGAGGGACAGGAGCGATCCACCAATTTGGTCATGATTCTTGCAATTTTTACGTCCAAGGTCTTCATCCTTACGTCCAAATCGCCATTTTAGCTGGGTCCTTTGAGTTAGATTGACTTGCATGTGTGAATGAGTGCCTTTGGATGTAATATCGCCCTGGTCCCTTCCTGAGGGACAGGAGCGATCCTAGTGTCCTGGCTCAAATTTGCAAACTTTTGATCTTTGTTCTTCATTCATTGTCTTTCAAAGGACGTCCTTGACCATGCCTATCTTCGCCTTGTCTTGGTTTTGACGGAACATGAGTGTTTTAGTAAAAATCGCTTTGGTCCTTGTCCAAAGGACAGGAGCGATATAGGCTCTTTGTGCAAATTGGTAGCATTTTAACGTTCAACACTTTGGTATATCACCTTCAAAAGACGCCTTAGACCTTTTACCATCTTGCAAAACCTTGGCTTGACGTAAATTTTGAGAGACTTGGCCAATATAATCAATATCGCTCTGGTCCCTTCCTGAGGGACAGGAGCGAACTTCAAGTTTTTAAGCTTGTCCTTGCGTTCTTCAACTTGCCATTACCTTCAATGCGTGAAATGACGTCCCTTGATTCCTCTTGGTGGCTTGATACTTGTTAAACTTTCAAAATCTTGGTCTTTATGGAAATTTCGCTCTGGTCCCTTCCTGAGGGGCAGGAGCGAATTAGGATATTTTAGAGCAAATCCCTCAATGTGGCGATCCTTGTAACTTTGTGCTTGATGGAGATGCTTCGAAACGTCCTTGGTACCTTGTTCTTCGCCTTGGAGTGTCCTGATCTTGGAGGGACGGCAATATAATCATCATATCGCCCTGGTCCCTTGGAGAGGGACAGGAGCGATCTTGGCTTTGTATGCTTCACTTCACTTTGCTAGCTTCCAGATTTATATTCAACGGGTTCATAATGCGTCCTTCCATTCATCCATGCCTTGGAATCGGTCGTAACTTGGCGAGAAAATCATCTATAACAAAAATCGCTCTGGTCCCTTCCTGAGGGACAGGAGCGAACTTAAGCATTTTTTTGTTTTGATCAAGTCTGGATGCTCTATCATGCTCATTTCGTCCTTCACCATGCCTTTGATGTCTCGATTCGTCCGAACAAGGTCAGGAATGGCTCAACTAATCATTTTCGCTCTGGTCCCTTGGTGAGGGACACGAGCGATTCGCCTTGGTCCCTTGGAGAGGGACAGGAGCGCTTTTCGCTCTGGACCCTTGGAGAAGGACACGAGCGAAATTTGACTTTTCGCACTCTCAATCAGGACAATTTTAATGGAATATAACATTTAAGTATAAGTGACATTTCCTTCTATGTTTCTTCTTTCTTATACTTTAAGTTATATTCCATATATACTTTCAGGATGTTTGAGAAGTGGTTTCAGACCTCCAGGAGTTATATTGCAAAATCTAGTTTTTGGAGGTTTTTTTCAGTTTCCAGACTTAGTCAAATTCAGGATCAGGGCATTCCAGACTTAGCCAAATTTCAGGATCAGGACCTCACTCAGGCCGGACTTGCTATCCTATGTGATCCCCTGGGCGACGCTTCAAGTTATATTCAATGGAAAGATCTCGCCTTTCTCCATCACTTCCAATTCGTAATTCATCTTGACCCTGCAGGAATAGTAAGATATTTGAAAACGAGCTCCCGTCCTTCACTGAGGGACAGGAGCGATTTTGCTCCTACAGGCCAAAATAACATGATTTTACACATTTAATCACTTCACAAGGCAAAAACAAATCATTTCCAATGCCCAGGATCAAATATCAAAAAAGTCAAAATTTGGTCAAAAATATTCAATTGGACAAAAATTCACATTTCATCTTCAACACTTAGACAAATTTAAGCTCTGCATCAACATTCCAATTTGAAAATTAGACCATTCTGGCGAATTCATTGCATTCAAAATTTGCATTCTAGAAAAGGAAATTCAAAAAGCTCCCAAAACCGACTGGATTTTGGTCCGAAAAGACGGTAATTAGAACCCTAAGGCTTGACCCTAAATCCAGACAACTAACAAACTAACAAAACCCTAGAAAAGCAAAGCGAAAACGAGCAAAACGAGCAAAAAAACATGGGTCCCCATTTGCAATGGGGCGATGTGTGAAAACGTCACAACAGAACCTCATCAAGATAATCGAAAGGATGATCGAAGACAACTAGAGGTCGTGGCACACTAAGTTGAGGACAACCTTATGGGCTGACAGGATCACACTGATGAGGAGGTAGAATAGAAGTTGGTCTTCTTTGAGGTTGGTGGGCTTTTGTTCTCAATGTGCTTCCCAAATCAATCCCTAGGCACAAATGGGATTCTTCTAAGCCTTTCTCCTATCTCCTCCTCTCTATTCAACACTGCTTGCACCCTATTGTATTGGACATCACTCCTCCTTATCTTCCATGCTAAGGCATTCAAGTCTGAAATGAGGTCCTCTTGTGTGTCACCAAAAATGAACAAGTTTGGTTGTCCAACTGGCTGAATCTCCTCTCTTCCAGGAATGGGCAACTATTGGAGAACCATGGTTTACCTAACCTTGTTTGCACCTTTAAGGATTTCAATCATATTAATGTATTGATTGAGCATCTGGACAGGTCTGCAAAGTCTGATGACTGCCCCTCACCTTTCAAGAATGAAAATATCCAAATTGGATGCAAAGAACGTTGGTTTACTCAAGGCAACTTCTAGGTTCAAATGGTCATTTTGATCAAATGACTTAATGCAATGCTGTAGAGCTAGTAGTAGGGTGTCTCAGGTCTTAACTGATCAGTTTTGATGTTTTGAAACAATCATTTACTTCTCCTTCCTTACCGATTTCACGAAATTGTCAAATTTGCTCCAAAAAGGCTACTAGAATTAGCCCTAGTTTCCAGTGAAAATTGTTCACCCTGCTCAATCTGTTAAACTTCATGACAAACCCTTGGAGATGTGGTCTATTGATGATGAAGACTCAAGGATTTTTGCTATGGCAAGTACTGTACGGACTGTTTGAGGACTGTCCCACAAAAGAGGCATTTTTCAAGGGTTTTTGAAGGTTTTAGTGAGGGTTTGCAAATTGAAGATCTTCTCCATGATGATAGACCCCATTCAAATGTTCAAACCTTGCTATGACATCTATCAAACACTTCCAAGGATCCAAAGGCCATCTTAGAATATTGTCATTATGTCAAACAAATGCCATACTGCTGCCCTTACACAGAAAAAAACAGTCTAGAGGACTGGGAAAGCAATGTTTTTAATGTTTTTCATACATTTTCAACATTGGTAAACCACATACAATGAAAGGTTATCAAATACAGATGCAACAATGCCTTGATAGAAGTTGTAACACCCTACAAAGCAAATAAGAAAGGATTTCTTATGACTGTTACTCATACACCCGCCATCACTGCACTTTAACAGTCTTAAACTGTTTACACTTTCTTTCTTTGTTTTATTTTACTTCTTCACTCTGTCCCTGGCCTGCAAAAAGGTGTTAATGGCAAGGTAAAATAATACATATATCCTCTTCAAGGATCTTTGTAAGTTGAACACTTTAAAGATGCCACACAAGCATGACAGCATTATAAGACTGTGACAAAGGATACACCTTTCTAGGATCCTTATTTAGGTCCTTTACAACCAAATTGTGTACCTTGTCTTCTTAACATTTAAAACACTTGCAAATACATTTCCATGATGCATAAAAGAAGGAATCCATCATTTCATGCTGTCCTTTAGGAAGGTTGGCAATGAGGTTTTAACAGTGAAACAGTGACACACTGTCTTACAGTCTGTTTACACCTTTTCTTCTTGCATCTAACCAAGTCATGAGAGAGACAAGTATGGTAAAAGGCAATGATAACTCTTGCCAACTTAACTCTTCTTCAACATTTCAAAAGTACAGTGCTATGAACAGCAAAGTACCATTCAAATAGATTTAAGATTACCCAAGCCAAGTTGTTCACTTCACATACTTGCCATGGGCTTACAAACACTTGTGCATTGCTAGGAAAGGAAAATAGATGTATGATACAGTATGTACAAAGGATCCAACAAATTTCCTCAAAGCCATGGATGAAGAGACTTTGAAGAAATTAGTTGGACCATGAATGTTCTTCCATTGGAACCACAAAACAATGCCTTTCTCAAGAGCACTTCAAACAAAACCTGTTCCAAATCACTACTCAAACATCAAATGAGATCACACCAATTAAAAACAGGAGTAGTACGGACTCATGAAGCCATGGTACGGACTGTACTCTCAAAAGTGCAGAAAACTAGTTAAAACTCACAAAATACAAGAACAAACAAGTATTTCTTTTATTTTTCCAACATGAACCACACATACAATGATGGGAACATGGTTTTTATACATGTGCCAACTAATTGAAGCCTTTGTACGGACAGGTACAGGATGGAACTAACCAAAACCACCAAAAGTCACTTTTTTGCACTTTTTGACAGCTTTTTGACAACTTTTGACAACTTTTGTTGCTCAAAAAGTTGCATTTTGACTCCCGGTGACTTGGCACTCAAACCAATGACTCAAAATCATTAGAAACACTAAATAAACATGCTCCAATGCCTTTCAAGGCTTTACAACATCAAAAATTCAAAAATGCTCATTTGGACCCAAAATTGACAGTTTTTGGCCCACTGAGAAAAAAAAACAAAAATCTTGGAAACTCTTAAACACAAATGAGTTCCAAACCTTATTACACCACAAAACAAACCTATTAAACCTACTAGAAGCATAAAATAAACACACATGCTTAATTTGCAATAAAATGCTATACCTGCTAGGATTTTAGCATTCCGGTGCTCAGGTGCTCCTGCACCACACACCCAAGAGGGCGATCGGTAACTCCCCTTTCATGCTGGTATATGGGAAAGAAGCAAGACTCCCAACTTCCCTAGAGTTACCCTTTCTTGAACTAGCACATCAGTTGGAATTGACAGAGAATGATGCCATGACAATAAGGCTAGCTGAGCTAATGGAGCTAGAGGAGGTTAGAGGTCAGGTTATGCATACGCTTAAGACTCATCAAGAACAGGTCAAGAGAGTTTTTGACAAAAAGGCTACTAATAGGGTCTTCAAAGAGGGAGATCTAGTTCTAAAGTGGGATGCAGATAGAGCCAAAGCCGGGTGACACTCCAAATTTGATGCTATCTGGAGTGGTCCATATGCCATCACTAGTTGCAAGGAGGCCAATGCATTTCATCTCTCCAGGCTTGATGGCGAAGTTCTTCCAATCCCAGTGAATGGGATTCATCTCAAGCCTTGCTTCTAAAGAGGGAGTTGATGACTATGTAAATATTAGACTAGAAGTTGTTTCGCTTTCATAAGTGCTTGTGCACCTGCCACATTCTCCTTAAGAGGGTGCGTGCTCTAGTTTCTAGTTTCCCTCCAAGTGGTGGCACACACATGTTTTGAGTCTTTTCAATGACTCAATGCCCAATGGATGCTCAAGGCTTCTGGACTTCATGCTTAGCAGGCAAGCATCCCGCAGAGGTCGCCAAAATGTTGTCATTTTATGACACCCTTGGTCCATCAGTGAGAATCGATCAGAGATATGTTCTATGGACTAGCACTGCCTCAGTTGATCAAAGAGAAAACAATGGAATCATGAAGTATGAAGTGTTGTCTCTCCGGAATCCCGAAGTCCCCAAGTTGCCAAGTCTTCTATTCCTCAACCCCGGAACTTCGGAAGTTCCCAAGTTGCTAAGTCCTCTTTTCCTCAACCCCGAAACTCTAGAACCCTTAGGTTCCCAAGTTCCTAAGTCCTCGGAACTCTGGAACCCCCAGGTTCCTAAGGTCCTAAGTCCTCGAAACTCTAGAACCCCCAAGTTCCCAAGTTCCTAAGTCCTCAACCCCAGAACCCCGGAATCCCGAAATCCCAAAGCCTAAGTTTTCATTCTTCCCAACTTCGGGAACCCGTGTTTCCGAAGTGTTCCGTCTTCCCAACTTCGGGAACCCGTGTTTCCGAAGTCTTCCAACTTCTCCCGGCTTGCAATACTTCCAGATGGCGTGATCAACACTCAAGGCTCTTAATGCTCCAACAACTCTTGCAACTTGTACACCTTTTGTGGAGCTACAGGGGCGCATTTAATGATTTTGCAGGATTTCCATCAAGAGAGGTACATGGCCATGCTTATTTGTGGCTACTTATGTTATGCCTGCATGCTCTGACTTTGGAATGTCAGTCAATCCACCTTCTAGAAGTGCCCTTTCTTCTTGGGATTGCATTTTCAGGGTATGGCCAAGTTGCTTGCATGTACACAATGTCAGGTGCATGCACTTCCCTGCATTCCCCGATTGACATTTACTTGCACACACAAGGGTTAAGGCTTCTCTCCCTTGACCAATAGTCTCTCCTATGCGACCAATTTTCTATATAAGGCTGTTATGCCTCATTGTAAAGGGTTCTCTCCTTGCTGGCTTGAGCTATTCTATGTTCTTTCACTTCTCTTAAAGACTTGTATTTATCTTGCATTTCTACAACTGTAAGTTTGGCCATTGGCCTTTTAATGAATTGAAATCATTATTCTTGCCTTACTTCAACTTATGTATGTGTTCTTACCTTCATTGTAAGTGTATGTTTGTGGCTTTCTTTCACATATATGCTGTGTTAACTTGTTTCTGGGTGTGACTTGTGAGAAACCTTCTCCCCTCTTGACATTCAGCAAGTCCTAACCTCCATATGTGCATTAAGTTCATTCATGCAACTGAAGTTTGTGCATCTCCTTGGTATTTCAGTCGATTCTTTGTGCCATTTCGGGTTGGGAGAGAAACATCTCTTATCTTGGTGCATCACTTCCTTTCAGTTTAAGCATTTCTCTCTTCCCTTTTCTTCTGCAAGCTGTTAGGATAGGTTTAGAAGTAAGATTTGAAGTGTCGAGTTGGTTCAACACCTACACTTGGATTGAGAAGGAAGTTGGCCTTCTCGGGAGATTCAACCCCCTTGCGCAAGGTCCCACACTTTGGGGTTGTTTCCATGTTTCACAAGGTTGCTAAGTTGATAGCTTAACAAGGGTGCAAGCTTTTGTGATAACATGATCATTTAAAGGAAGGAATACAAGAAATAAATAGCTCTGTAGGTGGCTCATCAAAAGTGGAGGGGGCTATATGGTATTTCTGAGTAAACTTTTGAGAGATGTTTGAAAAAGCTCTTAGTGAAAATGATATTTTTGACAGTATTTAGAGAAAGCACTTTACATCCTTTAAGAAAAATGCATAGCTTTAGGCAGGAATCGAATTTTGGAAGAGATAAAGAGTTCTTTGAGGTAGATATGGCAAAATAATGGCCACAAAATAAAAGATGCAGGAAAAACCTGAATACAGACCTAACTAGTAGCAAACCAATGGATTCACCCATAGATTGCAAAGCTTCATTTGAGGCTAAGTGCTAAGAAGTTGCTTGAACGACACCGATCTTTGGTTATAAAAAATGATGGACTTCAAAGCTAGTTGAGAACATCCTTATAAATAGGTGGAAAATGTTGTAAAGCTGAAAAAACAGCCATGATATCCTGACTGGGGAATATAGAAACCATGCGGCATAAGGAACCTCTAGAGAGAGAATGAAATGGGCTGAGAAATAGAGAGGCTCTTTTTGGGCAATAACAGCAGCTAAAACTTGGAAGGAGATAAATAGCAGAAGCTTTATAGGGGTAATTCCCCACATCTTTTATAAGAACTTTATATAGAAGATTTTTTAAAACCACTATAAATGCTCACAACAATAGCAAGTGGTGAAGATAATTCTGAGGTGCTCAATGGCTGAACCACAGAGAATATCCTTCTGTGGAGATCAAACCCCAAAGATATATTGGCAGGCTATAGAGAAAAAACTCAAGGAAGGGCACACAAGAGCCTAAAAGCAGTTTCTTTAAAAAATAAAAAAAATTCTGCTTAAAATGCTAGGATTAAAGATGCTTATAGCTAATGATGACATACATGCATAGAAAATGAGCTTAGAAATTCTCAAAAGGTAGACAACAGGAGAGGAGGTGAGCTCTTTGCTGACTACCTTTACCTATCAGAAGATTCGTATTAGCTGTATATTTGTGTTTTTTTTCCATTTTTTATGGTGTGCCTTCTTTGAAAATCAGCGCCCTCTTATTTCCTTCATTTCTTTGTTGTACTTTTTATTGCGTTTTCCTGTTGTAAGCAACTGTTACTCTTGTTATTTGCTGATTTTCATTTCTTCTCATGTTGTTTATTGATGTCAAAGCTGGCAGGTTTGAGTTAGCCTTAATGAGTTTCCAATGTAGGATAAATTTGACAAATTTATCTTGTGGCAAAAATGAGCTCAATAACTCAATTTATACTAAAGTATGATAAAGGGAAACTCTATTGCAACTTAATTAATAAATCGATTGACATCTTGTTAAAGTTGAGTAACTTATTTTAATTTTATAATTTATTTGTTGAAGTGAAGATATATAGACAAAACTAATTCCATAGTAAGGGCACCAAAGAGTTCATGTTTATATCCTGACTAGCATATAGTCCATGAAATTAAACACTATTGGTGCACATCTAAACACAGTTTATTGTGCTCAATGACATAGTGGTTTGTGATATCATACCAGGACCAATGAGTTACCAAATAGTGGAATTCTTGAGATAATGTTTTTATACAAACTCAACGAGTCAGCAAGTTGAAGTATACTTTGGAATAATTAGTAGGTCAAGACAACCTGCTTCAGGGCTGATAAAGTTCTCCTAAGGTTTACCATATTGATGTTTATATTAATGGTGTTTATACCTCATTTTGTGATCCAAATGCAATGACTTCTGTTCTCAATCCCTTTTATACTGCATTATTTGGGTACATAGTGTTAGCAAGTTTTTGGTGTCAGTCTTTGGTTTCATACTTTTTTTGGAGTTCATTTTTAGATCAGGTAAACGTAAGACACAATTCTTGCATGTCATAGACCTTAGGGATTAAACTTCTGAGCTTCAATCTCAGCTGGCACAAGGTTTGTGGGGGCTTTAACAACCAACTTGGAGACTGATTATTTCTTTCCACAATTTGTTCATTTGAAGAGAACTAACTTCAGTTTTTGCTTGAGCTTGGATCTAGGGCTTTGAAGATGCTGCCATTATTACTTTGTCATCTTGCATTTTTGGACAGATATGTTTCAACTCTTATTGGCTGAATTTAGAAGATCACGTGATGTGAAAAATGACTTCCAATTCTCATTTGTGCCCAAGTACTGCCAACTGAAGGTTTCTCAAATGATTCTTATATCTTGAAAAAATTGTGGAATTTTCTAGATCTTGAAGAACTGACATACTTTTTGCAAGAGTCAGCAGAGGTTTCTTTATTGCTCGTTTGCTGGTTTGGGCATGTATCCCTTCAAAACCATTGTCAAAGGTTGTTGACTTTCACCCAGAAAGGATGTTTTCTCAAATATTCATAATTTTGAATCTTTTAATTCTGGTGGGAAAGGTACCTATGGTGCCAAGTGGAGTGTTTTGGTTGGTTGCTTAGCATTGTGGGGAATTGGTGATGACTTGGCAGATGGGCAGAGTTGGTGCTCAAGGGGTGAAGTGGTAGAGGGGTGCATGAAATCATGAACTCTAGCAGTGTGATTTACTAGAGTGATTGCTTCGAGTGGGAGGTCATGAGTTCAAAACTTGCTCTCAAATTTTCATTGAGAACAACCCTTGGAGGGGTCTGCAAATGAGCACATGCAACAGTTTCTGTTTGGATTGGTCTGACACATTTGACTGTTGACATGTTGGCGAGTTGACCTTCCATAAGACTGGCTTATAGTACACTCATTTTAGCCCAAGTAAAGTTTTAAACATTTATAGGGGAATCAACAGAGCACAAGATGCCAAGTGGTAAAGCACACTTGATTTCAGATACGAAAAATAGGTGGCAAAAAGCATCAATTTGTAAGTGGTTTCAGATTGGCAAATAATAGTGCGAGAAGTGGCAAAATATGAGCATCTTTCTCTTTTAACGAATCTTAAAGATTTTGAAATGTGATTTTAAGTGGGTAATTCTACTTTAGTAACTAATATTTTGCCATATCATTTACATACATTTTTGATATTTTAGATGCCATCTATTGGAGAGTCAGAATTCTTGGATTTTGGTGGCATTGGACCCTTCTTTGTGAGCTTACAAGTATGCCTTCCCCATCTTCGCTCAATGAGCAAAATTACATAGTTTAGGGGGAGAATATAGAGTGCTTATGACAAGGTCAAGTGCTTGTGGTGGATTCCTATCAGCAAAGCAGAATTTACTTTCCAATGATGGTTTCCTGAGCCAGGTGGAATTTCATGTCTATATTTGTTAGCAACTTAGCACATCTCGAGGGTCCTTTGTTTTCACTTTTGCATTATCAAGAATCTTGATGGTGTCTGGAATAAACATAATTAGTTGTTCAAACTTCAAAAGACTGAGTTTACGTTGTGTTTTCCAACATTAGCAAGATCTTGTAAATTGTCCTCCATTAGGGTTTTATATGATTGAGGATGTTTGGCACAAGTCTATTGACTTTCCTATCTGATAAAATGAATAGTTGAAGTAATGATGAAATAAAAAATGCATACCAGTTAGAGAAGTAAAATATATCTTTATTTGCTTATGAAGTTATTACAGAAGTAGACTAGAGATGGTCAGCCAAGGATCAGAATTGTTCCAATTAGATTATACTACTTTCCTTGATGATACAAAATCTATCTAAAGCACTTGATGGTTGCCAAGAGGAACATAACCATCGACTGACTGATTGATATACTTATAACCACCCAAAGTTGACAAACAATTAAATATATAGTCGGATAAACCATATTATCAAAATATAATAATAGGCATTTTACACTAATTACAAATTCCAATCATATTGTTTTTGTCATCATTATTTTTTGGCCATTTTCAAACCTTTTCATGTTTGAATTTGACATAGATCTCACACTATAATATAATGTAAACAAGCCTTCACAAGATCTTGAAGGGCGATGCAGTGTCTTTAAGCTTCATCCAACTGACTTGATCTGTGTCAGACGCCTTATATTGCTGTCAATCCAAATGTGTACTCAAACCTTCATACCTAGAAGCCATGATCACAACAGATTTCCTTTTCACCTTACACACACATCCAAGTGCAAAATTGTAGCTGAGTTTGGTAACCTTCTCAGATTCTAAGCCTTCCTCAACCTTTACATAACTGTTTATACATATTGTATCCTTGTGCCAATCTAGTAGCTCTTTAACCCCACAATGGTGTTCCAGGCCTTCTCTCCTAATGCGAGTAATGTGCATTGGACACCGTAGGACTTCTAGTCGTACCAAAGCTCAGGGATGAGCTCTAATTTGTGAAGAGGGAGAGGGAATTCTCATAAAAAGACAATCCCAACAGCTGGTGTCACATCTGTTACCTTGACACTCAAGGAAATATTGGGCAGTATGCAAACTTTGAGCAACCATGAAGGAGAAAAAGGCATTTTCAATCTGGTTATAGAAAGGACTTTCATCCAATCATGTGCTTACTACAACCAACATTAACAGAATATTAGATTGGCAAACTGTTGAAAGGTGAATCTTGGCTATTGAGGAACTTACTTTGCATCAAGCAAAGAAAAGGGCCTTAGGAAGACTGCAAATAATAGGATTTATAGGAGATTTCTAGGAAGGATTTAAAATGTTCTGTTTTTACTAGTTTAGTGGGCAAGGAAAAGATGAATGACTTTCTCTCACACTTCTCAATGGCTTTGTATTGTAACTTCCAAAAATCTGTTTTGAAGACACAAGTCTATGTTTCATACAGTCTCCTTTACTTTAGTTTTCCACTATCAGAGGCTTGAACATCTAAAGCCAATTTTTGTTTATAACATAATTTTGCAAACACTTATTAAGATATTTCTGTAGGCTATGGCCCATCCACATAATGTCAACTATAATAAGTGTCATTCTCTACTCTCTTGATTCACCTCGTATAGTCATCTCAGTAGCTAACTTGAATTGGTCAATAATTACTTGTCAACAAGGTCCAGTCTTGTAAAAAGGGAACAGTCTTGTGTGGTATGTAAATGTAACTTCCAGAAAAAATCTTAAGGTGATAGCGTGAGAACTTTAGATGGAAATAATTGAGTAGATATTACTATTGCTGGGTTCGCTGATCTGAGGGCCTGGTATTGGTCCTGGTTCGGTTCGAGTACGGGTCCTGGTTCGGTTCGCCTGTGGGTCTGGCCAGAGTTTGTGCCCAGGCGAACCAGTTTGTCTGGGGTTAGCCAGGGCGAACGAAGATGCCTGTGTGCCCAAAACCTTTTTTTTTCTTCCTTTTTTCAATCTGGCACTTGAAATCTACTGGTACCACAAAATCTTTACAAACATGTTTCTGACTTGACTGATAGTATTAAATTTGTGGTGAGGATTAGATTGTGAAGGATACATGCATAATCATGTTCAAGTGCAAAGTACCCATTTTCAAGTTACAAAACACACTCAGTTTGATCAAGGTGTTGGGTACCACCAACATGCACCTTTATATAAAAACAACCTTATTGCTCCTTACCACAAGGTTTACAGTTAATCTTGTATACCCTCATTCCTGCAAAAGCAAATAACATGTTTTTGTTTTTGCCTTACTATATACCAAAAAGTGACAAAGGAGATCATGATGCTATGATTACAAGTTTATGGTGGTTTTGTTGTTTATATGATGCTATGTGACATTCTAATCTTAATTCATGCTTACAGGCTGTATACACACACACACACACACACACACACTAATGAACCCAAAACAAACCCAAACCCCTTTTCAAAATTTTGCCATACTGGCGAACCAGGTTCTCGAACCCGAACCTGAACCCATATCCGAACTGGCAACTTAGAAAATAAGTATAGATATATTACAACTACTTTTCTGCGATGGATATGCACACTGTTTTGGCAGAAGACAGGTACATCAACATGAATCAAAGAACTAGAGCTAGGTATCCTTATTTGTAAATTGCATAAAATAATGGAAAAACTACAAGAATGCTCAATCAATTTTAAGATGGACATGGGGGTTTGCATCAGGAGATATCATATGATACAGATAATATGGAAAATAAGAAGTGCGTTTCAGAGACAAAAACAAAGAGATGAGTACGGAGGTAGATGGCTGAGACTGTAAGTGAAGAAATGACAATACACACGGAATAAATTGTCTTGATAAACATAATGTGATACGTCCAAGCTTTTGAAATTATTACTATGATGA
This sequence comes from Cryptomeria japonica, assembly GCF_030272615.1. Lineage (NCBI taxonomy): Eukaryota > Viridiplantae > Streptophyta > Pinopsida > Cupressales > Cupressaceae > Cryptomeria > Cryptomeria japonica. The sequence goes on from NC_081405.1 coordinate 552,794,874, forward strand.
CCTTTGTGGAAAACATAATGTGATAAATCTGTTTGGATTCTGGAACGTACAAGGATGAATGACAATTATTGACTTATTGATTATTTTGTGAATTTAAAGCAATGCGACTACATGCATGCAGTTCCTTCATTCTTACTTAGTAAAGACACTAATGTGTTTGTGCAGGAGGTGGTATCTCTTGTTGCTCATCCATTGGTTAGATCACCATCAATTTCAAATGCTGGAAAACATCTCTCTGCTATTGAATTTCATTCAATTCTTCAAATGGCTGGTAAAGTCTGCTATCTGTAAGCTCAATTATCTGACATTCAATTCATATGGTATTTGTATGTACTATGCAGGATAACTAAAGGCTTAAAAAATTTGCAGGTGGAATGCTTCAGGAAGATTGTGATCTCAACCGATATGATTTAAATAATTCACTTGATTTTTTGGCTTCACAATTAGAATGTGAAACTGGTGATCGCCAACATCATGAGGGATTTGTTCTCTTGGACGCTAGGAATATGTATGAAACAAGAATTGGCAAGTTTCTACCACCAGGACAGGTTCAGACTTTAGTTCCAAAGATTAGACAGTACAGTGATTTGCCTGCTTGGATAGATAGTCATGCAGAGCAGCTATGTGGCAACAACATTCTTATGTAAATATGGACCTTCCCACTCGATTTTGGCATGCTTTTTAGAGAACTTTGCATTTAACAGAATCTTTGCTGATCATATTGCGTCACTTTGAAGGAGTAGTTTCTTTGTCAAACATCTATTAGCTTATGTTTTGAAATTTGAATATTTATTCATTGCTTTTTATGATCATATTCTGGAACTGTAACTATGCTTTGCTGTCTTTGACCTCCAGGTTATTAGACTACAATTATTTAGGTCCTTTTTGTATTCCCATATGCATTTTAGCAGAAATTGATAACAGGCACTCACAAGAACTGCAGTTGGCTTGCTGACCTCCACACACTTTTACAATAATACACATGATTTCCAATGTGACAGTTAGTTCGCTAAAGTTGTTGACAAGTTATAGTTTTTCTTTAACTTCTTGTGGTATTCCAGTTCTCTTGCAAACAATGAATTATTTTCTTGATCTATAGGGCTTAATGAAGTGCCAACTATTAGTGACAATTGACAGTTACATCAATGGAGTATTTGAATATGTTGTTTTTCTTTATTTGATTGTTTCAGGGGTATGTTAAAAAATAAGGAAAAAAGTATGTGTTGTCCAGGAAATATCATTTGCTTTGACACCTTGACTAGTGCAATAGTAAGTTATCCATGTATGTTTTTCTTTAAACTTATCTTGACTACAGGTACTGCACAGGAGGAGTTCGGTGTGAAATGGCATCTGCATATATCAGAATGAAAGGTTCAGGCTATGAAAACGTCTACCAGGTAATTTGGAATTTTTAGAAGTGACTTCAATTTTACATTTATATGAAAGTAAAATCTGAAAATTGTGGTGTAGCATCATTTCATTTAGCATTTTATATTTCGTATTTGGTACCTTAAGATAGTCATCTATATCTTGCACACTAGCTTTCAGATATCTCATAATTCTATATTATAATGCTTAGACATAGTTCAAGAGGAAAACAAGCACACATTTTCACTTTTAATCATTATTAGTTCCTGCCAAAGGCAGGATACTTATGCATCCATTTCTTTTAATTTTTCTATTACTTTAACCAATCATATCACAGAATTAAAAAGTTCAAATGAAATTTCTATTGTCTACATTTATTTTCTATTTTACATAATTATATAAATGCTAGGTTGCCGGTACGGGTTCGGGTTCGAAGAACCCTGTATGCCGGTACGGCAAAATTTTGAAAAGGGGTTCGGGTTCGTTAGTACAAAAACATGTAAATTTTATATATATATATATATATATATCTATATTTTGATATTTGTGAAGCCTATAAGCATGAATTAAAATTTGCATGTCACATAGCATCATATAAACAACAAAACAAACATAAACTTGTAATCATAGCATCATGATCATACCATAATTGATAATAGCATCATATACATCAAGTTTAATAGCAAAATGACAAAATATTCAAGTATCATTGTTTCAACTTTCAACAATATAAACTTAAAGTTTAATCATCAAATGGATCATCTAATTCATCCTCCTCCTCCTCCTCATTGACATTGACATTAGATGAGCCAATGCCACTTGCACTTGCACTATAAGTTGGCTCAATTTCCGAGTCATCAAGTGTCAATGCAAGAAGCTGAGAAGCAGGAGCATCCAAATCAGTATGCTCTGGCTCTATATCCCACATCTTTGTTTCCCCTTGTGTGTAGTCATGTTGTTTGTGTGAAAGAAGACGTAGGTTGGAATGCACATATACTAAATTCTCCACTCTTTTTGAATGCAGCCTATTGCGCTTTACTGAGTGGATGAAAGAGTATGTGCTCCAATTTCTTTCTGAAGCAGATGAACTAGCAACCTATGAAGACAAAGTAAACAATTAAAGTTATACATTAATAAAAATAAAATTACTAGCAACCTATGAAGACAAAGTAAACTATAAATAAACTAAAACTTGTAAATTTAAAATTTCAATTAATTAAACTTACTTGTGATAAAACTTTTATAGCGAGGGGTTGTAGGTGTTGGAAGCATGTGCCATGGAAGTACCACCAGCTATGAGCATCCTTCTTGGATCTATGACGAAGTGCATCAACACTTAAACCATTCCCATTTGCGAATTCTATGAACTCATTTGTAACAACATCTCGCAAATCATCATCGGGATATAGTCTAAGAAATGCTGCCTTGTACCCATCAGATACTTCTAGATCTCTCCATGGTGGAATCCTTCCTGGTTTGTCAAGAAACTGATTGCTATAGCACTTAGGTGTCAAGGCATAGGCAAGAAGGTGCAAAGGAGTGGTCATCTTATTCCACCTCTCTACAATAATTACTTCTAGTTCTTTGAAGAATTTCTCCTGAGGATCATTCTCTTTTTCATTTATAGTGACCTTTATTTTTTCAAGCATTGAGTCAATGCCATCATAAATCTCACCTATGCAAGGCCTATCCATGTCTGTATAGCGAATCATGCTCATGATGGGCTCAGTGATACTTAGGAGATATGTAACAAGATCCCACCATTTCTCATTCAATATTCTATCCCTAATTTTTTCTGCCCTCTCAGTGCTACTTTGCTTCCATACAGTCCAATTGGTGCTGATCACCATATTGCATAGTGCCACTCTAACTTTCACAAGTCGTCTTAAGACGATTGTGTTTGATGCAAAACGGGTCTCAGCAACCTATAACACAAATTAATGCCAAATGATTAAAAAATAAAGCCAAACTTTAAAGAAGAATACACAATATAGCTTACACAATGATATTATTAACATTGAAAATTCAAAAAAATCAGAAAATGTAAAATTAAATTACTATTTCACTTACCTTCAATAGCTCCAAATTCGAATAGGTTCTAAAAATCCCTTGAGATATGTGGTGGTTTGTGATGAACATCTGGATGTCCTCAGCCTTTGCATACGCATCTCTGATCCATTTTATTTTTTGCCCAATCCTTTGTAGCATAAGATTGAGTGAATGTACCGCACAAGGTGTCCAAAAGATGTGATTATAGCGTTGCTCAACCAACAAACCAGCAGCTCTACAATTTTTTGCATTGTCCGTTATGACTTGGACAACATTGCGGGATCCTACAGACTCGATGGCAGAGATGAGAATTTCTGCAATAAATTGGCCATCTTTTATTTGGCCCTCACAATCCACAGTGCTAAAAAACATTGCCCCTTTAGGGGACACCGCTATGACATTGATCAAGGGACGGTTTTTAGCATCTTTCCACCCATTTGAAACAATTGTTACACCTGTCTCAACCCATGAATCCCTTATGGGTTTCAATTCATCTTCAACCCTCTTCACCTCTTTCTCCAATAATGTTCCACGTACCTTCTCATAACCGGGGCCCTTATACCCTCTTGGTGCCTCATTAACACTTTTTATCATTTGCTTCCAATATGGGGAGTGAACAACATTGAATGACAACCCATTTGCATAAATGCACCTTACTATATCTTGGTCAGCATTGTCTCTACTCTCATTTTGGAATGCGGTTTCTAAAGGCCCCTTTGTTCTTTTACGTGTCAAGGGTGGTTCACTTTGAGGTTCATTTGTGGCAAAGAAGGGGTGGTCTTCTACTACAATACTGGGATTAGAAGGGCCTTGCACTCCCTTTGTTTTCTTTGATGTGGTTTGGTTCAATCTACGGGCTTCCCTCTCTTCTACCGCCTCATGCTCCCTAATATATTTCATCACTATCTCATCTGGTATAGGTTTACCATTTTTTCCAGGGCATTTTTTGACGCCTCTTCCTTTTATTCCACACAAATGGCCTACCACCCGAGAATATGAACTATTACGTTCAATATCACATCCATGGCATTTCCAACGGAATCCCCCACCTCCCGGAAGTTGTTTTATAATGTCCACATATTTCCATAAGGGAGAATTTGGATCATTTCTTTGTTTTGCAATTATTTGTTCATTGCCAATAGAGGAAGATGTAGATGGCATTCTAGTTCCTATGGCAAGAAATAAAATAAACATATTCAAAAACAAAAACTAAATAATGAAAAAAAATTCAAGTTTCATGTTTGACAATTTGTGAAACAAAAATAGTTGGAAAAAAATGTTTAAAAACCTACCTCTTGCAGCCAATGGAAGCTTGAAAATGTATGGAAATGATGCTGCAACACTTGTTGAAGCTTCTAAAATCAGTCTTCAACTCCTCCTCTTTGATCTTGGAAGCCAAAATTTGTTCACCCTTTCTTCAACCTACTCTCATAAAAATTTTGTTTGCAACACAAATGAGGTGAAATGAGTCAATAAAATGTTTTAGAAGTCAATTTTAGGTTATAACTTTCACTTTTTACAAGGCAGAATTGAAAAAAAATAAAAATTTGGTTTGTTTTTTGACTTTACGGGCCGCCTAGCCACCCGGGTTCAACTGAGTTCGACTGGGTTTGACCAGGGTCGAACTCACTCTAGGTTTTTCGAACCTTGGTCGAACCTAGGTCAAACCGGACCCGTACCACGGACTCGGTCGAACCCGGACCAGTACTAGGGTGGCCCAGGGGCGAACTCGGTAACCTAGTATAAATGTCATTTTTCTCTCTCTGTTGGTCCATATTGCAAATAGTGGATGTAAAATTCATTTTTTTTTTATATGTTAGATATTACAATTCATTTATTGCAAGATGATTGAACTAATATTTATCATCCCTTTTTTCGTTGGCTTTTTGACATCTGCATTAATTCATCTGCTTCCTTTTTATCACCACAGACCATTCTGAAATGCACCTTACCATACCGAAACTGCAACTCAATTAAATGTGCCTTACAAAAAATGCAATTATTGGAACTATAACTAGTAAGACAATTTTATATTTTTCCCACTACTCCATCTATTACTTTATGGGGGGCACGTTATAGTATGCAGTTGTTTTATTAATTAATCAAATTTTAGAATTACTATATTTTTTTTTAAAACTAAAGAATATATTTTTTTAAAATTTCTTGTTTTTAGATATTTTTTTTAATACGAAAATGTTCTTTTAGTGAGATGTTTATGGTTGCATTTTATAAATGAAAAAAAAAAGTGAAATAGTTTTATTTGTTTAAAGTGTGATTTTATGTTGAATCATTCTTGAAATTTCTTCGAAGTTGAGAGTTAGTTTATGGAAAAGTTGAACTAATGCAATGTTTTGTAAGCATTTTTGTAATATATTATACAACTTTTTTTTTTCGGTTGGTAACCGCTTTTGACTGGAGCTTGGAACCAGTGGGGGTCACATTGGGGGACCCCCTCCCCGTGGTTACAATTTTAATCTGAGGTATTCACACCTCCTTAATTTGTCTCATGCTGCTTCCTCTCCTATCTCCACCTCCGACTGTGCCTCCTATCACCACCACCAACCTCTGTACCACCTTCAAGTGCCGCCGCTTTCACCTACCACCATCTTGTCCTCCCTCGTCTTTTTTTTAATCCGGCCCTCTCACCATTTTTCCTCCCCTCCACCTATCTTCACCATCGCCTTCCTCCAACCTCCATCCTCTGCCTTTTCACCTCTGCGCTCCACCCTCTCATTCTCCTCCTTCAAACACCCCTCTTCCTACCTCAACATCTGCACCACCTATCTCCTCCATCCTCTGTACAGATTCTCCATCTATGTCGACACCAACCTCCGTACAAACTCTTTTCTCCGCATTCTGCACACCAATCTGCCATTGATCCTCTCTGATGCAGTATCCACATAGGTCAACAATGTCCACCGTGGCATGTGGGGCCCGCAACGCCAAACTTCTACTTGCATAATATCTCCAAGCACCTGCACGAGACTTGATCCTGAGTCGCCATATCCATATGGCTTGCAGCTTGCCGCTGCACTGCGAGGAGAACCCTGTAATATATTATACAACTTTGAATTAACATATTTTGGTGGTACTTGTGATTTAATATCTATAATATTTATGCTTGCAATTTTTCAATATGCTATTACTGATATTTACCTTCACTAATAATTTGAATATAGTTTATTTTTGTTTTTAAAATTTGATTAGAAGTGCGATTTCAATTTCTAAAATTTAATTTATTTAAGAATTTACTTATACCTACTTTCAATTACTGTTAATATTGTTGTAATATATTAATTCTATTTTTAGGTACATATTCTTTTAATATTTCAATATCAATTAATAAAAAAAATAGTTTTACTTTTTTAATTTAATTAATTATTAATGATTAATTATTTAAATTATTATTTTTCATTAATCTTTAAACATGAATATATTTTGACTTTACATGTAGTTTGTTCTATATATCACTTCTTATATATTTGTCTTTCTATCTTTCTATCTTTCTATCTCTCTCTCTTTCTCTCTCTCTCTCTCACACACACGCTCTCTCTCTCTCTCTCACACACACACACACACACACCCTCTATCCCTATTCTCCCTCTTTCTATCCCTATCTTTCCCTTTCTATCCCTATATGCCTATCACTCTCTCTTTCTATATCTCTCTATTTCTATCTCTCCCTCCCTCTCTATCTCTCTCTTATATACACACAATCCTTGTTTCTCATTCTATCTTTTCCCCTCTCTATCCTTTACTCTATACCTCTCTCTCTAAATTGCTTGTCTTTGTCACCTTCTTTCTCTCTTACTCTTTCCCCCTTTATCTCTATCTCCCTATCTATCCCTTATCGCCTCTCTCTCTTCATGTCTACCTCTACCTTCCTCTCTCCTCTCTTTCTATTTATCCCTCTCCATCTTCCTATACCTCTATATCTATATCTCTTTGCATCTCTATCTCTATATCTACATATTCCCTCCTACATCTCTCTTATCTCTATCTTTGCATCTTTCTCTACCCCAATATTACTCCCTCTCTCTACCTCTCTCTATATCACTTCCTATCTTTCCACTCTAACATATCTCTCTCTCTCTCTCTATTCCTCCTCCTATGCCCCCTTCTTTTCCTTCTCTATATCTAGGTCCATCTCCATCTCCATCTCCATCTGTATATCCGTACCCCCCTCTCTCTCACTCTTCCCCCCTCTATCTCTCCTCCTTTCTATCCGCTCCATCTCCATCTCCATCTCCATCTGTATATCCGTACCCCTCTCTCTCTCACTCTTCCCCCCTCTATCTCTCCTCCTTTCTATCCATCTCTTCTCTCCCTCTCTCTTTAATGCAAACATAATATGAGCTTATTGGTAATGGAGCCTAATTATGTTTCTAATTCAAATGACCTACCAATTGATGTCACGTACTACACAAAATGTATATGAAAAATAGACCAAACTTTTCCCCATTTAAACTTTCATAACTCTTTGGCGCACCCATTGCACACCAAGGTGCAATTGCTAGTATTAAATTCTTGAATGAAATGTTCAATGTTATATATGAATTTTGGTTTTAGTGTATTTTAGTATTGTTAGACAAATGTACAAAAACAATCAAATTTATTATAATAGAACAATTTTACTTTATTATTTTTGAATATCTATCTTGAACTCTTTTTATGCAAATATCTACAATGTCACAATATTTTTCAGATTATTTTATTTTTAATAATAATTCTAGCATGTAAGTAAATGGGTTTTCTATAAAAAAAAACATCATACCAAATACTTTTTTGTTTTTTACCCTACACTAACCATACTATTGGCAGGAACTTGACTCTTTGTGACTCTTGTTATTGTATGTTTACCACTGTTTCTGGAGCTATACTAAATTTAGAACTTCTAATAGATATTAGCATCTCTAAATTTCTGATATCATGGCTTGTGAAAAATGCATTGTAGACCTGCATTCTTGATAAGAAATTCATATTTATAAAAACATTACACAAATATTTATTACTTGTAAGATGGTTTGACTTTCAGTCAATATTTTTTCCACTTCTAATCAAGTTTTTAGTACTACTTCCAGAGAAATAAGTTTTCAACTCATCCAAGCACGAATTTTAATTCTTGCAGTGAACATTCAGCTAGAATTGCTATGTAGTACTTAATTTCACGTCTATCACATGTTTACTCTTAAATCAATTTTTCTTTCCTGGTAGTTATCTGGTGGTATTCAGCGATACTTAGAGGCATATCCCAATGGGGGGTTCTTCAAAGGAAAAAATTTTGTTTTTGATCCCAGGTATGCACATCTTTTCTTGTTCATTGATGCTTTATATCTGGTGGTTTTGTACATATACATTTTGCAGACATTTTATTTTGGACACTTTCCTGCAGGATTTCAGTTGGGAGTACTGATATGAGAGTTATTGGTTCATGCTTACTTTGTGGTGAATCTTTTGACGATTACTCTTCACGCAGTCGATGTTCTTATTGCCGTATGTTAGTCCTGGTCTGCAATACATGCCAGGTTTGAAACATATTCAATACAGTAATGTTTACATTTCTTTATTACATCATATGTAGCTGAGGTTTTTTCTACTCAACACTTGTTTAAGGTAATTGAATGATGTTTTTGAGTCGAATTAAAGCTACTTTGGTTATTTTGGGACATTAATCTTTCCCTTTCCTTTTTTCTTTCCTCAAATGCATGGCATTGAAAACCACAAAGCTATTTTTTTATTTACACCATTTTTCAACAGACAATTGAGAAATTACGAGTAGTTTATCATGATATGTGCATGAAATGCAAACTGTTTGTGCTTGCACACTAAGGGATCTTTTTGGCTTGGGAATGGTATACTCCAGATGTTCATAGAGTTCTGATGGACCTACCGCCTGTTAATTGCTGTGGCATGTGAGTTGGAGATGAAGAAGGTAATCATGACCCACAAGTGATTGTGTGTGATTTACGTGACAAACACAAATGGAAAGCAAATATTATGCAGTGCTGAATGGAAACGTATGATATGACCTACAATGCAAGATGCAGGGACCTACTCTGGTGCAATTAGGTCCTAGGTAGTGAAGGTTGTCACTTCATACCAAGAAACTTTTCAGGCTATGGGGAGTAATCATCCATCCAACTGCACTCTTGAATATCTGTCACAAGCTGAAACGCTGGTTAGTTTCACCAGGTTACACTAAAGATGAGGTTTAAACCTCTGATCTAAGGTTTTGGAATTGCTTGGGAGGCTTCCTTGATATGGGGGCAAGTCAGTGAGTTGATTATTGACCCTCCCAATTATGAGTAGGGCTCTACAGTGTGTAAACTATGTTCTTTAATTATTCAAAACTGAAATAAAACACAAAGCGTGATACTTGCATATGCTTTTTTGTGGCAAAGTAGATGCTATCTTGACACTTGAGTACTTGCATGACATAATTGATCCTAAACTTGCAAGAGATTGCATGAGTCTAAAATTAACTAGTGAGCAATGTGAATATTTATTTTAATAAAGAAAAGAAAACGTTCTATGCCTAAGAAATTCAGGAACAACATGACACAATAGAAATGTGTTTAGTGTTGATGCTTCTAAAAACAATAGGTATTATCCAACATAGGACAAGCCCCAGAAATAAAATTCAAACTCAAAATATATATGTTCGAGCAATGCTTCTCTAAATTCTGGGACACAGTGATGGGTTTTGGGATCAGAAAATTTCTCTTAAATTTTGAAGAGGATGGCTACATGTAAATAAATATATATTTAAAATTACCATTGCTTAAAAACAATTAACAAAATTCAATAATAAATACAGAATTGAGAACACATTATACAACTGATAATTATAACAATGTCAATTGTAAAATTCATAGGTGTTGTCATTTGAATTGCATAAATATGATAAATAAAACATGGTTTATATTTTATATCATGGTAGCTGATAGCATTATAAAGTTTCAATGTAAAATGTACAAATAAGCTGAAACTCCCAACTACAGTCTACAAGCGACAAACATCAAAATGATATGGGAAGGCCAAGAAAACATATTCATAGCTACTTTTTGTTCGAGCAACAAGCACAAATATCAGAGACATTATAGTCAATGAGATGTTTTGGAAACTCCTCATCACTAGAACTATTGGAATGAATTGTATCCCCATCCGGCAAAGTGAGCCCATCCAACCCATCTGCACCTCATGCTCCTCATCAACTTGTTGCAGGTCCTCGGGCTATACATTTCACTTTGTCACTGGGCTTTTCTTGTACTAGGGTGTTTTGTGGTTGAGGAGAGGCATTTTGTGTAACATTAAGCCTTTCCATTCTCACAGAGGTAAGCCTTTCCTTTTTTGAGAGTGGGTAAAACTATGTGTGGACCAGCTCCTTTCAGCAGTAGAGGAACTAGAAACCTATAAGGGAAGATGAATAGCAAGTTTGCACAACAATTCTGGAGATCCATAGATTTGCCCCTAAATAACTAATTTCTCTTATGCTGAAGTGTGCATGTCAATCCTTACTGTAAGTCTTGTAGCCATCTAGTTCAATAAACTTGAACCACTCAACTTTGACCATTGAAGCTTCCTCTGAACCATACAATTTCTTAAAGGTCTTCACGAGGCCTTCACTCACTTTGTTGTCATCAATGGAAAGAAATTTGCTAGGTCTAGCCATGTGCCAATTTAGATTCAAAGCTTATGTAGGCCTGTGTAGAGGGGTGTTCAACTTTTCCCACCTTTTGGATGATGAGATGAATATGTTCATCGTAGGACTCTAGTATGGGGTCTCTCACAAATTTTGGCCTTCGTCTGGCCAAGCATTTTATCAATGCAGTTGTATATTTTCTCAAGAGTAGAACTCTTAGAATACCCAAATCCAATTATAGTGAAATTGAGAGGTACAAAAGAAGTGATTTATCTCACATTTGATCAAAAACTATAAGTAACTATAGTCTTCTTCCGTTTCCCCTACTTTGTTTGACATTTTAACTCCTTCCACCTTTTCCATTCACATGTCCTAATCATGAGCTGCAAGGTCTCTTGCAACTCATATATATTCTCTCGTAAAATAAAGTAAGAAGTAAATCAGGCCTCAACTAGTTTTAGGAAAATCCTTCCTCGCAAATTTTTAAAACAATACCAATGAGATGTGGTGGTTGCAAATGAACATTTGCACCGCCCATCCATTTAGTACCACTTTTATTTTTTTAGTTTTCAAGTGAAATGTTCATAGCTGAAAGGGAAGATATGACAAATTCCTACTTAATGCAATAAGGAATACAATGCAAATTAACTAATCTACAATAATTTCTGGCAAGTGAAATCCAGAACTCAAGCATACTTAAATTTATTAGTTCTTCAAAACTGGTTACAATAAACTCATAAGTTACAGTGCTTCACAAGAGATCTAACATTGAATCTAGAGAAAATTCAGCAGCATAAACCTGAATAAAATTGACCATACAATCTCCATCTGAAGTCCTTAATATATAAGCCAAGAAAACCCAGGAAACCATAAATGATATACCAAAACAATGAGCCAATATGTAGGCTGATTGGTTCAATTTCAATTCATGCACCTCTCTTTAAGTGTAACTCCTTCAAGATTGGAATGCAACTACTTTATTGATTGGTTGACCCCAAGACCAAGAGGGGTCTAAGAAACTCCCAAGCACTTGATGTAGGTGCAATAATTTTTGTTACATTGCGAATAATAGCTGGACAAAGATGTTAATCATATTCAACATGGTAATCCCATATTCAGTGACTTCTTACAACCCTCAAATGACCAATGACACAACGCAAATTGTGCCAACAATTAAGTCTCAAGATCCTATGCAAGTGGAATGCCCTTTTCCATGTGGGCACACTATCTATGTTATTATATAAATATTAAATAATTGATCTCAACCTAGGACTTGCAAGGTGTGCAATGATTAGTCCCCTGGTCCTAACAATCTCCCACTTGTATATTTTGAAAGAATAATAAGGGGTTTTAATGAGGTGAATTGATTGCTTGAAGTTGATAATGATAACCATTTCACACTATATAAACATTTCTGTGTTCACGGGCTTTGTTAGTGCATCTGCAACATTCATAGAAATATCCAACTTCTCGACCATAACCCTCATGTTTGTTGGCTCTCAAAGCTGCATTCTCCCAAAACCAGCCAAACCTAAGCACCAAGGAAAGTCAACTTAAGCAATCAGACTTGCAACTCATGATCAGGCAAGGACAACTTTGGACCAATTCATGAGAGAGGTTACAAGCAATTAAAGATAAATACAAAAAACCATGCCTTTGCTCTAGGAAGCTCCAAAGACAGTAACTTAGCCTCGGTGCTGGTTTACAATGTAACATCAACTAAGCAGATAACAACAAGACTTATGCATGCAATTTGAAGATAACACTAAGCTGTATCACTTGATATAAATTTGCTTAAACTTAACTTACACATGCATAATTTGAAAAGCATTGTCTTATAGCTCTCTGAAATGTATAATCAACCACATGCTCTCTAAGATTTGTCACAATTATAAAGTGGGGCCATTAGAGAAGGCAGAACCTAAACTACTACTACACTAATAGGGAACAAGATAAGGTAAGAAGTAAGATGATTGATTTTGATTTGGATGAGGAGCCTTGAACTACTCTTGGCTGGAGCCTATCTATTGGCAATATAGTCTGAAACATACAACAAGAGATGGATATTTGCAATAAACTAACTAAGAAACTTGACATATAGGCATGTGCATTTAAGAAACAAGGGATTTTGCATCTGAACATATGTCACAATTGTAGTCGGCAGTCTTGCCATGGTCAATAAATAATTTTTTGTTAAATAATAATTGGCCATGTAATGACATTGTTTCCGAGAGGTTGTTGGTAGTTGCTAACAGTTTTTACTCTAAACCAACCACTAGGTGCTATAAATACTTCATGGTTGTCTTGGAAACTATTACTATCGATTGTACACATTACACATTTTGGAATAAAATGGCATTTCCTTTTAGCTATGTTCTGATGTTATTTATTGTGATGTTATGTTCTTATGTTACTTACCGTATGATATGAATGTCATTTATTGTTTACTCTGCATAATATAATTTGCATTACCTTCGAAAGTAAACATTTTGGCGCCATTGCTGATATGAACCTAGAGATCTAAGCCACAGAGAGGCACTATGGCAACAAGTAGTTTGGCAGTGTAATGGGCTGGCTGTTTGAACAAGTAGTATTGGTATCGGACACTATTGAAGAGGAAGACACACCAGAGGACCGATTGACGCAGGATCTGGTACACTTGTGGGATGTATCCGTTGATCAGTATGTTCAAAGGGAAGCTCTCGAAAGAGTGGTCCTTGAGATCATCATCCATGACGAACTACCGCAAACATAATGGTGTGTGAATCACCACCACAAACACAATGGTGCGCGAATCACTACCACAATAATATTAGCGTCCAAGTGCAGACAGGCTTACAAAATTTCAAAAGGATGATTAGGAACTGATATAGGGTTGCTTGGAATTTGGACTATCAAGAGAAAGGCTGAAGAAATAACTAAAATTAAACCTAAACATGCTACAAGCATGGAGACCAAATTGAGTGCAATACATAGAGTGAAATAATAAAGTAGGCAATTTTTGACTCAACAAACATGTCATAGGTGAGGAGTTCATGTGAGGGGTATCTTTGACTAGTCCAGGTCCACCTTGGAATTTGAGCACTCCATTTGCATGTGGATGCATGTTAATGCATTTGGTTGTCATGATGGTGCATGTTGGAGAGGGCCACCCTTGGCTATTTTTAGTTGGATGGAGTTACATTTGACCATGATCGAAGTCCTTGATTTGGGCACCATATTTGGATGTATTATTTATGGTGGGAGTTACAGTTTTACCAAGAGTGAACTCCTCTTGATTTTGGTGCCACACTTGGAGGGAATTACATAAAAAATCAAGTTTGGATTGAATAAGATTAGCTTTGATAGCATTGTTTTGTAGGTTGAAGGTGAGGTGAAATTCTATCACTGTTTGCAAGTTTTGGCAGCCCAGAGTGAGTCTATAAGGTGTTGGTTGTCAGTTGTGTTATGATAGTTCTTGCAAGTTGAAAAGTGGATTTTGTAAAGGAAAACTCGTTTGAAATTTCCCCAGATCTGTGTAATCTTTCTCATGTTATTGAATAATAAAATCAGTAGTGCTCTTGTTCTTATCTTGTAATGTTTGATTGAAGTCCCACGTGTATGTGGTTCATAGAGAAAATCAGTTTTGAAATTTGAATTCATGATCATTTCATATTGTGTTGAATTTGCTTAATCTTTGTATTCAGTTGGCAGGGCTGCAGGAGAAGGTTGTCATTCATTTGGCTTCCGTTCATTGACTGGGAAATCAAACAAAGAATGTAAGCAAAAAAATGATTGTCAAGAGGAAGCTGATGGGAGATGAAGAATATGAACATGGAAAACTACCCTTCCACATATGGTTCACAATTCTATTTTGCATTCTCTCTTGGTGTTTTCCCTATGAACTGTTGGTAGAATAATGACTGTAAATTTATGTTCCTCTCTCTTCTATGCATAGAGATTATTGCTATCCTTCAATTCGAGAAATATTGGAGTTTTGCATTGAGGTGGCTTGAGTTCCTTGATGCTCTCAATCACCAAAAAACCATTTAGCATATTCTTCTTTGGAGGAAGACACCTATTTAAGACATTGACCTCCATGTATGAGTTTTCTATGTTAGTTCTCTCTATGAAATTCTAGACAGCCTGTTGTTGAAGATATAGCTGCGATAGACATCATCAATGCAATGTTCCTTATTTATTTCTTCTGGTATCGGTTCATTAGCTTCTGTTCTTTTCTTGCCTTGTTTGCATTGGTGGCTGTCGGTGACTCGTCATGTTGCTGCGGCTGTCGGTGAAGGTGATGTGGCTGTCAGTTCATGTGGCTGTCGGTGTATATGAGGCTGTTGGTGCAGATGTAACTGTCCGTGCCTTTCCCTCTCTCGTCATGTGCCTCTTCACTGGAAATCCCGATATGTTATATTTATCATTCTTCCTTGTCAAGTTCTCTCTTCTTCGGCAGTTTTGATAGATTCATGATCGGCTTCTCTCATTCATCAAAATAGTGTGATTGTGTATGTCAGATCAAAGATATTATGTGTTCCTTCTGCATTCAGAGTTTTCAGTCATATGAAGATTTTTAGATTGTATGTGAGATGTATCATTTGAGTTCATTCTTATGATTGATTTGTAGAGAATCAAACTCATATTATTGTGATTGATAGTAATCTGAGACTATCATCAGTTGTATTCTTTTTCTAAGATATAATAAAGTTCATTTTTGAGTGGGCTGGGTTTTTCACCCTCAGGTGGAGGGTTTTCCCAAGATAAGGGCTTGTGTATTTGTGTTTCATTCTTTAATTTTTGTTCTCAGTTTTTCTATATCTTGGTTCAAATTTTAACATGGTTTCAGAGCGGGTCTAGAAGATCGATCTAGAACCAGAATTTTTAAGTTCTTTATTTCTTTCAGTTGTTTGCCTAAGTCATTCATTATGGTGAACGGATTAAAGTAGAAGATAGACTAGATGGTTCGTCAAATTTCTCTTCTTGGAATTCTAATCACTCTAGAAGAGAATGATCTCCTTGACTATGTCTTGAAAGATGTAGAAGAACCTTTTGCTGATATAGAGAAAGTTCAACGGAGAAAGAATAAGACCATGGCTAAGAAAATTCTGATTGATTCTGTTAAGGATCATCTGGTGCCTATTATCTCTAAGTTGGATTCAGCTAAGGAAATGTTTCAGACTCTGAAGGATCTTTATGAATTCAACAATACCAGCAGAGCTTTAGCCCTGAGGCGTCAACTGCTGCATGTGAAAATGTCTAGAGGAGAATTTGTTACTTCTTATTTCATGAAGATTTCTGAGTTAAAAGATCAGCTCAGTGCAATTGGAGATACTTTTGCTGATAAAGACTTGGTTATGTTAGCTATGAATAGACTTCCCATCTCCTGGGTGTTGACGTGTTTTTTATGACTACGTCGAACACAGAATAAAGTTGCCTAACGGTCACTTCACTCTCTCTTGATCAAAGTACGATTGCATGCTAAGATTGCAAGAAGTTCAAACAATCGACTCCAAGGTTCCTTTATGCTACGGACGTGACTCAGTTGGCTGATGTGATTGCTGGTAATCCAAGGGGCCTTACGTTTGCATCATTCTTTCACTTCTTTGTTGTGGTTGGAGCTCCATCATCGGATATGGCAATTCTGCGATGTTGCTGCTTCGAACAGACTAAAATGAACTGAAAGTAAAAGGGAAAGGGTTCAGAAGGATCTAAATCTACTCCTAAGGGCAGTGATAACAATGAATAGTGCTTTGGTGGACAAATTCCAAATAAACCAAGCTCTGTTTCGCCAAGATCAACTACAACTCCGCAAGAATCGGTGCAATCTTCCGGGGATGCTAGAGGATTTTCAAATCGAGAAAGTACATTTGAATACCCAAAAACGGCGCAATCCAAACGACTATCCACAATCGAACTTAGCACAAATTTAGGGGGCTTAGACTAACTTTACACTGCAACTTACAATCAACAAGATGCAAAAAGTATGAACCATGGAAATTCATTAGACGCCATTACATTCTCCATTGAAACCAAAGCACTTTACTATTTCTAATCCAAGTGAGGAAGGTGAAATCACGTAAGCTTTGAAAAAATAATTTAAGTGGACACCATCAGAGAACAATGTTTCACTATTATTATCTCAAAACTTATCGCAACAATTTCATACAAGGCTCCCTCCTGTTACAAATGAGGGGGGTCACCCCTTTATATAGGCCTCAAGCCATGATTACATGCAAACCTGTTGACGTGTATTTTGTACACTATCAAACACAGAATAAAATACCTAAAGGTACCTTATCCTCTCTTGAGTAAAGCCTCTGATTGCTGAAGATGTCGCGAAAAAGGATCAATCGGGATGACTCCAAGGTTCTTCGATGTAGGGTCTCTACGTGTGGATATGCTCTCTGTGGTATGATGTGATTTGCTGGAATCACAAGGGGACTTACATTTGATGATTGAACGTCTGATCTGCTTTGAATATTGCTGGAACATAGGCTCTTACTAGCTTTGATTTGAAAAAAGGAAAAAAGACGAGGGCGAGGAAAGGATCTAATTCTAATACTAAGAATGTAGGAGCAATGAATGATCTTTGATGAAATTCTAACTAAGTCTTGTTTTGACATCCCAGGACCATCTCCACAAGGTTAGTGCGATCTTCGAAGGAAAGCTTTATGATGTTCAAATCATCACTGCAGGCATAGACACCATCAGGTTGATGCATATCAATGAAGAAGCGACAATTGAAGTTAAGCTTAAGTTGAATGATTCTAGTTGACTACGCAAGGCAAGTCTGCAATCAACAAATCGCTAGTAGTATGGATATACGAATTTCACCATCAATCAAGCACATTTCTTCCACTCATCTAATAACATGAAATCAAATATGAGAAGTATAAAGACCATGCAAATTGTCGAATCGACCCATAAATTTCACCATTTCTTCAATGAAGTTACAAGTCTTTTACAACAACATCTTGGCAACAATCTTTGCCTTTTCTCTCTCTATCTTCTAACTGCTTCCAACTATATTCTAACTGCTTCCAACTATATTCTAACTTCCTTTACAAAATGAAATGCCAGGGCTTATATAGTGCCCTCAATACAATTCGATGGCTTAGATCAATTCGAGATCAATGGCCAAGATTCAACAATGAAAACCCTAATTAGGGTTTGTTACAACCATTACATAACATTTAATGCTTGACCAATGATAAAATTGTATTGCTTGGACACATGTCCTCTCTAGAAAATTCCACCAATGGATAGCTGGGGTAGTGTTGACGTGTATTTTGTACACAGCCTAACACAGAATAAAATACCTAAGGGTATCTTATCCTTCTTTGAGAAAAAGTCTCTAACTGCTGAAGATTCGCGTAAAGGATCAGTTAGGTAGACTCCAAGGTTCTTTGATGTAGGGTCTCTACGTGTGGACAAGCTCCAGTGGTATGATGTGATTTGCTGGGATCACAAGGGGACTTACATGTGATGATTGAACTTCCGATCTGCTTTGCTGGACACAGGCTCTTACTAACTTAGATTTGAAAAATGAAAAAAGGATAAGGGCGAAGAGAGGATCTAATCCTAATACTAAGAATGTAGGAGCAATGATTTGATTTTTGATGAAACTCCAACTAGATCTTGTTTTGACATCAATGGAACATCTACACAAGACTAGTGCGATCTTCTAAGGGAAGCTTTATGATGTTCAAATCATCACCGCAGGCATAGATACCATCCAAGTTGATGCATATCAATGAAGAGGCAACAAATTGAAATTGAGCTTAGGCTGAATGATCTAGTTGACTACGCAAGGCAAGTTTGCAATCAACAAACTGCTAGTAGTATGGATGTACGAATTCCACCATTAATCAATCGCATTTCCTCCATTCATCTAATCATTTACCATCTAGGATTGAAGACTCAACAAGAAACCATGCAAATTGCAAGAAAACGACATATTTCACCATTACTTCAATGAAAATGGAATTTGTTTACAATTAATGGCAACAATTTCTTGCCTTGTCCTCCTATTCTACTCTAATTACTATTCTATCAACTATATTCTAACTCTTCCAACTATTTACATGCTATCTCTAACTTATTGCTCATTATTGCTAACTAGCCTTTACAAATGAAATGCCTGGGCTTATATAGTGCCCACAATACAATTTGATGGCTTAGATCAATTCAAGATCAATGGCCAAGATTTTACAATGAAAACCCTAATTAGGGTTTGTTACAACCATTACATAACATTTAATGCTTGACCAATGATAAAATTGTATTGCTTGGACACATGTCCTCTCTAGAAAAATCGACCAATGGATAGCTGGGGTAGGTACATCGGAGTTTGTGCCACCTTCCATGAGTTAAATACATTGAATCTGGACATGCTGAGGTGGACCACACTGACTGGAGGAGTGATGACTAGGATGCCACCTCATCTGACACTTGTAGCTTGCTAGATATTCAATTTGATGTCGTTGAGAGGCTATCTTTAATTAACTCTTGTTCTAACTCCTTTTGTCCTTGATGTGCAAGACGATGATGTACCTTGCCTTGGAACGCTGGATTGAAAGGGGTTGCCCATGTCCTTACTTGATCGTCCTGGCGAAGACCGTCCTAGCGAAGATCGTCTTGGATCCGGCTTGATTTTCCTTGAAGAGATCTCCATTTGATGCCTACACAACATTTCAAAATTAGTACCATGATTTTGCAATACATAAACATAGATTAGATTAAAGATTAATTTTAGGAAACTTCATGATAAGTCTCTGAGTTATCATTTCCTAAATATGATTGAGCTACTGGAAATTCAAAATTTCAAAATTCAAAATTTCAAGATTGAGGGCTATGACGATCAACAATCAAAATCAAAATAATAAATCCATATCGCCATACCTCACTTGAGAGCTAACTCTAGAAATAAAGGAATTCGCCTAGGCAAAATTTGAAATAAGATGGTCTTCAACGTGATCTCCCTTCAAAATATCAATTTCACCACCTTTTGATATGTCCCCGATGTGATCTTCAAGCCTGGGCAAATTCGCTCAAATGAAAACTTTAAGTTCGCACCACCTTGCTTGGAATGAAATTCGCTCCACCTTGGATATCAATTCGCACTTCTTCCTTTGATCGCATATGAGATGAAAATGATAATGTGAAAATAATGATTTTCACCTCCCCTTTATAGGTGCTTTTCACCATTCACCCAAGGCCGACTTTTGTGAAATAAAGCAATTTAAATGATTTTTTGATAAATAACAAGGCCGACTTTTATAAACCAAGCGCTCCCTTTGATTTTTTTATTTATTAATTAATTATTAATTATTAAATGCCATCGTTCTAAATTAATTTAATCAAATTCGATTTTCACAAGGCAAAAAATAATTAATAATATCAAGTGCAATATTTAAATGCCATTTAATTGAATTTTCAAAACATATCGAATTTTAGCATTTAAAATAAATTCAAAAAAACTTGTTTGAACGCCAAATTTTGAAGATGAAAGATACGTACCTCATCACCCTGGTCCCTGACTGAGGGACAGGAGTGATCCATCAATTTGGCCTTGATCCTTGCATTTTTGACGTCCAAAATCTTGATCCTTACGTTCAAATCGGCATTTTAGCTGGGTCCTTCAAGTTTGATTGACTTGTTTGTGCGAAGGAATGTCTTTAAGATGTGATATCGCCCTGGTCCCTTGGAGAGGGACAGGAGCGATCCTAATGTTTTCACTTGAAATTCTCCATTTGGATATCAACTTTTCCTCGTATGGTGAATAATAACCTTGCTTGTTCATTCCATGCATTGTTCCACTTGATTTTCACAAGGCATTTTGATGTTTAAAGGATCATCGCCCTTGTCCCTTGGAGAGGGAGAGGAGCGATCCTTGTCTTTTCTCCATTTTAAGCTCAAACTGGTAATATTTAATGTCTATCTCCCTTTGTATCACCTTCCAAATGATGTTTAAAATCTTGTGCAACCTTATTTCAACGTGATCTTTAAAGGATATCATGTGTTTTGGCAAATATCGCCCTGGTCCCTTGCTGAGGGACAGGAGCGATCCTAGTGTCCTGGCTCAAATTTGCAAACATTTGATCTTCGTTCTTCGTTCATTGTCTTCCAAAGGACGTCCTTAACTTCGCCTACCCTTGCCTTGTCATGATTTTGAAGGAACATGGGTATTTTAATGAAAATCGCTTTGGTCCTTGTCCAAAGGACAGGAGCGATATAAGTTCTTTAGCTCAAATGATAGCCTTTTGACGTTCAAAACCTTTGTATATCATCTTTTCAAGACACCTTAGACCTTGTATGACCTCGCAAAACCTTGACTTAACGTAATTTTTTGAGAGATTTGGCCAATATGATCAATATCGCTCTGGTCCCTTGGAGAGGGACAGGAGCGAATTTCAAGATTTTGAGCTTGTCTTTGCCTTCTTCAACTTGCCATTGCTATCATCGTGTAAAATGAAGTCTCTCGATCCTCCTTGGTCACTTGATATGTGTTAAACCTTCAAAGTCTAGGCCTTTATAAGAATTTCGCTCTGGTCCCTTCCTGAGGGACAGGAGCGAATTAGATGTCTTGGTGCAAATTCTTCATCTTTGGCAATTTTTGATGCTTTGTTCTTCAATGAGATGCCTTAAAACGTCCACGCCACCCTTCACCTTGACTTGGAGTGATTGAACTTGGAGGAAAAGGCAATATAATCATTATATCGCCCTGGTCCCTTGGAGAGGGACAGGAGCGAATTTGTACTGGTAGTCTCCATCACACTTCGCCAACTTCCAAATTTATCTTCAACGGTCTCGTAATGTCCCCTTTCATTCGTCCATGCCTTGGAATTCATTGTAACTTGGCAAGAAATTTGTCTAGGACAAAAATCGCTCTGGTCCCTGCCTGAGGGACAGGAGCGAACTTGGGCATTTGGGTCCCTTGTTGACGTTTAATAATCTTCAATTTGTCTTCAATGGGTTCAATTCATCTCCTTTCTTGCCTTCAAACATAAAACTTGCTTGATCTTTGCCCAGATCGTACCTTATGAAGAATTTCGCTCTGGTCCTTCAGTGAGGGACAGGAGCGAATTTGACCCTCTAGGCAAAAACTTCATCATTTCGTTCTTCACCATGCCTTTGATGTCTCGATTCGTCCAAACAAGGTCAGGAATGGCTCAACTAAGCATTTTCGCTCTGGTCCCTTGGTGAGGGACACGAGCGATTCGCCTTGGTCCCTTGGAGAGGGAGACGAGCGAAATTTGACTTTTCGCACTCTCTATCAGGATAATTTTTTATGGAATATAACATTTAAGTATAAGTGACATTTCCTTCTATGTTTCTTCTTTCTTATACTTTAAGTTATATTCCATATATACTTTCAGGATGTTTGAGAGTGGTTTCAGACCTCCAGGAGTTATATTGCAAAATCTAGTTTTTGGAGGTTTTTTCAGTTTCCAGACTTAGTCAAATTCAGGATCAGGGCATTCCAGACTTAGCCAAATTTCAGGATCAGGACCTCACTCAAGCCGGACTTGCTACCCTATTGATCTCCCCGACAGCACTCAAAATGCAAAGGCTAGCTAACAAAACCCTAAAAAAACCTAGAAAACAAACCCTAAAAAGCAAAAAACATGGGTCCCCATTTGCAATGGGGCGATGTGTGAAAACGTCACAACAGGTAGGTACATCGGAGTTTGTGCCACCTTCCATGAGTTAGGTACATTGAATCTGGAAATGCTGAGGTGGACCACACTGACTGGAGAAGTGATGACTAGGATGCCACCTCATCTGACACTTGTAACTTGGTAAATATTCAACTTGATGTTGTTGAGAAGCTAGCTTTAATTAATTCATCTGGTACTATCTGCTTCTTCAACGAACCCTTGTTCTAACTTCTTGTGTCCTTGATGTGCAGGATGATTGATGTACCTCGCCTTGGAATACTGGATTGGAGAAGTCGCCCTTGATGACGTTAGTCCAAAGAAGGTCGTCCTTGTCGATGCTAGACTGGAGGAGGTCGCCCTTGTCCTTGCTTGATCGTCTTTGGAGGAGACCGTCCTTGATCTGGCTTGATTTTACAACTCCGGGATCTCCATTTGATGCCTACACAAAATATTAAAGTTAGTCTTTTGAGCATCAAACCTCAAAGCATGAAATTTAAGACCTTTCAACGGTAAAACTTAAGATATTAATTTGAAAAAGTCATGATAAATCAAGAACTACACATTTTCAAATTAATAATGAATGGAATTTGGATCTTCAAGACTTAGACTTTACAAAATTGCAATGGGATCATAATAAGTCTTGAATAAGAACTTCAAAAAATGATTCTTCATACCTTCCCTTTGAGTATTTAAGTACAAAACCTTGAAAAATGAAGGAAGAGGACCGGATTTTGTTGGGCAAGATTTATAGTCCTTCCTTGGATGAAGTATGCCTCCTCTAGTTTGAAAAAGAATAAACTCCACTAGCCTCTTCAAAAATCTGGAAATTTGCCTTCAAATGTCTTCAAAAAGTCTGGAAATTATCCTCCAATCTAGCTAGAAATTCGCCTCTCCAATAGCTTTCAAGATGAATTTCGCCCTCCACTAGCTTCTTCCACACTTAGTAGAAATTCGCTCCACTCCTCTGGATTTCGCTCCTCAAATTGCTCTCCAATTTCGCACTTGAAAGGATGATTGAATGATTTGAATTGTGAAACAACACCTCCAATATATAGAGCGCTCACCTTCTACATCTCTCCATAGGCCGACTTGGCAAAATAGGCCAAAAAATAAATAAATTTGCAAAAACAAGAGGCCGACCTAATAAAATAATAAAACATGATACCTCAAGCGCCCCATTTTCAATTTTAATTTAATAAAAATTAATTTTAAATGCCTTCACAATAAAAGTTCGATTTTTTTTTTTTTTAATGCCTAAAATCAATTTATTAAATGCCAATTTAATTAATTTTTTCAAATATTTCGAAGTTGATGATTTTGGCATTTCATACGATTTGGAGGATATTAACGCCCAAGTAGAAAATAGTGAATGCCAATAACTTCGCTCTGGTCCCTTGGAGAGGGACAGGAGCGCCTTTTCACTTTTCTCCTCAATCCTTCATTTTTTTAATTGCCAATTCACGTTGTGGGGCTAGCAATGATCCCTTTCGTCCCTTCAGTGCATGTTCAACTCGTTTTTTGCAAGGCAAAATTGATGTTCTAGAGATTTTCGCCCTGGTCCTTCAGTGAGGGACAGGAGCGCCTTTTGCATTTGGCCTAGGATCATCAAGTTTTTGGAGTCAAACCTTTGTTCATCATGATTTAGAAGACCTTTCCAATCTTGCTCAACTTTGCCTTAGCATAATCTCGGAGGGAAATTGTTGATTTTATAAAAATCGCCCTGGTCCTTTGGAGAGGGACAGGAGCGCCTTTTGCATCCATTGCGCAAATTCTTGATCATATCAACCTCGAATTACTTTCTAGACGTAGAACATCACTCCCCACTCCATCTTGAGTCCTGGCAACAAGAAATAGCATTTCAAAATGTTAGGCAATTAGGCATTTTGAAGATTTCGCTCTGGTCCCTTGGTGAGGGACAGGAGCGCTCTAGCCAATTTTCATTGAATTTTATGGTCCTTGCAACTCCATTCTTCTTTGAAGCACTTTAAATATCATTCCAAACTTGTGCCTTGGCCTGGACTCGTCCCAATTTGGAGAGGAAGGCTGGCTAATGTGTTTTTCGCTCTGGTCCCTTGGAGAGGGACAGGAGCGATTTTGCAACTATGAGCTCACTTGTGCTTTGCTAGCCTTCGAAATTATCTTGAATGGACCAATTACACCACCTTTCATTCATTTCGAATGCGAAACTTGCCTTACCTTTGCAAGAATTTTGCCTTGTGAGAAAATCGCTCTGGTTCCTTGGTGAGGGACAGGAGCGCCTATTATCTTTTGGGTTGATTTTCTCCTTCGTGGCCCACTTAAGTTATATTCAACGGGCAGAACACACTTCCCTTGGCCTGTTCAAATCGTAAAATCACTTGAATCTTGCAAGGGTAATGCATATTTGGAATTCAAGCTCCGGTCCTTCAGTGAGGGACAGGAGCGAATTTTGTCCTCTAGGCCAAATCTTTTCACTTTTCATCTCGAAATTCCTTTGCTAGGGAAGATATCACCTTACTTCATGCTATGAATAAAAGTTAATGTCCAAAAAAGGTCTAAAATTGTGCATATAAAGAAAATCGCTCTGGTCCTTCAGTGAGGGACAGGAGCGCTTTTACCTTTCTAGACAAAAACTCCATCATTTCATTGTCTTTGATCAAGTCTGGATGCTCTATAATGTTCATTTCGTCCTCCACCATGCCTTTGATGTTCCAATTTGACCAAACAAGGTCAGGAATGACTCAAATAAGCCTTTTCGCTCTGGATCCTTGGTGAGGGACAGGAGCGCTTTGCCTTGATCCCTTGGAGAGGGACAGGGGCGAAATTCGCTTTGGATCCTCAGTGAAGGACAGGAGCGAAATTTGACTTTTTGAACTCTCTATCAGGATAATTTATATGGAATATAACATTTAAGTATATACTTCAAGTTATATTCCATATATACTTTCAGGATGTTTGAGAGTGGTTTCAGACCTCCAGGAGTTATATTGCAAAATCTAGTTTTTTGAGGTTTTTCAGTTTCCAGACTTAGTCAAATTTCAGGATCAGGACATTCCAGACTTAGCCAAATTTCAGCCAAATTTCAGGATCAGGACATCACTCAAGCCGGACTTGCTATCCTATTGATCTCCTCGACAGCACTCAAAATGCAAAGGCTAACTAACAAAACCCTAAAAGACCAAAAAAACAAACCCTAAAAAGAAAAAAACAGGGGTCCCCATTTGCAATGGGGCGATGTGTGAAAACGTCACAACAAAACCCTAATTAGGGTTTTCCCTAAAAGATTCTCCACTCAAGATGCAACAAGGTGGGAATCTCCAATTAATAACCCATCATGCCCATATATACAATTAATTCAAAAGTACCCAAAATAGCATCCATTGCGCATCAAAATGCACCACCTCTTTCAAATTCGCCCAACATGCATTGAATATTCATCCATGCAAAAATCACCCCATTATGTCATAAATGCTCCATCATTTCCACATGCGGCAGCTGCATGCAAAAAGAATTTGCCATAAATTCAACATGCAATGACCGGGTCGCCATTTGGTCAAATATTCTGGCAATGAATGCACCACCATATTGCCATGCATTCAATAGATCCTCACCATGCAAGTGGACCTTGCTGTCGTATATCTGCTACTGCACATCTCAAATTGTTGGAGAGAAAATTTGATTCAGGTTGAATTTTCTTGAAGTCTCTTCAACTTTCCTTGCTTGAAGAAGATTTTTCATCAATTCTGCACATTTCCTATTTTTTAGGAAAATTTCCAAATTAGGGTTCCACGGTCTAGGAGAGAAAATTCTCCTACGAATCCAAATCTGTAAAATTTTTGAAATTCGGATGTGATTTGATGCTCGAGAATGGATTTTTAAAAACTTTTCCTGTGGGAAATTTCTTGTTCAGTTCATCCCTGATTCCTTCCTTGCCAAGAAATTGTTTTTCCACCTTCAATTCATCCCAGCGTGGAATTCATGTTGTGAAGGAATTCTCCTTTGAAAATAAATTTGTTCCTTACCCCGAGGAAGGAAATTCTTCACGCCTTAGCCAATTTTCATGATTTCCAAGAACTATGTCCTGAAGGAAGAAATTTCAAACACTTAGTCAATTTTTTACCTTTCCTGGAATTCTGTCTTGAAGGAAGGAATTTCCGACACTTAGCCAAATTTTCACCTTTCTTGGAATTTCTTCTTCTTGGGCGCAATTCTTCCCCGAGGAAGGAATTTTTGTGCTCTTTGAATTCATCATGTTTGCAGGGAGCTTTTTGACCAATTTTCACATCTCCTATTTTTTAGGAAATTTCCTAAAATTTAGGACCCGGGTCCAGGAGAGAGAGAATTCTCCCACAAGTCCAATCTACAAAAATTTCCGGATCCTGATAAGATTTGGTGTCTAAAAATGGAAATTTCAAAAAATTTATCGAGGGGATTTCTGCTTTTCATTCTTCCTTGACCCTTGGATTTTCATGCCTTAGACAATTTCTCTTCATTCTTTGACTTGAATGTGGAATCTAGCTTGGTGAAGGAGTTTCACTATTTCCATGCCTCAGAAAATTTCTCTTCATTCTTTGACTTGAATGTGGAATCCAACTTGGTGAAGGAATTTCATTATTTCCATGCCTCGGAAAATTTCTCTTCAACTTCTTGACTGGGCATGGAATTTTGACCTTGATGGAGGAAATCTCATCTTGAAGCATTCATCCTTGATCCCTGGACTTAGGCAACTGCCTTTGGACTTGGGCAATGATTCCACATTGGTAAGGAATTTTGTGATTTTGAAGTTTTCCATGACCATCAATTTTTGGCGCCCTGGTACCTTCCTTAGGTGCAATTCTCCCTAAGGCAAGGAATTCTTAACTTCAACATTTTTCCATGCATCATCGACTTTGGCGCCCTTCCATGTCTTAGGGCCGAATTTTGCTAGGAAGAAGGAATTTCATCACATTGAAGGTTTTCCAGGATAACACCTCTTTGGCGCCCTCATCATGGCTTGGGCGCTAATCTCCTTTAGGCGTGGAATTCTAAACTTTCTCCATTCTTCTTGAGCACTCCACTTTGGCGCCCTCCCTTGGAGTAGGGCGAAATTTTCACTAAGTGGTGAAATTTACAATTTTCCATGGTTTCCATGTCAACTTCACTTTGGCGCCCTTGGTGAAGTATGGGCGTTAAAACCACCTAGGCAAGGATTTTCACATTCTCCACGTTCTCCATGGACTCCTTTGTTTGGCGCCCTTGGCCAAACTTGGGCACTGAATTGACTTGGGAAAGGATTTTCATGATTTTTCCTCATTCTCTTCATCAGGATATATATTGTCTTTTTCCTTTCTTATACTTTAAGTTATATTTCATATATATTGTCAAGATGTTTGAGAGTGGTTTCAAGTCCCTAGGAATCATAATGCAAATTCTGGATTTTGGAAGATCCTTCAAATTTTCAGACTTAGTCAAATTTCAGGCCATTTTCGGATCATGATGACATTGGTGGATTGATGTGAATTTCCAGACATATGATTTTGCATGCTTTCTTCTTCTGGAATAGGAGTTCCATACTTAACCATTTTTTTTGATCCAACTTGTCTGCCTTTTGACTCTTTTGGATTTAGAAATGGTCTTCAGGAACGTTTAGTCTTCAACATCTTCAGAGATATTCAACTTTCAGTGTTTTCCTGTGAAGATTCTGCCAAAAATAGATTTTCCCAAATAATAAGTGTTTCAAAATGTTAGGGTTTGGACAAAATAGGTCAGGAAAGCACTTACTAAAAATAGAAATTACTAAAAATAGTAAGTTTGATTTTGGCAAAATTAGACCAATCCGGGAGGCAGTGAAACTTACTAAACATAGTAAGTGCTCAGAATTTGCTTAAAGTTTACTGGGAGGTTCCTTGAAGGGTCCCGATTCCAATTCTAAGTTTAGTTTTTCCAAAACCCTAAAAGAAACACCCTAAAATCTAGGACTGAAGGCAGAAACCCTAAAATTAACAAAATGAGTCCTAGACTTCATCAAATTCACCCAAACGAAAAGCAAACTTGACTAGTATGAGCCCCAAACACTCGCAAACTTAGAGAGAGACTGCTACGAAAAGATTCCAAAAATGCAAGCCAAAAGATCGGGAGGGCCTAAAAAGTAGGGGTTCCCCATTTGCAATGGGTTGATGTGTGTAAACGTCACAACACTGGGAATCCTTCATTCAAGGCATTAGTGGAAGAGACCCTTGTATGTCAGTCCAGGAGTGTAGGGAAGTACATGCACTTGACTTCTGTACATGCAAGCAACCTAGCCATACCCACAAAAGGCAACCCTGAGAAGGGTGGATTGACTGACCTTCCAAAGTCAGAGTATGCAGACATGACATAAGCCATTGCAACAAGCATGTCCCCGTACCTCCCTTGATGGAAATCCTGCCAAAAACATTAAATGCACTACTGTGGCTCCACAAAAGAAGGTGCTCCACAAAAGAAGGTGCACAAGTCACAAAAGTCGTTAGACCATTTAAAGCTTTGAGTGTCGATCACGCCATCCGGAAGTGTTGCAAGCCGAAAGTAGTTTGGAAGACTTTGGAGACCTGGGTCACCGAAGTTGGGAAGACTTAGCAACTTGGGAACTTCGGGATTCCGGAGTTCCGGGGTAGAAGAACTAGGAACTTGGGAACTTGGGGGTTTCGGAGTTCCGGGGTAGAAGAACTAGGAACTTGAGAACCTGGGGGTTCCAGAGTTCTGGGGTTGAAGACTTAGGAACATGGGAACTTGGTGTTCCGAGGTTGAAGAGCTAGGAACTTGGGAACTTGGGGGTTCCGAAGTTCCGAGGTTGAAGAGCTAGGAACTTGGGAAGTTGGGGGTTCCGAAGTTTAGGGGTTGAAGACTTAGAAACTTAAGAACTTGGGGGTTTCGGAGTTCTGGGGTTGAAGAACTAGGAACATGGGAACCTGGGGGTTTCGGAGTTCCGGGGTAGAAGAACTAGGAACTTGGGAACCTTGGGGTTTCGGAGTTCCGGGGTTGAAGACTTAGGAACTTGGGGGTTCCGGGGTAGAAGAACTAGGAACTTGGGAACCTGGGGGTTCCGGAGTTCCGGGGTTGAAGACTTAGGAACTTGAGAACTTGGGGGTGTCGGAGTTCCGGGGTTGAAGACTTAGGAACTTCCTTCTGACAAGACAACACTTCACACTTCATAATTCCATTGCTTTTCTCCTTGATCAACTGGGGTAGCGCTGGTCCATGGAACATATCTCTGATCGGTTCTCACTGATGGACCAAGCGTGTCATAAAATGACAACAGTCACCTTTATTAATGATTTTTCACGCAAGTGTTGGATTTACTTTCTTAAGTCTAAAGAGTCTGATGAAGTTCTGTCTAGATTTAAAGAGTTCAAAGCTCTAGTTGAAAATCTATCTAGCAAGAAAATAAAAATTCTTAGATCTGATAATGGAGGAGAATATGTTTTTGGTGTTTTTCATAACTTTGGGATTAAGGGGGAGTTCTATGTCCCTTATAATCCTCAACAAAATGGTGTGGCTGAAAGAAAGAATAGGACAATTGTTGAAGCAACAAAGGCTATGATTCATGACCAAAGTCTTCAAACATTTCTTTGGGCCGAGGCTTGCAGGACAACAATTCACATTCAAAATCGTAGTCCTCATCAGATTCTAAACAATTTGACTCCAGAAGAAGCTTTTTCAGGTGTCAAACTAGATGTAAGTTATTTTAGAATCTTTGGATGTTTTGTTTATATTCATGTTCCGAAAGAGATAAGATCTAAATTAGAACCTTCAGGCAAGAAAGGCATCTTTGTTGGTTATAGTGAATCTTCAAAAGCATATAGAATCTACATTCCAGGACAAAAATAGATTGAGATCAGCAGGGATGTTTCTTTTGATGATGTAGCTTGCATGAAATCCAAAGAATCTAACATAGAATCTAATAAAGAAGTTTTTGAGCATCCTCAAGATATATATTCAGTTGATCCAAATCCATCTCCAGACATTCAGACGGAGTTCACAGATTTAGAAGATCCTGCTGATTCAGCTGATCCAATTGATCTAGTTGACTCTATAGTTGCATTAGCAGGTCCCAGTATTAGTTTAGCTAATAAGAAAAGACCTTTGTGGGCTAGACACACTATGGAAGATGCTGAAAAATATGCAGCCCCTTGTGGTACCTTCAGAGAAAGTAAAAGACCTCACAAGTTTGCTGGCTATGTATCTTTGATGAGTCATATCTTAATTTGAGCCTTCAGGTGTTGAAGAGGTCTTTGATGAGTCATATCTTAGCATCCGAGCCTTCAGGTGTTGAAGAGGCTTTTAATCAGCAAGTGTGAAAGGATGCCATGATAGAGGAATATCAATCTATAATAAAAAATGATGTATGGGACATTGTTCCAAGGCCTAAAAACAAATCAGTGGTTTCTTCTAAGTGGCTGTTGAAAATCAAACATGCAACTGATGGGAGTATAGAAAAGTACAAGGCCAGATTTGTAGCTAGAGGTTTTTCCCAAAAGGAAGGCATAGATTTCGAAGAAACCTTTGCACCTGTAGCATGTTACACTTCTATCAGGACTATCATAGCTGTTGCAGTTGTTAAGGGTTGGAAACTTCATCAAATGGATGTGAAAACAACCTTCTTGAATGGTAAAATTGAAGAGGAGGTTTACATTGAGCAACCAGAGGGCTTTATTATTCACAATAGAAACTGTCATGTATGCAGGCTGAAAAAGGCCTTATATGGTCTTAAACAAGCCCCTCGTGCTTGGTATGAAAGGATAGACCACTATCTTTTGAGCTTGGGTTTTCTAAAGAATGACGCTTATCCAAACTTATACTTCAAGGTATGTGATGATAAGGTGCTGATTTTAGTACTACATGTTGATGATTTATTCCTCACTGATAATGATGATTTCATTGACAAATGTAAGAAGGATTTAGCTTCAGAATTTGAAATGAAAAATCTTGGTTTGTTACATTATTTCCTTGGACTTGAGGTATGGCAAAGACCAAATGAAATCATATTGAGTCAAGGTAAATATGCAGTTGATATTTTGAAAAGATTTGACATGTTAGAGTGTAAGTCTATGGTGACTCCTATGGAAGTAAATCTGAAGAAATTACATGATGATGTAGCTACTTCAGATTTAGTTGAGCCTACGATATATAGAGTTAGACAATTAATTGGCTCTTTAATGTACTTGGTTAACACAAGGCCTGATATATGCTATGCAGTTAATACCTTGAGTCAGTTCATGTGTGAACCAAGGCATATTCACCTTGTGGCAGCCAAACATATATTGAGATATGTATGTGGTACAATTGGACTTGGCTTAAAATTTTCTTCGTGTGTAGAGTTGAACTTGCAGGGGTTTTCTGATTCAGATTGGGCAGGCTGTGTGCCTGACAGAAAAAGCACTTCAGGTTGCTATTTTAGCCTAGGTTCAGCTATGATTTCTTGGTGCAGCAGGAAACAATCTTTTGTTGCGCAAAGTACAGCTGAAGCAAAATATGTTGCAGCTTGTGTGGCTGCAAGAGAAGCTGTGTGGCTTTGGAAATTACTTGCAGACTTGCTTGGTCAGCCTTTGGAACCTACTGTGATTATGTGTGATAATCAAAGCTGTGTGAAACTTTTAGTTAATCCAGTATTTCCTGATAGAAGCAAACATGTGGAAATTAAATATCATTACTTGAGAGACATGGTTCAGCGAAAAGCAGTTGAACTCAAGTACATTTTTACAGAGGAGCAGACTGCAAACATTCTCACCAAGCCACTTCTTAGAGTGAAGTTCTGTTACTTTCGAGAAAAGCTTGGTATGATGGAGAATGATGCTCTTGCTAAGAGAGAGTCTCAGCTTTAGTGATACATTGCCTGTGTTTAATGAGTTCTTTGCGAGAGAAGTTCGAGGTGAAATCCATTGTTTAATGAGTTTTTCTTTGTGAGAGAAGTTTGATGTGAAATCCATTGTTTAATGAGTTCTTCTCTGTGAGAGAAGTTCGAGGTGAAATCCCCTAGTTAATGAGTTCTTCTCTGCGAGAGAAGTTCGAGGTGAAATCCCTTGATTAATGAGTTCTTCTTTGCAAGAGAAGTTCGAGGTGAAATCCCTTGATTAATGAGTTCTTCGAGTAGCTGTGGTGGAAGTCATGTGTATGACTTTATGATTTTTATTTTTTGGTTTTATTCATCCACTAGGAGTAGCTATGATGAATATTGTTATACTAAGATAACAACTTTATTGAATAAAATCTGTGATGGTTTTTTTGTTGACATCTTCTGAGTTGCAGTTAT
Source organism: Cryptomeria japonica (assembly GCF_030272615.1). Taxonomy (NCBI): domain Eukaryota; kingdom Viridiplantae; phylum Streptophyta; class Pinopsida; order Cupressales; family Cupressaceae; genus Cryptomeria; species Cryptomeria japonica. The sequence continues at coordinate 552,827,824 of NC_081405.1, forward strand.
GTGTACTCATCATATGTTGACATAATGAAGATCTCTCTTTTGCTAAGAGGGAGTGTTGAAGATATAGCTGCGATAGAGATCATCAATGCAATGTTCCTTATTTATTTCTTTTGGTATTGGTTCATTAGCTTCCGTTCTTTTCTTGCCCTGTTTGCATTGGTGGCTGTCGGTGACTCTTCATGTTGCTGCGGCTGTCGGTGAAGGTGATGTGGCTGTTGGTGCAGATGTAACTGTCCGTGCCTTTCCCTCTCCTTCGTGTGCCTCTTCACTAGAAATCCCGATATGTTATACTTATCATTCTTCCTTGTCACGTTCTCTCTTCTTCGGCAGTTTTGATAGATTCATGATCGGCTTCTCTCATTCATCAAAATAGTGTGATTGTGTCTGTCAGATCAAAGATATTATGCGTTCCTTCTGCATTCAGAGTTTTCAGTCATATGAAGGTTTTTAGATTGTATGTGAGATGTATCATCTGAGTTCATTCTTATGATTGATTTGTAGAGAATCAAACTCATATTATTGTGATTGATAGTAATCTGAGACTATCATCAGTTGTATTCTTTTTCTGAGATATAATCAAGTTCATTTTTGAGTGGGCTGGGGTTTTCACCCTCAGGTGGAGGGTTTTCCCAGGATAAGGGCTTGTGTATTTGTGTTTCATTCTTTAATTTCTGTTCTCAGTTTCTCTTTATTCTGGTTCAAATTTTAACACCGATAAGTAGTCACCTCTTGTCCCTTCCTCATGTCATTTATTTTCTACAGGTCTGTCCAGTGATACCATAGATTGTGAGAGAGACTTTTGGATGAATTCCTTAGATACAGCATGTATTCACTTGCCTAACCTATGGCAGACCTAATTTATTGAGGTTGTTTGCTTTACCTTTTTCCATCTAGTTAGAAAGTTAAAAACACCAACAGGATATTGATGTAGTGGAACCAAGATAGACAGATGAAGATGAGATCCAGCCAGGATTAGTTGGAATTTTACCAGATGAACCACATGATTCATACTTGAACAGAGCTAGTAATAATGATGAGGTATTGGCATTTATCACATGGAAGAAAATGAGTTTGAGGAGAATTGATGCTTCATGTATACTGTTTAGCATTATGACATCTTGCTGCATACAAACATTAATCTCATTGACTATATAATAGTATATCAGACTCTTTTGTTATTCTTATTGATGTTCAACTTTTATGAATATAACTTGTGGCCACAGAATCTGGATGAAAAATGAATTATAACCAAATGATTTATGTGAAATCATATGATTTCAAATCATTTATTTTTTATTTTTTATTTTTGAAGTTTCATGCATCATGGCTGTCTACAAACTGTTGTCATGAAAAATATGTAAGTGATTTATTTTTATTTTTTTGTGGGAGAAAATTTAATAAATAAATATAATTTAAATGTGATATGTGTGTCATCTGTAGAAATAAGCTTCCATCCTAGAAATTACTCTCACTGTTTCCTGCTGTCTGTCCCAGAAACTTCCTGTTACAAGGCATTCTAGCATCTGTTGGTTTATAAACAGATTGATCAGACACATAAAAAACTATTGGCATTATTGTTAAGATACCTGAAGTGAATGAATAAATTAGTTACTCATTTTCTCATAATTTCGACATTTTGGGTTTTGTTGTATTTCAAGAGTTTTTTGGATTGATTTGAAGATAACGCCAATATAGTTGCATTTTGGATTGATTTGAAGTTTACACCAATAGTTGTTGATGGAAGATATTAATTGGAGTCATGATTGATGCAGGAGCTGAGTACTTTGAATAAGGAGAATCGAACTTACCTATGTGAGCTTTGTTGCAAAAATGGTCCTAATATGTCAAAGCATTGTGGAGAAAGTAATGCAAACATTTTAAATGGCAGATCCAGAATTGAAGAAGTTGAGTTTGTTACCATGATGGAACATGACTCTGTTGAATTAGCTCATGGATTGGAGCAGAGTGTTGAACCATGTAGGCCAGACGAATTTATTGGAGGCAGGATGGTAAGGTATCCTTTCTAGGACTACATCTTAATAAAAATTTGAGATATCTAAGGACTAGTTCTGACATTTTTTTGGGTATATTATGGCACTCTTCCATGAAAGTCCTATATAATTTCTATTGTATTTCAGGGTGCACCTGTCATAAAGGGCCCATCCACAAGAAAATTGAAGATTCTTTGCTTGCATGGGTTTCGCCAGAATGCATCTAGTCTGAAGGGAAGGTTGGCATCATTTGGAAAGAAATTGAAGCACCTTGCTGATTTTGTATTTGTTGATGCACCTCATGAGGTGCCTTTTATTTACCAGACTTTCAGAAACCAAACAAGCAATGGCAGAGATAATGATGAAACACTTGAGGGCAGCACTAATTCAGTTAATTACTCTCAAACTAAACTTTCATTGCCACAGAACTGTAAGAAAAAGTTTGCGTGGCTGGTGGTACCAAACTGCTATAATACCAACTTTGCTTCTTGTCCTGCAAATATGACATTTGAGTCAAGAACGAGTGCACAGGAACTTTTGGAACAGGATACTAGTAAATCAGAGGAGATGAAGTGGATTGAAGCCACCTCACCATTTGACCCTTTGCAGTATCAACAACAATCAGCAGGATGGCCAGAAACAGTATCACATCTTCAAAACATATTTGCTGATATGGGTCCTTTTGATGGAGTTTTAGGATTTTCTCAAGGAGCTTCGGTCGCAGCTACTCTTTGCACTCAATTGCAGAATAATCCAGGCATCTATGATGATATAGACTTCAAATTTGTGATATTATGTTCGGGATTTCCATCACCTGCTGAAACTTTTCAGCAGTTTATATCAAACCCAGGCTTTTTACCCATAGATTGTCCTTCCCTTCATATTTTTGGTGGTAATGCTGCGCTTGACAGACAGATAATGTCTGACACAAGTATGCAACTAGCCTCTCTCTTCAGGTCTGACTGTCGTGTTGTTGTAAAACATTCTTCAGGGCACATTGTCCCTGCCCAGTCCCCTTATATTGACAGAATTAAAGAATTTCTCACTCAATTCCTTTGATATTTTGGCATAGGCACTCATAACACATTGACAGAGTCTTGCTGAAAATCATATGAGATGTTTATGCCTGTTAGAATGAAGTCTTTTTACATCCTTTGGCTAACAGCGTGTTTGTTCCTGTGTGACTCTGGTTAATTCTGTTGATCCAAGTAAATTATTGTCAAAATCAACTGATGTGATTCACTCAAAAATGTATTTATAAATGGAGGGTCTTCATGCACAATATAGTTGAGTGGATTAGAAATTGAATGGTTTCTTGAACAAAATATGTACGCTTAGCTATTTTAGCATATTAATGAGGATCCTTAGTGTATTCTTTTAGGTTTGTGGTACATTAGCAGGTTATTGATGTCTCTACCTCTCTCTCTCCCTCCATCTCTACAATTGCCATTTTGTTGTGGATTTTATCCTTAACTATTGGTTTTCTTTAGAGAAGGGATTCCCATAAAACATTAATATGTTGTCTTCTTTAGCTTGATTTATATGTTGATTGGAGCAGGTTTTTGATGTCTCTATCTCTCTCTCTCCCTTCATCTCTACCACTGCCATTTTGTTGTGGATCTTTATCCTTAACTATTGGTTTTATTTAGAAAAGGGATTCCCATAAAACATATGTTATCTTCTTTAGCTTGATTTATATGTTGATGGAAATTGTTATCCTTGTTATTCACTATCCTTAATACTGTGTCTTACCATCTTCTATCTCTTTGTTTCGATATATCTTCCGTGTCATTTCTTTCTGTCTCTCTCAAATCGTCTTGATAAGTGATCTGCTTGATGGTTCTTTAATTTCAATTGTCGTCATCTTTTTGTCTTTTGCTTAATAATGTTCGGTTATTCAGCTTTTCATGGTATGTCAAAAATAATAAAAAAAGATCAAGATCCTCTGTTTGTATTGTTGCTACCATCAATTTATTTATTTATGTTCTATAGACTCGAGAAGGAAGCCAACAGCATCAATTTGTTTGGGGTTGGGGGTTGCGTATATACGGTCACCAATATGTAAAGAATTGTAATGGATTAAAAAAACGGTTATTTATAAATATTATGTAGTTTAATGGTCGAAGTAAATTTTGGGCAATAAAAATAGGATAATTATTTATTATTTTATTATATGAATTGAGGTGTAAAATTGTTATTGATTGTTTAATCATTGAATTAAATGGACAAAAATCAAATTAAAAATGAAATAATCATTTAAACACCTATAGCTTTTATTTGTAAATACACTTTCAATTGTGAAAATTTTGGGTTACCCTATTCATGGGGTTGATTGGGTTGATCCAACTGCAAAAGTTAGAGCTGAAATAAGGTGAACTCTCCTTGATGAAGGTTGGGTAAAAACCAATTTTGATTGTGCTGCTCGAGGTAATCCCGAGTCATTGGGGTGTGATGTGTAGTTAAGAATGAGCATGGAAATATTTTGGAGGCGAAGGCCATAAAGTTGAAGGTAGGGATTGACAACAAGGTGAAATTCCAAGCATCCTAGCTTGTGTTGAGAATATGTAGGAGAAGGTAAGGACTGACAATGAGGCCGAATTCCAAGCAGCTTGGCTTGTGTTGAGAATATGTAGGAGATTGAATCAAAAATAAAATCCATCTTGAGGGAGATTCCTTAATCATTGTGAATGTAATATGTCAAATTCACCCCAAATTGGAAATTAAACTAGTTTTTATTTCTTATTTGGAACCTGTTGGATGGCTTTGATGATTTCCGAATCACATACGTTTACAAGGAGGGGAACGTTGTAAAGAACAACTTGTTGAAGAGCACAATCGAAATGGTGGAGGATTGGGGCACTTGTTAGATATTTGGCATGTTTTGGAATAAGGTTTGGAGGGGATCGAACGATTGGAGGAGGTAACATTAATGTTTTTCTCAAGTGAAATTCATTTTATTATTTACAAAGGTGACAAAATTGCCGATATATTAATGGGAGCCCCCTACATTAATGGAATTGCAGAGCTTGGTGAGCAGTTGTCGAGATAGAGGCCACATAGATATTAAATATTTTTTGTGGATTAAATCTATGTCGTGTAAAATCAATGTTACATCATGTGATATCAATTTAATGAGTGAATAATCTAAAGTTTGTGGGATTGAGTTCACTAATTATAGATTGTTGGAATTGAATGTCATGCCTATCTTTGATATTTGTTGATCTGTAAGGATTGACATTCTCGAAAATGCTTTAAGAAGACTGTTGGATTGCAAGGACCATGTTCACCTTAGTCAATCCCTTTTATTATAGTGGCTTTACAATCATCGAAGAATCAAAGATAAAAATCTCAAGCATGCAAGTGTTCTAGATAGATTTGTTGTCAGTCTAGGTTCCTTTTAGTAATTTGAAAATAAGGGTTTCTAGAATGATTTTTTATTATAGAAGCAGCAAAATAGGGACGTTGAAGTATTTCTAGAATGTTTTTCATTGTAATGTATATATTTTTAAATATGAAATAAATTTCTTGTGAATTAATGTACATCGAATGCCTTCAAATGTCAAGACAACAATTTTGAATTTGATTTTTTTTTGAATTTTGGAGGTTAATTTTGCATGGTGTAGGAGCAAACCTGCACATCATAGAATTGATCCAAGACAAGGAGGCATAGGTATCGAGTTGTGCAACATGTATGGGAATCTATGAAATATGGATGCAATGAAAAGCTAATGATGGGGTATGTTTAGGGAGAAGCGTGAATAGGGATATGTTAAGGTCAAATGTATAATGTGTAAACGAGGGTTGCTAAATGGTTGGGCAATGAACCTAACTTTGCACAAGCACATCATTTGTTGATATGTAATTGTATTAAGCCATTCTATCAATTGGGAATTAATGTGTATACCAATTTCACCATTGCATTTTGCCTCCACTCTTGGGGGCATGTGAATCTTAAATGAATATGTATTTCAAAGTATATTAGAACTCACAAACAAGCAAGTAAAGTAAATATTTAGATAGAACAATATGGGACCCATATAAAGTAATGGACACATGTCAATCTCTGTGTGTGCTCTTGTTCCTTGGCATGCACACTTCACAAGGACCTACAAAACAAATAAAATATATACAATGAATAGCTTTTGTCACTCAAGTAAAAATAAACATAACTACAAAATAATTTATTGTTTATGCAAATGCAAGACTAGGGTTAGAAAATTTCTCGTACAAAAAGTATTGTCGTAATACTCTATCTAGTGTGGCGGTGGTAGGATGGTATTGCATATCAAGCATTGCTATATCATGTGGTCAAGATCCATTGAGACATAATAACAAGTCTCTATATAAGCACATGTCTACAACCTCAACATAAGAGTGCTAGTGGTTCTTATGGTTGGGGATAGGCCTTGGACTCAATCGTTGGATTATGAGGGCCTCCCTTTTTGCTATCGAAGGTGCTTCTCAATTGGTCACCTTGCTTCTAACTATTCTCTCTCTCGTCGCAAAGGTGCTGCTACTTGGTGGAAGGATGCTACAGAAGACCACTTGACGATTAATGCTTCAGATTCTGTTTTGGTTGATTCATCTCATGATGAGGTGCCCCTTACTGCCGATGAAGCCCTGGTTGATGTTACTGTTGTGGTAGACCCTTCCCCCTTGGTTCCTACACCTGTTGCTCCTGCTCCTCACCTTCAGTCTGCTCCTAGCGTTTGTTCTCTTGTTGTTGCTCCGCGACAACAACCTGTTGCCGCTCTGTAACAACAGTCTGGCAGTGTCTTTGCAGGCTCTTCCCCGCTTGATTCTTCTTTGAAAGTTCCTAATGATAGTGTTGCCTGGACAGTTGTTTGTCGTAGGCGGAAAGGAAAATCTAACCCCCTTTCCAAAGCCTCCCCTGGTCAAGTTTCGGGTTTTTCTCCCCTCTTGATTTGGGTTGGGTTGTTGATGGTTTGATAGGTTGGTTTGGCCTGTCTGACTTTGTTCTTTTGGGGTTTGCACCCCTGCTTGGTCTTTTTAATTTTGAGCCTTTGACTTTGTAAAGGGTCAACACCCTAGTTAACACTGTTTTTTTAATAAAAAACATAAGAGTGCTAGTGATTGATACAAAGCTCCTTTAATTGGTTGCAACCAACAAATGCAAAGAATTGAAGGAGAGGAAAAACAAAATATAAAAGTAAATGTAATCATCAACATGTAAGAATAACAATCACACAAATTAATGAATGCCATAAATGCATCATCTTACAAACAAGTAAGACATCTTGAAGGATACTTGTGAAAAGCATATGGATTATAGATAATTGCCAAGGACTATAAAATTTCCCCGAAATAGAAAAATTCGTAGGATAAGGTACCCTTGAATTATGACATAAAATTGTGTGGGTACTTTTATCACAAGGAATGCATATAACATCAATGTGGCTCCAAGCACATGAGTGCACCATAGTATATTGTTAGGGTTTCAAGCAGATCCGAGGCAAATATGAACTAACAATTATATGCAGATTTAAATACAAAAGATAAAGAAATAAAAACAGGACATAGATAACACAGATATTTAACGTGGTTCACCCAGAATGGGTTACGTCCACCATACACAGCTGTCCAATCTTTCTTATTATCCAGCAAAAACAGTACATCAACCTTACAATGCCTTAAGCATCCCAGCCGCTTATAACATGCGTTTTTAGGGCAACAAACAAAGTCGGCCTTTTTTAGGGTTTTATTACAATGTCGGTTTTCATCAACAAAAAACGGCAACATTTTTTTTTCTCGGGGGCTGCCGCCCCCGAACCCCTGCCCGGGGCCCGGCCCGACCCCGAACCCCAGCGAGGATACGTGCTGAGTGTACAGTACTTTGTTGATTAGTCGCCACATTTCAACAATCTCCCACTTGGAGACTGATCAGGCTCCACACCGAACAATCTCCCACTTGGAGACTGATACTACACGACACCACTGTACATGCAACATTCGCTGGATAAAACACTAGGACTTGACTGGTATAAATTCCACAATTATTAATCAAGAAGACCAACAGCAACTAATGAAGAAATCAGCTTCTCCTGTGGAACTGCCTTTGTGAACATATCGGTAGGATTCTCACTTGTGTGAATCTTCTCAAGCCGTAACTGACCCTCCTCCAAAATAGTCCGGATGAAGTGGTACCTGAGCTGAATGTGCTTTGTCCTTGAATGAAAAGCAGAGTTCTTCGCAAGATGAATGGCACTCTGGCTATCAGTATACAATGGGCTATCCTCTTGTGTCTGACCCAATTCCTTCAGAAAACATTGCAACCAAATCATCTCTTTGCTGGCTTCTGTAGCAGCAACATACTCAGCTTCAGTGGTTGAAAGTGCAACAACCTTTTGCAGCCTAGAAATCCAACTGACTGCAGTTCCCCCTATAGTAAAAACATACCCTGTAGTACTCCTCCGTGAATCAATATCACCCACCAGATCAGAGTCAACAAATCCACTTAGAGTAGCATTAGATCCTTTGAAACATAATGCTTCGTAGTAGTTCCTTTCAAATACCGAAGAATCCATTTCACAACATTCCAATGTTCCATACCCGGATTACTCATAAACCTGCTCACAACTCCCACTGCATGTGTAATATCTGGCCTTGTGCATACCATTGCATACATCAAACTGCCAACAGTTGATGAATACAGGATGTTAGACATTTTATTAACCTCTTCCTGTGCCTTTGGACACATCTCCTTAGTCAATTTGAAATGACTAGCCAAAGGTGTACTAATTGCTTTTGCATCCTGCATGTTAAATCTTTTCAACACCTTCTTTATATACTCACTTTGGGACAAATTTAAGGTTCTATTTTTCCTGTCCCGTGTAATCCTCATATCGAGAATTTGCTTAGCTGCACCCAAATCCTTCATAGCAAATGACTTGGCTAATTTCTGTTTAAGATCATTTATATGTTGCATGTTAGACCCAGCAACAAGCATGTCATCAACATAAAGCAACAGGATAATATAACTGCCATTATCAAATCTCTTAAAGTATACACAATGATTAGAATGACATCTATGATAACCGTGTTCAGCCATGAAACTATCAAATTTTAAATACCATTGTCTGGGTGCTTGCTTTAGGCCATACAAACTTTTCTTCAACCTGCACACCAAGTTCTTCTTACCTTTGACCTCATATCCCTATGGTTGCAACATGTAAATTTCTTCCTCCAAATCTCCATGAAGAAAAGCTGTTTTGACATCTAATTGTTCAAGATGTAAATCATCTGCAGCCACAAGACTAAGTACAGTTCTAATTGAAGTCATTTTTACAACTGGAGAAAATATTTCATCATAATCTATACCCCTTTTCTGTGCAAAACCTTTTACCACAAGTCTGGCCTTATATCTTTTTTGACCTCCTTTCTCCTCCTTTAGTCGATAAACCCATTTGTTAGGCAAGGCTCTTTTTTCTGCAGGTAAAGGAACTAAGTCCCAAGTCTTATTTTTCATCAGGGAGTCCATCTCCTCTTTCATGCCTAGCTGCCACTGTTGTTTGGCATCCACCTGCATTGCTTCTTCATATTCTTCTGGTTCACCAGAATCTGTTAATAAAATAGAATACAAAGAAGGAGAAAATCTTTCAGGGGGTCTACTTGTCCTCGTAGAACGTCTAACACTTGCAGGAGTTTGTGGGACAATTTGTTATTGCTGAGCATCAGGTACCTGTGGCATTTCATTTTCAGGAATCTCATCCAACACCACATATTCTTGTTTGTCCTGTTCATGCTTCTTTTCCTGCATCTGTTCTTTATACATAACCTTCTCATTGAATATAACATCTCTACTTCTAATTATTTTCTTATTTTCAAAATCCCATAACCGATAGCCATATTCATCTATCCCATATCCAATGAAGGTACATTTATGAGATTTAGCATCAAGCTTGGTTCTGTTTTCTTTATCAACATGGACAAAAGCTTCACAACCAAAAGTTTTTAGAAAAGAATAATTTACCTTTTTACCAGTCCATGCCTCCTCTGGAATACCACCATCCAAAGGGGTTGAAGGTCCTCTATTTATCAAATAGACAGCAGTATGTACAACATCTGCCCAAAAATGTAAGGGCAATCCAGCATGCAATCTCATGCTCCTCGCACGTTCCATGATGGTCCTATTCATTCTCTCTGACACACCATTTTCCTGTGGAGTTCCTGGAACTGTCTTCTGCTTTCGAATCCCATTTAAGGAACAATAATCTTCAAATGCTTTGCTGCAATACTCACCTCCATTATCCGATCTAAGACACTTCAACTTTTTTCCTGTCTCATTCTCAACCAAAGCTTTCCATTTCTTAAAAGTTTCAAAAACATCTGATTTTTGTTTTAGGAAATATACCCATGTTTTTCTGGTTGAGTCATCAATAAAAATAACATAATAACAAGAGCCACCAAGAGATGATACCTGAGCCGGTCCCCATACATCTGAATGTACAAGCTCTAACTTCTCACTCTTCTTCTCTTTCCCAACCTTGAGAAATCTGACTCTTTTCTGTTTACCATAAACACAGTTTTCATAGAACTCTAAATCAATCTTCTTTAGTCCTGGCAATAGATTTTTGGAGTGAAGGATTTTCATCCCTTTCTCACTCATGTTCCCAAGCCTATGGTGCCACATTATCGAATCTGTTCTTGCAACATTTATTGTTGTTGTCCCTGCAGTAACTTTATCTGTAGAAGCTATGGTAGAGTAAGTGTTACCAATACACAGATATAATGTGCCTACCTTCGCACCTTTAGCTACTACTAATGATCTTTTAGTGACCTTCCACATACTGTCTGAGAAGGTAACTATGCAACCTTCACTACCTAGTTGCCCTGCAGAAATTAAATTTCTTCTTGAATTAGGAACATGTCTTACCTCCTGCAGAAACCATTCATTACCATTCTGCAACTTGATCTTTATCTTTCCTTTTCCAACAATTTGACAGGGCTCATCATCACCCAAATATACCTGTCCAAAATCACCTTGAACATAATCTAGAAAATATTTTCTATGGGGTGTAGCATGAAATGAAGCCCCAGAATCTATTACCCATGAATCATTAACATTATCCAAACATAAGATTAAAGCATCTTGTAAAGTATTACTTGCAATATTAGCTTCCTTACTATCATTTTCATTTTTGTCTCCTTCTTTGTTTTTTCGAGACCAACAGTCTTTCTTTAGATGACCAGGCTTTCCGCAGTACCAGCAATCTTTCTTTCCTCTAGATTGAGAGCGTCCTTTCTTTGACTTCCCTCGCGACTTCTCATTCCCAGGGCCTTTTCCTCTTTCCTTTGATCTTCCTCTGTTCTCCACATTCAAAACACTACCCGATGATGTTGGAGTCTCACCTGTGCTTTTCCTTCGCATTTCCTCGCTTAGGATAACACCAACAATATCATCAAATACCAAAGTATTTTTACCAGAGACAGAGTTACTTATAGCCATAACCAAGCTATTCCAGCTTTCTGGCAAAGAACATAAAATCAAGAGAGCCCTAACCTCTTCTGCAAAGGTAATTTTTACCGAAGACAATTGACTGGTAATTGTATTAAATTCATTTAAGTGCTCCGCTACAGATCCTCCCTCACTCATTTTCAAATTAAACAAACGCTTCATAAGAAATACCTTATTCGAAGCCGAGGGTTTCTCATACAACTTAGCCAATGTTGCCATCAAATCTACAGTCGTTTTTGCTTCTGTTATATTGAATGCTACAGACGACGCAAGGCACAATCGAATGGATCCCAGTGCCTTTCTATCTAAAATGTCCCACTCTTCATCTGATATTGTGGTCGTTTTCTTTGCCTTTCCTTCCAATGGCCGCCACAAATCCTTTTGATACAGGTAATCCTCCATCTGCATTTTCCATAACTGATAATTCTGGCCGTTAAACTTTTCGACCTTGAATTTGGAATCCTCCATTGCTCCCACTCAAATTTGAAAGTCCTGCCAATTTACAGAAAACCTCGCTCTGATACCAATTGTTAGGGTTTCAAGCAGATCCGAAGCAAATATGAACTAACAATTATATGCAGATTTAAATACAAAAGATAAAGAAATAAAAACAGGACACAGATAACACAGATATTTAACGTGGTTCACCCAGAATGGGTTATGTCCACCATACACAATCGTCCAATCTTTCTTATTATCCAGCAAAAACAGTACATCAACCTTACAATGCCTTAAGCATCCCAGCCGCTTATAACATGCGTTTTTAGGGCAACAAACAAAGTCGGCCTTTTTTAGGGTTTTATTACAATGTCGGTTTTCATCAACAAAAAACGGCAAAATTTTTTTTCTTGGGGGCTGCCGCCCCCGAACCCTTGCCCCGGACCCCGACGAGGATACGTGCTGAGTGTATAGTACTTTGTTGATTAGTCACCACATTTCAACATATATTTATGGCATGAGGTCTCCAATGATACGATAACTCTGAGTACATGATAATGCATGTGAGAAATCAATAGTATGGGGAATATATGACACACCCCATGCGACTCTTAGTACATGATAAGACATACAAGCACATAGTAGGATAGGTAAGGCTTGATGCCACCCATGTAACTAATTAATCTTAGCTATGCAAGATGTGGTCATGAGAGCACATCTAAAAGTAGCTACCTTGCTTGAGAAAGACTATGAGATGACTTAGGTTGTTATGGGCATAAGTAAGGTCACAAGTGATGTATAGCTACTCAAATGATAAGGTAAAGATTTCCTGTAATGTCACCAAATTGGGGCCAAGGCAAAATTTAATAAAGAATGAGTGAATAATTAAAATAGGGCCAAAAAGATTAAGTATTGTGCATAATATTTTAATTATTCGTTATGACTTAAGTTGGGGCTTTTTTTAAGTTATAAAGTTGTCTCTCCTAGGCGACTTTACTTGGGGCCCATTTAATAATTGAAACAACTTATATTATTTGCCTAAGTTGCTAATGAGGAATCTTCTAGAGGCAACAAAGCTTTTTGGCAGTGTCTGGGTTATTATTTAAAGGGTTTGATTGAGGAATTGGATTCATTCTATTGGTCATTTATTTCTAAGTTTTCTCTTTGGAAGAAGACGTGTTTATGGTTTTTCCTCAGGACGAAACCCCTGAGCCTGGAACTTGGATACAAACTCAAGGTTCTAGTTCAAATCTATTTCAGTTTGTCATACCTTTGCCAACTGCAACTATAGTCTCATATCAGAGGAAGGAAGAGACATAAATCATAATTCATACACCAAGATTGAAGGGTTTCAAAGTGCAAATCAAGCGTATTTCTCAGAGCAGAATCACACCTCACAAATCAGCTGTAATGCCTCGCCAGGAAACCCCGAAGGGTTTAAGTTAAAAACACTCAAATGGAGTGTAAATATATATTTTTTAATAATAATAATTAAGAGTGTTAATAATAAGTCACAACATCAAGAAAATTTGGAGTTATCTAAAGCTTAGATAACACAGCGGAAAACTAAACGAACCTAAGGACTTTCCCAATGTGATTATGTAACCTTACACCTAACTCAACTCGCGACATTTGATCCAATTAAGTTGGATATCTTAATTACAAGTTAATGCTTAAGATATGGATATGTTATGTTCGATGAATTGACATTTTAGAATTTAGGAAGCGTTTCATCCATTATGATTGGAGATGAGGCTAACAAGAGGATATTTACTCAATGAAGTTAAAACATAATTAACTTAAGAATTCACGCATTAAGGTTTAAGTAGGGTTGACTTGATGAGTCCATCCATTTTAGATACAATGCGACTAATATAACGAAGTTCATTCATTTAGGTTTAAAAGTAACCAACCACAAATGAGATCATCCTTTATAGTTAAAAGTATGGGTAATAATATGAAATTCATTCATAAAGAATTAAGATGTAAACAATAAATGAGGTTCCTTCATTTGGGTTTAAACATAACCAACTAATAAGTCGTAGTTCATTTATAGAGGATAAAATGTAAATAGCCTATGAAGATCATCCATTAGGGTCAAGATATAGGTAACTTAATGAGTTCACTCATTTTAGTTAAAATAAAGTTAATATGAAGTAATACATTTGCTATGATTAAGATATAAACAACTAAATGAGTTCTCCCATGTTAGTTCGACTATAGCTATTATGATGAAGATCATTTATTAAGGTTATAATGAGGATAACCAATTTGAGTTCATCCAATTATAAAACTAATTTGGTGAGGATTATTTGTTTAGAATAAAACGTAAACAACTAAATAAATTCATCCAATATAGTGAAATATAGCTAACATGACGATGTTCATTTATTAAGATAATACGGTAATTAGCCGAATGAGGTTCATCTATTAGTTTTTAATTTAGATATTATGGCATTAATCCAATATTTGTTGCCCATTCAATACGTTCAAATTTCAAGCTTTATAACAAGTTAATCCAATATTTGTAACCTAGCGAGTTTCTTTCCATGCTTCTTTTCATTAACATTAACAAAATACTTTCCATAATCATATCTACAAACTTTTATGACCCTAATTACTACTTTTAACAAGATGACTATATTCATGCATTCAAGAAATAACTTCATTAAATTCCCATTATGCACTTAGAAAATGCAACCATACATGCTAGCTCTAAGTATGAAACAAGAGAAAACAAAAGCATCGCATAACTCAGATATGATCTCGGAGTTCACCCCTAGAGGGCTACATCTCCGGGTCTGCTCAACTGCAAGACCCCTCTGGCATTTAATATAGTTAGGATTACATAAGTTTCAAGTCTATTACATTTCTGCCGTTTAGGCGAACACAATCACTATACAACAACCACCTCGGTCAATAATTACATAATGATCCCTTTTGAAGCGGATACAACTGAACACATCAAAAGCAAATACAAGGGTTTCTTAACTGACAGTTCCCTAACTAAGGACTTGACCGACTATGACCAAACACAAGCAACCAGACGACAGGGTCCTAACACTCCTATCAAGGTCGTGCCATTACTTTAGACATATCGATTACAAAAAAAATAATGAAACCATGCACAAGCTTTAACCGGAAAATACAATCATTTCTCATGTTGATTTAAGCATCTAAATAGGTTATTTAACCTTAGATAAACATCATTGACATGTTGGTTTAGTTACCATACTCTAGTCCCCTTTTCTAGCAACACAAAATTTACCTTTTTACAAAGAGGAACAAAATATATTAAATATTAAATAAGGAAATGGGAAAAACATCTCCCAACGAATTAAAGTTCCCTAGCATACAATTTAAGAAATATTCACCATTCGATTTATTCAATAGCATATATATAAATCCCAGTATTCACCAACTTATAATAAAAAAAATACCAACATTACAACAATTGATAATTCCATGGAAATAATAGCTATAATGGAACCAATGATTAATATATAATTAATAATATATACTAATTAGATATTATCTAAATTAGCGTATATTTTAATATATATATCATTCCATTATTAATGATTATTACTTGATAGTAATTAAATCTCCACCAAATTCTAATAATAATAAAACATATTGCTTTTAATATATTTATATTATTATTTTTAATTTTGTTTTATTATTTCACTAAACTAAATTTATATTAAAAAAAAATGAAAAAAAAAATGAAGAGAGGACGACAAAACCCTAGGTCGGCTTTGCCCTAGCCGCTGGGCCTGCGGCCACCACGGCGGACGCAACCCCTCGGCCTCCACACACAGTGGAGCCGGAGGTTACTACGACCACCGTGGGGGTCGTAGCCCCTTCGGCCTCCACTCTGTGGAGCCGGGGGTTGCTGCAGCCACCATGGGGTCCGCAGCCCCTTCGACACCCACACGTAGTGGAGCGGGGTGTCCGGGTTGAGCTTCGGCTTCCCCACCTCCTCCCGAAAACCCCCTATTTTCTTTTATATATATATTTTTCTTTATATTTATTTTATATTTTTTTGTATTTCCAGTTTCGACTTAACTATTTTTTTTTTTTGAAATACGCATAAACGAAATAACCAAAAGAAAACGTAAAACCCCCATTATCCATTTATCACAGTCACATACATATTTTTCCAGAATGTTCAAAACAATATAAAGGAAAATATTCTCAACTAGATCTCAAATACCCAAATGGATTTAATCCCATTTATCTACTCTTTTTTAACAATCTTGCCCCAAAACAACAATATTCTCAAAACTGAACTTGAATCTAAGAGTATTCATGGATATTTTAAAACCAACATTTCATGAAGAACAACCAAATACCATTTTTTTTGATTTAGTCAAAGAACAAAAAGGAAAACCAGAATCCTACCTCTTTAGCATTCCTGGTAAGATTTGAAGAAGAGCCCCCAATCCTATAGCTGTAGAAATCCATCCTTGCAAAAATCCCCAAATCTCCATCCCCATATTTTTCTTTTCCAAAAATTCAACAACCCCCAAAAATATTTTTCAACCTAGGTTAAATGGGAACCAATTTTGACCTAATTTCTAATTTCGAAATTTAAGCCCTTTTAAAATAAAAAGAAATGATAATTCTTTTCAACTATTAAATTGATTTAACTTGATTTTCTAATTAACATGCTTCTCTCTTATTTTAATCTTAATTTTAATTTCTCAATATTAATTAAGCCAACATTTATATTTTGAACTATTGACAAGGGTAAAGTATTTAAATTACATTAATTTCCAAAATCAATCTTTTACACTATATCAACCTTTACAAATTAAAAATGATTTTCTTTAAATAATAAAATTTACCCTTTCTTTTCCAAAATGCAAAAGTGGTTAAATTAATTATATTTCAAATAACTTAAAATATTTCATTTTTTTAAAAACGCATAAACTAATTAAATTCATTATTTAAAATTAACCATTAAATTAAATTTGCTACAACATAAATAAAGCGATCCTTTTAATTAATGATTAATCACCTAATAGAAACCTATTTATTTTGATTGTTCAACTACTAATGCGTAAATGAACACATTAATTCAAATTACATACTTAAGCTTGCTACAAATATAAATAAAGCGATCTCTTAAATTAATGATTAATCATATAAAAGAAAACTATCTATTTTAAATTTCTCAATTACAAATGCGTACATCCACACATTAATTGGAATTAAATACTTAGGATAACATACTCCATTTACCACACGCAAGGCACACAAACCAAGAAAGTCCACCAATCACACGACACGCAACCCAAACGACAAAGGAACCCTACGGACCACACACGACACTCACCTGATCATGACTAAGGGAAGACGAGAGTTTTATGACCACCTAATCCAAATCCTAAGGATGAAGGAGGTATACTCCACCTTGTGAATCCTGAAGGAGATGAACCTCGCACCTAGGCGGTATAGTACCTGCAATCTCCCGCAACCATGAGTCACACAAGCATACATATATATACATATTCAATGAAGGCGTTAGCTCCAGATTTATAACAAGAATTAGGGAACAATTACATTTACATAAGAATCGATGCAAAAGCACAATAATAGGTATGCACAATATTCATATAGTCTAATCTACAACATTACATAACAGTAAATCCACCATTCAAGAATGCCACATAGGAAGTCAACCAAGGTCAAACAGGTTTTACAAGGCTGATTAGGGTAGGGCATTACATCAGCATCCCAGCTCATCCAGAAATCTCAGGGAATCACAACATATCAAGTGATTGGGAATGTTAAAAAGGTAGATTGGAACCTACAGTAAGTTTGGTTAGATAATAGCCCATAATTCGACCCATGTATGTAAAAACTCTATTTTTTTGTCAATAAGAGCTCAGTTGTGTTGAAACTTTAGAAATCACATTGTTTCTATAATATTCTCGATTGCATGTACAAATTTATTTATGTTGAGAATTAAATCTGAGTTTAAAATCAGTCAAATCCATACTTTCTATCAAAAAGTAGTAGTTAGGATATTTCATTTCCCTTAGAGGTTGGGTAAATATCATGTGAAAATTGCAAATATCTAATCATATTGATAGATAAGCATGATAGCATAAATAGATAATTTGTGGCCATAAAAAGCACATGTAAAGTCATTTAGGATGGTCAATTTGTATTCTAAAGAGTGCAATTAATTTTGCAATAAATGCCTAAGACACATGTCATAAAGATGAATTATTGAAACTGATAGTTGTGTGAACAATACATATCTTAGGATGAATAAATAATATTCATGAATAAATGTGATCAACAATGAGTATTGTGCATCACAGTACTTTTGATTATAAAAGCAACGTTAATAAGGGCACTGACCCTTCACGTAGCCAAAAGGCTATCAATTAGCATACAATAGCCCATAGGCAACAAAAGAGAGACAAACTAAGAAGGGGTACAAACCCCAAACAAACAAGGTCAGACATGCCAAACAAACTTGTCAAACTTGCAACAACCCAAAACCCAACTCAAGAGTAGGGAGAAACACCCAAAACTTGACAAAGAGGGGTTTGGGAAAGGGGGCAGACTCCCCCTTCCGCTTGTGACAAACAACCATCCCGACAACATTGTCATCAGGAACATTCAAAGAAAAGTCAAGCGGGGAGGACCTCGCAGAGTTACTGCCAAGTTGTTGCTGCAAAATAACAACATACTGTTGTTGTAGAACAACAAGAAGAGCAAAATTACTAGGAGTAGAGCAGAGTTGCGGAGTAGTAGCAATAGATGTAGGAGCCATGGGGGCGGAAGATGCCACACCAACTGTAAGGTCAGTAGAGGCTTCATCGATAGTAAGGGGCACCTAATCCTGAGAGAAGACATCATCCTCCTGAGAGGATTCGACAAAATCAAACTTAGAGACGTTGACAATGTTGGTGTAAAATAAGTGCCATAATAAATGCATGACAAAGAAAAGCATCTAAAACATGTGCTTAGGTCAACTATTGCCACCTTAAGATTAGTGGCAAGTGAAAATGAGATTCATAAGAAACATAATGCATGATTTATAAAATGGTACCCAATTATATATAATTGGATTAATAGGAAAATGTTACTTCCATTCTTACTAGCACCCTTGAGATTTTTTCCTTTTAGAGATCAAAGCACTTATTGTAATTTGACATGATAGTGAACACATGTTATCATATCCCCACATTAAGCAATATGGTCCATGCCAACATCAAGCAAGGTGAGCACCTAGAGGTGTTATGTCATCTTTTCACCCTAATTTGAAATTTGTTGGTAAACAGTTTTGACACTATGAATGCTTCTTCAAGTTCGCTTTGTGAGCAGTAACAACTATTCCAATAGTTGGAGAGATTGTGGTAAAAACCACAATCTTCCTCCGTGTTTGAGAGAGGCAACTCCCTCGTATGATGGGTGTTTTCAAAATTTGTGTACTTTTGACCTGAAAGTACAAAAAAGAAAGAAAACAAAACTAAAGAAAATGGACATCAGAAACCCCAACAGTAGGCATACAAATACCAAGATTTCACAATGGATGATAGATTACAAAGGGGGTTTAAGCACAAAATAAGTTTAGATATGCAATAATGAAAGAAGGATAACAAATCTCAATCTATGAGGAAACAAGTTATCTTAGCACATTCAAACCAAAATACTAGGGTATGATTGTGTTTCATCAATTACATTGATTACTAGTGGTTTGGATGATTACATAAAGGGATCACTGATTCAACATACGAGAAATCATAAATAACAACATAAGAGTACATTTAGAACATATGAACCAAAATGCAATTTTTATTATCCTTTTTGAAAATGTACAAGTTCAAAAGCCCTTAAGTATAAAGTGTCAAACCAAAAACCATTACAATTCTCTCTCTGAATTTCTCCAGAGTTTCCCCTCTGTAAGAGTCCCCCTTTACATTTGAATTAGCCTTGTATTTATAGGCTTTCTCTCGATAACCACTTGTAACCAACTCAATAACAACTTTCCTAACTACCCCTTTGAAATATAATAAATAACTATAATAAACCTTATATAGTTATGTTTTGCATAAATTTTTGAAAATAAGGTCTATTTCCTCATTTTTGGTTACATTAAGTGACATAAGTCGCTTTTACAAAAAGGTAACTAGAAAATTAAAACTTTAAGAAAGATCAAATAATTGATCTTGTGGAGGTGACAATAAATCTTCATTCAATCCAAGAATCATTCATTGCTCCAGAAATTACCTTAAAGGACTTGCATTCCAACTGCATCTATTTAGCATTCTTTCCTCCCATTGAATCCAAGTGTTTTCTTTTGCAATCTTTTCGTTGAAAAGAAATCCTCATCCTTCATGCTTTGATAGAAATCGATACATATGCTTTATAATGTCGAACAAAACAAGAATCAATACTTTTGAAGTGTTTTCAAAGAAGTCTCATGATCTATTTGTGAATCATAGCAATTGCCCAAGGTACGTCAAACCCAAGGAGATAAATGATCAATTACACTCAATTCTTGAGCTAGTAATCTTTTTCATCATTCCATAAAATTATATAGATCCATTTAACTTAAGGCCTCCTATTATGTTCAATGCATCCACCAATGTCTTCTCCCACCTTGCAAGAAATTAAATGATGCCATCCATTCTAATATGAATATAAGTTTTTGATTACAAAGCAACATTGACTAGGGCGTCGACTCTTTAACATAGTCAGAGTATCCACATCCCAAAAACATAGGCCCAGTTAGGCAGGCAAACAGAGGGGCCTGCAAAAATTTAAACTAAAGTGGTCTGAATCGAGGAGTAGAAACATCCACACCTTGATTGAGGAGGGTTTGGGGAAGAGGGAGGGGTAAGGGCCTCCCCTTTCGTCTACAACGAACAACTGCCCAAGCAATGTTGTCCTTAGGATTAGCAAGGGGGGAGACATTCAGTGAGTGGTCCTAATAAAAAGGACCAGTAAGATCATCATCAACTTGTAGTATGGGAGTCACAAAAGAATGAACTAGTGGCATAGCAGCTGCAGTGCACATAGCTATTGAAGGCTGTAGTGGAGTTGTATTAGTTCGCTAAGGGGCCATATAGCTAGGCTGTGTGGTCTTAGAATCCAAAGGAATGCCATAAGGGTCAGTAGGCGACTCCTCACCCAATCCGTCAGGAAGCTCCTCTGAAGCATAAATAGTTAAATGATCAAGTGTAGCATCCTTCCACCAGGTCGCAACTCCCTTGCGTCATGAAGTAGAGCAGTCCAAAGCCAAGTGTCCTATAGAGAGGCACCTCCAGGAGCGGAAGGGGAGACCCTCAAAGTCCAGTGGTTGCATCCAGGGTCTATCCCCAACTATGAGCACAACATCAACAGGGAGAGGAGAAGCGACATCAATGTCGACCAAAATGTGGGTGAAGGTGGAGTGACCCATCAAGGAAGTATCATAATCCACTACTAGGAAGTGACCAATGGAGTTGCCAATGGCCTCATAGCAGGATTGTTCCCAAAAGTGTAGGGGAAGATTTGGGAGATGGACCAACACCGGGTGCATGTTAATTGGTTTAGTGAGGGTGTTGAAGGCAGTGGTCCTGAGTTTGACAGAGAGAGGCTAGGCGCCCCAAGCCCACAACTTTCCTAGAATCAAATCCCGATCAACCGAAGAGGTAAACGAGGCAATGAAAAAGCCATTAGCACACATAAATAGCTCAATATTGTAAGTAACCAAGGGTTTCCATGAGTCACCTACCTAGCGATAAAGATCCGGTAGAGAGGGCCAGAGCCCAGAGAATTTACACACCAGAGCACAACGTTGACAGAACCTTATGTTGTCCACAACATCTTGCCCATAGACAACCATAGGGGATGAGTTGGCACAAGGGAGAGGACAAACACCCTTGGAGGTTGTAGATCTCGTCACTCAAGCAAAGCTTCGCCTACCAACAGGTGGAGGTGTGGATGGGGCAACATCCGAAGTATCCTTTCCAGAAGAAGTCATCGCACCACGGGCCAAAGTGGAAGCCGTAGAGCCCATGGGAGGATAGGGTTGAGCAAGAGTTGTGGCCTCAATAGGGGAGGAAGTGAACTCACAAGCCAGGAGGGCAGAGCCCCCCGCAACAATGACAACTGAGGGAGCCCAAGCAAGGGTACCACATAGGAGTCCAACAACCTTGAATCCAAATCACCCAAGCAAGTAGAGGCGGGAAGAGGCAGGCTAGACGAAGGAGAATTCAAACTAGGGAGAGCGGGAGAGCTGTTGCACATCATCATCTACTATGAACATAAGTTCTTTCTCACAACTTTGACTTATTTTTCAAGAGATATAATTGATATGATTTTGATCCTTTTCTCGAAACAACAACACCATGCTCATATTTACATGAATTTAGATCATATGCATGTTCAGAATGACGCATTGGTAACCCATGTGAATTTACAACGAAATTGGTTGACCGAGGTATAACAATAATCACAAGAGCTTTTTCATCTCTCATAACCAATGGAATAATCAGGCTGAAAATGTTTGACATCATTACAACAAAAAACTCTTTCACTATGCCACTCTGCTCTTTGTCTCCATTTCTCCTCATGAGGCAGAAGAAGAAAAGCTTAGGCTAGGGTCCCATGGAGGTGGGCTTCCTAAAAAATAGAGCAGGTGCTGCAGAGATTTTTTAGGAATTTTTTAAAGTGGGTGTTCCCATGAACAATGCAATCTAGCTTAAAAATTTTAGCTCCTAAATTTAAGGATTAATTGTGTCTATTTTTGTAGTGTGCAATTTTAACAATAATTTTTTATGAAATTATAATTGACAAGTGGCATAAATTATCCCTACACTGTAGGGGCTAATTCCAGCCCCATCCCTACACTGTAGGGGCTAATTCCAGCCCCACCTCATTTGCACCTGGTCAAAAATGAAAATCTAAAAAGTAGGAGCTTTTACTTTTTAGGAGAAGATTCCAAATAATCCTGTAGCCAATTTAGCCACAAATTTGTTCGTAGTGCCAATGCAAGAGCATGACATAGGCTGTGGAATTTGGCTTTACAACTGGCAATTGCTTTTGTTTGAGAGTCTCTTAAGTCCATACAACAAATCTATTTGCTGCATATCGTGCAATCACTATTTTCCATGAGATGACATCCCCTTAACTCATTTTGTCAAACAAATCGGGTGCTTTGTCCATGCTTGTATATTCTACATGTATCCATATTTCACTTGAAGCATTTTGTAAAATAGGTCACATGTGGAGATAAAAATGAAAATACATTTGCTAGACAACTTTCAAAATGTTTTTACCATATTCAGTTTGTGCAAATTTGCAATCACGGCATACCATGAGTAATATTTCTGTGAGGCGTTCTGTCATATAGTTCAAGTGCCTCAAGTTGGTCCTTCCACATTTCGCATACATTTCTACCAGAGCATTTCCAACTAGTGATCACTCTTCTATCATGCTTTGATGGATGTCCAGAACCTGCTCCAAATCTCCTCTTCTACTGGTGAAGGGACTGGCAAAGGCTGTAGAAATCGACCTTTCACCTTTGAGGTATTTTGTCAAAGAGTTCATGCGTTGTCTATGCTTGCAGATTTTTTTGATCAATAAAGGGTCAAGGCTGGAAATATTATATATAAAAGCAGAAAATACATGAATACAATTTTAAAAATAGTCTGAAGAAACAAACCCCATATAAAATAAACAAGTAATGCCCAGAAAACCATATGGGCAAACCAAAAAGCCATCTTCAAACAAGGAGTCTGACGGATAACCAGAGGGAAAATCTAAGGTAAAGACAGAAAGAAAAACAAATTGGATATTCTAACTCGTCCATGAAGAACCACAGCCAAACTGGAAGTTAATATCACTGGAGAAGAGGGAGCAGAGGCTGGCGAAGCAGGAGCAGAGATAATTGAAGTGTCCACCCAGTGGACAATCGTCGGAATCCGCTTGCCCCAGACAAATTCAGGAGGTTTTGGAAAGCAGTCAATCTTGCATGCCTGTCTACTGGCATTTACAACAGGAAGATCTGATAAAAATCCCCGACCATTGTGATTCAATGGATTCACATACGATGTCCCTAGTCCTCCATTTTGACATGAGTGGGAAGATGGCGTAGATTGTGGAAGGTGGCATTGTGCCCGCATATTGCATTTGATTTGAAGTTTCTGAAGCTTATTTAACAAATCGCTTTTATAACTCCATGAAATGACATCATTTTGAGGCATTCTGTGAAACAATTCAGATGTGTGTCTATAATTTATCATTTTGCATTTGTGCCTTTGAGAGCATTTCCAACCAAAATATTTGACAAAAATCTGTCTGTTAATGAATGTTCCTTATTCCTGTAGTTCTCATCCTGGCGCAATCAAGAATACACTTTCGGGTCTTTTGTCAAACGGTGCACTTCCACACATTGCATTCCTAATTCAAAGCTCGCATATTGGAACAAGTAGGGAAATATTGGTTTATGCTGTGCAATTTAGCTTCATACATTTCATAAGCACCTCCATTCTGGTGTAAGTTTGAAAGAAGTTGCGCTTTCCATTTGCTTTGAAGATTCTAAAGCCTTTTCATCAAATTCATTTGAGCATTTGCAACAATCATTGCAATTGTCTCCCTCGAGATGACATTTCTTTGGATGCACTTATGTCAAACAATTTGGTGCTTTTGTCAGTTGCTTCCACTGCCTGTACGCATGCCCACCTCATTACCGCGGACAAAAGGTAACATTATATGTTGTGGAGAATGTCCATACTCTGTTTCAAACCTTCATAAGACACCAGGAAACGCATTTCAGTGATGCATTCTGTAAAAAAAAATTAACATGCATTGTGTTTTCTTCCATATCTCACAGGTATGTCTGTCAGTAGAGAGGGCGCTCGAAGAAATGAACTTTACAATGATCAAAATCTTTTCAGGATGATTTTTTGAATAGTTAAATAACTACCTTTAGTTGTGTTTTCAAAATTCTGAGTATTATTTTATAATGATTTAAATAACTATCTTTAGTTGTGTTTTCAAAATTGTGAGTTTTTCACAACTCATTTAGTTCAAATTTTTCACTATCCACAATCGATGTTATTTTTTAACATTTTGCATTTACTTTTCATCTTTCATAACCTCTTTTTTTCACTTTTTAAACTTACAACTAGTTAAGAGTTACGGTTTTCAACATTCATAAATCATAACTCATAACTTCTTTATTGTGAATTTAATTTTATTTATTTCTTCTTTGCTCTTTTTCAAAGATTTCATCACAACTTTTGATTGAAGATGAGTTTGGGCTTGAAATTTTCACTAGGTATCAAGGGGCTGAGACAATCATAAACCAAGAGAATTTGTTCATGATGGGGCATTAAATAATGTGAATTTAATATTTTTCAAAAATAGATTTATAGAAATGTGAATATTAAAATCTCATGAATAGAGAGGTGGGTAGTTGTGAAAATTAGCTGCAGATCTCAAAATGGTACTTAAAACATGTGTACGGTGGTTTTCTTCGAGGCCTCACGATTTTCAAGATTTTAATGTTTTGATGCTTTGACCTCTTTGACAGACACAAAGATGATGGCTTGGACTTAAAACCACATAATTGAAAAATCTTTTCAAATACACATTCAAATATGCTATACATTGGATTTAATGCAAAGTTCAAAAATTCGAGTGTTTAAAATTTGGGGTAACAAACTTATTTCTAAAATTTGTGAAGTCTCATTTTATACATTATTTTGAGACTTAGGGATTTAACCAAGTATAGGGTTGAACGATGAGCTTGTCCTTGGGGCACAAGATCAAACCACACAAATACCTTAATCGATGAGATCAACCCCCATTAAAACCTTAGGTTATGGCAATTACTTCTTTGATTTTTAGCGATTTCTTCATTCCGGTTTGGTATAATATTATCTTCTTGTTTTGTTTATGAATGTAGACTATATTAGTAATTCATTAGTATTTGCAAAACTAGTAGATTGGTAGTATGATATCACTTCCATTGACATAAACACATTGGACACTCATAGAGGTTTCTAATAATTTTTATTAAGATAAAATGAGTTTTTAACTAGGCCTAAACCTTTTACATAGAATAGCTCAAAAGCCTTCACAACAAAATCTGAAATAGGATATAAATAATACAATGCAACCAGATTAGGATCTAGGT
This sequence comes from Cryptomeria japonica, assembly GCF_030272615.1. Taxonomy (NCBI): domain Eukaryota; kingdom Viridiplantae; phylum Streptophyta; class Pinopsida; order Cupressales; family Cupressaceae; genus Cryptomeria; species Cryptomeria japonica. Next base: position 552,853,880 of record NC_081405.1, read on the forward strand.
GGGACTCACAAATAGGAGTCTAAGGATCCACACAAACCACGTGAGTGTTGGAATCAGTGATCTACTGGTTAATAAATGTTGTGACTTAACTTTAAACCACCAAAAACATAAGCATGAAACTGAAATCCATAAACTCAAAACAATCAACCACAAAATCAGAACATCGAGATTTTTACGTGGAAACCCAAATGGGAAAAACCACGGTGGGATTTGAACCCACACTATTATTCCACTATGGCCAGTAGCAAAATGATATTACAATATGGGGAATGCACTTGCATTTAGGCACACTCCCTAGAGCTTACAACCCAATTACAATAGGGGCTACAACCCCCAAGGGCTCACTACCTTACTGATCAATTACAATGATGAAATACAGTGAAAGAACTCTATAATAGCATCTAACAATGCCTAGATAAGTTTTGGTTAAGTGCCAAATTACTTACTGGATCACCTTTGCTGTTCAGCTCTGTTCTCTATCTCAGTTGGCTACTGGATCAAGAATGCGCACATGAAACTCTGCTACAAAGGATTCTCGATCGCTACTCGCTCGCATATAATCATACTATACATCAAAAAGATCATCCACATCGGTTTCATATATCCACAATCACAAAATAGATACTTTATCAAGTCAACCTGCTAATGTACCGTGTAGTCATATGTTGGCTTGACCCGATCACCAAAGATAAATGCGGATCACCAAAACGATGATAAAATGATGCCTCTATGTCAGCCTAATCATCCCATACACGATTCATGACTCCGCAATCACGAGAAAGCTTCCAGACCAAAACTGCTCTATTCAACTTGAAATATCGGTTAACTAGCTACCGATTGACATCCTCTTTAAAAAATCAAGATCCATGATTACCGAATATGAATCTCAAGAAGAGTTCCCATCAATGACAATCCTAAACCATTAGTCAAGCATCATAATCCACTAGATGAGTGTTAATTGCCAACAATCTCCCCCTTAGGAAGTGATGGAAACACTCATGAAAAATGACTAAGTGTTGAAAAATTGTATACCGGATCAAAATAATATCTAAGGCTCCCCCTTAGATAAAGAATTTTGAGACCTGTAATTACACTCTTCTACTGTACATTTTTCACCTTTACGCTCCCCTTTTGACAACAATGCCAAAGATGGGGTGCTGTCCAAAACTTATATATAGAGACACCTACCGTAGACTTTACAAGTATTTGAAGATATCAACAAAAATGGTCTTCAAAAGTCCTAGGTGAGTGCCCCACCCACTCTTCAAATTATCCAAGACTGTAACGAATGCACTAAAAACATATGCATGAATCTCCACATCCTTTAATTAAGATGGAACAGGTTGTCCCATAGCCTTCATACAATCAACCTTATTGCTTAGCATGGTGTCCAACCAGGGCCCAATCAAATTCCAGAGTTCACTAACTCTCTTCAAAATTATGTCCTTATCCGCCTTAAGGCTTGAGATCTGATTATTAAGAGCCATTATTTGCCCTTCAACAGTGCTGGTCAGAGCTACATTGGGATCAAAAGACTATGAAATACCAACAAGTTTACCTTGGCAAACACTTATTTGTTTGTCTATATCAATTGTAAACTTGGGCAAAATTAGACAAGAATTGTATAATTTACCGCCTTGTACCAATGCATTTGAAATAATCTACAAACCTTTATTCAGTCTTATTCTATCATCTTCTATCATTTTCTAGAATGTCTGCATTCTTTCATCCTTAAATCTATCCAAAACTCGCTTACTAGTAGACTTCTTTAAAGAATCAAAACTGGTATTTACACTATTAATCAATTGTTGTAATTTACCGAAGGGGCTACAATTGGGATCAAGTTGTATATCCAGAGCCACCTTTTGCAAAACATCAACCGACATCAAAATAAGCTTTTTATCTTTGGATTCTATCTTGACTAGATCTTGACTGGCTCGAGCTTGAACAACTGCTACAAGCATCAACCTCTCTGCAGGAGACATTTGTCCAAGATTTAGAGGACCATCTAGATTGATAGAGATTTGAGGTGGGGTCCTTGTGACTGGAGGAGTGTCAATTTCTAGATCAACCAATCCTTTACCCTTGTCTACCTCAACATCCTTTACCTCTGCTTTCTCAGGCTCCTTTTCCTCAGTCTCATCCCTTTTATCTTGTGCACCAGTGTTGCCACTTGTTGCAGTATCATCCTTTTGTGTCTCAGGGACTGCTTCATTACTGTCCACCACCAAAGGATTTGCACCATTCTCAGCATCAAGGGTTGTGTTGCCTTGGTCTTCCGAATTCTCCTTAGTCTGAGTTTCATCCTTTTGATCATCAGAAACACCTTCCTTTACCTCCAGTTGAGAAGTCTTGATTGGTAATCTTGTGAGGCTTATCCAACCACATAAACTCATTGTGAATTCTATCAAGTACGAACTGGATCCATTCTTTCTCATCAAATGTCAGAAAGTGCACGAACTATGAGAAACCCTTAGCCTACAAATGCTGATATTCTGGATTGAGATTCCCCAAGCTGTTTGCCAGATGCTTATTGTATAGGTTCAACATGTCAGCACTCTCGATTTCATCAAGATCATAGTGGATATATGCCCTTATGTCCTCATTGTGAAGAATGTCATAGGGTACAGAGGAAAATACTCCTTTGGGATCATCCTCGAAAGATTTAAAAGGATGTTTCTTAAAAATAGGTTGAGCTCTATCCTTGATCTCCACAACCAACGAGGTAGCAATTCTAGAAGCTAAAGCCATTTAAAACTTAGGGTTTTTGAAAACTGATTGCTTGAAACATATAAATACCTTAATTCGCAACTGGGAACAAAAAAGTACTTAGGATCACTGTGATCACTATTTAGATTGCCAAATCACTTTGCTCTGCTGCTTTGCACTATTCTCTTGATTGCATTGTGACGAATGAAGATTTGAAATGCCCTTTCAACCTTCAAAAACCTAATTCTACATTGTAATAAATGTTGCAACTGGTTACCTTGATTTTCATGGAGTCGCTTACCAAAGCATCAAATATTCACTTAAAATTTTGGACAACATCTGCATATATGATTTAAGCCTTCTGCAACCTTTTAGAACCGATTTCAGATCATCGAAGAGGGGGTTCTTAGAATCTGCATGAAAAGTCCCCCTAAGGCAAAAAGCCATAGTTATTGGATGAAGATCTTGCACTAGATTGGGGTGCAAATCCATTGTTTGCTTTGAATTCATCTTTTCTGATCCACATCTTCTCATGCTTGTCTCTAATATCCTCTACCTTTGGCTTTCCCTTTTCATCTGATTTGTTCTTGTCTACTGGATCACTATTCTTGCTTCTACAATACTTTGCAATATGACCGATTTTATTGCATGCACGACAAACAAAATTCTGCATTAGTCTGAAGTTCATTTGATTTGGTCTCATCCAGCACTGATTAGAGATATGTCCAAACATCCCACAAGCATAGCATCTCTTGTTTTGAAAGTTATTCATTACTGCTCTGCACATGTTTGACTTGTGACCAAAATTATTGCATATGAAACACTGACTGATAAAGGTAGGACCATTTTTCATATTGTTTATTCCATTATTCATCCTACTTATGTATTGATTCACCATATGACCAAATTTATTGCAAGTGAAGCATCTACCATTGAATTTATGAGCATTAGGCTGTCTTACAAGAGGATTATTGATCTTCTTCTATTTTGCATTGCTTTTCCGAGATTTGGAGGATTCTCCTTTCTCAAATCCAAGTCCTCGCATGTCCTTTCCATGTCTCTGACTTTCCAGCATCTCATCAAGCCTTGCTAAGATAGCATTGAATTTGTATTTGTATTCATTTGTAGTAGCAAGTTCATCTCTTAAGGCAAAAATCTATCTTTCAAGTTCTTGACCATTATTCATTGACTGTGTCAACCCAAGCCTCTACTGATCATTCTCATAGGTATGCCTGAAACATTCCTCTGCTCTTTCCTTCAATGATTGAGTCAAATTATCTTCATTCTTCTTTCGGTCCTCAATCTCCTTAGTCAACCTCATCACAATGGATTGCATCTCATTCTTCAATGCAACATTCTCTCTCTCAAGTTTCTCACATTCATAAGCTTTACCCCGATTTTCCATGATTTGATCTTCTTTCTCCTTCAACTTGTCCATCAATTCCTTCCTCTTTTCTCTTGAAGTATTCACTTGATCCTTCAAGTCATTAATGATGTCATCAACAACATTTAGGTTTCTCTTCAAGGAACTAATCTCATTTCTTTCTACATCAAGATCCTCAAGTGCCACACTGAGCTGTCTTTGAAAATTTGAATCCATTGATTTAATCTCTCGGGCCTTCCTCAAGCGGTTAGGCTTCCTCAGAGGAACTAGGCTTTGACACCAATTGTTGGAATCAGGGATCAGTGAGAGGGGGGGGGGAGTGTTTCAGTGATCTACCGGTTAATAAATCTTGTGACTTAACTTTAAACCACTAGAAGCATAATCATGAAACTGAAATGCATAAAATCAAAACAATCAACCACAAAACCATAGCAACAATATTTTTACATGAAAACCCAAATGGGAAAAACCACGGTGGGATTTGAACCCACAATATTATTCCACTATGGCCAGTAGCAAAACAATATTACAATATGGGGAATACACTTGCATTCAGGCACACTGCCTAGAGCTTACAACTCAATTACAATGGGGGCTATAACCCTGAAAGGATCACTACCTTACTGATCAATTACAATGATGAAATACAATGAAATAACTCTATAATAACATCTAACAATGCCTAGATGAATTCCTATTAAGTGTCAAATTACTGACTGGATCACCTTTGTTGTTCTACTCTGTTATGCCCTGTTTTGTATCTCAGTCGGCTACCGAATCAAGAATGCACACGTGAAACTATGCTACAAAGGATTCTCGATCACTACTCACTCGCATATAATCTTACCATAGATCCAAAATATCATCCACATTGGTCTTATATATCCGTAATCACAAAATAGATCATTGATCAAGTTGGCCTACTAATGTACCGTGTAGTCATATGTTGGCTTGATCGGATCACCAAAGATAAATGCGGATCACCAAAGTGATGATAAAATCATGTCTCTATGTCAGCCCAATCATCCCATACATGATTCATGGCACCACAATCACTGGAAAGCTTATGGACCAAAATTGCTATGTTAAACCTGAAATACCGGTTAACTAGCTACCGATTGACATCCTCTTCCGGAAATAAAGATCCATGATTACTGGATAGGAATTTTAAGAAGAGTTGCCATCAATGAAAAATCTAAACCATTAGTCAAGCACCATAATCCACCAGATGAGTGTCAATTGCCAACAGTGAGATACCCCTCGAGAATGTGAATCATCATACTGGGAATGAGAGTAGAAGACCTAACATCCTAAGAGGACTTGTCATCTTGAGAAGATTCATATTTTAGTGTTAGAATCATTTTTCCTAATTTTGAGTATGGATAATTTGAAGGTAGGTAGCTAATGAAAAAATATCATCTATGTCTAAAGGGGATACCCTCATAGTGAAGAAATTGATTCCAAGGCCCATCGCCCACCATAAAAAAAATCCTCATGAAGAGTCTTAGAGATACATCTATAATAGAATATGTACATACATAGAGTGACCCAAGTAGGGTGTAGTAGTGTAAAACTTGAAGAAATGATCAATTGCATGACCAATGGCCTTATTATAGGAGTCTTCCTAAAAATTGGAGAGGAATATTTGGTAGCCTAAAAACAAACTAGTCTAATATTGAGAGATTCATAAGAGTTGAAGGAAACAAATCAAGGATTGAGCAAGAGGGAGTGCTCTCCCCACAACCATAACTTGCCATCAATAACTTAGTCCTCATCATTTGGAGAGGAAAATCCTATATGAAAATGTCCTTAGCATAAGAAAAAAATTCTTACAATTGATGAGAGACTTACAAGATTCTAGAACCCAATTGTGTAAATTGAGAAGATGGTGCAGGAGCACCTAGCTTTTAACTAGTTTGTTGATGCATTTTCAAATTTTGGAGTGATTGTCCTTATTTTGGATCAATTTTTGAATAATAGACTATTTAGAGGTCCACATGTGTGTTTGGTAGACATTTCAAGGGTGATTGTCACCAAGGTTTGTTGGTTTTCTCAGATTTGGCCAATGAGCCCTTGTAAGCCCAAAATGGTATTATTTTGCATTATGATGAAAAACATATTGTAAAGCCTCATTAGGAATTTAGTCATGTAATTTTGATGTTAGGGAATCATCCTAGGAGGTTTAGTATGAGTAGAAATGCATAAAAGGCAAAAATACCAATTTGACCAAAAGTCGTCATTGTTGCTTGACAACTTTTTGCAACTTTTTGAGAAACTTTGCATTTTTGAGCAAATTGGTGGTTAGGCAACCGATAAGGAGTTGGTTATGACCAAGATGGCATATAAAAAATTATTTTTGAATGATTGTAAACGGGTTGAAAAATCCAAGAGCAAGTTTGAATCAAATTTGAAGACAATTTCCAAATTTTGCTTTATATTTTGTTCTTTTTGTAGCAACAGTTTGTCCCAAATGGATTGATATTGTTACTATTATTTCATGGTAGTTTAGTGGATGATATTGTGTTTCTCAAGAAGTTATTTTATCTTCTCTTAGTGCAGATTTGAAGTGTATTTGTAATTTAACTCTTATTGCACTGCTCTCGGTCTAAGCAAGGGTTCAAGAAGCCCAATCATGGTTCCAACTTGAAATCCATTTGAGTTTTCTCAATGAACCTTGGGATTCAAGTCATGGAACCCTTGTACAGTGTACATACTTTTTGGAATGGCTTGGAGGTTTTTTGGAAGCCACTTGCTATTATTTCCTAGGCGAAATCTACCATAGCCCGACTAGGAATATGACTGTCAATTTTGTGTTTACTTGCAGGGATGAGCAGATGTGAATGTTCCAAGTGTTTGGAATGGAAGTGTGATGAATAGTAGAGTCTCAATGAAGAGGTGGAGGTGTGAAAGAGTAAAGAGAGAAACAAACCCCATTGGAGAAGACTGTTAACTCTAAAACCCTTAAAAGTGCCATTTTTGGGATCCGTACTAGTACAGACATATAACCTAGCCTACCCTAGTGGATCCAAAAGTTTATCCAAAAGGGTACTCAGATCACCAAAGGTGTTGGGGAGTTATTTGAAAGTTTTCTGAGTATTTTCCCAAAAACCGACAAGGTAGGGCTAATTGAGGCTCTAGGCCTACTAGGCCTAGAAAATAGGAAGAAGAGGGAGTGAAGAGAAAATGGTGAGAAGCCAGTTGAAGAACCACTTGAATGGAGTTGAAAATCCTATGAGACACCCCCTAAAACCCCTACAAGCATATGCTGGAGGCTGGATGATCTAATGGTTGGATTTACTCTAGTGAATCCTAGCCATGCTTGAGAGCAACTGCAGAAAACAAATTGATAGGGAGCACTCCAAGGGAGTTAGATTGTTTGACTTGTTAGATGGACAAGAAAAGAGTGTGGTAAGCCCACTAAAACATCTTTTACCTACCTATTGAGCAAGGTGTAACACTCTTTTGAGAGATTCTCCCCATCAAAGTGGTTTTCAAAGCTTGCTAAGATTTGGGAAGAAGCCAGTTCATGTCAGAGACTGAGTCAGTAGGATAAAATAGCCTCTGGATGGTGACTAATGCAGAGTTAGCCAAAAAGGTAGAAGATCAAATGGAAGAGAATAGACTTCTTAGGGTAAGACTGCAAAAGTTAGAGAGAAAACTAGACGTAGTTGAAGAAAAGACTGAGAATGTAACAATCAAAATCAATGAAGGGAAGGGTAAATAAGTACTAGAAGAGGATGGCACACTTGAACCAAATCCTATTCTACCTAAAGAACCTTTCTTTAGAGCCATCAAAGCCTTAGGAGGGAAGTCCCTAGAGGGAGTGCCACTTTTTTGTGGAAAAATGGAACCAAAAGTGGTCATGGAATGGATTGAAGGATTGGAGAATCACTTTGAATGTGATGGGATTAGTGAAGCACAAAAGGTGAAGGTAGCCAAATCTAGATTGAGAAGAACAACCTTGACTTGGTGGAAGTTCATCTAATTGGAGAGACAGAAGGAGGGTAAGAACCCAATAACCACTTGGAAAGGAATGCTAGCCAAGGTGAGAGAAGCCTATATCCCCAAAGACTATGAAATTCAATTACATAAGAGGAGACAAAACTCGAGATAAAGAGAACTAGATGTGAGAAACTACACTGAGGAATTTCAGAAGTTGTGTCTTAGATCTAAGGTGGTGGAAGATGAAAGCATCAAGGTAGCTAGGTATTTGAATGGTTTGAGATGGAATATACAAGAAGAGTCGAGTTTGTTGTGTCTTAGTATTGTTCATAAGTGCTATCAATTGGTACTCAAGGTGGAAGAGATGAGTAAAAAAAAACCAGAGAAAAGAAACAAAGGTAGAGGTAGCGGAAGAGATGAAATATTTCATAGAGGTAGCTATGGTGGAAGAAGTGTAGACCAAAGGTCCCAAGGGGAATCCAAGCTGGTAGAGCAGAGTGGGGATTCCAATAGCAAGAACAACTATAGAGGAAGGGAATCGAGCAACTCTAGTAGAGGATGGTCTAGTGGATCAGGAAGAGGATCGTATTTTGCCACAATGAAGTGCTACAATTGCCATCAACTTGGACACCCGACCTATAGATGTCCCGAGAAGTCTTCTTCATCCCAAGGACATAAGAGGAGAGTAAGTTATATTCAAGAAGATGTAGCAAATGTGAAGGCATCAAAAGTGAGTTTAGATTTTGAGGTTGGAGAAAAGCTCATGATGAGAAGAGTCTTGATTAAAGAACCGGTTAAGGAGGAACCTAACCAAAGAAGATCCTTGTTTAGGATAAAGTGCAAGATTATGGGTAAAGTGTGCAGAGTGGTGGTGGATTCAAGTTCCACTGATAACATAGTGTCAAAAGAAGCAGTAAGTAAGCTCAACCTACAAAGAATCCCACATAGTGATCCTTATAGAGTTGCTTGGCTCAACAAGGGGCAACATGTACTAGTGAATGAACAAACTTGGGTGGAGTTCACTATAGGAGGCTACAAGGAAAAATTATTGTGTGAAATCTTGCCAATGGATGCTTGTCACCTTCTCCTAGGTAGGCCTTGGCAATTTGATAGGAAAGCAATACACCATGGGGAAAAGAATGCCTATACTTTTCAAAAAGATGGGATTACCTATAAAATTAAGTCTATAGGAGATCAAGAAGAGTGCAGCTCTAAAGGTCCCAACGTACTTCTAGCTGGTGAGGAGTTCCTTAACACTTTCAAGGAAGGAGAAGGAGTGGGGTTTTGTTGACGTGTATTTTGTACACAATCATACACAGAATAAAATACCATTTGGCATCTTATCCTCTCTTGAGAAAATAGTCTCTAACTGCTGAAGATCTGCAAAAAGGATCAGTTAGATGGACTCCAAGGTTCTTTTAGTGGGGTCTCCACGTGTGGACAAGCTTTTTTAGTGGTATGATGTGATTTGCTGTTTCCTCCAAGGCGTCTTACGTATTCAAAGCTCGAAGATTTCACTAAACTAAAAGGAACTTTCAAAAAAAGGAAAAAGATAGGGCTTAAGAGGTCTAATCTAGCCTAACCCTATGAACGACTTAGCATGAATGAGATTTGGCAAGACTCAACCAACTTCAATTTTGCCATAAGATAACAACTTAATTGAAATTGGTGCGATCTTCTAAGGTAATAATGGTATTCAATGCATCAAAGACCAAGGACACTACTACGAAGGTACATATCCTAGATGCGAAAATGCTTGAAGGTTAAGGACTCAAAATGTTTTCCAGTCGACCACGCAAGGCGTTCCTACAATCAGCAAGAAGCTAGTGGTTTGGATTGCGAATCCTACCAAATATCAAATCTCACACTTAGCCTTTCAAATTAACAAACTACTTTGATTGAGCGGGATTCAAGTACATCCAACAACCATGAAGATAACTTAAGAAATTTGCAACAAAACACCATAACTTCAATATTTTATTGATTTCCAAGTCATCATATACAACAATTGCTTGAACTTCTCTCTTCAAGACTCAATCTTGCTAAAAAATTGCTTACAACTCTAATCTCTCAATTCTATTCTCTATTTTTCTATTGACTATTCTATTACCAATGAAATGGAAAATGGGGGGTATAAATAGCATCCCCAGTTACAATGAAAGGTCCAGATTGAAAGTAAATCAATGGACAAGATCATGACACCTAAACCCTAATTAGGGTTTGTTACAAATGACCTCCTTTTTACTGAACAATATTAAATACATAGCCAAATATTAAATTTGGCACAAAAATCTAGGAGGTATCAACCAATGAGAAATAAGATGTCATGTCATCTGTAACAACCTTTCATCTAGAATCTTATTCCCTTTCCAATTCTCTTTCTTAGCATATGCAATGAATTTTGTCACGATTCCTTCGATTTCTGTGCTTGGAATCTCGGGAAGATTCTTGATACTCTCTTCTAAGTGGATAACCTGATCAAATGCATCTAGAAGAGCTGTGTCCCAAGTAGGTTCAAGTTCCTTCGTTCTATCAATCAGGAGCATGGTAGCATACATCTGATCATATTGCTCATCTGTAACATCTGCGTCCTTGCGAAAGATGACCTTGATTCTATCTTCAAATTCTTGTAAATCCACATCTGTCTCGACCTCGATCCTTCTGCCAAGAATGGTACGAAGTACCTCAAATACTCTGTCCTGGATCGGATTGATCACCTCCTCAACTTGACCACATCTAACACTGATGTCCTCAAAGAGAACACTCTTTATATGGAGTAAGGTTGACCACTGAAACAAACTGTGAGAATCACCTTCTAAGATCTTCTCTTGTGCTAGAATTCTTCTGGATGTATGTCTCATAACTTTCAAGACAGGAATGACAACGTCCTTGGTATGGGCAAATGCAGCTACTGTTGCCATCAATCTGTGAATAATCTCAAGAACTTGGATAGCCTGATGGGTGATCTTCGACATCCTTGTAACAAACTCAATGGCCACCGTGTGAGATCTATCCATCCAACTACATGTACGCTGGACCATATTCCTGAATCTTTCTGCTTCATTGATTGATTGAAGGGGCAATGCCTGCAATGGTGATCTAACTGGATCCTGACGTCCCAAAGGTTCATTGATGTGACTGAAATATGTCCTCCATGCACCGACCTCTTTCTCAAGCTTTCTATTCTTTTCTACTTCTTCTCTAAATTTATCCTTCAATGCCTCAAATGTGTCGGTGGCATCATCTAAAGTCTGCTCTGCTGTGGATGGTCCTAACTCAGTAGTCTGTATATGATAGTCTTCTGCTAGGATCTCACCCTCATATTTGTCTGCTGCCGGTGTAGCTATCTGCAGTTTTCTAGATCCAGTCTCATCTCGAATCATCTTGGACATCTTTATAGCCTTCTTCTTCTCTGTTGTCATATGTGAACGTCCCACGAGGCTCTCTAAATCAATTGCACTGTCTTCATCCTCAATTACGATCACCTTAGTTAATCTTTCCTTCAACCAATCTGGGATATTTGATCTTGTCTCTTGAACTTGAATTTCTTTATGTACTATTTCTTCTTGTCTGGGAGGAGATGTTACGTCGTTATCATTATCTAAATCATAGTCTTGAAGAGATCCATCGGATGAAACATGCTGTGCCTGTTCCTCTTCTTGTCTATCATTCTGTACCATCGATTCCATGGATTCTTCCACTCGAACTGTTCTATCCTCTGGCCTGGAAGAAGTACCTGGTGTTTGATCTTTGTTAGCACCTTGCTTTTTCTTGGAAGGCTCTTTCTTTTCTGATCTTTCCTTTCTCTTTGAACCTCTCGAATGGAGATTGCCCTCACTGGCACATCGAAGGTTACCTTCACCTGAATTCCTAGGATTAGGATTGCCTTCACTAACACTGGCTCCACCTTCGGCTGGCTTTTCTTCCAAAGTAAAAGACATGGCTATGCCTTGTTCTCTCAACTTCTGATGTTGAACGTCTACCCATCTGCGAGTACAAGACAAGACTGGTGCCATCAAATCATCTAAATCCACGGCCTCGGGCTCATTCCAATTCAAACTTATTGTTTTGCTCTCTCTATCATATGAAGATTGGATGTGCCTGCCGTTGTCCTGAGCTTGGTCGGCTACTCTGTAAATCTTACATTTCCTGATAAAATCCAAAGGCAATCTAGAATGTATCTTACGTTTCACTTCGAGATCATCTAGGAGATTCATCATAAAATCTTCAATCTGGTACTCATGTCTAAATCTTCTACCGACTGTCTCCTCTAAATGTCCATGAGGATCAAAACTATTCCTCCAAGCAAAAGATGAAAAAGGATACAAGGCTAACTCCCTCTCTGCGTCATCCATGGCTGAGACATTGGGACATACCTCAACTGAATTACCCAAAATAATAGGTACCTGAACTCCATTCTGATGTCTGTGTCTGAATGCCTTCACATATGCTGCCAACTGCCTTGTTACTTCAAGTAACACAATTCTATCTGTAGGGTACCTCGGCAACATGTATGGAGGTAAAGGACATCCATACACTCTAATGTAAGTGAACTTGGGAAACTGAATGCACCAAGCACCGTACCTCTTGATTAACTCCTGGGCATCCTGAGATAATCTGTTGTGAATCCCTCCTTGCAACGTCCTTGTGATGTTCATCGTGAAAGTATCATTGATTAACTTGTAGTTCTTCCCTGGTGGATGATGCAAGTAGGTATAGGATTCACAAACTCTGACCTCGCCGGGTCCTCTTCCAATCACTCCTCTGTGAGGTAGTCCTGCGTACTCAACGCTCCTAATTAAGGCATAGATGACATATGAACTCATGTGGAAGGACTTAGTAGCCCTGAGTCTTCTCAACTGTACGTCTAAGCAATGGCTAATTATCCTAGCCCAATGTATTGTACCCTTTCCTTGAACAATCACCTGGATGAAATAACACATCCATTTCTCAAAATAGAAGGCATGAGGTGCTCCTGTAACTCTGTTGAGCATGGTAATCAAATCTCTGTACTCCTCTTGGAAATCGATCCGGTGCGGTGTGTTCGGTACTTTGCTAAGACGGGGACGACTCTTGAGTAGCCAGTTCTTGTTGATTATGCTTAGACAAGCATCTGGATCATCATCGTACACTGATCTGGCTCCTTCAATGCTCTTGTATATCATGTCCCTGTGCTCTGGAAGATGGAAGGCTTCACTTATGGCCTCCTCTGAAAGGTACGCCAAAGTGTTTCCTTCATTGGACACAATTGTCCTGGACTGTGGATTGTAATGACGGGCACACTCGATCATCAACTCGTGACACTGAATGGCTGGAGGAAAACCGGCCGCCTTAATGATGCCACTTTCTATTATTCTCCGGGCGACAGGTGATGGCTTGCCGATGTAAGGGACCTCTCGGAACTTCTTCGTGCTAAAGTTCCCCAAGTTTGTATCTCCAATGTTGCTCCACTTGGACACGATCTTGGTCTCCACTTCTTCGGTCTTCTGATCTTCTTTCATGAGAGCCGAGCGACTGGTGGATGCTCCCGCCTTTGGGGTCGCCATACCTACACAACATTTCATTATAAGAAATAGATTTTGCAATACATAACGTAGATAAGAGAGATAGATTTTAGGAAACCTCATGATAAGTCCCTAGAGTTATCATTTCCTAAAATACAACGATTGAGCTAAGAGATTTAAAATTCAAAATTTGAAATATGACGATGAATGAATAAAACAATAATAATTAAATCGCCATACCTCGATAGAGAGCTAACTCTAGAATGCAAAAACAAAATTTGCCTAGGCAAAATTGAGGTATAAAGATAATCTTCAATATGATCCCCTCAAATTTGATTTCGCCACCTCTAGAGAATGTGATCTTCAATTATCACCTTGGACGTGGTCTCAAATGGATCTTCAAATTCGCTCTTGGTGTGGTCTTCGAATTCGCACCACCTTTGATCTTCAATGCAATTCGCACCTCTTCAAACACACTTCGCACGCCTCACACCACCTTGGGAATGTCTACGCCACCTTTGGTTTGAAGTCGCACCACCTTTGGAATGTCTAAGCGCGCCACCCTTGGTCTTCAGTGCAATTCGCACCACCTTTGGAGTGTCTTCGCCACCTTGGATAAATGAAACTCGCACTATATTCGCCTCTTGTCAACTCGCATGAAGGAAGGTAAAATAATGATGTAGAAAATGATAATTCTACCCCCCTTATATAGCGCTTGCATCCTTTACCCCTTAGGCCGACTTAATAAAAATAAAACCATTTTTTAAATGATTTGCAATGACATAACAAGGCCGACCTCCATATATGAGCGCTCAAATCGATTTTTTTTATTAATTAAATAATTACTTATTAATGCCTTGCGTTTTTAAATTGTAAATTTTGATTTTTAAATAAGGCAAAAATAATTAATAAATGTTAACGCCATATTAAATGCCAATAAAAAATAAGATTTTCAATTTTTTAAATCGATTAAGCATTTAATGAAATTCGAATTGTTTAAATTTGGCGCCAAAGATATGAAAATAAAAGGACGTACCTCATCGCTCTGGTCCCTTGGAGAGGGACAGGAGCGATCCATGGTTTTTGGCATGATTCTTGCGTTTTTAACGTTCAACTCCTTCATTTTCACCTCCCAAATCGATCATCTGGTGGTCCTTCGAATTTGAATGCCTCTCTTGTGCGAGCAAATGCATCCCATGACCATTATCGCCCTGGTCCCTTGGAGAGGGACAGGAGCGATCTCCATGTCTTTATGTTCATCTTGTATCTTTGACCTTCGAACTTATCAACGCTTGTGTCCTTTGCGCACGTCCCACTCGCTTTTGCAAGGTACCTTCGATGTTATAAGGATCATCGCCCTTGTCCCTTGGAGAGGGACAGGAGCGATCCACATTTCTCCTTGGTCTTGGCGATTTTTAAACTTCGATCTCCTTTGCAATGTCTCCCCGACGATGTCCTTCGCATTTCCTATCCTCATTTCGCCTTGATCTTTGAAGGAACATGAGTGTTTTGATAGGATCGCCTTGGTCCTTGTCCAAAGGACAGGAGCGATCTTGATTTTTTTACGTTCAATATGCATTTTTGACCTTCGATCCTTCATTGTGATGTTTTCCAAACGCTGTCCCTTGTCTTGCTTAACCTCGCCTTGGTTCGATTTTGGAGGAATATGAGCGCTTTTGATAGGATCGCCCTGGTCCTTGTCCAAAGGACAGGAGCGATGGGAGACTTTTACCTTGATTAGCAATGTTTGGACGTTTAGAACTCTTGCAAATTATCTTCAAACGATGTCCTGGAGTATATGTAATCTTGTGTATCTTTGTCTTTACGTAAATTTTGCATGGATTAATCTAATATATCAATATCGCTCTGGTCCCTTCCTGAGGGACAGGAGCGAAGTTCATCATAATATGCTTGTTCTTGTTTGTACCAACTTGCAATTATCTTCATTGCGTGGAATGATGTCCTTTCGACCCTCTTGGTAACTTGAAACTTGTTTGCCTTTTGAAATTTACGCCATTATGTAGATATCGCTCTGGTCCCTTGGAGAGGGACAGGAGCGATCTAGGTCTTTAGAGTGCAAATCCTTCCATGTGATGACCTTTGCAACGTTGCGCTTGATGGAAATGCCTTGAAATGTCCTCGCCACCCTTCGTCCTGGCTTGGATCGTCCTTGAACCTTGGAGGGACGACCTTGAACTTTGGAGGGACGTATCATCACCATTGTATCGCCCTGGTCCCTTGGAGAGGGACAGGAGCGATCCTCCCTTTGTGGCCTTTATCTTACTTTGCCAGGTTCCAAGTTTATATTCAACGGAGTCGTCCTTCTTCACTCTATCCACCCATGCCTTTACATTATTTGTAACTTTGCAAGAAAAGCAATTATATCAAAAATCGCTCTGGTCCCTTCCTGAGGGATAGGAGCGAACTAGGCATTTAGCACTGGTATGGACGTCCCAAAAATCTTCAATTTATATTCAATGCATTCATCTCATGTTCTCCTTCGTTTTTGAACGTAAACTTGCCTTGACCCTTGTCTGGATTTTGCAAAATGGAGGAAATCGCTCTGGTCCCTAGGAGAGGGACGAGAGCTACAAGGTACTTCGCCCTGGTCCCTTGGAGAGGGACAGGAGCGATTTAGTCAATATAGGTCATTTTCCTTCGTTTTTGCATCTCAAATTATATTCATTTGGCAAAGTATCTTCCTTTGGGCGTCCTCAAATTGTTAAGTTATCAAAATCTTGCAAGGACAAGGCGAAATTTGAATTGTAGCTCCGGTCCTTTACTGAGGGACAGGGGCGATTTTCTTCCTGGAGGCCTTTCTGTGCTCATGAAAATCTTCAATTTATATTCAAATGAAAGATCTTGTCGTTCTCTATCACTTCAAACGTAAAATTTGTCCGGACTCTACAAGGATGATGAGATAATTGAAAATGAGCTCCCGTCCTTCACTGAGGGACAGGAGCGATTTTGCTCCTACAGGCCAAAATAACAAGATTTTTCACATTTTAACACTTCACGAGGCGAAAACAAATCAATTCCAATGCCCAGGATCAAACTTCAAAAAAGTCAAAATTTGGTCAAAATATTCAGTCAGACAAAAATTCATATTGACGGTCATCATTTAGACAAGTTTAAGCTCTGCATGAACATTCCAATTGAAAATTAGACCATTTTGGCGAGATCATTGCATTCAAAATTTGCATTCTAGAAAAGAAAGCTCAAAAGCTCTAAAAAATGACTGGATTTTGGCTTGAAAAGGCAAAATTTAAAACCCTAAGGCTTGGCCCTAAGTCCAGACAACTAACTGACTACAAAACCCTAAAAACGAAAGCGAAAACGAGCAAAAAAAACAAGCAAAAAGAGGGGGTCCCCATTTGCGATGGGGCGATGTGTGAAATGGTCACAACATCTGGCGACACCACTGAGAAATGTTGCAAAACATTTGGGAATCAATTCTTCTAAAAGAAGACTCAGAAAACCTCCCTCAACAAATCCAAGAGTTAAGAAACACTTACAAGAAGAGACCATCATATTGAGACAAAGTATCAAGTCCACAGTTACCCATGTGTGTGCAAATGCGTTAATTCCCCTCAACAAGACAATCATGATCTTCAGGTTCCCCTGTGATAAGCTACGTAGTTCGTCTAAACCCCAAAAGCAACCTGGATAGAGCCTCGTTGCCAGTCAGACGTCTATAGTCCCGACGAGGTTATCGCCGCAAGCTCACGAACATTGCTCCATTGCCAGCCAGGCGTCTATAGCCCCGATGGAGTTACTCGCATATTCCCTTTAGCCAATTTTGATATTTCCTCTTAGCTCATTTCTTTCTTTTGATTTTTCTCATTTTTTCATTTTTTCTTTTGATACTGCTTTTCAGTTCTGTCAATTCTTTGGCTTGCGAGTAGTGAAACTCACTAGGGTTTGAGGATTGCGGTGGCGCTGAAGCTAGACTTTAGATTTTTCACTGATCACAGCTTCGCCTGTAAACCATAATGACTCGGAGATTATAAGTATGTGAAAATATAATAACTGGAGGACAAAAATACGTGAGTTCAATAAGCTAATCTACTTCAATGCAAATATGTCCTGACTCAAAGCTTCATTAAAAGAAACTCCCTTGGTAATTCCAAAAGACCTCATGATTTTCCAAATGCATCCAACAATCCGGCAGGAAGTCAGAGCGTTACATAACAAAATCACCCAATGTCAAATGGATACCCCTCAGGACAAAACAACTAACCTAAAAACAAAACACCTAAACTACAACAAAACGAAACAAAACAAAACCAAAAAACAACGAAAGCAAACTAAACTAACTATGTACAAGGGAAGGCCTTGGCATTTTAGGATTGGAAATAATGTTTGAGATATCTCCCGTTGACAGGCAACGGGATGTCCTCTCCAGTTAAAGTCTGCAACCTAAATGCATTTTCTCCCAATATCTCTGAAATTTGATAAGGGCCTTTCCAAAGCCTATCAAACTTATCATGTTCTCCTCTTTTCTCATGTGCTTTGTCCCAATACAGGACGAGATCTGAAATTCGGAACGCCTTGACTCTTGCTTGTCGATCAAACCATCTCTTCACCACTCCTTGGTGTTTAGCAAAGGTCTCTAGTGCTTGATCTCGTTTTTCTTCTAGGTTCATCAACTGTGTCAACCTGGCCTGCACTGCATCAGTGTCTTCCATGTACTCCTGAATGAATCTCAAGGTTGGAATCCTGAGTTGCATGGGGAAGACTGGGTCTTGGCCATAGACTAGAAAATAAGGCGAAATGCCTAATGCGTTCTTTGTTCTGATTCTGTCTGCCCATAAAGCAAATCTCAACTGGGTGTGCCATTCTCTGGGGCTTCTCTCTAATAATTTCTTAATAACACTGAGCAAATTTTTGTTTGTAGATTCTGCTAATCCATTACCCTGAGGATAATAATTTGATGAAAACTTGAGGGTTATCCCGTACTCAAAAGCCCAATTTGAGAATCTCAATGATGTGAATGCCGATCCATTGTCGCAAACCAACGCATAGGGACATCCAAACCTTGTGATTATGTTCTCTTCTAGAAACTTGATTACAACTTCAGTAGAACAAACCTTAAGCGCCTGTGCCTCTGACCATCTGGTACAATAATCTGTAGCTGTAATGATGTACTTGTGTTGTGCTGAGGATGCGGGGTTAATAACACCAATAAAGTCCATTCCCCATTTAGCAAATGGTCTGGCTTCAATCACGGGATTCAGTGGCATGGCAGGATTTCTTTCTCTAATAGCTGCGACTTGACATGTGTGGCACGTCTTAATGTGATTGAATGTATCTTTAAAAAGCGTAGGCCAGTAATATCCTGCTCTCAGGATCTGGTGAGCTGTGGCGAGGTTGGCTCCATGTCCGGTTCCAAACTTGGAATGGAAATTTTCAATTATCTGCTTTGCTTCGTCTTTGCCAACACATCTCAGGTATACTCCTTCATAGTTTTTACGGTATAAAACAGACCCTTGAAGCATGTAATGTTGACACTTTAATCTTAATGCTCTTTTTTGTGTAGGTGTCATATGAGCAGGACATCTGTGATTGAGCAAATATGTCACAATGTCTTTGTACCATTCATCAGGCGTGACATCCTCTAATTCATAAATTTGTTGGACTAATCCTGGCCCATCTATTGCCAATGTCTGCGCCAAGGCTTGTCCTCGAACTAGTTTCATGGGCTGAATCTCAATGTCAAATTCTTGGATAATGGCGACCCACTTTCCTCTTCTTTCTCCTAATTCATTTTGCATGAGAAGAGTCTTGACTGCCGCATCAGGCACTATTGCATAAATCTTGGCTCTCAGGAGGTAATGTCTGAATTTCTTCACTGCCTTTACTAATGCGTATGCTTGCTTTTCAACGTTTGGATATCTGAGTTCTGCATCTTTCAACGGGGTGCTCATGAAAGCAATCGGGTTTTCATCCCTCTCTTCACTTCTTTGGGTGAGAATGGCGGCACAAGTGTATTCGGAAGCGAAGGAATATAAATAAAATGGTTTGAGATAATCAGGACTAATCAAAACTGGCGCCTCCATGATTGCGGTCTTTATTTCTTCAAATGCCCTTCTGGCTTGTGGAGTCCACTCGACCTTTGCATCTTTCTTTAACATTTCATTCAATGGCCTGACAATCTCGGCAAATCCGGTAATGAATTTTCGGACGAAGTTGATTTTGCCGAAAAATGATTTGAGCTCTTTCTTGCTTGCTGGTAAATTGATAGTAGATATGGCCTTCACTCTTTCAGGATCAATAGATATTCCTTTCTCTGAAATGACATGTCCTAAAAGCTTTCCTTCTGTGACTCCAAATATGCATTTCTTCGGATTAAGGGAGACACCGTATCTTCTACATCTTTGGAAGACTCTTCTCAAATCGTCCACATGATCTTCTCTCTGCCTAGAGAAAACTGTGATATCATCCATATATATAATAATGCTTTTACCAATTAAATCTCTGAAAGCGATATCCATAGCTCTCTGGAATGTGGCCCCGGCGTTTATGAGTCCAAAAGGCATTCTCTTATAGGCAAATGTTCCCCATTTGGTGGTGAAAGCAGTCTTTATTTGATCTTCAGGTTCGACTAGGACTTGATTGTATCCTGAATATCCGTCTAGGAAGGACATCATCTGCGATCCATTGACGATCTGCAATACTTCATCTAATGATGGGAGCGGATAGTTATCTTTCTCTGACGCTCTATTGAGATTTCTGAAATCCACACACAATCTGATCTCTCCATTTTTCTTTCTAACAGGTACCAGGTTGGCGACCCACGTCGAGTGTCTTACTGGGAAGATGATTTTAGCTGTGAGTAACTTCTTCACTTCTTGGTATATCAGCGGTTCCAACAAAGGATTGACGGGTCTTTGTCTTTGCCTGAATGGCTTGCTTCCTGGCTTCAACGGGATTGTGTGAGTGATAATTGCAGTGTCGTAGGTCTTGAGATCTTCATAGCTCCATGCAATGACATCTGGGAAGTCCCTCATGTTCTTTAGGATTCCATCTTTTTCAATTGCTGTGCAGGACTTTCCAATGAAAACATTCTTAACTTGTGTCTCATCACCTAGATTGATCGCGTCACACATATTGCCTTCTACACTGTGATTCTTCTTTTCTTTCAACTTGTCAGGATCAAAAATCCTTTCTAATTCAACCATTCCTTTTGGAATAGTGTTTGTCTTTAAGTTCAGGACTCCTTCGGCATCGAACTCAGCTTCACCTACTTCATCTTCATCTATGATCTGTGTTAAGAAGACGTCCGTGCTGGTTAGGAAGTCTAGAATGTGCTTGTCGTCTTCGAAAACCTGGAAATTGGTAACGTTATCTGGGACTGAAGGGACTGATATTAACTCGATTGTAAACTTCTTTAATCCTTCCATTGCTAATGGAATCAATGAGCTCGCGGCCTGTGCAAGTGAATTGGCCACTTGATTCTGATGTCTATAAATTGAATTGATATTGAAAGCATCAAAACTTTCAATTAGATCCCAGACTCGATTTCTATACTTAGTTAGCCTTTTGTCATGGCAAACATATTGCTTCCTGATTTGCCTTATTGCGATTTCTGAGTCTCCGTATACTTGCAGTATCTTTGCCCCCTTTTGGATGGCGAACAATAATCCATGAACCAAAGATTCATATTCTGCTACGTTGTTGGTGCAAGGGAACTGCAATCTGTGAGCGGCAAGGTATGTTTCTCCTTTAGGACTAATTAATTCATATCCAGCCCCGGATCCTTGTTTGGACTTAGATCCGTCGAACCTTAGTGTCCATATTTGATTTTCTTGATTGTCTGTTTCTGGACTTTCATGACTTTCATTTGTTGTATCGGACGAAACTTCATCTTCCACAGAACTTTCGGTGTCTGTAGAGCTTTCATTCTCTGAATCTTGAATTTCTTCTATAATTGGTGTTTGTGGGACCCTTTTGTATACTTGTTCCAATGCGGTCTGGCATAAAGCACAAGATAATTCTGAGTGGACGGCATTGTGAATTCTACACCAATTCGGAAGGAGTAACTCTCGAACAGATGCTAGATTGCCAAGTTGCACAGTTTGCTGGATGTTTCTTTGTACGAACCTTCTGAAGTTTTCAAACATCCCTTCGTCCTCTTGGTCGGATCCTTGATCGCTTTCAATGACGATCTCTGTTGATTCCATGACCTCCTGCTGGGTATTTTCATCTTGTATATCTTGTATCATCAAGATTTCCTCCACTTTGGGTTTATATGTTCCTAGGTCGGACTCTAAAAATAGAACTTCATTGTCCTCTCCATATTCAGTTATCATCAATCTCAACCTTGGGGTGCTATCAATTTTAATCTGGTTCGGGACTCCTCTCCATGGTAGCCACATGTGTGCGAAATCAGTCGATACATATCCATTCAACTTTCGGGACCAATCTCGACTTAGGAGCATTCCATATGAATCTGGAATATCCACTACTGATATATCTATAAAATTCTGGACTCTTGGGTCTGCGGCCAATTGCATGTGAATGTTGTTCAACTCTCCCATGACTGGAACTTCTGTCTTGTCAAGCTGAGTGACCTTTCTCTTGGTAGGTGCGGGAGTTATTCCCAGTCTTTGACAAACGGCTAAGGGCATGACATTGCTTGAGGCTCCGGAATCATAAAGGCAATTGTGTAATAGCTTTCCAAATATTCTGACTGATAGTAGGAACGGGGCCGGTTCATCCTTTCCTTGAGAAGGCACTGAATTTTCTTCAATTGATTCTTGATGTTTGACTTGATTAATCTTTGAATGATCATCCTTCGCTGGGCTCTCCTCTTTTGAGTGACTGGCTTGGCTTGTAGATTTTCCTTTTTTAACCACATCTTTCTTGATTGTAACTTCTTTTTCGGGCAGAACCAAGTTAGTAGTGGGGTTCTCTTTGACTATAGGCTGAGCTTTCTTTGTCTCGCCTCTTTTGAGTAATACTTTTCCTTCCAACATATCTTCCTTTTTAGCTGGGAAGGTTATAGTTTGAACCATGCACTCATTTTGCTCGGGTTGTTCTTGAGAATCGGCTTCCTCTTGAGTCACATTGATAGTGGCTTGAACATTTGACCTTGTTGCACTAGGTTCACTCAAACTGTTGATCACTGCCTCTTTAATTTCAGACACTTTGAGCAACTCATAGAGTGGTAAACTTACCTTGACTTTCTTGAGTTCATCTAACACCAAGGCGGCCAATCTTTTCATTTCATTTCCCGCAGGAGGTGAAATATTTCTTTGTCTGTATTCTTGAGTGTTTTGTGGATATTCAGGGACGTTGCTAGCTTGGGGATCCGGTGGAGTTGAAAAATTGTTTGGAGGAATCGATGTTGTTAATGGTTCGGGATTTCTCTGATTCCGGTGATAAACTTTTTGGTTCCCTCCTGATGATTGGTGGAATACTTCCTTGATTCCTTCTACTAAAACACTGTCGTTCAATGGTGGGAAATAGTATTCTGAATCCTCTACAGGTCCATTTGCAGATGCTGGCAGAAACTGAGATCCTGGTGGCACCATTGGTCCATTGGCCGATTCTGGAGGAAATCTCCCATTTTGTACTTGACTAATTTCTTCTTGTGAATATCTGCAGGTTTCAACGATCATGGCTTGACCATACTGCGTGGTTGGAACAATTTCGTACCCTGTAGTGGGAGGATTTTCAGGTGGATTAGTAGTACGCATCTCCTGTTGGAAAATGTCGGCTGCAATTTTGAACTCAGGACACTGTAACTCGGAATGCTGGTTCGTGTTGTGGAGTCTGCACCAACTGGACAAGGCCGCTTCGGCTAAAAACACTTTGCCCGAAGAGGGGTTCTCTTGACTTTGCGCATTTGGTGGATTGTCCAAAGGCGTCACCACATTTCCATTGTTCGGAGCTGTATTCCATGGTCTTCTTTGGAAACCTTGATTGTTATTTCCTTGATAATTGTTTCTGAATCCTTGATTATTATTCCCTTGGAAATTCTGGTTGTTCGCGTGTTGGCCATGGTTGGCCTTTTGCATGCTTTGGAGTTGATTATTCTGGTTCCTCAAATGAGTTACCTCGGTCGATAGCCTTTTGACTTGTTCAATTAGCTCTTTCATTTCGTCTTTCTCTTCTTGTGTTCTTGACGAATTTGTAGCGTTTTGCAGGTACACAGGTTGAGCGGGTGGGGCTTGAGAAATTGGAGCTCCTGGGTGAAGGACCAACTGATTCGCCGGCTGTACGTTGGGATATGTCGCTTGCGGAATTGGATTCATGACTGGAGTTTGGTTGGCCAAAGCTGTACCAACTGCTTGCATCTGGTTAGGTGCTGCGACGGATCCCATATGTAGTAGTGGTCCAGTGATGTTTTGTCCCATGTGCTTACTCACTTCAATGGCTCTTGTATATGCCGCATTTAGATCATTCGGAGTTGGATGTGTCCTTACGAACATAGCTGTGAGATGATCTAAGGCTCCATAGTAAATTTCCCTTGGATCTGCAATAAGATAAGGAGGACGTAGCATTGTGTATGCTCGGTGAAATCTGTCGTTGAAGGAAGTAATAGGTTCATGTTCTCTCCTTTGAACCTCAACAAACTGTCTATATAACTCCGCTGGCGTAGTTGGGATGCCAAATTTAGCAATGAATGCGTCTTTCATCGCGTCCCAAGTCCTGATGGACCCTGTAGGCAAATGAATAAACCAAAAGTATGCCTCTTCTCCCAATGAGTAGGGAAAAAGCCTACATGCCACGTCTCCATATTCAATTTGTCTGTTACGAAGAAGGTCCTCGAACATCTTGATGTGATCTTCTGCTGTGCGATGGAAATCACTAACATTGAACTTGGAACAAAAGTGTTCTGGATTCTTCGGCATATCATGATAAACTGCAAATTCCAACGGTGATGGATTGTTGACTAGCCACGTCGCACCATTAAGTACATGAGGAGGAGGAGGTGGTGGTGGAGCACGATGAGCCATTGTATTCCTTGAAACTGAACTTGATGAACTAGCTTGGCTCTTTGTTTGTGAAATTGTCTGGATACTAGATTGGATCGCCGCTTGGACTTGTTCTTGGAGAACTTGTGATGACTCAGGAGATCCTTCCAATCTTAGTTCGAACTCTTTGGGAGTGTCCTCTCTTTTAACTCGCTTTGCTTTGGAAGTGAACTGAAGTTCGCTTAGATCTTTGATGCCTGGTGTGGACCTCAACAACCTTTGATGTCTCTCGGGCGAGAAAGAACCAATGCGATCCAGCGTGAAGTCTTGCAAGGATTATTGTGGGTTCCTTTGATTGCGAAGATTCCTAGCTATGACCCTTTGATGTTCTTTGGCTATATCTTCCTCTTGCTCTAAGATGATTCTGACTCTGTTATATTCGACTTGACTTCTCCTTGCGTTCCAAGCTACTTGATTCAATTGGGAAATGATGTCTTCTTGGGTATTGCCTATTTGCAAATTGGGTTGCACCACTTGATTCAGTCCTTCATTCGGCAACACCATCGTACTTCATGATCATGTTTGCAATATTTTTCTCTTTTCAAAATCTTCGGACTTCGAACTTTGAAACGGAAGAGAGCCCTCCTTCTAGCGCCAATTCTGTTGACGTGTATTTTGTACACAATCATACACAGAATAAAATACCATTAGGCATCTTATCCTCTCTTGAGAAAATAGTCTCTAACTGCTGAAGATCTGCAAAAAGGATCAGTTAGATGGACTCCAAGGTTCTTTTAGTGGGGTCTCCACGTGTGGACAAGCTTTTTTAGTGGTATGATGTGATTTGCTGTTTCCTCCAAGGCGTCTTACGTATTCAAAGCTCGAAGATTTCACTAAACTAAAAGGAACTTTCAAAAAAAGGAAAAAGATAGGGCTTAAGAGGTCTAATCTAGCCTAACCCTATGAACGACTTAGCATGAATGAGATTTGGCAAGACTCAACCAACTTCAATTTTGCCATAAGATAACAACTTAATTGAAATTGGTGCGATCTTCTAAGGTAATAATGGTATTCAATGCATCAAAGACCAAGGACACTACTACGAAGGTACATATCCTAGATGCGAAAATGCTTGAAGGTTAAGGACTCAAAATGTTTTCCAGTCGACCACGCAAGGCATTCCTACAATCAACAAGAAGCTAGTGGTTTGGATTGCGAATCCTACCAAATATCAAATCTCACACTTAGCCTTTCAAATTAACAAACTACTTTGATTGAGCGGGATTCAAGTACATCCAACAACCATGAAGATAACTTAAGAAATTTGCAACAAAACACCATAACTTCAATATTTTATTGATTTCCAAGTCATCATATACAACAATTGCTTGAACTTCTCTCTTCAAGACTCAATCTTGCTAAAAAATTGCTTACAACTCTAATCTCTCAATTCTATTCTCTATTTTTCTATTGACTATTCTATTACCAATGAAATGGAAAATGGGGGGTATAAATAGCATCCCCAGTTACAATGAAAGGTCCAGATTGAAAGTAAATCAATGGACAAGATCATGACACCTAAACCCTAATTAGGGTTTGTTACAAATGACCTCCTTTTTACTGAACAATATTAAATACATAGCCAAATATTAAATTTGGCACAAAAATCTAGGAGGTATCAACCAATGAGAAATAAGATGTCATGTCATCTGTAACAACCTTTCATCTAGAATCTTATTCCCTTTCCAATTCTCTTTCTTAGCATATGCAATGAATTTTGTCACGATTCCTTCGATTTCTGTGCTTGGAATCTCGGGAAGATTCTTGATACTCTCTTCTAAGTGGATAACCTGATCAAATGCATCTAGAAGAGCTGTGTCCCAAGTAGGTTCAAGTTCCTTCGTTCTATCAATCAGGAGCATGGTAGCATACATCTGATCATATTGCTCATCTGTAACATCTGCGTCCTTGCGAAAGATGACCTTGATTCTATCTTCAAATTCTTGTAAATCCACATCTGTCTCGACCTCGATCCTTCTGCCAAGAATGGTACGAAGTACCTCAAATACTCTATCCTGGATCGGATTGATCACCTCCTCAACTTGACCACATCTAACACTGATGTCCTCAAAGAGAACACTCTTTATATGGAGTAAGGTTGACCACTGAAACAAACTGTGAGAATCACCTTCTAAGATCTTCTCTTGTGCTAGAATTCTTCTGGATGTATGTCTCATAACTTTCAAGACAGGAATGACAACGTCCTTGGTATGGGCAAATGCAGCTACTGTTGCCATCAATCTGTGAATAATCTCAAGAACTTGGATAGCCTGATGGGTGATCTTCGACATCCTTGTAACAAACTCAATGGCCACCGTGTGAGATCTATCCATCCAACTACATGTACGCTGGACCATATTCCTGAATCTTTCTGCTTCATTGATTGATTGAAGGGGCAATGCCTGCAATGGTGATCTAACTGGATCCTGACGTCCCAAAGGTTCATTGATGTGACTGAAATATGTCCTCCATGCACCGACCTCTTTCTCAAGCTTTCTATTCTTTTCTACTTCTTCTCTAAATTTATCCTTCAATGCCTCAAATGTGTCGGTGGCATCATCTAAAGTCTGCTCTGCTGTGGATGGTCCTAACTCAGTAGTCTGTATATGATAGTCTTCTGCTAGGATCTCACCCTCATATTTGTCTGCTGCCGGTGTAGCTATCTGCAGTTTTCTAGATCCAGTCTCATCTCGAATCATCTTGGACATCTTTATAGCCTTCTTCTTCTCTGTTGTCATATGTGAACGTCCCACGAGGCTCTCTAAATCAATTGCACTGTCTTCATCCTCAATTACGATCACCTTAGTTAATCTTTCCTTCAACCAATCTGGGATATTTGATCTTGTCTCTTGAACTTGAATTTCTTTATGTACTATTTCTTCTTGTCTGGGAGGAGATGTTACGTCGTTATCATTATCTAAATCATAGTCTTGAAGAGATCCATCGGATGAAACATGCTGTGCCTGTTCCTCTTCTTGTCTATCATTCTGTACCATCGATTCCATGGATTCTTCCACTCGAACTGTTCTATCCTCTGGCCTGGAAGAAGTACCTGGTGTTTGATCTTTGTTAGCACCTTGCTTTTTCTTGGAAGGCTCTTTCTTTTCTGATCTTTCCTTTCTCTTTGAACCTCTCGAATGGAGATTGCCCTCACTGGCACATCGAAGGTTACCTTCACCTGAATTCCTAGGATTAGGATTGCCTTCACTAACACTGGCTCCACCTTCGGCTGGCTTTTCTTCCAAAGTAAAAGACATGGCTATGCCTTGTTCTCTCAACTTCTGATGTTGAACGTCTACCCATCTGCGAGTACAAGACAAGACTGGTGCCATCAAATCATCTAAATCCACGGCCTCGGGCTCATTCCAATTCAAACTTATTGTTTTGCTCTCTCTATCATATGAAGATTGGATGTGCCTGCCGTTGTCCTGAGCTTGGTCGGCTACTCTGTAAATCTTACATTTCCTGATAAAATCCAAAGGCAATCTAGAATGTATCTTACGTTTCACTTCGAGATCATCTAGGAGATTCATCATAAAATCTTCAATCTGGTACTCATGTCTAAATCTTCTACCGACTGTCTCCTCTAAATGTCCATGAGGATCAAAACTATTCCTCCAAGCAAAAGATGAAAAAGGATACAAGGCTAACTCCCTCTCTGCGTCATCCATGGCTGAGACATTGGGACATACCTCAACTGAATTACCCAAAATAATAGGTACCTGAACTCCATTCTGATGTCTGTGTCTGAATGCCTTCACATATGCTGCCAACTGCCTTGTTACTTCAAGTAACACAATTCTATCTGTAGGGTACCTCGGCAACATGTATGGAGGTAAAGGACATCCATACACTCTAATGTAAGTGAACTTGGGAAACTGAATGCACCAAGCACCGTACCTCTTGATTAACTCCTGGGCATCCTGAGATAATCTGTTGTGAATCCCTCCTTGCAACGTCCTTGTGATGTTCATCGTGAAAGTATCATTGATTAACTTGTAGTTCTTCCCTGGTGGATGATGCAAGTAGGTATAGGATTCACAAACTCTGACCTCGCCGGGTCCTCTTCCAATCACTCCTCTGTGAGGTAGTCCTGCGTACTCAACGCTCCTAATTAAGGCATAGATGACATATGAACTCATGTGGAAGGACTTAGTAGCCCTGAGTCTTCTCAACTGTACGTCTAAGCAATGGCTAATTATCCTAGCCCAATGTATTGTACCCTTTCCTTGAACAATCACCTGGATGAAATAACACATCCATTTCTCAAAATAGAAGGCATGAGGTGCTCCTGTAACTCTGTTGAGCATGGTAATCAAATCTCTGTACTCCTCTTGGAAATCGATCCGGTGCGGTGTGTTCGGTACTTTGCTAAGACGGGGACGACTCTTGAGTAGCCAGTTCTTGTTGATTATGCTTAGACAAGCATCTGGATCATCATCGTACACTGATCTGGCTCCTTCAATGCTCTTGTATATCATGTCCCTGTGCTCTGGAAGATGGAAGGCTTCACTTATGGCCTCCTCTGAAAGGTACGCCAAAGTGTTTCCTTCATTGGACACAATTGTCCTGGACTGTGGATTGTAATGACGGGCACACTCGATCATCAACTCGTGACACTGAATGGCTGGAGGAAAACCGGCCGCCTTAATGATGCCACTTTCTATTATTCTCCGGGCGACAGGTGATGGCTTGCCGATGTAAGGGACCTCTCGGAACTTCTTCGTGCTAAAGTTCCCCAAGTTTGTATCTCCAATGTTGCTCCACTTGGACACGATCTTGGTCTCCACTTCTTCGGTCTTCTGATCTTCTTTCATGAGAGCCGAGCGACTGGTGGATGCTCCCGCCTTTGGGGTCGCCATACCTACACAACATTTCATTATAAGAAATAGATTTTGCAATACATAACGTAGATAAGAGAGATAGATTTTAGGAAACCTCATGATAAGTCCCTAGAGTTATCATTTCCTAAAATACAACGATTGAGCTAAGAGATTTAAAATTCAAAATTTGAAATATGACGATGAATGAATAAAACAATAATAATTAAATCGCCATACCTCGATAGAGAGCTAACTCTAGAATGCAAAAACAAAATTTGCCTAGGCAAAATTGAGGTATAAAGATAATCTTCAATATGATCCCCTCAAATTTGATTTCGCCACCTCTAGAGAATGTGATCTTCAATTATCACCTTGGACGTGGTCTCAAATGGATCTTCAAATTCGCTCTTGGTGTGGTCTTCGAATTCGCACCACCTTTGATCTTCAATGCAATTCGCACCTCTTCAAACACACTTCGCACGCCTCACACCACCTTGGGAATGTCTACGCCACCTTTGGTTTGAAGTCGCACCACCTTTGGAATGTCTAAGCGCGCCACCCTTGGTCTTCAGTGCAATTCGCACCACCTTTGGAGTGTCTTCGCCACCTTGGATAAATGAAACTCGCACTATATTCGCCTCTTGTCAACTCGCATGAAGGAAGGTAAAATAATGATGTAGAAAATGATAATTCTACCCCCCTTATATAGCGCTTGCATCCTTTACCCCTTAGGCCGACTTAATAAAAATAAAACCATTTTTTAAATGATTTGCAATGACATAACAAGGCCGACCTCCATATATGAGCGCTCAAATCGATTTTTTTTATTAATTAAATAATTACTTATTAATGCCTTGCGTTTTTAAATTGTAAATTTTGATTTTTAAATAAGGCAAAAATAATTAATAAATGTTAACGCCATATTAAATGCCAATAAAAAATAAGATTTTCAATTTTTTAAATCGATTAAGCATTTAATGAAATTCGAATTGTTTAAATTTGGCGCCAAAGATATGAAAATAAAAGGACGTACCTCATCGCTCTGGTCCCTTGGAGAGGGACAGGAGCGATCCATGGTTTTTGGCATGATTCTTGCGTTTTTAACGTTCAACTCCTTCATTTTCACCTCCCAAATCGATCATCTGGTGGTCCTTCGAATTTGAATGCCTCTCTTGTGCGAGCAAATGCATCCCATGACCATTATCGCCCTGGTCCCTTGGAGAGGGACAGGAGCGATCTCCATGTCTTTATGTTCATCTTGTATCTTTGACCTTCGAACTTATCAACGCTTGTGTCCTTTGCGCACGTCCCACTCGCTTTTGCAAGGTACCTTCGATGTTATAAGGATCATCGCCCTTGTCCCTTGGAGAGGGACAGGAGCGATCCACATTTCTCCTTGGTCTTGGCGATTTTTAAACTTCGATCTCCTTTGCAATGTCTCCCCGACGATGTCCTTCGCATTTCCTATCCTCATTTCGCCTTGATCTTTGAAGGAACATGAGTGTTTTGATAGGATCGCCTTGGTCCTTGTCCAAAGGACAGGAGCGATCTTGATTTTTTTACGTTCAATATGCATTTTTGACCTTCGATCCTTCATTGTGATGTTTTCCAAACGCTGTCCCTTGTCTTGCTTAACCTCGCCTTGGTTCGATTTTGGAGGAATATGAGCGCTTTTGATAGGATCGCCCTGGTCCTTGTCCAAAGGACAGGAGCGATGGGAGACTTTTACCTTGATTAGCAATGTTTGGACGTTTAGAACTCTTGCAAATTATCTTCAAACGATGTCCTGGAGTATATGTAATCTTGTGTATCTTTGTCTTTACGTAAATTTTGCATGGATTAATCTAATATATCAATATCGCTCTGGTCCCTTCCTGAGGGACAGGAGCGAAGTTCATCATAATATGCTTGTTCTTGTTTGTACCAACTTGCAATTATCTTCATTGCGTGGAATGATGTCCTTTCGACCCTCTTGGTAACTTGAAACTTGTTTGCCTTTTGAAATTTACGCCATTATGTAGATATCGCTCTGGTCCCTTGGAGAGGGACAGGAGCGATCTAGGTCTTTAGAGTGCAAATCCTTCCATGTGATGACCTTTGCAACGTTGCGCTTGATGGAAATGCCTTGAAATGTCCTCGCCACCCTTCGTCCTGGCTTGGATCGTCCTTGAACCTTGGAGGGACGACCTTGAACTTTGGAGGGACGTATCATCACCATTGTATCGCCCTGGTCCCTTGGAGAGGGACAGGAGCGATCCTCCCTTTGTGGCCTTTATCTTACTTTGCCAGGTTCCAAGTTTATATTCAACGGAGTCGTCCTTCTTCACTCTATCCACCCATGCCTTTACATTATTTGTAACTTTGCAAGAAAAGCAATTATATCAAAAATCGCTCTGGTCCCTTCCTGAGGGATAGGAGCGAACTAGGCATTTAGCACTGGTATGGACGTCCCAAAAATCTTCAATTTATATTCAATGCATTCATCTCATGTTCTCCTTCGTTTTTGAACGTAAACTTGCCTTGACCCTTGTCTGGATTTTGCAAAATGGAGGAAATCGCTCTGGTCCCTAGGAGAGGGACGAGAGCTACAAGGTACTTCGCCCTGGTCCCTTGGAGAGGGACAGGAGCGATTTAGTCAATATAGGTCATTTTCCTTCGTTTTTGCATCTCAAATTATATTCATTTGGCAAAGTATCTTCCTTTGGGCGTCCTCAAATTGTTAAGTTATCAAAATCTTGCAAGGACAAGGCGAAATTTGAATTGTAGCTCCGGTCCTTTACTGAGGGACAGGGGCGATTTTCTTCCTGGAGGCCTTTCTGTGCTCATGAAAATCTTCAATTTATATTCAAATGAAAGATCTTGTCGTTCTCTATCACTTCAAACGTAAAATTTGTCCGGACTCTACAAGGATGATGAGATAATTGAAAATGAGCTCCCGTCCTTCACTGAGGGACAGGAGCGATTTTGCTCCTACAGGCCAAAATAACAAGATTTTTCACATTTTAACACTTCACGAGGCGAAAACAAATCAATTCCAATGCCCAGGATCAAACTTCAAAAAAGTCAAAATTTGGTCAAAATATTCAGTCAGACAAAAATTCATATTGACGGTCATCATTTAGACAAGTTTAAGCTCTGCATGAACATTCCAATTGAAAATTAGACCATTTTGGCGAGATCATTGCATTCAAAATTTGCATTCTAGAAAAGAAAGCTCAAAAGCTCTAAAAAATGACTGGATTTTGGCTTGAAAAGGCAAAATTTAAAACCCTAAGGCTTGGCCCTAAATCCAGACAACTAACTGACTACAAAACCCTAAAAACGAAAGCGAAAACGAGCAAAAAAAACAAGCAAAAAGAGGGGGTCCCCATTTGCGATGGGGCGATGTGTGAAATGGTCACAACAGGTTTGTACTTGTCGTAAAACCAAAAGAAGAAAGCAAGGATAAGAAAGTATGCATCCCCAATGAAGTGCAACAGATTCTAAATCAGTTTAAGGACATCATCAGTGATGGATCATGACAACCTTGCCTCCTTAATGTGCCATAATTCACCAAATTGAATTCATACCCAAAGCCTCATTGCCTAATAAGGGAACTTATAAAATGACACCGAAGCAGAATAAAGAGATAGCTAAACAAATACAAGAACTCTTGGATAATGGTCTGATAAGGAAGAGCCTCAACCCATGTGTAGTTCACACCATTTTGGCCCCAAAGAAGGGAGGTACTTGGAGACTTTGCACATATTCTAGAGCTATCAACCAGATTACAATCAGGTATAGGTTTCCCTTTCCAAGAATTGAAGATTTGATGGATTGTTTAGGAGTTGCTAAGTACTTTAGCAAGATAGAACTCAAGAGTGGTTACCACCAAATCAAAATAAAGGAGGGAGATGAATGGAAGACAACATTCAAGACCACATAATGACTTTATGAATGGCTTGTTATGCCATTTGGACTCACAAATGCCCCTAGCACATTCATGAGACTCATGAATGAAGTACTCAAAGATTATATTGGTAAATTTTTTGTTGTTTATTTAGATGACGTCTTGATTTTTAGCAAGTTTAAAGATGAACATCTTAAGCACATAGAGACTGTATTGAAGAAATTATGTGATGAGCAACTAACTATGAATTGGAGAAATGCAAGTTCATGAAACAAGAGGTTATATATATTGGGTTTGGAATCTCAAGTGGTGATTTGAAGATGGATACCTCTAAGGTGGAAGCCATAATTAGTTGACCTACACCTAAGACAACAAGTGAAGTGAGGAGTTTTCATGGCTTGGAACAATTTTATAGGAAGTTCATTAGAGGGTTTTAGTGAGATATGTGAAGACTAATTTTCAATGGACAAAAGAAGCACAAAGAGTATTTGATCTCTTAAAGACAAAGGTGGCTACTCAACCGATACTAGTTTTTCCAAGCTTTGACAAGCTCCTCACCATAGAATGTGATGCAAACAATATAGCAGTTGGAGCAGTCTTAAGTCAAGACAATAGAACGGTTGCATTTTTTAGTGAGAAGCTCAATGATGCCAAGAAAAGGTATTATTCTTATGATTTGGATTTATATGCACTTGTTCAATCACTTAGGAAATGGAGGCATTATTTGCTGCCTAAAGAATTTGTGGTTTATACTGATAACCAAGCTCTTAGTTTCTTCAATTCACAAGAAAAGTTGAATCATAGGCATATCAAATGGGTAGAGTATTTGCAGTCATATACTTTTTCCATTAAACATAAGAAAAGTCAATGTAATAGAATTGTTGATGCATTAAGTAGAAGGTTGCTAATAGTTCAAGAAGTGCAGCTCAAAAGCATTGGAGTGGATAGTTTCAAGGGGTTATACCAAGATGATGAAGACTTTGTTGCCATCTACAAGGTTTTTCAAGAGTTTAGAAATCATTTTCATGGTGAATATGCAGATTTTAGCTTACAAGATGGTCTTTTGTTGAAAAGAGGACAACTTTGTGTACCTAGAGGGTCCATGAGAGAAAATTTGATTTAAGAGAAGCACAATGGTTTCTTAAGTGGACATTTTTGATTGAATAAGACTTTGGAACTTGTTCAAAGATTCTACTATTGGCCAAAGATACAAAGGGATATGAGAAAATATGTGGAGCAATGTGTGGTTTGTCAAAGAGCCAAGGGTACTTCTTTGAATTTTGGTCTTTATCAGCCTTTACCTATCCCTAACCGGCCATGGGAGTGTTTAAGTATGGATTTTGTTGTTGGTTTACCCAAGACCAAATCAAGATTTGATAGCATCTATGTTGTGGTAGATAGATTTAGCAAAGTGGCCCATTTTATTCCATTTAAGGTGACTCTTGATGCTAATCATATTGCTCACTTGTTTGTCATGGAAGTCATTAGGATTCATGGCTTACCTATTAGTATAATATCTGATAGAGATGCAAGATTTATTAGTCATTTTTGGAAGACTTTATGGCAAAGATTGGGTACTAACTTGTCGTTCAATTCAGCCTACTGGTGCAGCACACCTATCACTCCATGCAATTGGTTTTGGTTTGTTCTTAAGTCTTTTATGTTGTAATAAGTGGACCAAGCATTTGGGACTCAATGAAGTAATGGTTGAGTTGTCCAAGCTTTTGTTGTGTTC
Source organism: Cryptomeria japonica (assembly GCF_030272615.1). Taxonomy (NCBI): domain Eukaryota; kingdom Viridiplantae; phylum Streptophyta; class Pinopsida; order Cupressales; family Cupressaceae; genus Cryptomeria; species Cryptomeria japonica. The sequence goes on from NC_081405.1 coordinate 552,888,848, forward strand.
AGTATGTTGATATCCTAGAAAGATGTAATGCTGATGTTGTTCATAGGTGAATTACTCTAAAATAGAGTCATCATGTAATAAGGGTGTAATTTTATAGGTCTCCTAGGATGCATAGAGGGCCTTCTTAAGCCTTGGAGTGTACTTGACTGCAAGGTTGCATCTTAAGGATTAAAAGTTGTAAAAATGCTAAGCAACATTTGCAACATTGCAAAAAGTTGCACTTTATGTTGTTGGCAGTGAAGAAGTTGGTTCTAACCAATTGAAACATGATGTTAAAATCCAAAAACAACTTCATTGTATCAGTTGAAGGAATTGGAATGCAAAGCTAGTTTTGGTTGTAAGGAAAAAACCTTGTTTTACATCGTTTTCACTATTTTTCTTTGTTTTTGTTGAGTTGTACGATCCAGTACAGACTTGTCAAAGGATTCTACTTGCAGGGCATGAGGGATTGGTGAATCTACTTTCCAACCAGGTATATTAGCATGTTTGATTGTGTCTGGTTGCAGAGATTCAAACCATTCTCTGTGACTATGTGTAAAACCCTTGTAAGCTAGGGTTTAAACAAGAAATGACTCTAACCTGAGCATCCACTAATAAAACCGATTGAAATCTAGTGGAATGCTAGGTTAGGGTTTGTAAATATGTTTAGTGTGTGTTTTGTAGCTTTGTAGAACTTTGTGGTGATTTTATAATGATACCCTAGGCTCACAACTAGGAGTTGGCGAGACTAGGATAGCAGGAGATGTGCGTTTTTAGAGCACACATGGATTGATAGAGCCAAAGTTGAAACATTTTTGGAGACCCCATTTAATTACCTTCAATAATCCATGATTATTTTTTGCAGAGGTTTTGATTGGTGAAGCCTTCTAAGGCTAAGTTTTCAAGTCACCCAGGTAGGCCTAAAACCCTTGAAAATAGGACAATTCTAGAAACCCCATGTGTACGGATTAACTAGATGCCATTTTGAAATATTGTATGTAACTCTGAAAAGGGTACTCATAAATGTAATTTATTTGAGTCCTTGTGTGGGTAGATTTGAATCTAATCCCTGAAAACCGTAATAGGAGGGCTAATTGAATTAGGCCTGTTTGGAGCCCGGTATAACCAAGGTGACCTTAGGAAGGCTTGATGAAGGGTTTAAAGGTGACAAAACCATTAGAAGACACTTAAGACACTATGTCAATTCATTTTACCCTCATTGAATAAGTCTGAGAATTAAGATCCTTTGCAGAGGTTGTTGGAGCACTAGGAAGTTGTATTAGGGATTGAGGTGGAATCCTCAATAGGAAGTGTTGATTGTTAAAGGTCAATGGATATACCTTGGAGGAAAGCCAAAGAGGATTAGGAATTGGAGGTATAACTAGAAGAACCCTTACCAAGTACCACTAGATGGGCTTGAGGAGTTAGAGGGTTGGAGAAGAGCAAGGAAGACAACTAGGTGATTTGGAGCAGCTCCAAGAATCTCTGCATCAGAGTGGTATTAGAGCCACCATTTGAAACATTGGTGTATGTCAAACTATGAGGAATCATAAGCAAGTTCAATGCCTCCAAAGGCAATGACTCCAGAATCCATCTGACAGATGGTGACAAATATGTTTGAAGGATTGAAGGATTAGGAAGGAACTAAAGGGACCCAAGATGCTAAGAAGGAGAAGAGGAAGGTTAAGACAAAATGGGGAGATGGGACAGATGAAGAAGTGGAAGATGAGGAGGACCAGACAACAATAGCAATGGCTCAAGACCAAAAACTATTCTTGGATGCAGTCAAATCCATCTCCAAGGATAATTTGGATGGATTACCCACCTATGAAGGAAATCTCAATGGAGAGGAGTTATTAGATTGGATAGAAGCATTGAATAATCATTTTGATTATAAGGAGATAGCAGAGGAGAAGAGAGTAAATATAGCCAAGTCAAGATTGAGGGGATCAACCCTGGTTTGGTGGAATATGATGCAAGAAGAAAGGGTACAAGTAGGTAAGAAAAAGATAACTTCATGGGAGCGTATGAAGATAAGGATGAAAGCTCAATTCCTACCAGGGGATTATGAAGTTCAAATCCACAAGAGACTGCAAAATTTGAAACAAAGGGAACTAGATGTCAATGCATACACTGAGGAATTCCACAAACTACGTTTGAGGGCTAGGAAACATGAGAATGAAGTGGAGAAATTGGCAAGATACATGAATGGTCTTAGGAAAAATATACAAGATGAAATAAGCATCCTCACACCAAACATTGTTCACAAGCGTTTTCATTTGGCATTAAGGGCAGAGGAAAATATCAAAAGGAGAAGTGAGAAAAATCAGAAGCATAGAGGTGGTAAGAACGTCAGGGGAAGAGGAACCTTTAGCAGAGGACAGAGTGCTTCAAGAAATGAAGAGCATAAAAACCAAGAAGGAAGTGGGGACTCTCAAAGAGGGACATATAGAGGATCCTTTAGAGGGAGAAGCAATTATAGAGGCAGGTTTGGAAGCTCAGGGAGAGGAAATATAGTCTTCACCGATAGGTGTTACCATTGCAACCAAGTTGGACATACCATGAGCAGGTGCCCGGGAAAAGCCTCAAGTTCATCAAGTTCATACATGAGTGAGAGAAGGACTCAGTTAGTGCAAGAGGAGGATACTCAAAGTGAGACCTCTCCAATCAGCAAGGCAGGGCCATTGACAGATGGAGATAATTTGATGATGAGAAGAACAATGTTAAAGATACCCCAAGCTCAAGAGCCACCACAGAGGAAAAGTCTATTTAGGACCACTTGTAAGTCACATGGCAAAATTTGTAAGGTGATTGTGGATTATGGTTCCATAGAGAATATTCTCTCAGTTGAAATGGTGGATAAGCTCAAACTGAAAAGATTGCCTCATCTCACCCCCTATAAGGTATCATGGATCAACCAGGGTCAACACATCTTAGTTGATGAACAAGCATGGGTGGAATTTGAAATTGGTGAATACAAAGACAAACTTATATGTGACATATTGCCTATGGATGCCTATCATATGCTTTTGGGCCATCCATGGCAATATGATGTGAAAGCTTGTCATGATGGAGAAAAGAATAGTTACCTCATCACCAATAATGGTAAGAAGTATCAAATGGATCAATTATCTGATCCAAAGGAGGAAAAACACGTAGGGTCAAGTGTTATGTTGTTGAGTGGCAAATAATTCCTTAAAGTGTTAAAGCAAGAAGGTAATCAGGGCTATGCTATAGTGCTAAAGCCTAAAGATGAAGCTAAGACAAATCCAATGAGTGAAGTGCCTCAAGAGGTGCAAGGTTTATTAAAGCAATATGCAGAGGTTATAGGAGATGATATGCCTAATTATTTGCCTCCAATGAGGGATGTTAATCACCAAATAGATTTGATACCAAGGGAAAATCTACCTAACAAAGCTACTTATAAAATGACACCTAGTCAAAATGAGGAGATTGCCAAACAAGTGCAAGAACTCTTAGACAAAGGGTTTATTAAAAAGAGTTTGAGTCCTTGTGCTATTCCCACTATTCTAGTGCCTAAAAAAGGAGGAAAATGGAGGATTTGCATTGACTCAAGAGAAATTAATAAGATCACCATAAGATATCGGTTTCCCGTGCCAAGGATAGAGGACATATTGGACAATCTAGGTGGAGCATGCTACTTCACAAAGATGGACTTAAAATATGGTTATCATTAGATAAGAATAAGACTTGGTGATGAATGGAAGACAACATTTAGAACCAATGCATGCCTATATGAGTGGTTGGTGATGCCTTTTGGCCTCACCAATGCACCTAGTACCTTTCAAAGGCTCATGAATGAAGTCTTAGTTGAGTTTATTAGCAAATTTGTTATTGTGTATCTTGATGACATTTTGGTTTTCAACAGGTCCAAGGAGGAACACCTTAAGCATGTGGAGATGGTCTTGAAGAAGTTGAAGGAGTTTCAACTCAAAATCAACCTTGAAAAATGTGAGTTCTTGAAACCAGAGTTAGTTTACCTTGGTTTTGTCATTTCACAAGGTTGTTTAAAGATGGATCCAAGTAAAGTAGAGGCAATACTTAATTGGCCTACACCTAGGAGCATAAGTGATGTTAGAAGTTTTCATGGAATGCAATCTTTTTATAGGAAGTTTGTGAGAAACTTTAGCTATGTTTGTGCTCCTATCCTTAACAAAATTAAAGGAGGGATTAAATGTCAATTTAAGTGGACAGAGGAAGACAATAAGGGATTTGAATTGTTGAAAGCTAAGATAGCAGAGTTGCCACCCCTTAGATTGTCTGATTTCAGTCAGTTGTTTACAGTAGAGTGTGATGCTATCCAAAGGGCAATAGGGGCCGTTTTGAACCAAGAAGGTCATCCTATAGCATTATTTTCAGAGAAATTGAATGAAGCCAAGCAAAGATATTCCACATATGATTTGGAGTTGTATGCCATGGTGCAAGCATTGAAGGAGTGGCATCATTACTTGCTACCCAAAGAGTTTGTAGTTTATAATGACAACCATGCCCTTAGTTTCCTTAATGGGCAAGAGAAATTGAATCAAAGACACCTAAAGTGGGTTGAATACTTACAATCCTACACCTTCACTATCAAGCACAAAAAGGGCACTGCAAACAAGGTAGCCGATGCATTAAGTAGGAGAGTCATGACTATGCAAGAGATACAATTGCAAAGTGTGGGATTGATTGAGTTAAAAGACCTCTACAAGGATGATAAAGACCTTGTTGAGATATATGCTATTTGTTCTGATTTTTGTAACACCTCACATGTTTCTTATTCATAGTATATGATACAAGAGGGTTTTCTGTTCAAAGGACACCTTCTTTGCAATCCCCAATGTTCTATGAGACAAAACATTATTCAAGAAAAACACCAAGGAGGTCTAGGAGGTCATTTTGGCATAGATAAAACTATGGATTAGGTTAGTAGGTTTTACCATTGGCCCAAGTTGCAATCAGAAGTGAGAAGGTTTGTAGAATAATGTGCAATTTGCCAAAGGGCAAAAGGTTCATCAAGTAATGAAGGTCTGTACCAACCTTTGGTCATACCTCAGAGGCCTTGGGAATGTTTGAGCATGGATTTTGTGTTAGGCTTACCAAGGACTCCTAGGGGATTTGACAGTGTGTATGTAGTGGTTGATAGGTTCATCAAGATGGCATATTTTATACCTTTCAAAAGCACCAATTATGCCACCTACATTGCAGGACTCTTCTTCAAATAGAAGTTAGAATTCATGGCCTTCCAATCAGCATAGTCAGTGATAGAGATGTAAAGTTCTTAAGCCACTTTTGGAGAACACTTTGGAGAAAGTTGGGCACAAAATTATCTTTTTCATCTGCCTACCATCCTCAATCAGATGGCTAGATAGAGGTAGTAAATAGATCCTTGGGTAATTTATTAAGATGCCTCACCAAACAGCATGGGCAGACTTAGGATTTGGTAATTGGTTAGGCAAAATATGCATACAATGACTCAGTTAACTGAAGCACAGGAAAAAGTCCCTTTGAAATAGTGTATGGTTTTCATTCGAGGGGCATACTAGAACTCAGGGATCTCAGTTCTATGACACTTAAGAGTGCACAAGGTGAGCATTTTGTAGAAGGTATCAAAGAAGTGCATGATAAGGTAAGGCAGACCTTGCAACAAAAATCCGAGAAATATAAGATGAATGCTGATGAAACAAGAAGGAATGTATAATTTAAGATTGGAGATTTGGTCCTAGCATACCTAAGGAAAGAGAGACTTCCAAAAGGGCAACCTACTAATCTATTGATGAAGAAGATTGGGCCTCTCAAGGTGGTGCATAAATATGGTCAGAATGCATATGAAGTTGAACTCCCTCCCATCTTGGGTATTTCTCCTATCTTTAATGTATGTGATCTCTATCCATACAAGGGGGAATCATAAACACATCGGTTGGACACTTCATCACAGGGTACTGGAGATTGGGTGAGAGATTTGCCACCAAGCCAACCAGTCAAGTTGGAAAGTATCTTGGACACCAAGGTAATAAAGAAGACAAGGAAAGGAGTATACAAGAATTATCTTGTAAAGTGGGTAGGGTTACTTGAATCAGTTGCTATGTGGATGCCACAATTAGATATACTTCAACATGGTGTGGAAATTGTAGACCTCTTAACTCAAGGAACTTGAGTTCTTTGTCCCAGGGGAGTATGGTGCAGGGCACCTATCACTCCATGCAATTGTTTTTGGTTTGTTCTTAAGTCTTTTATGTTGTAATAAGTGGACCAACCATTTGGGACTCAATGAAGTCATGGTTGAGCTGTCCAAGCTTTTGTTGTGTTCAGGATGTTCATATCCTAGAAAGATGTAATGCTGATGTTGTTCACAAGTGCACAACTCTAAAACATAGTCATTATATAATAAAGGTGTAATGTAATGTTTTAGGTCTCCTAGGATGCATAGAGGGCCTTCTTGAGCCTTGGAGTGCACTTGAGCGCAATGTTGCATCCTAAGGATCAAAAGTTGTAAAAATGCTAAGCAACATTTGTAACATTGCAAAAAGTTGCACTTTATGTTGTTGGCAATGAAGAATTTGGTTCTAACCAACTGAAACATGATGTTAAAAGCCAAAAACAACTTCATTGTATCGGTTGGAGGAATTAGAATGCAAAGCTAGTTTTGGTTGTAAGGAAAAAACCTTGTTTTACACCGTTTTCACTGTTTTTCTTTGTTTTTGTTGTGTTGTACGATCCAGTACGGACTTGTCAAAGGATTATACTTGCAGGGCATGAGGGATTGGAGAATCTAATTTCCAACCAGGTAGATTAGCAAGTTTGATTGTGTCTGGTTGCAGAGATTCAAACCATTCGCTGTGACTAGGTGCAAAACCCTTATAAGCTAGGGTTTAAGCAAGAAATGGCTCTAACCTTAGCATCCAATGATGGCACCAGTTGAAATCCAGTGGAATGCTAGGTTAGGGTCTATAAATATGTTTAGTGTGTGTTTTGTAGCTTTGCAGACCTTTGTGGTGGTTTTCCAATGATACCCTAGCTCACAACTAGGAGTTGGTGAGACTAGGACAACAAGAAATGTGCGTTTTCAGAGCACACATGGATTGATAGAGCCAAAGTTGAAACCCGTTGGGATCTAAGAACACTGAGAGGGGGGGGGGTGACTCAATGTTCTACCGGAATGAACAATTTTTAACTTTCTAGACCATGCATATATATAACGGTAAACAAATAAGCATATAACAAGAAGCAAATAAGCCATCCACATAAATGTACACCATAACACATGAAGTTATACATGAAAAAACTCAATGAGGAAAAACCACGGTGGGATTTTGACCCACAATATCAGTTCACTAGCTATATGAAAAGATATTACAAATAATAGGGGCCTGCACTTGTAGGAAGGCACACTACCTAGAGCATACTGCTCATCACTAAAGAGCCTCATTGACTACAAGCTTTCTGCCAAAGTAAATTACTGAAAATGAACTCAAGAATGCATCTGCTATGCCAAATAGAGTTCCGGTTCTGGTTCTGCTCTGTACTGGTTCATAAACTTTGAAATGCTACCGTTATCACTTCTGCTCCAAGAATACTTTCCAATCTATCTACAGATCATTGTATGATATAGCATTCACATACAAAATGATCTCCATACATATATTTTGCATCATACAGTTTTTCTATGTTCTCCTATATCCACACATATCATCCATCTTTCTCTCTTACAAAAATAATCTAGCAGACTGACCTATATACCTATTACAAATGATATGCCTTATGTCAGCTTACAATACATTTACAAAATGATTTAAGTAAATCCTCCTTGATGTCAGCTTCCAAAGAAGTGTTAATGCGGGTGCCGGTGTAGCCCTAAATGCTCCAAAGCCGGTATCTACCGGTATATGCTTCCTAGTGCTGGTTTATGACTTCCATCATATCTTGTTGCCATCAATGACAACAAAATGAATCCAATGAGTGTAAATTGCCAACAAAAACATGTTTGGAGACCCCATTGAATTCCCTTCAAGAATCCATGATTAGTTTTTGCAGAGGTTTTGACTGGTGAAGCCTTCTAAGGCTAAGTTTGCAAGTCAACCGGGTAGGCCTAAAACCCTTGAAAATAGTTCAGTTCTAGAAACCCCATGTGTATGGATTACCCAGATGCCATTTTATGATATTGTATGGAACTCTGAAAAGGGTATTCATAAATGTAATTTATTTGAGGCCTTGTGTGGGTATATTTGAAACTAAGCCCTGAAAACCGTAATAGGAGGGCTAATTGAATTAGGTCTGTTTGAAGCCCGATATAACCAAGATGACCTTGGGAAGGATTGACGAAGGGTTTAAAGGTGACCAAACCATTAGAAGACACCTAAGACATGATGTCAATTCATTTTACCCTCATGGAACAAGTCGAAGAATTAAGATCCTTTGCAGAGGTTGTTGGAGCACTAGGAAGTTGTATTAGGGACTGACGTGGAATCCTCAATTGGAAGTGTTGAAAGATCAGTGGCTATACCTTGGAGGAAATCCAAAGAGGATTAGGCATTGGAGGTATAACTAGTAGAACCCTTACCAATTACCATTGAATGGTCTTGAGGAGTTAGAGGGTTGGAGAAGAGAAAGGAAGACAACTAGATGATTTGGAGCAACTACAAGAATCTCTGCATCACCTACCATCCCCAAATGGATGGACAAATAGAGGTGCTCAATAGAACACTTGGAAACCTTCTTAGGTGTTTGACAAAGGAGTATGGACAAGCTTGGGATAAGATCATCCATCAAGTTGAGTTTTCTTACAATGACAACGTGAATAGATCAACCAGTAAGAGCCCTTTTGAGGTAGTTTATTGCCTTCATCCCAGAGGTGTTTTGGAGCTTAGAGATATTGGGAAGATGGGAGAATAGAGTGGACATGCTATGGACATGGCTCAATCTATGGAAGAGATTCATGAGTAGGTTAGGAAAGTCCTACTAGACACCTCTCAAAGGATCAAAGATAAAGTAGATGAAAAGAGTAAGGATATACAATTTGCTGTTGGGGACTTGGTTATGGTTCATTTGAGTAAAGAAAGGCTTTGTGTCCCTAGTAAACTTCAGATGAGGAGGATTGGACCTTGTAAAGTCTTGGCTAAGTATGGAAACAATGCCTACAAACTTGATCTACTGAGAGACATAGCTTTATCTCCTATATTTAATGTTGTAGACTTGGTGTAGTATAAGGGCACACTTCCAGAGGAATTCAGTAGAGTCTCAGACGTCTCTCAAGCACTTTGAGACCTGCCCTTATGACCTGCAACCATGCCACAAGCCGAGAAGGTATTGGATTCAAGAATTCTCAAGAAGACAAGACACAACACCTATATGGAACATTTAGTCAAATTGTAGCAACTTCCAGCATCTGAGGCTACTTGGGTACCTAAAGTAGACTTCTCTAAGTTGCCTCAAGGAGTCACTTGACTTCTTTGTCATTGGGGGAGTATGGTGCAGGAGCACCTAGCTTTGAACCAATTTGTTGATGTATTTTAAAATTTTGGAGTGATTGCCCTTATTTTGGATCAATGTTTGAATAATGGACTGTTTAGAGATCCACATGTGTGTTTGGTAGACATTTCAAGGGTGATTGTCACCAAGGTTTTTTGGTTTTCTCAAATTTGGCCAATGAGCCCTTGTAAGCCTAAAATGGCATTATTTTGCATTTTTATGAAAAACGTCTTGTAAAGCCTCCTTAGAAATTTAGTCATGTAATTTTGATGTTAGGGAATCATCCTAGGAGGTTTAGTATGAGTAAAAATGCATAAAAAGGCAAAAATACAAATTTGAGCAAAACTTGTCATTGTTGCTTGACAACTTTTTGCAACTTTTTGAGCAACTTTGCATTTTTGAGCAAATCGGTGGTTAGGAATCCGATGAGGAGTTGGTTATGACAAAGATGGCATATAAAATTATTTTTGAATGATTGTAAACAAGTTGGAAAATCCAAGAGCAAGTTTGAATCAAATTTGAAAACAATTTCCAGATTTTGCCTTATATTTTGTTCTTTTTGTAGCAGCAGTCCGTCCCAAATGGATTGATATTGTTACTGTTATTTCATGGTAGTTTAGTGGATGATATCATGTTTCTTAGGAAGTGTTTTTATCTTCTCTTAGTGCAGATTTGAATTGTATTTGTAATTTAACTCTTATTGCACTACTCTCGGTCTGAGCAAGGGTTCAAGAAGCCCAATCATGGTTCCAACTTGAAATCCCTTTGAGTTTTCTCAATGACCCTTGGGATTCAAGTCATGAAACCCTTGTATAGTGTAAATACTTGTTGGAATGGCTTGGAGGTTGTTTGGAAGCCACTTTCTATCATTTCCTAGGTGAGCTCTACCATAGCCTGACTAGGAATATGACTGTCAATTTCGTCTTTACTTGCAGGGATGAGTTGATGTGAATATGTGAAGTGTTTGGCATGGAAGTGTGATGAATAGAAAAGTCTCAATGAAGAGGTGGAGGTGTGACAGAGTGGAGAGAGCAACAAACCCCATTGGAGAAGACTGTTAACTCTAAAACCCTTAAAAGTGCCATTTTTGGGATCCATACTAGTACATACATACCAACCAACCTACCCTAGTGGATCAAAAAGTTTGTCCAAAAGGGTACTCAAATAACTAGAGGTGTTGGGGGGTTATTTGAAATTTTTCTGAGCATTTTCCCAAAAACCGACAAGGTAGGGCTAATTGAGGCTCTAGGCCTACTAGGTCTAGAAAATATGAAGAAGAGGGAGTGATGAGAAAATAGTGTGAGGCCAGTTGAAGAACCACTTCAATGGAGTTGAAACACATATGAGACACCCCCTAAAACCCCTACAACTATATGATGGAGGTTGGATGATCTAATGGTTGGATTTACTCTAGTGAATCCTTGCCATTCTTGAGAGCAACTGCAGAAAACAAATTGATAGGGAGAACTCCAAGGGAGTTAGATTGTTTGACTTGTTAGATGGACAAGAAAAGAGTGTGGTAAGCCCACTAAAACATATTTTACCTACCTATTGAGAAAGGTGTAACACTCTTTTGAGAGATTCTCCCCATCAAAGTGGTTTTCAGAGCTTGCTAATATTTGGGAAGAAGCCAGTTCATGTCAGAGACTGAGTCAGTAGGATAAAATAGCCTCTGGATGGTGACTAATGCAGAGTTAGCCAAAAAGGTAGAAGATCAAAAGGAAGAGAATAGACTCCTCAGGGTAAGTCTGCAACAGTTAGAGAACAAACTAGACATAGTTGAAGAAAAGGCTGAGAAGGTAACAATCAAGATCAATGAAGGGAAGGGTAAATAAGTACTAGAAGAGGATGGCACACTTGAACCAAATCCTATTCTACCTGAAGAACCTTTCCTTAGAGCCATCAAAGCCTTAGGAGGGAAGTCCCTAGAGGGAGTGCCACTTTTTTGTGGAAAAATGGAACCAAAAGTGGCCATGGAATGGATTGAAGGATTGGAGAATCACTTTGAATGTGATGGGATTAGTGAAGCACAAAAGGTGAAGGTAGCCAAATATAGATTGAGAGGAGAAACCTTGACTTGGTGGAAGTTCATCTAATAGGAGAGACAAAAGGAGGGTAAGAACCCAATAGCCACTTGGAAAGGAATGCTAGCCAAGGTGAGAGAAGCCTATATCCCCGAAGACTATGAAATTCAATTACACAAGAGGAGACAAAACTCGAGACATAGAGAACTAGATGTGAGCAACTACACTGAGGAATTTCGGATGTTGTGTCTAAGATCTAAGGTGGTGGAAGATGAAAGCATCAAGGTAGCCAGGTATTTGAATGGTTTGAGATGGAATATACAAGAAGAGTCAAGTTTGTTGTGTCCTAGTACTATTCATAAGTGCTATCAATTGGCACTCAAGGTGGAAGAGACGAGTAAAAAGAAACCAGAGAAAAGCAACAAAGGTAGAGGTAGGGGAAGAGATGATAGATTTCATTGAGGTAGCTATAGTGGAAGAAGTGTAGACCAAAGGTTCCAAGGAGAATCCAAGTTGGTAGAGTAGAATGGGGATTCCAATAGCAAGAACAACTATAGAGGAAGAGGATCGAGAAACTCTAGTAGAGGAAGGTCTAGTAGATCAGGAAGAGCATCCTATTTCACCACAATGAAGTGCTACAATTGCCGTCAACTTGGACACCTAGCCTATAGATGTCCTGAGACGTTTTCTTCATCCTAAGGACATAAGAGGAGAGTAAGTTATATTCAAGAAGATGAAGAAAATGTGAAGGCATCAGAAGTGACTTTACATTTTGAGGTTGGAGAGAAGCTCATGATGAGAAGAGTCTTGATTAAAGAACTGGTTAAGGAGGAACCTAACCAAAGAAGATCCTTGTTTAGGATAAAGTGCAAGATTATGGGTAAAGTGTGCAGAGTGGTGGTGGATTCAGGTTCCACTAATAACATAGTGTCAAAAGGAGCAGGTAAGTAAGCTCAACGTACAAAGAATCCCACATAGTGATCCTTATAGGGTTACTTGGCTCAACAAGGGGCAACATGTACTGGTGAATGAACAAACTTGGGTGGAGTTCACTATAGGAGGCTACAAGGACAAAATATTGTGTGACATCTTGCCAATGGATGCTTGCCACCTACTCCTAGGTAGGCCTTGGCAATTTGACAGGAAAGCAATACACCAATTGGGAAAAGAATGCCTATACTTTTCAAAAAGATGGGATTACCTATAAAATCCAGTGTATAGGAGATCAAGAAGAGTGCAGGTCTAAAGGTCCCAATGTACTGCTAGTTGGTGAGAAGGAGTTCCTTAACTCTCTCAAGGAAGGAGAAGGAGTGGGGTTTGCACTTGTAGTAAAACCAAAAGAAGAAAGCAAGGATAAGAAAGTATGCATCCTCAATGAAGTGCAACAGATTCTAAATCAATTTAAGGATATTATCAGTGATGGAGCACCTGCAACCTTGCATCCTCAACGTGCCATAATTCACCAAATTGAATTCATACCCAGAGCCTCATTGCCTAATAAGGCAACTTATAAAATGACACCGAAGCAGAATAAAGAGGTAGCTAAAAAAATACAAGAACTCTTTGATAATGGTCTGATAAGGAAGAGCCTCAACCCATGTGCATTTCCCACCATTTTGGCCCCAAAGAAGGGAGGTACTTGGAGACTTTGCACTGATTCTAGAGCTATTAACCGGATTACAATCAGGTATAGGTTTCCCATTCCAAGAATTGAAGATTTGATGGATTGTTTAGGAGGTGCTAAGTACTTTAGCAAGATAGACCTGAAGAGTGGTTACCACCAAATCATACTCAAGGAGGGAGATGAATGGAAGACAACATTCAAGACCACACAACGACTTTATGAATGGCTTGTTATGCCATTTGGACTCACAAATGCCCCTAGCACATTCATGAGACTCATGAATGAAGTACTCAAAGATTATATTGGTAATTTTTTTTTGTTTATTTAGATGACATCTTGATTTTTAGCAAGTTTAAAGATGAACATCTTAAGCATATAGAGATTGTATTGAAGAAATTATGTGATGAGCAACTAACTATGAATTTGGAGAAATGCGAGTTCATGAAACAAGAGGTTATATATATTGGGTTTGGAATCTCAAGTGGTTATTTGAAGATGGATACCTCTAAGGTGGAAGCCATAATCAGTTGACCTACATCTAAGACAACAAGTGTAGTGAGGAGTTTTCATGGCTTGGCATAATTTAATAGGAAGTTCATCAGAGGGTTTAGTGAGATATGTGCGCCTATGCTTGACACAATCAAAGGAGGTGTGGAGACTAATTTTCAATGGACAAAATAAGAATAAAAATGATTTGATCTCTTAAAGACAAAGGTGGCTACTGAACTAGTACTAGTTCTTCCAAGCTTTGACAAGCTCTTCACCATAGAATGTGATGCAAGCAACATAGCAGTTGGAGCAGTCTTAAGTCAAGACAATAGAACGATTGCATTTTTCAGTGAGAAGCTCAATGATGCCAAGAAAAGGTATTATTCTTATGATTTGGAGTTATATGCACTTGTTCAGTCACTTAGGAAATGGAGGCATTATTTGTTTCCTAAAGAATTTGTGGTTTATACTGATAACCAAGCTCTTAGTTTCCTCAATTCACAAGAAAATGTGAATCATAGGCATATCAAATGGGTAGAGTATTTGCAGTCATATACTTTTGCCATTAAACATAAGAAAAGTCAATGCAATAGAGTTGCTGATGCATTAAGTAGAAGGTTGCTAACAGTTCAAGAAGTGCAGCTCAAGAGAATTGGAGTGGATAGTTTCAAGGGGTTATACCAAGATTATGAAGACTTTGCTGCTATCTACAAGGTTTTTCAAGAGTTTAGAATTCATTTTAATGGGTAATATGCAGATTTTAGCTTACAAGATGGTCTTTTGTTTAAAGGAGGATACCTTTGTGTACCTAGGGGGTCCATGAGAGAAAATTTGATGCAAGATAAGCACAATGGTTTCTTAAGTGGACATTTTTGATTGAATAAGAATTTGGAACTCGTCCAAAGATTCTACTATTGGCCAAAGATGCAAAGGGATATCATAAAATATGTGGAGCAATTTGTTGTTTGTCAAAGAGCCAAGAGTACTTCTTCTAATGTTGGTCTTTATCATCCTTTACCTAACCCTAATCGGCCATGGGAGTGTGTAAGTATGGATTTTGTTGTTGGTTTACCCAAGACCAAATCAGGATTTGATAGCATCTATTTTATGGTAGATAGATTTAGCAAAATGGCCCATTTTATTCCATTTAAGGTGACTCATGATGCTAGTCAGATTGATCACTTGTTTTTTAAGGAAGTCATTAAGATTCATGGCTTACCTATTAGTACAGTATCAGATAGAGATGCAAAATTTATTGGTCATTTTTGGAAGACTTTATGGCAAAGATTGGCTACTAACTTGTCTCTCAGTCCAGCCTACCATTCCCAAATAGATGGACAAACAAAGGTGGTCAATAGAACACTTGAAAACCTTTTTAGGTGTTTGACAAAGGGGTATGGACAAACTTGGGATTAGATCATCCATCAAGTTGAGTTTGCTTATAATGACAATGTGAATAGATCAATTGGTAAGAGCCCTTTTGAGGTAGTTTATGGCCTTCATCCCATAGGTGTTTTGGAGCTCAAAGATATTGGGAAGATGGGACAATAGAGTGGACATGCTATGGACATGGCTCAATCCATGCAAGAAATTCATGAGCAGGTATGGAAATCCCTACTAGACACCTCTCAAAGGATCAAAGATAAAGTAGATGAAAAGAGAAAGGATATATAATTTTTTGTTGGGGACTTGGTCATGGTTCATTTGAAAAAGGTAAGGCTTCAGAAAGTTGTCCCTAGTAAACTTCAGATGAGGAGGATTGGACCTTGTAAGGTCTTGGCTAAGTATGGAAACAATGCCTACAAACTTGACCTACCCGTAGACATGGCTTTATCTCTTATATTTAATGTTGCAGACTTGGTGCAGTATAAGGGTGCACTTCCAGAGGAATTTAGTAGAGTCTCAGAGGTCTCTCAAGCACTTTCAGACCTGCCCTTACCGCCTGCAACCATGCCACAAGACGAGAAGGTATTGGATTCAAGAATTCATAAGAAGACAAGGCACGCCGCCTATATGGAACATTTAGTCAAATGTCAGCAACTTCCAACATCTGAGGCTACTTGGGTACCTAAATTAGACTTCTCTAAGTTGCCTCAAGTAGTCACTTGACTTCTTTCTCATTGGGGGAGTATGATGTAGGAGCACCTAGCTTTTAACTAGTTTGTTGATGCATTTTCAAATTTTGGAGTGATTGTCCTTATTTTGGATCAATGTTTGAATAATGGAGTGTTTATAGGTCCACATGTGTGTTTGGTAGACATTTCAAGGGTGATTGTCACCAACGTTTGTTGGTTTTCTCAGATTTGGCCAATGAGCCCTTGTAAGCCTAAAATGGCATTATTTTGCATTATGATGAAAAACATCTTGTAAAGCCTCATTAGGAATTTAGTAATATCATTTTGATGTTAGGGAATCATCCTAGGAGGTTTAGTATGAGTAGAAATGCATAAAAGGCAAAAATGCAAATTTGAGCAAAAGTTGTCATTATTGCTTGACAACTTTTTGCAACTTTTTGAGCAGCTTTGCATTTTTGAGAAAATCGGTGGTTAGGTAACCGATGAGGAGTTGGTTATGAACAAGATGGATTCTAAAATACTTTTTGAATTATTGTAAATGAGTTGGAAAATCCAAGAGCAAGTTTGAATCAAATTTGAAGACAATTTCCTGGTTTTGCCTTATATTTTTTTATTTTGTAGCAGCAGTCCGTACCAAATGGATTGATCTTGTTAATGTTATTTCATGGTAGTTTAGTGGATGATATTGTGTTTCTTAGGAAGTGTTTGTATCTTCTCTTAGTGCAATTTTGAATTATATTTGTAGTTTAACTCTTATTGCACTGCTCTCGGTCTAAGCAAGGGTTCAAGAAGCCCAATCATGGTTCCAACTTGAAATCCATTTGAGTTTTCTCAATGAACCTTGGGATTCAAGTCATGGAACCCTTGTACAGTGTACATACTTTTTGGAATGTCTTGGAGGTTTTTTGGAAGCCACTTGCTATTATTTCCTAGGCGAAATCTACCATAGCCCGACTAGGAATATGAATGTCAATTTTGTGTTTACTTGCAGGGATGAGCAGATGTGAATGTTCCAAGTGTTTGGAATGGAAGTGTGATGAATAGTAGAGTCTCAATGAAGAGGTGGAGGTGTGACAGAGTGGAGAGAGAAACAAACCCCATTGGAGAAGACCGTTAACTCTAAAACCCTCAAAAGTGCCATTTTTGGGATTCGTACCAATACGAACAGACCAACCAGCCTACACTAGTGGATCCAAAAGTTTTTCCAAAAGGGCACTTGGATAACCAAAAGTGTTGGGAGGTTCTTTGAATTTTTTCTGAGCATTTTCCTAAAAACCGGTAAGGTAGGGCTAATTAGGGCTCTATGGGTACTAGGCCTAGAAAACAGGAAGAAGAGGGAGCGATGGGAAAATAGTGAGAAGCCAATTGAAGAACCACTTGAATGGAGTTAAAAAACCTATAATATACCCCCTAAAACCCCTGCAAGTATATGATGGAGGTTAGATGATCTAATGGTTGGATTTACTCTAGTGAATCCTAGCCATGCTTGAGCGCAACTGCAGAAAAAAAATTGATAGGGAGCACTCCAAGGGAGTTTGATTGTTTGACTTGTTAGATGGAAAAGTGAAGAGTGTGGGAAGCACACTAAAACATCCTTCACCTACCTATTGAGAAAGGTGTAATGCTCTTTTGAGAGATTCTCCCCATCAAAAGAGAAGGCCATAAATTAATAATTCTATAGACTAAATCATGATGAAGATAAAAGTCATTTTTTATCATGTCTTGTCTATAAATTATGATATGGGAGGTTTTTGAACAATGGGTCAAATTTTTATACATAAAGAAGGGTAGGAACCCTCAGAGCAATGATGGGCATGTAGGGCTACAAGGAACTATGACTTGAGCCCAAAGATCTGGTTAGAGACATTGGATCACTAACAATATTCCAAATTGGAGGCATTAAAATCACTTGCACATTTTTATGTAGGGTTCAAATGCCATTATTGGCCCCATAAATAACACAAACACCATTTCCATTACAATTATCGTTGTCCTTTCTATCTCCATTACCAAATATCACTTTATTTCCATCACCATCACTAGATAGGGTTTGGGAGAAGTGGAATACAAAGTGCATAAAGTAGGGGGAGGGTTCCAAAAATGAGGAAAAACACATGTTAATAAAATATGGATTGGGTCCAAGACTTAAAGGTTGTAAATCTTCATCACATGGTTATGATCTCACTATTCCATTATGATATATAGATGTTAACATCATTGGTTGAGATAGACACGAACACCTTTAATATTTCGACTAGTGATACTGTCGTGATTTTAAATGATGTATGGAGGATGATTAACCTCCCTGTTAGGGTTAGCTATGTAGAGATTCCACAAACCACCTAGTAGGAGGTTCAAAACTCATATTAGCAATGCACCAATCATGCTAGATGTACATAAAACAAGTTCTTGTAAAATGAGATTGCACTTGTCAATGCATTCCATGGGTGCAAGCGGTCGTTATTGTTTATGGGTACCATAATATTTTTAAATGGTAAGTTTTCCATTATTTTATATGACCTCATTCAAATTTATTCAGACATCAAAGAACACCAAAGGCTCTTTGTTTTGGGTAGATGCATGTTGTTTATATGTATGATGATTTAAATATATTTATTGATAGATGGATGTGCAATAAGGCCATGCCTCTCCTTAAAAATCGGTAATATGAACATTTACACATGGATTAACATCATTACCATTAGTAGAGGCAATATGAATGACACTAATATTCCACTATGACACTAGTATTGTTGGGTGGTGGAGGGAGAGAAGGATCCTTACAATATTTAGATATAATTTTAATAGACTCACTCCAAATAACATTACATGGATTTCCTATAGAAAACTAGATGATGATGTAGATGATTGATTCTAGTTAGGCCATATCAAGTGGTCTAGATGGCTTGTTGCACTAGTACATTTGGAGTAGTTTTTCGATGATCATTCGTCGGAACTCAGACAAGTAAATGTCTAAATTCTGATGTATTTGTTCGTCACTATTTTTTCGTTGGTGATTCCGACGATGAGATTCACGTTGAAATTCAAACGACACCACGTTAGAACTTTGTACACACCTGCGACATGTTTTTTTGATGAGGAGACGTCAAAATTCTGACCTCGTTGCATCCTTTATCGCCGTAAGCTTTTGCCGATGACCCTTTATTTATCGTCGTAACCTTTGCCGATGCATTTTACTTTGGTAGTGTCCATCAGGATAAGTCTTACCGAAAGGTTCATCGGCTATCGTCAAGACATGATTTCTCCATTGCCACTAGTGTATGTTCTGTTAATGGACCATCTTCAAGGAGATGTCAGAATTTTGATGATTACGACAACGGACGAGGCTACATCCTACTACATTTTTGTCATCACAGGTATGGAAACATCATCGGTTGTCTTGTGGTGTTCATTGGAATTCTGACATTCCCCAACATTTAAAAAAAAAAATCTCGACTGATTTTGTCTACACCGATGATCCTTTATCGCTGTAACCTTTGCTAATGCATTTTACTTTTTGCCAATGTCCATCAGGATAAGTCTTATTGATAGCCTCATCGTCTATCGACAAGACAAGATTTCTCCATTGCTGCTAGTGTGTGTTCTGTTGATGGACTTAAATGGTGTATGTGTTAGGCTTTCAAGCAGATCCGAAGCAAATATGAACTAACAATTATATGCAGATTTAAATACAAAAGATAAAGAAATAAAATAGGACACAAATAACGCAGAGATTTAACGTGGTTCACCCAGAATGGGTTACGTCCACCATACATAGCCGTCCAATCTTTCTTATTATCCAGCAAAAATAGTACATCAACCTTACAATGCCTTAAGCATCCCAGCCGCTTATAACATGCATTTTTAGGGCAACAAACAAAGTTGGCCTTTTTTAGGGTTTTATTACAATGTCGGTTTTCATCAACAAAAAATGGCAAAAAATATTTTCTTGGGGGCTGCCGCCCTCGAACCCCTGCTTTCTCAGGGGCTGCCACCCCCGAACCCCTGCCCGGGGCCCGACCCGGCCTCGGACGAGTGTACAGTACTTTGCTGATCAGTCGCCACATTTCAACAATCTCCCACTTGGAGACTGATCAGGCTCCACACCGAACAATCTCCCACTTGGAGACTGATACTACACGACACCACTGTACATGCAACATCCGCTGGATAAAACACTAGGACTTGACTGGTATAAATTCCACAATTATTAATCAAGAAGACCAACAGAAACTGATGAAGAAATCAGCTTCTCCTGTGGAACTGCCTTTGTGAACATATCGGCAGGATTCTCACTTGTGTGAATCTTCTTAAGCCGTAACTGACCCTCCTCCAAAATAGTCCGGATGAAGTGGTACCTGAGCTGAATGTGCTTTGTCCTTGAATGAAAAGCAGAGTTCTTCGCAAGATGAATGGCACTCTGGCTATCAGTATACAATGGGCTATCCTCTTGTGTCTGACCCAATTCCTTCAGAAAACATTGCAACCAAATCATCTCGTTGCTGGCTTCTGTAGCAGCAACATACTCAGCTTCAGTGGTTGAAAGTGCAACAACCTTTTGTAGCCTAGAAATCCAACTGACTGCAATTCCCCCTATAGTAAAAACATACCCTGTAGTACTCCTCCGTGAATCAATATCACCCGCCAGATCAGAGTCAACAAATCCACTTAGAGCAGCATTAGATCCTTTGAAACATAATGCCTTCGTAGTAGTTCCTTTCAAATACCGAAGAATCCATTTCACAGCATTCCAATGTTCCATACCCGGATTACTCATAAACCTGCTCACAACTCCCACTGCATGTGCAATATCTGGCCTTGTGCATACCATTGCATACATCAGACTGCCAATAGCTGATAAATACGGGATGTTAGACATTTTATTAACCTCTTCCTGTGCCTTTGGACACATCTCCTTAGTCAATTTGAAATGACTAGCCAAAGGTGTACTAACTGCTTTTGCATCCTACATGTTAAATCTTTTCAACACTTTCTTTATATACTCACTTTGGGACAAATTCAAGGTTCTATTTTTCCTGTCCCGTGTAATCCTCATACCGAGAATTTGCTTAGCTGCACCCAAATCCTTCATAGCAAATGACCTGGCTAATTTCTGTTTAAGATCATTTATATGTTGCATGTTAGACCCAGCAACAAGCATGTCATCAACATAAAGCAACAGGATAATATAACTGCCATTATCAAATCTCTTAAAATATACACAATGATCAGAATGACATCTATGATAACCGTGTTCAGCCATGAAACTATCAAATTTTAAATACCATTGTCGGGGTGCTTGCTTTAGGCCATACAGACTTTTCTTCAACCTGCACACCAAGTTCTCCTTACCTTTGACCTCATATCCCTGTGGTTGCAACATGTAAATTTCCTCCTCCAAATCTCCATGGAGAAAAGCTATTTTGACATCTAATTGTTCAAGATGTAAATCATCTGTAGCCACAAGACTAAGTACAGTTCTAATTGAAGTCATTTTTACAACTGGAGAAAATATTTCATCATAATCTATACCCTTTTACTGTGCAAAACCTTTTACCACAAGTTTGGCCTTATATCTTTTCTGACCTCCTTCCTCCTCCTTCAACCGATAAACCCATTTGTTAGGCAAGGCTCTTTTTTCTGCAGGTAAAGGGACTAAGTCCCAAGTCTTATTTTTCATCAAGGAGTCCATCTCCTCTTTCATGCCTAGTTGCCACTGTTGTTTGGCATCCACCTGCATTGCTTCTTCATATTCTTCTGGTTCACCAGAATCTGTTAATAAAATAGAATACAAAGAAGGATAAAATCTTTTAGGGGGTCTACCTGTCCTCATAGAACGTCTAACACTTGCAGGAGTTTGTGGGACAATCTGTTGTTGCTGAGCATCAGGTACCTGTGGCATTTCATTTTCAGGAATCTCATCTAACACCACATATTGTTGTTTGTCCTGTTCATGCTTCTTTTCCTGCATTTGTTCTTTATACATAACCTTCTCATTGAATATAACATCTCTACTTCTAATTATTTTCTTATTTTCAAGATCCCATAACTGATAGCCATATTCATCTATCCCATATCCAATGAAGGTACATTTATGAGATTTAGCATCAAGCTTGGTTCTGTTTTCTTTATCAACATGGACAAAAGCTTCGCAACCAAAAGTTTTTAGAAAAGAATAATTTACCTTTTTACCAGTCCATGCCTCCTCTGGAATACCACCATCCAAAGGGGTTGAAGGTCCTCTATTTATCAAATAGACAGCAGTATGTACAGCATCTGCCCAAAAATGTAAGGGCAATCCAGCATGCAATCTCATGCTCCTCGCACGTTCCATGATGGTCCTATTCATTCTCTCTGACACACCATTTTCCTGTGGAGTTCCTGGAACTGTCTTCTGCTTTCGAATCCCATTTAAGGAACAGTAATCTTCAAATGCTTTGCTGCAATACTCACCTCCATTATCCGATCTGAGACACTTCAACCTTTTTCCTGTCTCATTCTCAACCAAAGCTTTCCATTTCTTAAAAGTTTCAAAAACATCTGATTTTTGTTTTAGGAAATATACCCATGTTTTTCTGGTTGAGTCATCAATAAAAATAACATAATAACAAGAGCCACCAAGAGATGATACCCGAGCCGGTCCCCATACATCTGAATGTACAAGCTCTAACTTCTCACTCTTCTTCTCTTTCCCAACCTTGAGAAATCTAACTCTTTTCTGTTTACCATAAACACAGTTCTCACAGAACTCTAAATCAATCTTCTTTAGTCCTGGCAATAGATTTTTGGAGTGAAGGATTTTCATCCCTTTCTCACTCATGTGCCCAAGCCTATGGTGCCACATTATCTAATCTGTTCTTGCAACATTTATTTTTGTTGTCCCTGCAGTAACTTTATCTGTAGCAGCTAAGGTAGAGTAAGTGTTACCAGTACACAGATATAATGTGCCTACCTTCGCACCTTTAGCTACTACTAATGATCCTTTAGTGACCTTCCACATACTGTCTGAGAAGGTAACTATGCAACCTTCACTACCTAGTTGCCCTGCAGAAATTAAATTTCTCCTTAAATTAGGAACATGTCTTACCTCCTGCAGAAACCAGTCATTACCATTCTGCAACTTGATCTTTATCTTTCCTTTTCCAACAATTTGACAAGGCTCATCATCACTCAAATATACCTGTCCAAAATCACCTTGAACATAATCTAGAAAATATTTTCTATGGGGTGTAGCATGAAATGAAGCCCCAGAATCTATTACCCAGGAATAATTAACATTATCCAAACATAAGATTAAAGCATCTTGTAAAGTATTACTTGCAATATTAGCTTCCTTACTGTCATTTTCATTTTTGTCTCCTTTGTTTTTCCGAGACCAACAATCTTTCTTTAGATAACCAGGCTTTCCACAGTACCAGCAATCTTTCTTTCCTCTAGATTGAGAGCGTCCTTTCTTTGACTTCCCTCGTGACTTCTCATTCCCAGGGCCTTTTCCTCTTTCCTTTGATCTTCCTCTGTTCTCCACATTCAAAACACTACCCGATGATGTTGGAGTCTCACCTGTGCTTTTCCTTCGCATTTCCTCGCTTAGGATAACACCAACAATATCATCAAATACCAAAGTATTTTTACCAGAGACAGAGTTACTTATAGCCATAACCAAGCTATTCCAGCTTTCTGGCAAAGAACATAAAATCAAGAGAGCCCTAACTTCTTCTGCAAAGGTAATTTTTACCGAAGACAATTGACTGGTAATTGTATTAAATTCATTTAAGTGCTCTGCTACAGATCCTCCCTCACTCATTTTCAAATTAAACAAACGCTTCATAAGAAATACCTTATTCGAAGTCGAGGGTTTCTCATACAGCTTAGCCAATGTTGCCATCAAATCTACAGTCATTTTTGCTTCTATTATATTGAATGCTACAGACGCCGCAAGGGACAATCGAATGGATCCCAGTGCCTTTCTATCTAAAATGTCCCACTCTTCATCTGATATTGTGGTTGGTTTCTTTGCCTTTCCTTCCAATGGCCGCCACAAATCCTTTTGATACAGATAATCCTCCATCTGCATTTTCCATAACTGATAATTCTGGTCGTTAAAATTTTCGACCTTGAATTTGGAATCCTCCATTGCTCCCACTCAAATCTGAAAGTCCTGCCAATTTACAGAAAACCTCGCTCTGATACCAATTGTTAGGGTTTCAAGTAGATCCGAAGCAAATATGAACTAACAATTATATGCAGATTTAAATACAAAAGATAAAGAAATAAAATAGGACACAGATAACACATAGATTTAACGTGGTTCACCCAGAATGGGTTACGTCCACCATACACAGCCGTCCAATCTTTCTTATTATCCAGCAAAAACAGTACATCAACCTTACAATGCCTTAAGCATCCCAGCCGCTTATAACATGCGTTTTTAGGGCAACAAACAAAGTTGGCCTTTTTTAGGGTTTTATTACAATGTCGGTTTTCATCAACAAAAAACGGCAAAAAAAAATTTCTCGGGGGCTACCGCCCCCGAACCCCCGTTTTTTCAGGGGCTGCCACCCCCGAACCCCTGCCCAGGGCCCGGCCCCGCCTCGGACCCCCGCGAGGATACGTGCTGAGTGTACAGTACTTTGCTGATTAGTTGCCACATTTCAACAATCTCCCACTTGGAGACTGATCAGGCTCCACACCGAACAATCTCCCACTTAAGACTGATCAGGCTCCACACCGAACAATCTCCCACTTGGAGACTGATACTACACGACACCACTGTACATGCAACATCCGCTGGATAAAACACTAGGACTTGACTGGTATAAATTCCACAATTATTAATCAAGAAGACCAACAGAAACTGATGAAGAAATCAGCTTCTCCTGTGGAACTGCCTTTGTGAACATATTGGCAGGATTCTCACTTGTGTGAATCTTCTTAAGCCGTAACTGACCCTCCTCCAAAATAGTCCGGATGAAGTGGACCCTGGCGAGGATACGTGTTGAGTGTATAGTACTTTTCTGATCAGTCGCCACATTTCAACAGTATGCTATCCTGATCACATGATTCTACTTGTTGATGTTATCATGGGTTGACTTTTGCATATTACAAATGATTAATATCAACATCATTAATATCAGTGAGCTTACAAAGGATTAAGCATAGTAGGTACTTCATTATTAGGAAGATAAGATGAAATAGCTACAAGAATGCATGAGAAGACTTATCATAAGGAATCATAATAGTGTTTAAAAAAATCATTCTCACGTGTGGAGAGGTTGTTGATGTTGATTTGAAGGTTGATCTATGTGAAAATAAACTACTGCAATAAAAATTCAACGTCTTCCTTGCATTTCATGAGTGAAATCTGAAGCATATTGTGATTTTATTTCTTCATATTGATCTGAAACCATTGGAAAGTGTTTGGTGGATGTTCTGAGAATAATTTAAATTCATTTTGAAGGTTTAATCAATCATTTTGTGCACCAAAACGTTGATTGTCCTGAAGGTTGTTATTTGATAGTTTTTATTGGATTTTGGGGTTTATTATGGATGAATGGCCCATTCCACTTTTTGTTTCTAATGTGGCTTGTCTAATGGGTCCAATATCTTGTAAAATAATAGATACTAACCATATGTTTGCAGGAGAAGCATGAATGTTTGAATGGTGATCACCAAATGAGCAAGTTGTGTGTTGTGTGAGTAGGGGGTGCATGGTACCATGTATATGATCTGAAGATTTTCCTTAATGAGAGTATGTTTTTCTGATGAAATGTGTTAAGATATGTTTAATTCAAGGTGAGAGAACCCTTTTTTTGGTTTGGAAGTGTTTGTGGGGTTTATTCTGAGAAGGCCCTAATTTTTGTTCCTAGAAAGGAGGGTTTGTGTTTTGGGGTAACAAATGAGCATGGATATTTGAATGGGAATGAAAATAATTTGTTTTGGAAGGTACCTCAAGAGTTTTTTTGGGTTTTGAGTCTTGGTTGTAAGTTTTGTGGGTACTTTCTTTGTAGAAGTGGCCTAATTAGGCCTAGTTTTGGGGTAAAAGTCATCATTCCGTATATTTGGTCCAAAGGAGTACTGTGAGTATTTTTTATATATTGTATAAATATGAAAAGGGTATCTGAATATGTGATTATTTTTCCAAGTTTTTTGGGAATTTTGGAAGTTAAGTCCAAAAAATAGAGGTTGGAGACCTAATTGAGGAAATAAGCCTAGTTGGTACCTAGTTTGGGGTTTGGGTACAAACCAGACATTTGGGAGTTTTAATTCTATTGAATCATGTTTTTTGGGGTATTAGAAGACCTTAGGAAGTGACAAACCAAGTCGGGAAGGTTGAAGTCAAGTTTTGGTCCCTGGAGAAGACTTAGTGTTGAAGGGTAGGTTGGTAATCCTGTGGGTTAAAGTTTAAAATCAGTTGATAATTGTGTGAAGACCCATCCACCTAAGAAGGACCTTGGAGAAATCCAAGGGGAATGAGGCTCAGACCAGGACCCCGGTAGAATCAGAATCAGGATCCAGGGGTTTTAATGAATAATCAATAACTTAGTTTAACAATCAGTTTCCAGCAGTTTCACCTCCTTTTATGCATGCCCTTTCTTCAAATTTGACCCAAATTAAACTCAAAATGAACAATGACTGAACAAAATGAGGTAGTGTGTCTATTCTAAAACAAAATGAACAAATGTTAAGGAATGAACAAAGAAAGTATGTCTATTCTAGAACAAAATAAACTCACCAAACCAATGAGGCATGCATTCACTTATAATGGGGAACTGTCTCGTAGAAGCATGTTCACAACCTAAAACACTGAATATGTAACCTGCAAACAAGATTCTTAGCTTCAATAAGATTAACAGTGGAGCATAATGAAATATTGAAAAGTGCGTTACCTTATTGAGCTTCTCTTTCTTTTAAGTATAGTTTAATATTCTCTACTTAATAGGGCCAACCACATGAAGGTGGAAGCTCATTTGCATCCCCCCCCCCAATATCACTCTAAATTCCCCGTTGACGTCTAACATTCTTTCATATAACATTCATTCATTATCACGTAACATTCATTATCACGTAACATTCATTAACACATAATATTCATTAACATGTAACATTCATCTATATTCATTAACACATATCATTCATTAACATTCATTAACAAGTAACATTCATCAACATTCATTAACACATATCATTCATTAACATGCATTAACACATAAAATCTAGTTGTTAACATATAATAAGATTACAATCATTTTTTTCTTTCTTTTTGAACCTTGGAGGTAAAGACTAAGTGGACAATCATTGTCTTCACCATTTGTCCCCTCTTCAGTTCTTCTGCCCTCTGCTCGTGATCTAGTTAATGTATGTATAGTCTTGTACTCACGATGAGGATGCGTATGCAAAGGGGGGTCCACTGCAATAAAAAAGAAATGGGTTAAATTCATGAGTTTTTTATTATTGTTACAAGTATTTCATTAATTAAAAGAAAATTATAGGGGTGCTCTTTAGCCAATGGGGCCACATCATCTTCCTGATCATTTTGTCTAGCCTCATCCTCAACATCCTGAACACCCTCTAAATCCTCTAGAGTTGAAACACGAAAGGTTACATTAATCAATACACCAATTGCAATTAAATTCGTTTAAAAGAATACCGGTGGTCCTCTTTACTTGGTGGGGCCCCATCATGTTCCCGATGTTGTCTACCTGGATCATGTTCAACTTGCTCACCATGGTCTACATGCTCTAAAATAAAAACAAAAAAGGTTACATTAATTACTACACCAATTTCAATTAAAGATGTTTAATTGTAATAATCATTACATGCTCATCCTCAACATCCTGAACACCCTCTAAATCCTCTGGAGTTGAGACATGAAAGGTTACATTAATCAATACACCAATTGCAATTAAATTCATTTAAAGGAATAATAGTGGTCGTCTTTACCTGGTGGGGCTCCATCATGTTCCTGATGTTGTCTACCTGGACCATACTCAACTTGCTCTCCACGGTCTACATGCTCTAAAATAAAAACAAAAAAGGTTACATTAATTACTACACCAATTTTAATTAAAGATGTTTAATTGTAATAATCATTACATAACAAAAAATTGTTTAGCCGTGAATACCTCCAATACTGGGATGCACACCACGACCTTCATCATCTACAGGTTGTGTTCCACCTAGTGCAGGTTGCATTCCAATGTCATGTGCATTGTTATGATTGCTTGATTATTTAGTATAAATATAGTCACATTATGTTGGAAATTAACATCGAATAGATTATTGCTCAAGTATTCAATTTTAAATAATTTTCATTTAGCTTATTTACATGATTGATGGATGCACTGGATTCTTCTATTTTCCCACTCAATCCTTTTAGACGTTTAGCCACGACTCTATAGCCCTCTCGGAAGACAATTTTCATGTCATCTTCTGTGGGCACTCTATTGAATTCAGAGCCCTGCATTGTTTGCTTAATATCATGAATTTTGCTTGTATTAATGATTAAAAAAATTATTTGCAATTTATTATTTTGATGCGATATTTCATTTATTGATACTTACAAGTCGTGCGACAACTTTCATATAACCACCAGAGCCGAGTTTGTGTTACTCGTGCTTTTTTAATCTTGCCTTAGTTGCCTTTGATGTGTCGAGTAGTCTATGAAAAGTTTGAAATATGTTAGATTATATAGATATAAAGATTAATTAGTACATAATTACATTCTTAATAGTATCACATACCTTCTTCTGCCCGGTAGTGTATTTCCTTTTTTCCTTTCAACTCTCTTCTTTGCATCTAAAATCAGGTCCTTCCACTCCCTCTCTAGAATCATGGGGGGACGCTCGTACTTTTTGTTCTTCTCTAAATGTGTCCTATACTGGTCCCTCACATACTTTAGATGTTTGCCAACTTGGTCAAGGAACTTGCTTTTCTCGAATGTGTCATTTCCGAACAACCCAACCAAATGGTTTATAAGCTCATCTTTTAAATTTTTTTCTTGATCATTCCACTGTTTACGTATGGTGGGCCCGAAGATCTCCAATGGAATATTATTAAGATTTTTATAAAAAAATATCATTTCTTGTAAACAAATCATGGGTTGATTAGTCCAAAACGAGTGATCAATAAGTAAATTGCAATTACTCTATATAGCATAATAATTTTAAAGTACCTGAAACCTTCTCTATCTTTATGGGAAGCAAATCTTCGGTTACCACCAATGTGACCAACAACGTTCCCGTACTAGCAATACGAGAAGATCTAGGAAATGCTTCTATGGTATCACCACTACTGGCCTCTGCATCCTCATGTAAATGTCTTGCTGCAGAAAATGAATCCACTATGAAATACCCCCAAGAAAGAACACTTCAAGGGATATAAACACATAACAAAAGAGAGAGCAAAAGAGGGATCTACCAACTTCGGGGTGAGTATGATGTGCACTACTGGATGTCTGCATGCTGCGTGTTGCCGACATTGCAGTTGGCAATATAGGTGGGGATGATGGGATTTGATGAGGCAGCGTTTGCATAGGAACATGAACATCACTTGAAGAATAATACATTAAATATACAAAACATTAAATATATGAGTAATAACACAGTGGTGCAAAAGTACCAAGAGCACAATGAGGAACTAGGACCAATTTTTTAAAGCAATAGCTTTAATGTATGGAACATGGACATCACTTGAACTACCTGGAGTACCCTGATCATGACCACCAGCTTGATGAGGAGGCAATATTTCCTGTAAAAACAACACGTACATATTTTAGTTCCTAACATAAAAGATTTAAACCATTTTTGAACTTATGTTATAATTAAAGATTTCATTACTACTTACTTGCATGTTTTGTGCTCTCTGCATCAATTGTTACAACCTCTTTTTTATTGCATCAGTTTGAGGGACTTGGTATGAAAACAATAATTTCTCTATTAACTTTTTTTTGGATCTTTCTCATCATTGCGACAGGGTCCGTGGAATATGAGATGTCATCATCACATAATAGTGAGTCCATTGCTATATTGTCATCAGGTAATGCAGGTGCCTTTCCCTGAACATCCATCTATGGCAAGAATACTAGTAACATTATCAAAATTACTCAAAAATTACTCGAAAACCCTTAAGAAAAGAACATAATAATATCACAGTTTGCTTCTATCTAATTTTTACAATGACAATGAGGTTTACCTGCTGAGTAGAAGGGCTAGGAGCTACATCCCTATCTGTGCTATGTGTCGGATGAATGTTGCCCTGTGACAAAGTTTAAATATAAAAAAAAAACATTAGCAAAATGAAACCAATAGACAACAAAAAAAATTAATAATAAAATGGTATATTAGAGTCATTAATTGAAGGTTGGTTTAAATGGTATATAGTATGTACCACTCCCATGATAGTAACTTTGTTTGTATCTATGCGATTCAAATTGTAATCGATTAGCAGCTCTTCCCCTGTACTTATTAATTCTATCACACATAGAAATACACAATCTCTTTTGTGTGCCTCAAATATGCAATTGGGTTGCTTATTAGTTGACCCATGTTGTGTACTATTTATAAAACCTACAATATTCCCTATTGCTTTTGGCCTTTCGTCAATGTACATAGCCACTCTTTTACTCTGATCATTATCTTTCCATTGTATGTAATTCGCCAAGAGTGCATACCTATGCATACATACTCCATCAATTCAACAACTTTGTTGTAATGGACGTTTATGCCGTCCATGGAAAATAGGCCCAAACCATGTAATGACGATGGTGCTATGCAATATATCCTCTCGTTAACACAAAAATCAGTGTTTATTGGAGGAAGTTCCTTGGGTACCCATTGTTTCTGTAGATGTTTGTACCTCAAGGGCACCACGATGTCGCCTATGCCCTCATCATCATAAGAACATGACCCCCCTTGAGCAAGAAAAAAATGCATGCGTTTATTGAATTTTCTCCTAATCTTTTTACCTCTAGTTGATCTTCCTCTTTTAGACCCACTACATGTCTCACTTTCATCTCCTCTTCTTGAATTTCCCTCCCTCGAGGAAGAAAAATCTGACAAATACCTATTTCGTGGTACTTGCACTCCATCAAATGAAGAAGTCATCCCTAAAGTTGATGTTGAGATTAAAATTTGAATAAGCCCAACTGGGGCTTCAAGTGTTGATAACTATATTAGATTTGTTGCATATAGGAGGGCCGAGAAGGTGGAATGAGCTATAACATGTGGTTTCGATGAGAAAAAAAATTCAAAGTTTTGACAAAATATTGTTGCTAAAACCTGGCTTATTATTAAAGAGAAAGAAAGCAAATAATAAATGGTTTCTATAGGGTGTATTGACTTATACCTGTCGTTCCATGACACGGTGCAAGATCCTCGTCAAAGGGGTTTAGGTTCCTGCATATGTAATTCATTTATCTTATGTTAGCTAAAAATTACATGATACATATGCTAAAAATTACATAGTAGACAACATGAACAATATGCAGACATCATAATCATTGTATATTTTTTTTTCCTTACCTTTTGTTTATCTAGAAAGTGCAGGATCCTCAACAAAAGTTGACGATGTCTGCAGTCAATTACCTGTTTCCACCAAGGATGAGAGAATCAAACAAAATATATACATATAATCAACAACAACAATTGAGCATCATAAGCATTACATGATATGTATATTTTACCCAAGTGTATATTTAAAAAATAATCTTAGAGATCATGGCAAGAAACAACAAAGCTCCTATGTGTGTTAGAGGTTTTGTTCAGTTTATATTGAATCCATTAAGCAAATTATAAACATTTGTATGCATAAGATGAAGTAAAAGTTGCAAATAATTGAAACTTGTACTATCGGCCAAAGTTATCCTGATGAAAACACTTAGACAAAATGAGTAGCACATGGTCAGGAAACCCTAAACTGATGTATAAGCATGATAAGAAGAAGTCAGATGCATCGGTGGAAGTCGTATTGATCATTGCCTAGGAGCCAAGGAAGTCAGGTAGATCGGGCAAACATATATCGATTATGGTCATCGACAAAACATACACTGGCAGCAAAGGAAAAATATTGTCTTGCTGAAAGCCGTTGAGGCTATCTATAAGACTTATCTCGATGAACACAACTAAAGATAAAAGTGCATCGGTGAAGGCTATAATGAAGAAAGATCACCGACGTAGCCAAAGGAGTCAGGATGTGTCATTTTGAGTTTCCCTGATGCCTGATGAAGTGATTGGTCAGAAAATCATCGGGAAATATTATGCCGATGGAACATGATGTAGCGGGAAAAGTTACGTCGAAGGAAAAGGTCATTAGGAAAACTATTCTTATCGCCATGACACATTTGAAGTTACCTCGATGCCCGATGATAGTACTGGGTTGACATATACCGATAAAGCAGAAGGAGTGTCATCGACTTATGTTACTCCGTCAGGAAAGATAAAGTTTTTAAAAGGAAAAGGGATTTTGCTGATGGTGCCAAAGATAAAGTTTCATCGAAGAGACATACGCCTATGAGCCATTGTCATATCAATTTAAAACTGAAACGATGAGCTTTTATTAAATGCTTGCATCGGGTGGATTTATTTATGGTTCACACGAGGTAGATTTATGAGAGGATCATCATTACAAAGCTGTATGTGGATGTATTGGGCATATAATCAAGATTGGTTGACCAAATTTTTACACAACAAAGCAATTGATAGAACAAAGAATTGAATTCCTGAGAGTTTGTTAGAGCAAAAAATTGTGATTACAAAAATAGAGTCTTCGAGTTCCACATGAAAGAAAAGAGGGACAAAAAGATCTAAATCTAGGGCTAAGAAATCTAAGAAAGAACAGGAAGCCTCGATTCAAAGACTGAACCAAGATATGATACAACAAATGCAAAGACCAGGCCCTAAGTCTAGAAGATCAAAACAACATTTGCTTGAGAGGGACCGATTGGAAGATAAATACAAAAATGTCAGAGATGTGTGGACCACAGTGAGAGGATACAGATTGTTCCTGTATCACTACGTGAGAAGAGACAAGGAAATGCCATTGTGCAACCCATGGAAGACCAATTTGGGTAAGCTGATTGTCCCAAATGTGTTTGTAAGCATGAAATTGCTAGAAACCCTAGTGAAAAACTATAATTCTGTGGGGAGGTATATTCAGGCCCCCAATGGAGATGCCTTTATTAAGTTTTCTGTTGGTACACTGAATGAAGTATTCAACCTAGATCCCAACCTTGATAAACCCTTGTCTTTCAGAGAATTTAAAGAAGAATACCTCAGAATGGATACAACATATATTGGGTGGAAGTTAGCTATCCATAAGAAGGAGGCAGGTATACTGACAAAATAGGATGAGCCACCATTCAACATTGAGTTATTCAGACATTACCTACAATATACTTATATGTCTTGTGGGCAGTTAGGAGGAGTTGAAGTTCCCGATCTAATAAGTACTTGCCATTAGTCTTAGCCTCAGATATCCAAATGTATGAGCCCAGACCATTTGGTTGCACCTCTTATTTGGTAGAAAAATTACATGAGGCTTTCCTGAACCTTAGGGATAATAAAAGTCCTAATTTCAAGTTTTATTCATTGTTGATGCATTTAGTATTATTTTATGGATGTTTCAGGGGTATGCGGCCCGAGGAGTTAGTGCTTAATACTAGAAATAGGGAAGGGGAGGAACAACTGGTTCAATTATGAACTTCTATTTGGGACTCTCATTATGTGAGATCAAACTACATAAAATTTGAAGAGTGGATAACGAAACCATTATACAAAATGTACATAGTTCCTTGTGATGGGTCAATTTCAAATGAGATTAAGGCATTTTTAAGGCCTAAAGATTTTGATGATAGGCAAATTGTGAATCATAACTGGGGAGATTGGTACGCGCACCAAAACTTTACTTGTTTTAGGATCTATGGATTTGAAGGAACCCCATACATGTTACCAAAATGTGTTCCTGATAGAATAGCATATCTGGAGATTGTAAGACAATTAAGTGTCTCAAATGCTAAACACTTTGGAGATCAACATAAGAAGGCTTTCTTGCCTAGAACTCTTTGTTTTGGAGATTTCACTATTGTTTCTACAAAGGTATATGAAATAAATGACAAAAAGTTAATGGAGGAGTATAATTTGTTTGAACATTAGTGCAAGAAAAAACTATGATCCGAAGGGGTACATCCACTCCTGTAAGAAAAGACAAAATCTAGGAGGTTATTTGTACTTGAGTTTGGAAGCAGAAGACATTTTCAAAAATATGGAAGATGAAGAAGCATAAGAGGTAATTGATAATTTGAATAGAGAGCTGGAAGAAAAGAAACAAAGGTTGATGAAAATGAAGATAGAAGAAGAGATGTTAGAAAGTGAACAAGATGACCATGAAGTTGTTTCTAGATATTGGGCAAAGGAACAAGAAGAAGAACCAAATAAAAATGAGCAAATTGTGACTAGGACGGAGATTCATGCAGATTCAAGGTTAGAAGAACATTATGATTTTGTAGCAAATGATGTATTTGTGAAATCTAAAGAATTTAAATCTTTTCTGTTTAATTTCAAAGGCAAAAGGTTGAGGGAATCTATCCCACATATAACACCTGAAAATGAGGCAGAGTTGTTGAAAAGGTTAAAGGAGGATATAGAAGCAGAGTTGGTTACAATGACTCCCCAAAAAGGGAGGCAATTACTTGCAGAAGTCGAAGTAATTTTGTTTCCAGGATGGGATTTGAGTGCATCTTTTATTTTTGACAGTCTATTACACTTTGACAACAAGGATTTCAAATTGGACATTCAAGGAGTAAATGATGTGTTTATTGGATCCAGGTTTGACCAAGATGAGGAAGCCTTACTGCTATGGGAATTGTATCATCCGAATAAAACACCTAAAATTATTGATGTGGATAAAGCATTTGGCCATATGATGAAATTGAAAGTTGGGAAAATTGATCCCATTGTTTCAACAAACATTGGAGTCGACATTTCAAAGTTTAACAGAACACAAATAATTAAATCAGTAAGGGAAAAAGATCAATACAATGGATTGTATGAGGAAACCATAAGAAGAAGTGGACAATATGTACCAATGATAATTTCCCTTGATAATTCGAAATGGAAAAAGAAATGTGAAGAGCTGCAACAAGAAAATCAGAGAATTCTTAAACAAATGCAGAATGTAAGAGTTGATACTGCCTCTTTTCTATTGAATAAAAGATTTGAAAACTTGAAAGGATACTTGGAAGAGTTCTTGGTTGTTTTTCAAAAGAATATGGACAATGCTATATCACATAATAGGATAAAGAACAGATTGAGAACCAAACTACATGACAAGACTTTGGAAGGGACAGATGCTAAAGAAACTGAGAAGATCAAAAGGCTGCTTGCAAAAATGACAAATTTGATGCAGAGTTACAAACTGAATATGATGAATGTAAAGACATAGTCCAACATGGTATCCTAGTGCTAACTGATCATAGGGGAGAAATCAAGGATAAAGACAAGTAAATTTCAAAATGCCAAAATCTACTTAGTGATGCCCTTAATGCTGCCTGATCAGATAGAATTGATTTGAAGGAAACAATTACACAGATGGCGTTGGAATTTTGGTACCATAAACAAGAGGTAATCGGCTAGGTAGATTTTGATCGGTGCACCGACAGAGTCTGTAACCGACAGACTTGGTAACGTTCAGTTAACATTCAGTTAAACCAACAGTCTTCTCTAGTCAACCGACAAACTTATCAACATGAATGACTGTCTTGATAGAGATTCCTGGAACGATTTTCAGAGAGTGATTTATGGCACGGAAACAAAATTTTGAATCTGATGTTTTGAAGGGAAATTTGGTGATAGAATCAAAGGTTAATAAATTCACTTAATTCATTTTGATGAGGTTGGTGTTCATGTGAAAAGAGATCTGTGAAAAGTGAACATAGGGGGAGCAGAACAAACTGCAGAGCCGAGGGTAAGAGGACCGATAAAGTGCAGAGGTGAGGGTTAGAGGATCGACAAAGTTAAGAGCCGAGGATCAAAGAACCGACAGAGTGCAGAGCTGAAGGTTTAAGTAGGAAACCGGTGTTGTGCAGAGCAGACACAATCGATGTAGATAGAATATGATTTTCATTGTGATCTGATCAAGCTATCAGTAGCTAATCTAGCAGATCATCTTTTTGTTGCTTTCTAACCATTGCAACTCAAATCCCTTAACCGGGTGGACTTTAATAGGTCCCATTGTAAAATCCCTTAACTAGGTGTCATCTTTATTGATGATCCTAAGACCTTAACAAGACTACCTTTAATAGGGTAAAGGCACTAACATGCCTTAATCAAAATCCCTTAACCATGTGACACCTAATAGTGTCTTTGTAATCTCCTCATAGGGATGGCTCCTCACCGGGCATACTCCAAAAGAGAACAAATTTTGCGAGTTCCTACTCATACCATGGTTTTCTCCCATTTGGGTTTTCACGAGATAAATCTTGGTGTCACTGTGTATCTTTTCATGCATACATATTCTTCTGCAGTAATTATTTATATTGATGAATGTTAGTTAGTGCAAACTTGAGTTAAAAGTTTTAATTTTGTAAAACTAGTAAAGTGTTGATTCACCCCTCCCCTCTCAGCACCGGTTGGGACTAACAATTGGTATCAGAGCCTTGGTCCTCTGAAGTGAAGCTTGACAACTTGAGGAAAAATATCATGGAAGAATATCGGTATCAGAAGAAAATGAAATTATTGCTTAGCTAAAAGAGAGACTGAGAAAATATCTTGCAAAAAGAAAGGAACTAGCTCAACAACTAAATGAAAGTCAGGACATCATAGATCAACTCTCTGAATAGAGTGGATCTGAAGAAGCAGTCTCAGAACTAATGGAAAAGAACAAGAAGCTGACTGAAGAAATCACACAGCTCAAAAGAGAACATGAAAGTCAGGCCCTGAGAATGACTGAGTTACTAGAAGCCAACAGAAGTGTTGATGAAAGAAAAAGAAATGCAGAAGAAGCTTTGTCAAAAGATGAAAGAGCCAAGAGGCTTGCTGAAGATTCCTTGAGAGAAAATGATGCAATCATGATTGAAAAAGATGAAGAAAACCAAATTCTCACTCAGGAGAATGAATACATACATAAGCATCTGCATGACAACACAGAAGAAAAAGAGAAGATGATGAGAGAGATTGAACAACTCAAAAGTGAGTTGAAAGCTGAAAATTAGAGAAATGAGAAGTTGAGGAAATTCAATGAAAGCTCTGAGAAGATAGATAAATAGTTGAAGGCTCAGAGAAGAACAAAGGAAACAACCGGTCTTGGTTACTCCAGTACAGGTCCTATGGAAACTGAAGAATCATCTAAATCCAAAAGGATAAAAGATGATAGAAGAAATAATTCAAAAGTGAAAGGTATGAAGTTTCCCAAATCTTCTTGTAATCATTGTGGTAAACTGGGTCATAAGTGTGATGTCTGTAGAAACAAACCGGTTAGTGAAAAGAAGATTTTCACCTTTGATGGTTATTGCCATAAATGTCATAAGTATGGCCACACTGCTTATGAGTGAAGGTCTCAATGTAGAAGTATGTCAAATAGAAGAAGATTCATTGGATATTGCTTTACATGCAATAAGTTTGGACACAAATCCAAAGAATGCACGCTCAAGTCAAATGTATCAAGATCACCATTCAAACCGGTTAGTCCTAATAAAAGGAATAATTAGTTCAATGTCACCTGTTCCACTTGTGGTAATTTTGGTCATGTTGCAACAAATTGCAGAGTGAGATTGGGGCAGAGAAATAATGTAGGATCATGGAGGACAACTGGTATGGCATGTTTCAATTGCCATAAGATCAGTCACTTAGCCAGAGAGTGTAGGAACTAATCCTATAACCGGTTTGGAGACAAGAACAGGTTTGGCAAGAAGAAAGGACAAAATGAATTGAAGGGAAAGAAGACAATTGAAGAGGTGAAGAATGAAATGAAAAAGACATGGATTAAGAGAGAAGAAAGAAAAGAAGGAGAAAGTCCTCCAGAAACTATGTCATCATCCACCGGTGATGGCAGTTCCTCTTCAAACTAGGCATACCGATGCTTAGGGGGAGCACTAATGGTAAGATTACTTTTGTATCCCCTTTACCAATATAAGGTTATGTCTATCTGCATAGTTGAGATGCATAAAAGTAAGCCAAAAGTTCTTGTTTAAGAAATGTCTTGTGAGTTAATTGTTTGTATATCGGTATTGGTAACAAACAACCGGTAAAAGGCAAATTGATGTACTTTAAGTTGTAAGTTTCTAATCTAACTGTTGTATCATAACACCAATAAATCTGAATGGATAAACAAGGAAATGTCAACACATTTCATTTACTCTGATTTCTTGTGAACTTTCTCAAGCTCTTGTGTGTTCAAAGGAGATTGAAATCTTGCTAGTAATATTTGTATGAAAATTTCAAGCAGAGTGATAGTGGTGTTTGGTATTGCTGAGGAGAAGGTATTCAAATCCCGTTTGAGAAAATTTTGTTTGAAGGTCACGATGGTAGCGCCTATATCAACTCCTGTGTTGGTTGAAGCTATCAAAGAACCCCAACCCGAGTTCAAGCTGCATCCAATAAAAGCCAGTGAGATCAACATGATTGATGCCTTATCATCTGTGCCCTTCAGTGTATTATTGGTTGAAGACATTCGCTCCTCCATCCATTGCAAGCTCAAAGAACTTGGAGACAAATTTATTTGGAATGAATTTAAAGGGTTCTGTGTTAATGATCAATTGAAAGAAAAATATCTACCTCTGAAGACCAAGGGTTTGTCTAATGCTGTTGATTTTCCTGATCAGTTTCATGCCAACTGGGTTAGTAAATATGTATTGAGTAGAGTTCATGATCAATTCTTATGACTAGAAACTCAAGCACCGATCAAGATCACAAAGGATGTGATTTGAAGAGTTACAGGGTTTAGTGCAACCGGTGAAGCATTAACCCTAAGAATAATTTCATCAACTGAAGTCACTAGGTTAACCAAATCCAAATGTGACAGTAGAGCAATGACAATCGCTCATATTGAGGATGCTGAAGTAAGATTTGCTTTTGCAGTGCTGGGTTACAGGGTTTATCAATCAAGTCAGATAAATAGTGTACTGAGCGGTGCCATACATGCTGCCTATTGAATCATCAAGGATAATGCTTCATATGATATCTGTGAGATGATCAGAAGCCAATTTTTGGTAAACATGGAGAGAATCAAGAAGGACAAGAAGCAGTCTTTCAAATATGGGTCACTACTGGTATGCATAGTTTTCTATGTGCAAAACTTTTTCCCCTGTAAAGGTAATGTAGTATGGTCTGAAGAAAAACCTATCATGGTTTAGATAGGTGAAATGATTAGGGATCTAGGAGATAG
Organism: Cryptomeria japonica; assembly: GCF_030272615.1. NCBI lineage: Eukaryota > Viridiplantae > Streptophyta > Pinopsida > Cupressales > Cupressaceae > Cryptomeria > Cryptomeria japonica. The sequence continues at coordinate 552,927,880 of NC_081405.1, forward strand.
GTTTGGTGAAAAAATGTGGGGATACTTTAAGGAATTTCAAATTAGGATGCACAAAAGTTAAAGAATTCCAATCAGTATAGTGCAGAAATACAAAGACAACATTCACTTTCTTGCAGACACAAATTGTTGTATCATTCAAGCAGTTCAACCCAGAACCTTTTGGGTTCCATCTATGGGCTATGAGGTTGCAACTGACATTGTTAAAATACATGTCAATATGCTACTATCCAAACCAGTAGGCTCGAAGGAAAATAGATTTGGAACCTGTGAGGAGGCAAGCTCCAAAATAAAACAAGAACTTCAGGTGCCAATCATGAAAAGAAAAGTAAGAAGAATGATTGATAATCTTGACCAAAAATATGGAGGTGAAGCATCTGGTGCCTCTACCTCCACTGGTTCTAGTGAGCAATCAGGGGTCAACCCTAATAAAAATGAAGAATTAACAGGTGAAAAGAAGAAAGTGTCAAAGACAAAACCAAAGGGGATTGCAACAACCAAGCCTGCAACATATACAAAAGAAAAGGATTTTGGTACTCCTGTATCTTCCCCAAGTAAAGATAGACCGATAGGAGTGACTTATACCAGAAAGAAGAAGAGTGAAAGAAAAGTTTCAATACAAAGCTCAAAAAGGATGAAAAAGAGGGTGATATCATTGATACCCAATTAGATGTGGAAATTAAAGAGGTTAGAAGAAGTGGAAGAAACAAAGCCCCAACAGTTGATGAATTGATCCATGGGATCAAAGAATTTGGAGGCCTATCTGATGTGGGGAAAATATATTCCCTCTGTAATGAAAAAGACAAAAGGAAAATTGAAGAATCCCTGGTCTAGAACTTGCACAAGTTTTGTAGGACTCCCAATGAATTATATGGATTAATCCCATCAGATTTGCAAGATCAAATTGAAGGGAGATGGAAAACAACTTTGGCTATTGAGAAATAACATAGAATAAAAGTACTCATGGAAGTGCAACATGATTTAGACCTTGATCAAGCTTCACTAGTGGCTAAAGCATGCATTCAACATTTCAAGATAAGAAATAGAATTGGGAGAGTGATAGTAGGTGAAGTTGAAGCAGTGCACGAAGAAGGTGTTGCCTTGTGCAAGAAAATCATGAATCAACAAAAGGAAGCTGAAGAAGAAATAACAAAGGAAACAAGTGCAGCTACCCTTGACAAAGAAAAAGGTAAGGAAAAATACTCTACTTAAGGTTTTGATGTTTTCTTAGTTAATGAGATCATAGGAAATGTTGTGTTAGATATTCCCAATCTGACAAAGGATGTCGAGCAACTGGTTCACACTACACCAGTGAAGGAAGCTGATCAAACTAAGCTTCTTGGTCAAGATGAAGTGACAATTGAAGACATTCCTTATGAGGATACACCTAAGAGAACTTGATTGACACCAAATCCTATTTTGTTAGAAGAAGGAAAATAGGAAGAGAAGAAAGTAGAGGATAAGAAAGCAAAGATGGATACTCCTCCGACAAAGAAGAAGATAGACTTGGAAAATGAAAGTGAAAAGAAGAAGGTAAAAATCATCACCGCAGCTAGTTCGGAGGTTGAGACCGTTGAAAAGGAAGATGAAATAGAGGAGGAAGAATAAGGAGAATCGGTCATTGATATAAATAAAATGACTCCCAAGCAGTTGATGAAAGTATTAGAAAAACTGAGAATTCAAGCTGAAAAGGCTAAATTAAGAGAAAAGAAAAAGAAGGCAAGAATTCTCAATTCTGCCAAGACAATTCTCTCTGACCTAATTTCTGACATTGTTGTTGATGATACTATGCCCATCATTGATCAGTTGAGTACTCTTGTTACAACAATCGGTTCAGAGCCAACTGATCTGGAGAAGGTTGCAGTAAGGCAATATGAATCAAAAAGAGGAAAAAATTTAATGGAACAAATATTAGTTGGAAAAGTTGCTCTCTCCACCCGAACAAAAGAAATAAAAAATATACTTTAGGAAGTTGGTCAATTACTGGTCAAATCTTTAAGTTTTACCGATTTAATCAGAGATCTAGAAGACAAAATAAATCAGACTCAAAAAGAAATTCAATATTTGATAAGTTCTTTTGATCTTCTTACCAGTTCAACATCAACTTTTACTGGCAAGGTCAAACAATTTAATCATGAAATCAAAAGGTTGAAAGAAGAAGAGGACAAATGAGGTCTTAGTTTGTTAGAGCTACAGTGCTATCTGGCACCAATTATTGATTTCATGCAAATGAATATTAAAGAAGCGGAACGCCTCATAAGTGAACCTAACTGCAAGATAGTTGTTGATATGGAGGTTTTTATTGTAGTTATGCATGGACACTTCACCACCATGAAATAGGTAAAATCTTCATGGGAATCCTCTTTGAAAGTAGCTCAAGAAAATTTCAAGGTTCTTTTTGCTTTACTTTGACAAATTATTTTGTATAGTCTTTGCCATTGATGGCAAAAGGGGGAGTTTTGGAGATTTGTACATTGTGAGTTACAGGGGTCAGAAACAGGGGCCAAAACTGGCACATTTTTGTAGTATTTGCGACCAATGCCAAAGGGGGAATTTGTTGGCATTTTGGTGCATTTTGTATGATTGGTGAATAATATGGTTGTCATTGTTGGCAACATCATCTTCCAAGTCTTCACAATCCATCGATAGTAAGTAGACCGGTATACAGAGGTTAACCAGCTAAGCAATGTGTAGATAGGGTAAGCAATGAGTAGACCGGCACACAGGAGGTCAACCGACAAGCAGTGAGTAGACCGACACATAGGAGGTCAACTGGAAAGTAGTGAGTAGACCAGTATAGAAATGGTCAATCGGATAAGTAGTGAACATATTGGTATATAGGAGGTAATCGACTAGGTAGATTTTGATTGGTACACTGGAAGAGTCTGTAATCGATAGACTTGGTAACGTTCAGTTAACATCCAATTAAACCAACAGTCTTCTCTAGTCAACCGACGAACTTATCGACCTAAACGACTGTCTTGATAGAGATTCCTGGAACAATTTCTGGAGAGTGATTTATGGCACGAAAATTGAATTTTGAATCTGATGTTTTGGAGGGAAATTTGGCGATAGAATCAAAGGTTAATAAATTCACTTAATTCATTTTGATGAGGTTGTTGTTCATGTGAAAATAGATCTGTGAAAAGTGAACACAGGGGGAGTAGAATAGAGTACAGAGCCGAGGGTAAGCGGGTCAGAGGACCGACAGAGTGCAGAGCCGAGGATCGATAGAGTGCAAAGCTGAGGGTCAAAGGACCGACAGAGTGCAGAGCCGAGGATCAGAGAACCGACAGAGTGCAGAGCCGAAGGTTTAAGTAGGAAACTGGTGTTGTGCAGAGCAGACACAACCGGTGTAGATAGAATATGATTTTCATTGTGATTTGATCAAGCTATTAGTAGCTAATCTAGCAGATCATCTTTTTGTTTCTTTCTAACCATTGCAACTCAAATCCCTTAACCGGGTGGACTTTAACAGGTCCCATTGTAAAATCCCTTAACCGGGTGTCATCTTAATTGATGATCCTAAGACCTTTAACAAGGCTACCTTTAATAGGGTAAAGGGACTAATAGGCCTTAATCAAAATCCCTTAACCAGGTGACACCTAACAATGTCTTTGTAATCTCCAAGTAGAGATGGCTCCTCATCGGGCATACTCCAGAAGAGTACAAATTTTGTGAGTTCCTACTCACACCGTGGTTTTCTCCCATTTGGGTTTCCACGAGATAAATCTTGGTGTCACTGTGTATATTTTCATGCATGCATATTCTTTAGCAGTAATTATTTATATTGATGAATGTTAAGTTAGTGCAAACTTGAGTTAAAAGTTTTAATTGTGTAAAACTGGTAAAGTACTGATTCACCCCTCCCCTCTCAGCACCGGTTGGGACTAACAAATGAAACAATTCGTCACATGGGAGATCCTTGTTAGGGACCTGATCCATTATGTAGACACCTCCAAATCAAAAAAGTACTTGGAGCATATTCAGAAATGTGGCGAGATACTTGGGGATTGAAATTGTTTTTAAATATTTCAAAATGTTCTTCAATGCTTTTATGTAATATGTCTAGTAGTTAAGTTAGTTTTAGTTAGTTAGTTTTTAGTTAGGAGTTTAAGTCTTAGTTAATTTAATTCCAAATGAAAGGGTATTCCCTTTCATTTTGGAACAGAATCCTCATCTATTTATAGGGGATCCTTTTAATGAGAAGACATTCATGATCATTTTGTTCAAGACATATTTTATGCAAGTCCTTTTGAAGTTTGTTTTCTAGAAATGCCAAAACTGGTGAATGACATTACACTGTACTGAAGCCAATTCATTATCTTCTGCTTATTTCAATATAAAGATCACATGTTCTGCATCTCTGATGGTATCTATCTTTTCAATTGTTTGGTTAGTTCCTTGTGATAAATCTATTTAGTTAGATTGTTTTAATGTGCTATCTCATGTTATTATAATTTGAATTAGGTTTCAGTTTGAATATCAATTTCAATTTGAATTATCAGTTTGAATAATTCATGTAGATGCCTTTGAAGTGATGGTCTTGTTTTAAAGAGCAAGGTTAATAAGACTGTCTCCAGGGTTATATTCTGGAAATGCCAAACTGGTGAAAAGACATTGTGCTATATGTAATCAGTTGATTATCGTATGTTTATTTCAATACAAAGATCAAGTGTTTTTCATCTTTGATGGTATTTATCTTTTTGATTATTTGATTAGTCCCTTGTGATAAATCTATTCATTTAGATTGTTTCAATGTGCTATCCTATGTTATTATAGTTTGGGTTAAGTTTTAGTTTGATTATCAGTTTGAAGGATTGGATGTCAAGCTTCATTATGTCTTATTGGTCTTTCAGAGCAAAGCTAAATTCAGTAAGACTAACTACAACATTATGTTAGGGGTGAAGGCACTGGTCTACTATTGTTTGAAGATAATTTAATCAGGTGTTTTTAGAGTAATCTCAATTAATAAATCAGACTTATAATAAATTAACCTTTTATTTAAAGCATTCATTTACAAGCAAGCAATTCAAAGTTTTTAGTAATTATTTAATTGAAGTGACAATCTCAGGAATTATTTGCCCTCTAATGCTCATAAACCTTGGAAACATTCAATTCCAATCAGTCATACTTGACAACAATGGGATTAATACCCATCAAAAGTCTCTTATCAATCTTTAAAACACCCTTACAAGAAAACAACTTAATAAACACCAACCATACTTTGAGGAAGACAAACATGACAAAGGCTGCCCTTACCTTTTAATGAAGCCAATTGCTCTGGTTAGTCTCTTGATATCATTGTTATAGACTTATCCTCCAATTTATAGAAAGAACCAATATCCATTAGGACTCGTTTCACCTTGTGTTTTATGATGATGAATTCAATGTGTAGGGAAAAATTTATGGGATTGTGAGGCATGTTGTGGCTCTTGGTCGGTATCTTTTGAATCCATTGGCCATGGTTGCAACATTATGTGATCTTGACAAAGACATATTATCATTGAAGCTTCATTCATTGGAACATTTCCTTAGTCCAAATGACAAGTGTGAATCTGTCGAACAACTAATGGTTACAGTAACCAACCAAGTTGGTATTGACATAAACCTAGCAACATCACATGAATGGATGTTTTCTCCTCTACAATTTGTAGCTAGCCTTGGACCTAGAAAAGATGCTTCCATACAAAGGGCTATTTTGAGGGTTGGAAGGGTTTACAGTTGTAGAGAATTGTTGACCCCTCTAGAAGCTATGAAGTGACTTCTTTATAAATTTTGTTGGTTTTTTAAGGGTTAGAGGGACCAGGCAAGCAACTTATGGGAACCATGTTATGGATCCATTGGACTATACCAAAATTTATCCAGAGTCATATGAACTAGCCAAGAAAATGGCTGAGAATGTATACTGTGAAGATGCAGAACATGATATAGATGATATGGATGAGGAGACACAAGAAATGGCAGTTGAACATGTCAAAAAATATCCCCATGTGTTAAAGACCTTTGATATTGATGAATATGCTAGAAGTGTGGAACAACGAACATCCAATAAAAAGCGGGAAACTCTTGTTGACATAAATATTGAATTGGTACATGGATTTAAGGATTGGCGAACACCATATAAAGAGCCATCCTAGGATGATGAATTTTATTTGCTAACTGGAGAAAATGAAGAGACCCTTTCAGTGGGAGAAATTGTACAAGCAACTACCCGTAGAGTCCTAAATAATCGTATAAAAGTGGCTTCCATACAAAGGGCTATTTTGAGGACTGGAAGGGTTTACAGTCACAGAGAATTGTTGACCCCTCTAGAAGCTATGAAGCGACTTGTCTTTATAAATAGTGCTGGTTTTTTAAGGGTTAGAGGGACCGAGCAAGCAACTTCTGGGAACCATGTTATGGATCCATATGGAAGATACTATAATTCATCTAGAGTCATATGAACTAGCCAAAAAAATGGTTGAGGATGTATACTGTGAAGATGTAGGACAACATATAGATGATATGGATGAGGAAACACAAAAAATGGCAGTTGAACATGTCAAAAAATATCCCCATGTGTTACATGCCCTTGATATTGATGAATATACTAGAAGTGTGGAACAACAACATCCAATAAAAAGTGGGAAACTCTTGCTGACATAAAGATTGAATTGGTACATGGATTTAAGGATTGGCGAACACCATATAAAGAGCCATCCCATGATGAGGAATTTTATCTGCTAACTAGAGAAAATGAAGAGACCCTTTCAGTGGGGAAAATTGTACAAGCAATTGCCTGTAGAGTCCTAAATAATCATATAAAAGTTGCTTCCATACAAAGGGCTATTTTGAGGTCTGGAAGGGTTTATAGTCGCAGAGAATTGTTGACCCCTCTAGAAGATATGAATCGACTTGTCTTTATAAATGGTGCTATTTTTTTAAGGGTTAGAGGGATCAGGCAAGAAGCTTCTGGGAACCATGTTATGGATCCATATGGAAGATACTAGAATTCATCTAGATTCATATGAACTAGCCAAAAAAATGGCTGAGGATGTATACTATGAAGATGCAAGACATCATATAGATGATATGGATGAGGAAACACAAGAAATGGCAGTTGAACATGTCAAAAAATATCCCCATGTGTTAAAGGCCCTTGATATTGATCAATATGCTAGAAGTGTGGAACAACGAACATCCAATAAAAAGTGGGAAACTCTTGCTGACATAAAGATTGAGTTGGTACATGGATTTAAGGATTGGTGAACACCATATAAAGAGCCATCGCAGGATGAGGAATTTTATCCACTAATAGGAGAAAATCATGAGACCCTTTCAGTGGGGAAAATTGTACAAGCAACTGCCCGTAGAGTTCTAAATAATCATATAAAAGATGCTTCCATACAAAGGGCTATTTTGAGGGCTGGAAGGGATTATAGTCGTAGAGAATTGTTGACCCCTCTAGAAGCTATGAAGCGACTTGTCTTTATAACTGGCAGCCGCAGAATGGAGAGGTTAAGGAGATTGAGGATCCATATTTTGCCAAAGTGGATACCATTAAACAGAGTGAACAAGAGAATGCAAGGAAAGCAAAGGAACTTGCACAAAAATATCGATGACAAGAATGAAAGGAGCAACCTCTTGTACAGTTAGTGCTGAGCATCTATCTGTAGCAATTGTATCCTAATAATTGCCCTAATATTAAGTTTTAATCATTATTGATGTATTTAATCTTATTCTATGGACGTTTTAGGGGTATGTGGCCCGAGGAATTGATGCTTAACATCAGAAACAACCAAGGGGAGGAGCAACCTGTTCAATTATGGACTTTTGTTTGGGATTCTTGTTACACAAGATCAAATTATATCAAATTTGAGGAATGGATAGTAAAGCCAATTTATCAGATGTATGGATTTTTTTGTGATGGATCAATCTCAGATGATATTAAAGATTTTTAAAACCTAAATATTTTGATGACAGAAAGATAGTGAATCATAACTAGGGAGATTGGTATGTCCAACAACTTGTCTTTATAACTGGCAGTTGTAGAATGGAGAGGTTAAGGAGGTTGAGGATCCATATTTTGCCAAAGCTGATACAATTAAACAAAGTGAACAAGAGAATGCAAGGAAAGAAAAGGAACTTGCAAAAAAATATTGATGACAAGAACGAAAGGACCAACCTCTTGTACCGTTGTTGTCGAGCATCTATTTGTAGCAATTGTACCCGCTTCCTCCCAATTTTCACGCCCTGAACCTGCATATAATGATGGCACGTGATTACTTTTTAAAAAAAAGTGCCACGTGTTCGTTGGAATACCGACATTAAATATGAAATCTGCACTATCGACAAAAGTCAACCCGATGGTAACACACAAGTAGAAGCATGTGATTGGGATATAATACATCGATGAAGTCCATTGGTAGAATGCACACTAGTGGCAATGGAGAAATCTTGTATTGCCGATAGCCAATGATGCTATCGGTAAGACTTATCCCGCTGGACACTGGCCAAAGTAAAACACATCGGCAAAGGTTACGATGATAAAGGGTTAAAGCTTATTTTAAGGAGACATAACGTATCGAGAAGAGCTACATGGAAGGAAAAGACATAGGGGAAATTATGCCCATCACCTGAACACATTTTAAGCTATCCTGATGCCCGATGAGACTAGTGGGATAACTCAGACCAATCAACAAGAAGAGAGGTCATTGAATTATGTTATCTCGATGAGTAAGAAGAAATCAAGAGGCTGTGAAAACCATTGGACCAACATATGCTGATCAACAGGTAAAATCTGTGTTCATCAGGATGCTGATGTGAAATTTCAACAAGTCTGAATTCCGACGAACACGAGGTATACTTAAAAAAAAAAAATCCGACAAAGCAAAATAAATCCCATAGCCAATCGGAAATGTTCATCGGTTTTTTGTCTGAATTCCGACGTGAAATTTTAACACATTGGAATTTCGACGAACACGGGGTAATTTTTGAAAAAAAAATAAAATTAATGCGACAAAATAAAAGAAATTTGCTTTCTCATCGGAAATGCTCATCGAAAAACCGCTCCAAATGTACTAGTGTTGGGAGATAAACTAGAATGGTGGAGATTTTCTAGTTTGAGTATGTTCTTAATAGTTTTTTCTTTGATAAAAAACACCATTAACATTGATTTTTATGTCATTAGGGGCCCCTATTCTAAAGGTGAGATAGATCTCGCAACATCATCTAGGTTCCTATAGTTTATGATAAGTAGGATGATCCTATAGAGTTAGCAAATAGTGATGATGTCAGGAAATCCACAGATTATTAGGCATGGTGAGATAGTGAGATTTCCCCATCATTTTATTCTTTGAATGTCCTCGAGGAACCAACAAAATTCATCTAAGCTAATGATGATCGATCTCCCTTAGAAATTATATAACTTTGATGATTCTTGTTGATGATGAGTAGTGAGATGGTGACCTAGGTAAAATATAGTTATTTATTTTATTTTACTTTACCTACACATGAATAATGTTAGTTATGTGATGTAAGGAGCCTGTTAGATTTGTTAGCTTTTCTTGTCAATCATATACCACCTCACATAGGATATCCTAATGGTCATAACAAGTCGGATTACTTATGATCATATTTATGATAGCCATTTTGTACCTACATTTTATCCCATTTGTTAGACATATGAGGATTTAATGGGTGAAACCTTAGAGTGTGCCACACTTTGGTGGGAAAGGGATGTTATTGAGGTTGATAGATATCACATATGGAAAGAGAGAGTAGGTGAATATAGAAAATAGGAGTCTGTGTGGATCTAGGTATTATTTGAATTCAAAGATAGATTGGGCATAAAGTTGGATAAATAAGAGGCTTAGTAGGTGATGTTAATACCCTCAAATGATGAGGTGATCTTTTTGGCATTATAGTTAGTGGATGCACACGAAACCACTCAAGTTAGTCAATTTGAGGTGGCCAACCTTACAAGAGTGATCATGCTCCAATTGAAAAAGGGATTTGGTTGAGGTAGAGAGATACGTCATATAAAGAGGGAGTAGATGGATATAGAGAATGGGACATAGATAGATGGAGGTCAGAGATAGATTGGACATAGAATTGGTTAGCTAAGAGGGTCTATTCCAATTCCCATAAATGATGCGATAATATTTTCAACATGGTATTTATGCATGCACAAACAACTAATTGACTTAGTAAGTTGGTGTCCAACATTAGTGAGGAGATTGAGTGTTTGTGAGGTATGACCATGTTTTTTTAGGATATTTCACAATCATGATAAACAACCTAATCTCATACTAGGATTCATGATAGCAATTAGAGTTAGGTGGGGGAGAAATAATTTAGGGAGCCTTGCCCCTAGTTATATGATATTATTTAGTTATTATTAATCCTTTGTACATGGTAGAAATTTTGTTATTTTGAAATATTCTTATTTATGATATTGACCATTTTATCTCATGAGATTTGACACATATTGATAGTTTGTTATGGATGTTTATGATTTAAACCAACATGTTCTTATTTTATATATGCTTATATTGTACCGTTTTACATGTGTTTTAATAGCATGCATATGTATATGAAAGATATATAAAGACCAATCAATACACACATTTTTCATTAATAATCAACAAGCACTAAATATTTTTTATGGAACTATTAAATGATTAATCAATTAACAAAAAATGAATCCCATAATCAAATGCGACTAATTAATGCACCATAGGGTTTGCAGATGGTTTAACTTGAGGTTATTTACCTTTGAACTTGTGTTCTTTGACACAATGTGATCCACCTCTTTAATTTATAACCTATTCCATGATGCCTTCTATTTTCTTGTAGTTATATAAATCTATGACTTTTTTCATTTTTCTAAAGTCCATTTTCTTTATATTTTTGTTTGTGCATAAGTTTCTATCTAGGACCATAGATTTGTTCGAATGAAGGAGGGGAAGAGGTCGATTAATTTGAAGAAGTATGACTTCCATGATTACTTTCACATATGCATGCCTCAAGTGTTTTCCATAGATGAATCCATATAAAGTGATGAAATATTGTAAGCTTTATGATTAACACACTATTCTCAAACGTCACAAGGCATAAAATTTAATCAACCCTAATCATCATCTTTCAAAGTACTATAAAGGTGTGTGTCTTGATTTATACATTTATTTTAACTCATTGATTATTTTTTGTAATGATTTTTTAGGACTTCCTATTGGTTACATATGTTATATGATTGAATATTGAAAGAACAAGCTTCCATTTGTGCCAAAATTTTGCACATTGATGTAAAGTGGAAGGTATGACTTTTATAACATGTAACCATAGAAACTCAAGAATAATACTATTGAGTTAATTTCTTGGGCATCTTATAGAACAAGGCGTTTAGTGTGAAAGGTCCAACCTTGTTTGGGATGACAATATTTTCAATGCAAGATCTACCCATATTATAAAATAATTTGAAGGAGAAAGTTGTATGGTTGTATATTTGACATTTCTATTTCTAATTGGTTTAAAAAAATATTTGGTTCATTTGTTTAGGTTAGATTCATCATAAACTAAATCCGATTTTATAAATAATTTCACATTCCGCCATAATGTGTAAATATAATTTTCCATTAAAAAACTTTTTAATTTGAGAGTTCATCATCAAAGAAATAATCATGATATTCTTGATGACAATAAACTATCAAATATGTAACTAATTGTGTATTAGTGTTGTAACTAAGCTGGATGTTTTCTAGAATTATTTGCATAATATATGAACAAAAATTTGGTGGACATACTGCGTGCCAAAGAGATATTTTGGTTTGTATATTTAATAATTAGTGAGTGATGTAAAATCCTTTGGTTTTTTAGATGTGAGTTGACGTGTATTTGGTAGATTAAATATGTTGGATGACAAAATTAGTGGTTGTAATGGAACATATTGGCCTCTTCATAATCTGTGGTGTGTATGTCCCATAATATTATAATTGTGTGAATTAGGGATAACATGAAAATTAGGTATGGTAGACACATGAGCCATATAAATTTAGATGAACTAATGGACCAAAAGACAAATCATTATAAGTCATAGCCAAGTTCATACTATTATCATGTAAACTAGACTTAAAGAAAAAAGTAATGAAAACATGAGCCAAATATCATAAAGGAATTCTAGAGAAAACAAGTCAAATCGAATCATTACAAAATCATTCCTCAAATAGTGTATAGGATATCATCATATAAATTCATCATTCATAATTAGGAAGTGTAAAACAAACTAATTAGACATATTATGAAATGAATTAAGATTTATTGTAGTCCAAAATGACAATATATGTGATTTATGCTAAATGCTCTCTCTAAAATTCACTATAGATTAAATGCATACAAGTTTTTCAAGATTTGGATATTGAAGAAATGAGCTCTATTTATAGGTAAAATGGAGCAATGGATGGTTGAGATTGAGTAATCTCAACAAGGGTCAAGATTTGTAAGGAAGTTAAGTAGCGGAAACAACTTCCTATACTAACCTTGAGAGGAGGGTAATGCAAAACTTTTTCAGATCGTTACAACAGTTACAGAAAAATAGAAATAGATATAATAGCATTCATACCACAACACAATGATTTACGTGGGGAAAACCCTTTCGGGAGAAAAACCCCACACTCCAAAAGCTGCTCAATATTTTATTTAGCAATCAAAAATAGATTACAACATACTTGCAAAGCAAGCTCTTCACAGGAGTACCACTAATCAGAGATTCAGAGGCAACTCAATAGCCATAAGACTCTCTTACACACAACCTCTATCTCACACACCTCATAAATAGGAGATACAATACAAGAAACCGTCAAACTGTATTACAAAACCATGGGCTAAAACCACCCAATAAGGTGTAGCCAACCTTATCTCCCTTCTAGATGCCCTATGACATGTTAAAGCACATATCAACACATGTCGCTCCCTTTTACAACTCATTTATGTATTCGATACAAATTATTTTTCCTATTTCAGGAGTACAAACTTCCGGAGGCCATAACTTGAGAACCGAGTGTCCGATTGACGAACCGTTTGAAGCGCCGGAAAGCTCACGAAGTGCTCTACACCTTGTAACCTGCTGCGTCGGTTATGGCCACTTTTCAGGGCGTTTCGGAGCCTCTAAAGCCCCCAAAATTAAGTTTAAACATTTTATCGCACCCCTCCAAGATGAAAACTTTAATATCTTCAAAACTAGCTGTGACCTTGCAACGCAACTTTACCGGAATGCTTATCTAGCCAACCAGAAGCTTCAGGGAGAGTTTCGCACCATTTCGTGCTCAAATGAAAACTTACTATAAATAGTAACCTCGCATAAATGCAAGGTTGAGACACCATTTTTCCCAACAAATCTCCCACTTGTCGAACACCTTGCAGGAGCGGAAGGGAATGTCAACACAATGAATCAATTGCTAGGGGCCGTAAGGCCCATAGACTTTGAACACCATCTGAACTTCTCTGTGCTCACAGCCTTAGTTAAAGCATCTGCAACATTCATCAAAGTTTCCACCTTAACCAGCTTCACCCTACCATCTTCGACCATATCTCTAACAAAATGATACTGAACATCAATATGTTTGGTCCAGGCATGAAATGTCAGGTTCTTAGCTAGGCTAATTGCACTCTGACTGTCACAGTAAACTGTCACTGTACCTTATTTTATTCCAATATCTGAACACAGTCTCTTAAGCCAAATGGCCTCTTTACAAGCATGAGTAGCTGCCATATACTCTACTTCAGTAGTGGATAAAGCAACCACAGCCTGTCATTTACTCATCCAACTAATTGCACCACCAAACAAAGTAAACACATAAGCATTGGTGGATCTTCTGCTATCAATATCACCTGCCCAATCTGAATCCACATAACCATGGATATCAAGGGAAGTCATGTCTCCAACTGAATTACCATGATAACACAAAGAATACTCTGAAGTACCCTTCAAATATCTGAAGACTCTTTTGACTGCATCCCAATGAACTCTACCAGGATTAGACATATATCTAGAAAGTACTCCCACTACTTGGGCAATGTCTGGTCTAGTATAGACCATAGCATACATCAAGCTTCCAACCGCACTCTGGTAAGGCACTCTGCTCATGTCTTCCATCTCCAATGGGGATGTAGGACAATCTGAAATAGATAGTTTCGTTCCAACTGTAAAAGGAACACTCAATGGTCTACAATTCTGCATGTTGAACCTCTGTAACACTGAAATCACATACTTACTCTGGCCTAGCCATAGCTTTTTGTTCACCCTATCTCTTCTATTTTCCATCCCAAGAATGTGCTTTGCTGCACCGAGATCTTTCATTTCAAATTTAGCAGCGAGCTGAGACTTCAGTTCTGAAATCATACCTTTCCCTTTACCAATGAATAACATATCATCAACATACAATGCAATGAATAAGAAATGATCACCATCAGATTTATAATAAACACAGTGATCTGATTTAGAACGTTCAAATCCCAAACTCAACACATATGTATCAAATTTTTGGTACCACATCCTAGGACTTTGTTTGAGGCCATACAAAGATTTCTTCAATTTACAGACCAAATTACTTTTGCCTTTCACCACATAGTGCTCCGGCTGTGTCATATAAATATATTCTTCCAAATCACCATGAAGGAAAGCAGTTTTCACATCCATTTGCTCAACCTCTAAATCATAAGTAGTAGCAATAGAAAGCAAAAATCTAATGGACGTCATTTTTGCAATAGGAGAAAATATCTCACCGTAATCAACACCCTCAACCTGAGAGTAGCCTTTTGCAACCAACCTTGCTTTATACTTCTCAATGCTTCCATCTGAACCAATCTTTTTCTTGAACACCCATTTACAACCAATAGGTTTTCGTCCTTCAGGCAATGTTACAAGATCCCATGTATCATTCTTTTTCAAAGCTGCCATTTCTTCCTCCATAGCAATCTTCCAGGATTCTGCATCATTCATACCTAATGCCTCTTCTACAAATTTTGGTTCATCCACACTAGTATTTAGAGCAAAAATACATCTCCAATCATTAGGTGAATACCTTTCAGGTGGTTGTCTATGTCCTGTAGACCTTCGAACAAGCTGAGTTGGAGGTTCTTCCTCCTCTTATGAAGATTCAGAGCTAGACGAGCTCTCCTCAACTTCTTGCCTATCTAGGGGTCTCGATTCAACTCTTTCAGGTGTAGAAGGAAGTTGAATCACATCTTCTTTTTTAGTTTGTTCTGGCTGCAATGTAATAGAAGGAGACTTAATTTCTCTAAAAATAACACTTCTACTGTGAATTACCTTTTGTGCAACAGGGTCCCAAAGCTTGTATCCTTTCACACCATAACTATACCCGATGAAGATACATTTCACAGCCTTGTTCTCCAACTTTGTTCGCTTCTCCTTTGGCACATGTGCATATGCCTTGCAACCAAAAACTCTAAGATGTCTCAATGAAGGCTTGTGACCTGACCATGCTTCCATAGGCATTTTATCAACAAGAGCTGATGTAGGAGACCTGTTAATCAGGTAGCAAGTAGTGGCAATAGCTTCAGCCCAAAACTTTTGTTTGAGACCAGCACCACTCAACATACTCCTAGCCTTCTCCATCAGTGTCCTGTTCATTCTTTCTGCAACTCCATTCTATTGTGGAGAATACGGAGTTGTCTTCTGCCTGTTAATTCCACAGTCTTTACAGAATCTATCAAAATCATTAGAGCAAAACTCACCGCCATTATCAGTTCTCAAACATTTTATTTTCTTTCCAGTCTGCAACTCAACCATTGCTTTAAATTCTTTAAAATGACTAAAAACTTCAGATTTTCTCTTTAGAAAATAAACCCATGTCCTTCTACTAAAATCATCAATAAATGAAACATAATATGTGGATTTTCCAATCAAAGAGACATCTACTAGACCAAACACATCAGAATGGATAAGATCCAAAACACCACAAGTTTTATGAGAACTAGAGTAAAACTGAATGCGGTTTTGTTTTCCATAAATGCAATGCTCACAGAAATCAAAGTCAAGATTACAATCATTCAAACCTTCAACAAGGTTTTTATTTTTCAAGGTCCTTAGACCCTTTTCTCCAATGTGGCCAAGTCTTTGGTGCCATAACATAGTCTTCTCTGCAGGTAACTTTGCTTCAGACGAAAGAGCACCCTTAGGTACCCAAAAACCATTTCCATCTGCTGAAGGTGAAACCTTCAAATCTTCCAGTGAAGTATCCGCAGATTTACTTTTTACAGAAGTACTATTACACTCAACAGTGTATGCTTCAAGCTTATACAAAGTGCCAAACCTGACACCTCTAGCAACTACCATAGCACCCTTAATCATCTTACATCCTGCTTCAGAAAAGACTACCTGCACACCTGCATCTATCAGTTTGCTCACAGATAACAGGTTGCCTTTTAATCCAGGGATATGCAACACACCATTAATCCTTTTTATTCTACCATCAGAAAACCTGATTCTAACTTTACCTCAACCAACAATGTCTAGAGGTGAATCATCACCCAGGTACAGCTTACCTCCATTAAATCCTTCATATTCAGAAAACCAATCTCTATTGGAAGTCATATGAAAAGATGCACCTGAGTCAATTATCCAGGCATCATTACCTGCATGAGTCGCCAAAGCCGCAATAAATGCATCGCCATCTTCCTTGTCAGACTCAGAATCAGAATCGAACTTTTTCTTTTTCTTCTTCTTCTTTTCTTCTTTGTAGTCCTTACAGATGTGACCCGGTTTACCGCAGTTCCAACAAATGACTTTGGACTTTCCAGGAGATTTCGATCTCCCTTTGGATTTGGACTTGTCGTGCTTCTCATTCTTCTTGCCTTTCTCCTTAGGTCTTCCACGAATGGTTAGGGCTTCCTTTGAACTGATGGATACCTTCCTTTGCATCTCTTCACCGAGTAGGGCACCCACCACGTCTTCAGATTTCAAAACAACAGAAGTACTACCGATAGCCATAACAAGAGAATCCCATGAATCAAGCAAAGAACAAAGCAAGATCTGACATTTCTCCTCCTCGTCCATCTTAACACCTACGGATACTAATTGAGCCACCAACATATTGAATGCTTCCAGGTGGTCTGCAATTCGTCCACCCTCTTCCATCTTCAAGGAATACAATTTCTTTCTTAAGAAAATTTGATTTAATAAAGATTTCACTTGATACATCTCACCAAGCTTAGTCCATAGCTTCTTTGCAGAGTTCTCTTCATGGACATTGATTAGAACAGAGTCTGCCAGGCACAGTTTGATTAGACCCTTGGCTTTTTGGTCCATAACATCATACTGAGCTGTCGTAGTAGGATCTGAGGGCCTTTGGACATTCGCATCAACAGCATCCCAAAGATCTCGATCTATTAGCAAATCTTCCATCTTCAGCTTCCACATCTCAAAATTACTTCCATTAAATTTCTCCACCTCTATTCTCCCTGATGAACTCGCCATCTGAATATTCCTGCAACAAGATCAAAAAGTGTCTTCTGCACAAGCTCCCACTCAAATCTGGATTAGTTCAAAAAATCCAACTGCCCACAATTGAAACCAAAGGTGATCAGGCTCTGATACCACTTGTAAGGAAGTTAAGTAGCGGAAACAACTTCCTATACTAACCTTGAGAGGAGGGTAATGCAAAACTTTTTCAGATCATTACAACAGTTACAGAAAAATAGAAATAGATATAATAGCATTCATACCACAACACAGTGATTTACGTGGGGAAAACCCTTTCGGGAGAAAAACCCCACACTCCAAAAGCTGCTCAATATTTTATTCAGCAATCAAAAATAGATTACAACATACTTGCAGAGCAAGCTCTTTGTAGGAGTACCACTAATCAGAGATTCAGAGGCAACTCAATAGCCATAAGACTCTCTTACACACAACCTCTATCTCACACACCTCATAAATAGGAGATACAATACAAGAAACCATCAAACGGTATTACAAAACCATGGGCTAAAACCACCCAATAAGGTGTAGCCGACCTTATCTCCCTTCTAGATGCCCTATGACATGTTCAAGCACACATCAACATGTGTCGCTCCCTTTTACAGCTCATTTATGTATTTGATACAAATTATTTTTCCTATTTCAGGAGTACAAACTTTCGGAGGCCATAACTTGAGAACCGGGTGTCCGATTGACGAACTGTTTGAAGCGCCGGAAAGATCGCGAAGTGCTCTATCACCTCGTAACCCACTGCGCCAGTTACGGCCACTTTTTAGGGTTTTTTGGAGCCTCTAAAGCCCCCAAAATTAAGTTTAAACATTTTATCGCACCCCTCCAAGATGAAAACTTTAATATCTTCAAAACTAGTTGTGACCTTGCGACGCAACTTTACCGGAATGCTTATCTAGCCAACTAGAAGCTTTAGGGAGAGTTTCGCACCATTTCGTGCTCAAATGAAAACTTACTATAAATAGTAACCTCGCATAAATGCAAGGTTGAGACAACATTTTTCCCAACAAGATTGAATGATATTCAATCCATGTGAAGGCTTTCAGTCCAATCCCAGGATGACAAGTGTCAATGTGAGATAGGTTGAGAGGAGAGGGAATAAGCATTAAATGCTTGACATGACCTGAGAGTTAGTTTGGGAGTTAAGGTCAAGGTTGGGTTGAGTGAATAAATTCTTTATTGAAAGAATAAAGCTTTTATCCAATGGATAAACTCTTGTGCAAAGGTAAAATGGATAACCATGGTCAAAGCAATAAATGTTTGAGGAGACACATGAGTCATATGAGGGTTGAGTAAGGGTTTAACCATAAATGGTCATGTAAGAGCCATAAGTGGTTTAGAAGACTTTGGAGGTTAAATTGTTAAACACACAAAGCATTTAATGTTTTTCAAAGACTTTAAAGTCTTTAAGAAGTGACTCCAAGTTGCTTAGGAATGTGACAATAATTAGGGGATGGATTAGGCTAATTGATTAGGATTAGATAGGTTCTAGAAGAATTTAGGATTGCAAGTGGATTTGGTGGGTGAGGGAAAATAGGATTTTAATTAAAATAAAATTAATTTATTTCAATTTATAGTTGCAACTTGCATTTGTAGGAAAATGCAAGTGGGGGGGGGGGGGAATAAATGATTTAAATAAATGTTTTATTTAATTTATTTAAAAGAGGAAAAGGGGTTAAATTGAATAAATAGAATTTATTCATTTAATTGATTGTGAATTTGGTTTAATGAATTAATTAAAATAAATTGTATAATTTATTTAATTAATAGGAGAATGTTTGAAGATGAATTAATTAAATATTAATTTAATTAACTGATGGGCTAGTAGACTTTTAATCAAATAAATGCTAAATATTCATTTAATAAAAATGGACAGATTTATGTGACTACAGGAAGTAAAAAATATTTTGCATGCAAAATCATCATAACCTAGCTATTAATAAATGTTTCTTCAGTAAGGTTAATAATATGACCATGCAATTAATAAGTTGTAATAATATTACAATCATCCATATGAAGAGCTAAATAAGTATCATCATATGAGATGCTATTATCATGCGATGTACATGTAAAGAGAACATGAGACACGGAATATTAATAATCATGAATCACATCATGATGTATGAGACAAGACATGTTATATAAAGAGCATGGATCTATGAATGTAAGTTATCATGAAATGGGAAATAAATATCATCATGAGGTGCAACAATATCATGAATAAGTTAAGGAGATGGAACTACATTATTTGTGCATAATATGAGGTGTATTACAAGTTATAATAATAGAAGGTATGTTGTCATCACTATCACACTTCATAGGTTTTTAATTACAGTCCTAAAAACACTGCATAATTGTATCTAATAGGAAATGATAAGAAGTAACCAATTACATTTACTTGCTCAACAATAAACGACCTCAAATGCTAAACATTTACTTTCTTTTATAGGATTAATCTCACAAATTACAACCAAGTGGTATTTATAAAACCACGTGTCTCTAAACCATGAGTGCACAAAGCCATTGACCCCAATATTTAATTTTTGGTACTAGTTTTTCCAATAGCAAATATTTTTTCAATGTGCAACCCACAAATAAAATATCTAACCAATGTTACTTATTAATTGATAAGTAAACCCAAATAAATATTTAATGTGGATAAAAATATTTCTAAAGATGTGCCACAAACAAGTATTTATTTTACATATAAAAAAATAATTCCTTCTAGTGCAAGTTCTACAACACCATTTTTCTTACATTATCCATATTTTATACATTGGATAAGAGTAAATCAATAAAATACATCATTATATCAATCCATGAAACCACATGAATCTCTAGCATGCCCTCATACTCCATAAAGATACCTAATAATATCCAATGTGACCACTATCTCAAGAAAGAACTCTCATCCTCCAACATGCCACCTATGGAAGGAGAGTAACAAGACAAGTTGAAGATGCATTAATTCAAAGAAACCAAGCATCTAATGCAAGTGATAAAAAAACATCCAAGACGCTACAAAATGAAAAAAAACTTACATGATTGGAAATAGAAACCACAACAAATGCTAATACAACTAAATACATACAACATATCCAACCCTTAAAGCACAATCACAATTTCCTTGTATAAAACTTATCAATGAAGAACATACGCATCTAGGAACTGCCACTGTGTCGGTAATATCAAATATAGAAATAGATAAATATATAGAAAGTCTACCAATTAACACTCAAACCAAGATGTATTTAATAATAAAAAACTATGTAATAACAAACAACAATCACAATGATTTATAAATACAACAAAAATCACTACATACTCTCTCCCAACAAACTACCATAGCTCTCTTACATCCACCACAATCATGTGAACATCAACCTCCAAGAAGTATCCACAAAAAAAAGAGACAAAACCCATTAATCATATCACATAACATGTCCTTCTATCGACATGACCTCAAAGTGCTAAGTTGTGTTAAGTTAGACCTCCTTCACAAAACTAATCGAAAATATAGTTTAACAACACCAAATCATTCAGTATCATATATCAAAAAACTTATATATCTTATAACCAACATGGAATTAAGTTTATCTAACCAAGGAATATCAAACTCAAATCCCTACCAAAAAATCAATATAGTAACATCTCCTAAACTCGTAAATGACATCATAAATCAAACTCATATGCATAAGGAGATAAACATGCCAAAAAATCCTCAACTTAATCCTCTAAAGATAATAAAGCATATCTCAAGATCCATACCCATGAGATGAAAAATAATAAAAAATAACACATATACAAAATTAAAGTGGGCAATACCTATCTACCAAGTAGACCAAGAGTGGGAAATATGATTTCTCATCCAAGATACACCAAGCCATAATGAATCTCTCCAAGAATAATTTTCTCTATAGGTTCATCATGAAATCACATCCACATCTATATGAAGGATCCTCAAAACTCCTTTCAAACCTCCAGGGAGTAACTATCTCAATAAATTTCTCTAAATCCAAGAGAATTTCATCCTCACCAAAGCACTTATAATCGATCAATTTATGATAAGATCCAAATGGAACATTATACTATCATGAATCTCACAAGAACGTGATAAGTATACTCAATACCAAGAGAACTAACAAATTCATTTTCAAAGATCAAAATCCAAAATAAAAAACACATAATAATCTAACATCTCCTAAAATATTTGGTTAAATTCAAAATGGCTCTCACTCCTGTCGGTGGCTTCAAAAAGTCTTGCTCAAGGATTCAAAATCTACTTCTCTTTCCCACACTGTTCTTTCTCCTAATTCACTGGGTTATCAAGTCGGATTCTCTTCTCTATTTGCTTCTACATTTTTAGAGGTTGTTGCTAGTATGGAGTCATTGGTGTTCTCCATGGGGGCCATAAGCTCTATTTCTTCTTCGATTGGCTTGGATATTGGGTCGATTATCGCTGCTCTCAAAGGTGTACATGTAGGGGAGGGTGGGGGGAATTCGATGTTGGTGGGGTGTGCACTGAGATATCCCCAACTGGTGTTGGATCTCTCTCACCTTTTGCCCAATAGTTGGGCTCTTTTGTTGTGCTTCACTAGGGTTTTTCGTCCCCTATCTTAGATTTGCCCTCTCCTGATTCTATTGTTCCTCCTTTGGTGCCTAGTTTTAGAGGGGTTACTTCATTTGGTGTAGTGGGTGGTGGTGCTTAGAGTTTTTCCATAGTGGTTGGGCCTCTTCCTCCTCCCCATGGGTCTTTTTTTTACTTCCTTGTTCCAACCCCCTTGGTGGTGGTTTGTGGGTAAGATGTAGCAAAGAATGCAATTTTTTACTAGTGAACAACTTTGGTTTACAAATTATTTGATCTTTGGCCTTCCCTTCTAGATCCTCACCATTGGGTTGTTAGTTCTTGGTGACCTCTTAGGATTGGTAAGATTGATGTTTTCCCCTGTGCTGAAGGTTTCTTTATTGATAGTTTTTCTTCTTTGAAGGAAAGAGATTTGATTTTGGGGAATTTGTGGTCTTGGGGACAGAAATCTCTTTCTCTCAAACCTTGGAATTTTTATTTCAACCCTTTTACGAAACCTCTTGATGCACATCCATTTTGGGTGCGACTTCTTAACCTCCCCCTTTAGTTCTAGGACAATTGATTTTATGAAGCTATTGGAAAATCTATTGGCTGATTTTTGAAAGTGGACTATTTGTTTGCAATATGATAGATTTGATTAAGTGTTGTCATTGATGTCAACACTATATCTCGGTTGGAGACTATCCTGGTTTGGTTCTATCCTAGTTAGTCTTGGTGATCATCTTGGTTTTGGCTGTATTTCTGATTTGGTATGATCAGATCTCTGGAATTGGTTTTGGATGCTTATTATAATGGTTATATGTTTTGGTGATTTTTTTATTTGGTTATCGCTTTTGGTATCTACCAGTTATCGACTCGCTTTTGGCCTTACCGGCTTCTGGTGTTCCCAGTTAGCTTTACTGGTATGCATTATTTGGTCTTGATCACTAGATTTTGGGTCTGGCTTATGGAATTAGTTTCTATCATATTGTTGGTGCTTCTTGATCATATCCTGAGCGTTTGACAACTTTTCATTGGATGGTGTACTATTATGGTGGTCCTATTTGGATCTAGTTAAACTTTCATTGAGGGTTTCTACTTGTTAGTCCCCCCCAGTTTTCATTAAAATTTTAATCGTAGAGGTTGCCTTTTAGCCTTTCTTTTCCCTTTCGGTCATATATTTTTCTGTCTTTGAACTCAAGTCCTTGAACCTTTTAAAAGTTCAAGGTTCAAAAGTTCAAAACACGCTCAAAGGTATTCTCTTCACGACTTTGTTCTATGATAAGGCGGGTGCTATGTTGTAATTCGTATTGAACTTGAATCGTTGAACCTTTTTTGGTTCAAGGTTCAAGGTTCAAAGTTGGTCAGGCATCGGTTTCGTCTTTGCTCATTAATTGTTATTTGTCTTGTTGCGAAGTTGATGTTCTATGTTATTTCTCTTCTTTGAACTTGAACCTTTGAACCCTTTTTGGTTCAAGGGTCAAGGTTCCAAGTCTGAATTCTTAAAGACCAATTTTTTTTATGCAGAATTGATACATGCATCATTAAGTAAGGTGGCGGCCAGAAAAGAAAAAATTTCGGGGATTTTAAAAAAGGTTAGTTTCTAAAAATTATGACAAGCAATTACGATAAAGCATGAGTCGTGCGATGAAGTGATCTAAACATTAAATGCATGTCAGCTATATATCAAATTAGGCGATAGCTCGCACGAACTTCCTTAATTTGTTCAACTTGCTAAGTTTTAAGTGTAATTTTGTCTATCATTGTTGCGGAAGGTAGCAATTGTCTCTAGAATTTTCTTCAGTTGTAATGCAAGCGGGATAAATTGAAGGTATTTTGTCTGTGCGTAGAAGCTTTTCAAGAATTTGTTATTAAAACCAGGTTAGTTTCATTCATTCTCTCTTTTGCTATATTTTCTTATTCAGGAAATTAGCTATTGTTCATTCTCCTTTGTTGTGTATAAGTTCATTGCATCCATGTAAATTGCTTGTTTAAATGAGAGGCGCCATAATGAGGCTCACCTTTCCCAAACTAGGCCACAATTCTTGCCTGGTTAGTTCACTCCAAGAGATGGGAGATACTTCATTAGATCTAGTGGACCTTTCTGATTTTCGAGAGAGAGAGCCAGAAACCCGGTTCAGAATTCAATGATGGAAAGAATAGTGAAGAGTGGTTTGGTTGAAGCCGCCGCATTCCCCATTGTTGCGCCATGCCTAGAGTTGGTACTAGAATGTATGAATAGGTATGATGCAAAGCACAAATGTATCAAGAATGTCAATGGCGAAGTGTTGTTAAAAATTGACAAAGAAACTGTAATGGCAGCCATGGGTATACCTCATAAAAAGCCATATGAGGACTGCACTATATATTGGCACATCATATTCATTCTTTTCTGAGAAGAAGAGAACTTATAGGAGTGTGATTGCAACAAATTGGCTACTGAAGATTCAAAAAGTTGGGTCTAGATTGCCAAGGATGCTTACCAAAGAATACTTCATAGCAGAGGTGTGGGACATTGTCATTCTTTTGAATAGGTTAAAAGGGAATACCCATGCTTTCCATTGGGAAGACTAGATGTACTTCTATATCCAAGTCATGTTGAATGGTAGTGCCTCCCTGGATTGGTGGCAGATAATTGCAGAAAGATTGCATGAAAGTCTTAATAAGTTTGCAGGAGTGAGTGGCTTATTTATGTCATCTTATTTGTTTTATATGCTTGCATGTACCCGAGATTGGAATGGGCTAAATCATGAACCTTGGATTGATGGGATAAAGGTGTATCAATATTATCCTCACTTGCAAGAACAAAAATATGCAGAGAATTTTATGAGGTGGAATGACATTTTCGCAGGGAGATTGGTTCATGAGTTGTAGGGAAACATAAATAAGAGATTGACAATGGAGGCCATGGAATTCATTGACATTTATGGTAGTTATTTTATCCAATTTCCCCAGTTCACTTATATTCGAGTTGGCAGTTTCCAGGGTGAACCTTTCAGGTTGCCTCGGTTTGTATTAGATAGTTATGTTATAATTGATGTTTGTTGTCAACTGACAGACATTGACAAAAAGAGTGGAGGGAAGTCTGAGGTGATATTTCTTGTGGAACTTGGCCATTATAGTTGTGCATCTGTTTCAGATGCATTGAACCTTGAACTTGAATTCAAAAAGTTCGAGCTTCAACTGTATGTTGCCAGATACAAATTTGATAGCTGAGCATTTGCTAGAGAAAATTTAGAAGTGGACAGTGATTTTCGACATGAACCTCAATGGGAGGATTATTGGGAAAATTGTGTTGACGAGTTCAAACTCTGAAGAAGGTTGTGGTCAAGGTTCACAATTCAGCAAATTGTCACAATGGGCCTATCCATGAATGTTTCTGTGGTGCAAGAAGAAGGAGATTAAGAAGTAGTCAACCCTGAGTTTGATGAGAAGATACAGGGACATTCTATCCTAGAAATTGATTGGAGTAGAAAAGGTGATGATAGCATTCAGTCCAGAACCTTTAATGTAATTAGAAGAACAAAGAAATGGTTGAAGGATCACTGTTTCAAGAAAAAGTTTGTTCCTGCACTTAAGGATAAGAAAGTTGGTCGAACTTGTGTGGCTTCCCAAACATCTCTTCCTTCTTCTAATGTTGTTGTTGATATTGCAGGTGAAAGGAAACAAAGGACGAAGAAGACTAAAAACACCCACTCCTAAGTGGTTGAGTGCCTCACTTACCAAAAAGAGGAATGTCATCCCTATTCCGATCCCAATGGAGGATATGGTTAGAAAATGCTTGGGGAGGACTTCAAAGTCTAAAAGGCTCAAAACAGAAACCATGATTGATGTGGATGAGCAGACAAGACACCAGGTTGTAGAGGTAGCTAGACCTTTGATAGATAAAGAGATTGAGAATGTTACCGAGAAAGATTTTATCATTGAAAAGATCGATCTAGGGACAACTTCTCGGGTCGCTGACGTTAAACACTTGGAATCTTCAACTAAAAGGATTCTCTCAAGGACCTGGAAGGATGAGAAAGATAAAAGTGAGATGAAGCAAACTATAATTCATATGGCTCTGTACATTAATACTATCCAGAATCCAAATCCTCAGCCTCTCTCCCAAGTTTCTTTATCATTCAACCCAAAATCATCTTTGAATCAGAAGTTACTTGATCAAGTTCAAAGGAGCCAAATGATCACAGATGTTTTTAGTGAATGGCTCGAATCAATTGCACAATAAGGGACAAGTTATATCTCTGATTGTGTCAAAGTGTTTGAGAATGTGGAATCTATTGGGAAAGAGCTAGAGACAAAGATGGTTGCCTAGGAGAAAGAGAAAAGTAAATGGTTGGCTATGTTAAGGCAGATGAGAGAAACACAGAGATATGGGGTAATGAACTTCCTTGCTAAGAAGATGGTGCATGGCCTAGATGACAACATACTCTTTGATTGCAAGGAAAATATTGAGTGGAGGAACTCAATCATTCAACAAGGACATGAAGAATTCTTGAAGCTCTTAAAAGAATTGAAGGAGTTAACTGACACTATGCAAAAAGAAATGAAATGCATAGATCTTTAGCTCTTAAGAGAGGATAAGAAAATGGTTGAGGATTCATCACAGATGATTCAGGCTTTCAAAGATCGAATACAACAGGTTCAGGAAGCAAAGTCCTTAACAATTAAGGACTTCTCAAAGGTCGCAAGAATCAAATCTATGTTAGTCGTCTGTTTCGATCATTTGGAGATGCACAAGAGTAAAGTCCTGTAGGTAGGTAAAAAGAAAGAAGTATGGAAGCAATGAATTTTACACAGAGGCCTCCCACATTATCAGCTCATCTTAAGCTTATCAACAACTCACATGGAATGGTAGAACATTCAAAGTACTCCCGAATCACAAGATAGACAGGCCAAAGCCACATCAGCTGTTGGAGCTTGATCATGATTTCTTTGCTCGTGGCTCATGCCGCATTTTTAGTTTAGTTATCGCTTTTCAATTTTATGAAACTAGACTTCTTTAAACTTTGGGATAGAGTTAAGTATTTAACTCTGGTTTTATGTGTAACAAACTATCATAGCCTGGAGGCTATTTATATAGTTGGATAAATCATTTTAAAGGTCTGAAATTTTTTTATTGAGAAGACAAAAAAAACTGAGTTTTTCTTTGGATTTTCAATATAGACAATTCTGGTTTTTGAATGAAAATAATATTATGGTTCGATCTTCAAATCTGTGTGTTTGAAAGATTAGCAGTCTCTGTTGGGATATATGTTTATGCGTTGAATATGTTTTCTTCATTACCAACTTTATTCTAGTTTGTGGATTCATTGATTTTCTTTGTTTACTTAGTACTTCATAGTTGTTTGAATGACTCTGATTCCCCTTGTCCTGTGAGACATGGGCGAGAATCGATTAGTATTTTCATTACTTTGAGTATTATGGATGGAATAAATTTTATGTTGAATGAATGTGTACAGAGATAAAGTCTGTGAGCTTAATACTTTTAAATAGATATTTGGCAGCATTCCTTTGTGTTGACAAATGAGTGTGGAATCCTTTCTTGCTTTCTGGTTAAAAGTGGGTTCATTTCTTGAGTAATCTGCATAAAAATTTATTGAACATCTTACGAGGAGCTGCACTCTTATGCAGAGGGTAAACCAAAGCTTGGTTCACCCAACTGTTGGTTCACCAACACTACTGACTAGTGAAGCGTGTTGTATTTTGGTCTTAGTGGAATTCCCGATGGATATAATTGTTTGGTTAATTGATTTAGGTCCATGCTATGTAATGTAAATCATAATATTGGTTCCATGATATCGTGTGATGTAATTTTTGTAATTGGGGGTTTATGGGTTTAGGGTTTAGCCAACCTTGTCAACAAGGTTGATGATCTTTATTTATAGGTGAATTATTCATGTAATTGCATATGTGTGTATGGGATCAATGGTTATGGTTGGTTAAGTCAAAATTATCAGAGAAGGATTATGTGCGAATAAATTCATATCACTCAGGTGAAGGTTGGAAGGGTTTTGTATTACATAGCATACATCAATGCTTAGTTAAAACTGTATCAGGCATTTGTAGATGCTACTTTCATAGTTCATTGCCTTCTAGATTGTAGTCCAATGTTTTGTAAGTCAGTGAGACTTCCCTTTGTTATGAGCAGTGCGCTCTAGGCTGTTAGCCTTTCTGCATGTACTGACCCCATTGTAACTATTCACAATACTACTGCAGAGTATTCATCTGATTATGGGCAGGGTTTCCCACCGTGGTTTTTCCCTTTATGGGTTTTCCACGTCAAAATATTGGTGTTATGTGTGTTGTACTTTCATGTTATATTCTTCATTGTGTTGTTCTATGGTTTAAGGTTTATAATTGAATTAATTGCTATTATTGTTAGTAAACTGATTCACCCCCCCCTCTCAATTTACTCCTGGTATCGGCCCATTCTAACACTATTCCACTTCCTTCGTGGGGCATTGTACCTTTGCTCATTTTCTGATCAATATTGAACTCTCCTTACCTCTTAATGGAGACGTGGTTTTGATGTTTAGGGATCAATCTTGGTTTCAACCATTGCATTATGAGTGGATTCCCTTATGTTGTCATCTTTTCTTTGCTACTAGCCATTTAACTTCGGATTTTTCTTGATGTTCTGGGAAGGGATCTACTACTTGGTGGTTAAACACTTTTGATGATCATCTAGTTGTTGAGAATCTTGATTCCTTGGAGGGTGCTTCTCCTTAGGGTTCTATTAGTCTTTATTCAGGAGTGGTCTGGTCTTGTTTCGTAGACCCTATGGTGGCTCCTTATTCAAGCTCTCCTCTTGATTTGTCATATGTTTATGCTCTGATCCTATCTTCTTTGATAATTGCTTATTGACCTATGCATTATTCTTGTATTGATCCCCCTTTTTTTGTTGTATGTCATTCGAAGGGGAGGCTCTCTCTCTCTCTCTCTTTCCCTCATGGTGGATGTATGGATGATTCTATTGCCTGGACTATGGTACATAGATGGAGAAAAGATTGTGTGCCCTCTTCTCTCCCTCTTCCTCATGTTGAGAAAGAGTTGGTTGTTTGAGGTAGTCACCTTTGTTTCCTATCGATTTGAAGGTTCGGTCAAAATCTTTGTGTCTTCTTTCTTTTTGGTTGTTTCACTTGAAATCCATCCTTTCTAGCTAGTTGTCTTGTTATGTAAAGGGTTCAGATCCTATGTCCTGATTTACTTGATCAGAACATCTCCTATTGGAATATCACATGCTCTAATGAACATATCCTACTCCCAAGGGTTGTTCCATGTCAATACCATAATGCACAATCAACAGTCCACCATGGACTGATATTAAACCATCCTATTATACCCTGCATACCTAACACCATTAGCTTCCTTGTCTTGAAAATGTGGGTCCCTCTTTTTGCTTTCTGTAGCTTTGTTTTTTTTTAAGTTTTTGCCTAAACACCTCAGAACCCTAGAACCCCAGAGTCTTGAAGTTGTGCCTTTTCTTTTTTTTTTGAAGCCTTGAAACTTTGGAACCCCAAAATCCTGAGTTCTTCATGTTTTGTTGTTAACAACTTTAGAACCCCGAACCCCTAGAGTCCCGAAGTTGTGTTGTCTTGGCAACATTGGAACCCCGGAGTCCCGAGGTGGGTTTTTTTTTGTTTTGTCACCTCAAAATTCTGAAACCTCAGACTCTCGAGGTCTTGTTTAAGGCGATCATACAGACGAAGTTTGGGGGGGGGGTATAAATAGGAGGAATGAACTTTTCTAGGTTCATTTGTTCACTCATGTTTTTCAAAGCTTCCAGTGGTGACCTCCCGACTTCGCACCTCCGTGTTGTTGAGCTTTCGCATGTTTTCTCCCACCAAGTTGGTACATTTTTCTCCTTCCTTGTGTTTTCATGTTTAGATCTTTTAAGTTTCTTTTAATTTTTAGTTTAGATTTTCCTTTTAGATTTTTCTCATTTTTCGTGTTTTTCCTGCGTGTCTTAGCTTTTCTTGTTCATCTCGGAACCTCGGACCCCCCAGAGTTCTGGGCTGGGTAGTCTGATTTAACCTCAAAACCTCAGAGTTTTGGATCATCTTAAAACCTACAAGTGAACTACCCCAGCCTTGAAACCCTGGAACCCTGGAGTCTCGAGGTCCTTTTCCTTTTGGGCCACTACTTTAAACTCGGAACCCCGGAATCCCAGAGTTCCAAAGCATCTTCTTGGCACCCTATTGAACTACCCCAGGACTTCGGAACCCCGAAGTCCCAAAGTCAACCTTTCCTATTTACTACGGAACCCCAAAGTTCTGGATTTAGTTTTTCAAGCCCATGTTGACCTCGGAACCCCGAAGTTCCGAAGTCAGATGTCTTAAGAGAAAGTTATTCACCCCTGAACACTGAAGTCTCGAGGTGGATGATGTTATTGATATTTTTAAGTATGCAATGGATTAATTTGTGATTCTCTCTTGCATATTAGAACATTTAGATGGACCCAACTTCTAGCAAGAGAGGCAAGGAGTTAGACAAACTTCCTACAACCATGAAATATCAATATCAAGGGCAAGTCTATGTTTTGAAGTTGGATGGCCAAATTAAATGGGTGACAGATATAGAGGTGAAGCACATCAAGTTGGAGAACATCAATACATAATTGGACCAAGCAAAGCCAGAAGCACCGTTGAGGAGAATTAAGAGATCAAGCCTAGTGGAGGCGACCATTTTCCCATAATCAGCCCAAGCTCCTGAATGATTATGACTGTTGCATAGTTCTACAATGCAGATACAAGAAAGTGCACAGATGATCAAGGTAGAAGTGTAATCAATTTATTAGCGGATATGTTGGGATTTGTGTTTGGCATTCCTGTGAGGGATGAAGTACTCCTGACAACAGAGGAAGAAACTGTCGGAGTATGGAGTAAGAATATTGCTTCAAACAAGAGGCATATGAATGAGAACTAGTTGGAAGAGGAGAGGAAAATAGGGCTAAAGGCCATAGATATTTTGAGGGCAAGCTTCAAGGAGCTGCAATGAGCCTTGATCATCATGCTGAGCAAGGCCTTCGACAAGCCAGATTGTCAGCACTTCCATCCTTGGATGTTCCATTTCATGACAACTATACTTATAGGGAAACAATACTTTGACTAGGCTCAAATTCTCTCTGATAACATCCATAAGCAAATGAAGGAAGTGCATCAAACGAAGAAATTCTTCTTCACTTCCTGTGTTATCTAGGTGGTTGCTCGAGTAGGTAAATTCCTGAGACTACAAATAGAGAGCCAGTTGGGAGATGAGGAAAGGTGAAAAAAGGTGTGGGAGTATTACTCACAACTCCCTCTAAATAATGCAAAGGCGCATTTTAGAAGAATAAACGATGCCTTCCTTTTCCCTGTTATCATTAAACTCACATGTGATACAAGTTATAAGATAAGCCCAGAGGCAATGGCAATCATCAGAGAATGGACATGTTGGTTCATTCAAAACCAATGTTCTACATATATCAGGGTTAGTGGTTTCACAGGGAATCTTATATTGTTGTCGCGATATTGCAATGATTGCATTATTTTGTTAGAATATGTCAGGCAAATTCTCAACCTTCAATCCCTTTTGTCCTCAAAACACAAGGTGGGAATAGATTTCTTATTTTCTATTGGTTATTTCTCTTGTTCAAAGATTCACGTAGCAAAGACAGTCGATTGGGAGCTTCAATATCTAAACCTTAAGGATTTTAATTATGCAAGGGAGTACTATGATCCCTACGGCAAGGTAAAGAAAATTATACCAACATCATATGAGGGGCATAAGCCTAGATTGGAGTATTTTGGGCAAACCTCTAGGATAGTTTTGAATTAAGAAAAAATAATTATTGTAGGTTTGTCAGTACCTTAGATTAGAAATTTTCAAATAGAGACCAATCTCCTTAAAGAGCTAAGGGATGATGGTGATACTAGATTTTGTATATAAAGAGAAAGAAATTGACAAGAAGCCTCTCTCTCCCATAAGGTGGTCGGCACGGGAAGATACATATATAGACAAAATAACTCGAATTGTTGTAGATAGAACTAGAAAATGGCTAAGCTTGAGGGTTAGGCCAAGTGCTTCAAAAGGGAAGCAAAATGAATCTACTTCAGGTGCTCCCCAGTCAAGGGGTTATAAGGAATATGCCTGTAAGATGAGGTCAATCTGTCGAACAAATATGTCAACTGATCTAAATGAAGCTACTGAGCCCGAAGAGAGTACTAAGGAATTGTTGAAGAAAGTAAAGGAACAAATGAGGAAATATGAACTTTTGATAAAGGCTGCAGATTTTTGAGTGAGAGAAGGGCTGGGTGTTGTCCCACTGGCAAAGGTACTTCCTGTGATGATGACAATTGGAAAAATGCTAGGAGAGGGCACTTAGGAGGAAGATGAGCAAGGAAAAATAGATGAAAGTGCACAACCTCCTCCTCCTGATACGACAGGTGCACCCACTCAGCCTCTGTCTACCACCACAACACAAGCTCCAATTTTGACATTAGCTACTTCTGCCCCTATGCCACCACCAACTGATACAACAATGGTGCCTCCTAAGACATAGGTATTAAGACCTACCATAGAAACAGTGTCCACAACCTCGAATCAGACTCTGACCAAGAGGAGGAACAACTTATGGAACAACAACCACCTGGAGGAAAGAATGAACGAAATGAGGCTGAAGATTCGTAGGATGAAAGGTTAATCTTAACTCTACGGGACCAAG
The DNA here is from genome assembly GCF_030272615.1 of Cryptomeria japonica. Taxonomy (NCBI): domain Eukaryota; kingdom Viridiplantae; phylum Streptophyta; class Pinopsida; order Cupressales; family Cupressaceae; genus Cryptomeria; species Cryptomeria japonica. Next base: position 552,960,634 of record NC_081405.1, read on the forward strand.
AGGATCTGCTGAAAGATATAGTTGTCGGGAAAGGTATGGAAGAAATGAATAAAGATGGAAGGACATTTGAGGAAGAGGTCAATGATAAGTTAGGAGAGTTACACAAGCAACAACAGTTGAATGTTTATACTGCTCTCCAAGCTCGTCTCGCTCATCGAATTGCTTCACCTCAAGGCCCTAAACACATAGAAGAAGAGGAGAAAGATAAAGAAGAAGAGCAGTCAAACGTGCACATAGTGATCGCTGACATCATGCCTCATGAAGGTGATAAAGATAAGGATGTGCCACAATGGCTAGAATTCACCTTCAAGAAAAAGAAAAGGAAAGTAGTGTTACCAAAAGTTACACTACAATAGGCACTCACTGAAGAACCAAGGAAAGCTAAGAAGGCCAAAACTGTACATCATTTATCAAGAACAGGTTCTCGTGAGGTGATTGCAGATATAATAGTTTCTATGTAGGCAGAAAGTCAAATCTCTCCAAAGTACCAAGTGTCATAGGTAAAACTAGGTAAGCAGACGAAGTGGGGGGAATTAGATATCTTGGAATTAGTTACTAGCGTTGTCAGGGGGCAAATGGAGAAAGAATACACCTCCCATTCAAAGGTCAAAGCACAACTGGAATAGTACAAGCAGTTGTTGGTAGAGATGGGTAGGCCTTTAGATACTTGTATAAATGATAATTTACCTTCAACCTCATCACTCCCAAAGGGAGATGTAAAAGCATTGGTTGAGGTAAGATAGGTGGCCGCCATGGCAAAAACATGGGCACAAATAAATGCATCTAAAATTAGATTATTTTTGCAGAATACCATGAGGGAATATAAGAAGGCTATGCAAGTTGGAGGAGCATTAGCTTCTTGTTCTCAATAGTGGGAGTGGAAGCTCAACACTTTTAGCAAGCAATTTTGGGTCTTGAATAAGGTTTTGTGTTTGGGCAAAGAAGAAATAATAAAGGAGGACCTCTTGGGTGGAGGCAACTACAAGGAATTGCAATCTTACGCATACATTTTGGAGTTGAAGATGGAAATGCTTGAACAATATGTGAAGAATGTAACAAATATTCGATCTCCCTTCCTCGGGATAGTGGAAAAGTATGAGAATTTTGTAGGGCAGTTACTAGGAGTTTTGGGGCTTGGAATAACCAGTGCGAGAGCCATGGAGGAAGATCAAGTACTCCGTCAATGGGATGCATATAAGGCCCAACATTTTGTACCTCTGGCTCAGTTTAGTGTTGCATTGATGGACAAGTATACATATTTGATAACACAATGTCAACAAGCTGCAGAGACAATAGAGGAGTTAGGAAGGGAAAGAAAGAATGCAGAGGAAATTTTGAAAAAGTACAAATTCAGAATCAATCATGTTGTTGATCCCCCTACCAAGGTGGTTGCATGTATCATTAGTAATTATAAATCCTATTAAATAAGTAAAAGATAAACATATAGTTGCTAAAGATAGCATGACTTTTAAAAGGAGTTTTTGCATGACTTATCCACTGGGACTCCAACTGCACCTCCCACTCATGCTTCAGTATTGAGCAAAATTTTGCATGACTACGAAAGTCTAGTTCCTGTAGCATGGTCTTAGTCATGCTCACCCAGATTCAATTTTGTAATAGTTAACTATGTTAGAATCAATGATAGTCCCAAAGACACTAAGAGGGGGGGTTGGGGGGGGATGAATCAGTGTCTAACCGGTTAGCAGAATATTTTAACTTATTAAGAACTTTGTATCCCAAAATAGTGTACCGGTAAATAAGAATTAATGTAGTAAATAAGAATAATAGAGAAAGCATAGAGAACACACCATAACACAAGATATTTAACGAGGAAACCCGGTGTGGGAAAAACCTCGGTGGGATTTGTGACCCACAATATTCACTCACTGGCCAATGAATAAATATTACTCACAATGAGGAGCATGCACATGTAGGAAGGCTAGTAGCCTAGAGCTCACTGCTCAACTACAAAATAGAAGTCTCACTAACTTACAAAATGGATTATCAAAATCCAATATAATGTACCGCTTCAGATTAGTATCAACTATGCTAGGTTCAGTACCGATTTAACCTCAGTCTATAACCAAAACCTTTGTTGTCAACTATATCACCTTATACAAAATATCATTTATACTCTCCCTCTCTAATATATCAAAATGACCTATAAGATCGCATACATATATATGAGTCTTTTACAATATGCCATGTCAACTTTTACAAGAGATAATTATATTACAAAACAATAAACAAAAGTTTATTCCATGTCATCTTGAGTGTCGGTATGTATTATTGTCACTATCAGTGAAGTGCCTGTCGGTGGATGTAGAAGTCTATTGCCGGTGTCAGTAACTGTCGGTGGATTGCCACATGGTTGCCAGTTGGTTTCCATCAATGACAACATCAACTATTCTCATAAGAGTGTAGAATGCCAACAAACTGGAGTATAGAGGCAGAGACTTGCAAGTCAACTCTAACTCCTAGCTTTTGAGTTCTTAATTTAGATTAGGTTTATTTCCTAGAAAGTAGGGCAGAAAACTCCATAAATTGAGGAGTTTGATTCATTTGTAAGGGTCCACAAATTGATGATTTGATGCCCACTTAGAAATTTTACATTATTTTTGCAGATTGTTATGAACTTTAGTTATATTTGTGACACATTCTTTGAAATAAATACAAGAAGCACCTTATAGATTGTCTGATCTATGGATATGTTCTACAAGTTCATTCTTTGTAATTTGGTAATGTCTATTGTTTGAAATCAACAACTTGCTTTGATCTTCTATTTATTGCTTTGTGAATCATACTGCGCACGTAAGTGGTGTATGTGAATTACTGGGATATACAATATTGTGGCGATATTCTCTCCATAAGTCTGTGAGGTTGTTGACTTTGCAGGTTTGTTGGAGGTCCGTTATTGAATGTTGATTTGGATAATATTTGATGATTTTTGGATTGCAGGGTACTAATTAAGTAGTTTATTAAGTTGTTATTGAATTGATTTTACTGTTATTTTCTTGTTTCCCTATCTCTTGCAATTTATTTCCAAAAGAATCTTAAATCATAAAAAATACAAAAAAAGGGAAGTTAATTTAATAACAATTGTTGGGATTTAGTTTCAACCAACAGACCCCTTAACAGGTACAACCGCATCAACCATTGAGCTACCCATCACCATCGAGACCTGACTATAGAGACCTTGGAGTGATTAGTTCCCCGAAACTTATTGCTTTTCAGGAGAGGTGGTGAGTGTTCACATTGACTACCTGACTATTGGCGGGTGTGTCAAAACAATCATCAATAGAAACTGGTGCTAGAAGGAGGGCCTGATACTAGTCCCCTCATCAATTAACCGCATGGTACTTCTAGGAGATGAACTTTTACCATTCACACAACCCAACCTCAACTACGAGAAAGATGACCTTATTTCCCAACTATAAGATCTTGCTTGGGACAATAGAAGGAATCATAGTGATTGGTTGTGAGCCCAACAAGTCCTTGACAATGAAAGACACAGAGGTATACATATAGAAGCAGAGGCACAAAGGCAACTTCTTCCACAAGGAAACCCACAACCACCTCCACAACCAAGAAATTGAAGTATTAAGCTGGATTGTATATCATCTTTCTCTCCAGAAATATTCCACAAAATCCTTAGGAGCAGTTCTTCTCTATCTGACTTAGTAGAGTTAGGACATGCGACTAGGAAAAGGAGAAATAAAGCTAAGGGTCAATCTTCAACATCCTCACTAGTGCAGTCATCCATACCCAACCTAGAAGATCAACTGATCCCTAGTCCTCAGCCCATCATTGCACCTTTTGTGACTCAACATCCACCATCACCACCTTCAATGGCCTACTTTAACCAAGACCATACGCCATTAGGAACTATACCAGGGGGTATACGTGACCTACCTAGAAACCCAAATAAATTTTGCAGTAAATTCTACTATTTGTGGGCTAGGATGGTGTGCATATTGAAGCATTCAAAGATGCAGTCATTTGTAACAACATTGAACACCAAGATGTAGTATGTAGACTCTTCACATATTCACTTGGGGAGAATGAATATAATTGGTATTTGACTCTACCAGCAAATTCTATCACTGGCTAGAATGTTTTGGAGAAAGCTTTTATTGATCAATTCTGAGTGTATGTTGGTCTCGGAACATTGTACCATCAATTTGCCTCTCTTAAGAAGTCACCAAATGAACCTCTAGAAACTTTTAATACTATATTTCAAAGGAAATATAAGAGGTCATAGGCTCCTTACCAGGTAGTGACCAATGTAGCAATTGACTCATATCTAAGGGCTATTGACCCATGGACCGCTATGTTTATCAAAAAGAGTGTTCTCAAAGATCAAAGGAACACCCTGGCGAAGGTCTATGTGTTGGAGATCAACATGAATCATGAGTTGAACCAAACACCAGGGGGAATTGGATACAATTTACCCATAGGAGTGAATCAAGGGAACTATAACAAACTCCCCGAAGTACCATCACCTTTACCTATTGGAGCCCCAACAATGAAACCGGTACCAATCTATGCCTCTTAGCCTTAGGCTAATCAACAGTTTTCTACCCAAGATTTAACTTGGCACACAAATACCAATGCCACCCCCACTCAAACACAATATGTTGGTCAAGTACAAGGGGAAATCAACAATTTGGTAATTCTCATGCAGCAAACCAACCCCCAACTACGATGCCTGGGAGTCAAGGATCACACGTATCCACTGAAGCAGAAGAATTAAAGAAGATGATTTCACAAGTTACTTCATATTTGAGCCAGTTGAAGATGAATCCTCTAGGAGGGTACAACCAACCCCAACCATACAATAATTAGCGAAACTATAACAATCAAAACCAAAACCAAATGTATAACAACAAGCCATATAATAGGCAATTGAACACGGGTCCAAATAATGGTGGTGTAAACCATGATCATCCTGATGCAAGAGACAACCCAAATAATACACAAAGTGTTAACCTTACTGATATGAATTTACTGACTAATTGGTGTAGGCTGCATGATACAACATCACATTCTGAGGTTAATTGTGCCCAGTTCGAAAAGATCATAAGGATCGCTCAAGCTGATTCTCAACCAAAGGATTTCTCTAATGAGAAACTTGATAAAGTTAACACCGCAATGTTGGTTGGCACGTTCTTATGAAAGGAGTTTCAAGCAGAAGCTAAAGGTGAACCATATGTCTATGATGCTCAAGCCTTTCAGACCAGAAATAATTACAACCTTAGGAGTCAAGGCAAGGCTCCATTAACATAACCAACTCCCCCAAAGGGTGGATTTGTACCTCCCGATGTGAATGCGAGTAACAATCCTCCTCCTCCTCAAGCTTTTCAAAGAGCTCATCCTAGACGAACTGAAGGGAAAGAATATGTTTTGAAAGGATCTTTTGATGTTACCAAGGAGATGGAGAGGACTACCACCACTATGTCCTTAATGGAGGTACTAAGATATTGCCCTGAACAAAAGAAGGCTCTCCTTAAGGAGTTGGAACTATTGGAGTCTCAGAGCAATGAGGTTAAGATGGTTGATTTAAATGAAGTCAATGCCAATTTCGGTAATGATTCCATCGAGAACCCACCATTTTTAGATAGTTTGAAAATATGTGGAAACAATCTGTATAATTGTTTTGTATATTCAAGTGCTTCCGGAAATGTAATGCCATACTCTATATGTCAGAAGCTCGGTCTCAACCCAATGTGTACAAATAGTAAGGTGGTACAATTGGACAAGACTGAGGTCAATGTAATTGGAGAATTAAAAGATGTATACATCCAATTGGGTGTTGATCTCCGCATATCCCATTACATCAACATTCAAGTGGTGGATATTCTAGAAGTATATCGGATGCTTCTCAGTAGGGATTGGTCAAAAACTTTGGGAGGCTACTTCTCAACCTATTTTACATATTTATGGCTTCCCCAGAAGGGAGTGAGTAACCAGATCCGAATTGATAGTGAACCCAAGTTGAAGAAGTTGGTCACCGATTATGGGGCTCCCAATGAGGTGGCCTATGCTGAAGTGAGTCTAGGGGTCTATAGAGTAAACAACATTCTCACTTTCTCTGCACCTGCCATTCCCCAGTTATGTCAAGAAGATATGACCGAATATAGAGGGTGGGTGAAAGAATTAATTACAACAGTTAAACAAGGGATGTATTTGCTGGGGGATACTATGAAAGTACAAGATTCTTTGCTTCCAAAATGGTGTCGAATACATCATGAGGAGTACTCAGAAATATCTTGTATCCCGTGTCAGAATGAGGTCATGAATTTGATGAGCCCAGTCCCATGTGGGGACATTGATTATGTCATCAACATGGAAGAGATTGAAGCTCCAAGTCATGAGAAAGTAATACCCCATAAAATGGATGTTATAATAGAAACGTCCCAACCAGAACAGTGCAACAAGGAGATATTCATGGTTGAGATTGGTAGACAAGAGAATGAGGATATTTCACCCAAGCTAGAGAATGAAGAAAATCAGTCTCTCATATAGCTTCAAGTAGAACAGTCCACTCCCAATACCCTCGAAGTACTCTTGGAACTTGCAATTGAACAACCTCAGGTGTTGGAAGACATTGAACTCAAGGGATAGCAACCACCTTCAGAAACTAATCTGATCATTGATCCTAAGGTGAAGAATGTGAAGAAACTGAAAGATGAAGTATGGTTTCTAAAGTTTTATGGGTCTAGATCCAAGCAAGGCAGTGGAGCAGGTGTTGAGTTAACAAGTCCCAAAGGGAAAACCTTTCTAGCCTCCTATCGACTCCAATTCCCTTGCACTAATAATATGATGGAGTATGAGGCCCTAATTAGAGGACTACTCTTCTCTCATAAGAAGGGAGTGAAATGCTTAAGAGTGCAAGGAGATTTTGAATTGGTGGTTAAGCAAGTAAGAAGCCAATATGCATGTCATGACAAAAGGTTAGCAGCATATAGGAATAGAGTATGGGGGTTGGTTGAGGATATTGATGCTTTCAATATTCAACTGGTGCCTAGGAAAGTAAAGAGGATATCAGATGCATTGGTTGTAGCAGCAAGTACACTAGAACCAGTGAGTCAATCTCCTTTGAAGAGGTTTTCCGTAGAGTTGGTCTCCACGCCTCATGTGCCCGATAACATCAAACACTTTCAAGTCTTCAAGGATGATACCCACATTCTAGCCTTTCTTGTGAATTCAGGGGATTTTGAAGAACAAATCATTGATGAGAAGGATAGATCAGATGATCTTGATGAAGGGGGTGATGAAGAAATCCTAAATTTGCCTACAAACGTCATTCCCAAGGGTATGGTCACTCTTGAGAGGCTTTTTGATTCCGATCCCAAGGTAAAAGAGAGATTGGCAATGGGTTTAGATGCTGGGAAATATGAACTACATAATATTGGTTCAGAAGGCCAGGAGAAGATAGTGTACATTGGGAAGATTTGTACTCCTAATGAAAGAGAGAAAATTCTGCAAATCTTAAAGGAGTACATTGATGTTATAGCATGGGGATGCGAAGATCTAAAAACCTTCGATACATCAATCATCACTCACGTTATACCTTTGAAACCCAATATAAAGTCGTTCAGACAGAAGCAACGATCGATTAATTCATTGATAGAACCCTTGATTTTCAACGAAGTTCAAAAGCTACTCGCTGCTAGGATTATTTTCTCGATATGTCACTCCACTTGGGTTGCCAACTTGGTGCTAGTAAGGAAAAAGAATGGGGAAATCTGGCTATGTGTTGATTTTTGCAACCTCAATACGGTATCGAAAAAGGATAATTACTTGTTCCCTTCCTTAGATGAGGTACTACAAATCATTAATGGTTCAGAAATGATGTCATTCTTAGATGTTTAGTCTGGATATAACCAAGTTTTGGTGAACCATGAAGACCGCATGAAAACAACTTTTACTATGAATTGGGGAACTTATGCATACCAAAGGATGTTGTTTGGGTTAATTAATGTTGGAGAAACTTTCCAAAGAGAAATGGACACGGCTTTCAAATACTTGATTGGAAAATGTATTTTATATATATGGATGACTTGACTATATTTTCCAAAGTCAGAGAAGATCACCCGGACCACCTCCGTAAAGTTCTCGAGAGATGTCAAAGATATGAGATATCCCTTAACCCCAAGAAATGTGTATTTGGGGTGGCTGAAGGGAAGCTCCTCGGTCATGTAATCTCTAAAAGAATGATATATATAGACCTAGATTGAGTAGAAGCGTTGCTGAAATTACAAATGCCTGACAGTAAAAAGGAGATGAGATCTTTCTTCGGGAAGATCAATTTTGTCAGAAAATTTATCACTAAGTTTGCAGAGATACTCAAGCCATTAAATGAAATGATGAAGAAGGATGCTAAGATTGAATGGACTGCTGAAGAAAAAGAGGCTTTCACCCAGATCAAGAAGTCCATCGTTGAAGCTCCTGTATTAACTAGTCCTAACTATACTCTATTATTTTATATATATTCTTTCACTTCATTGCATTCAGGCATGATTGTTCTCACACAGAGGCAAGAAGGGGACGAGAAACCCATCGCATTCATGAGCTCCCCTTTCAAGAGTGTTGAGGTGATATATTATGCTCTTGAGAAACATGCTTTTGCTTTAGTAAGAGCAGTCAAGAAATTCAGACATTATAACTTGAGGAGTAAAATCTACACAATTATACTTGATCAAGTAGTTAAGTCACTGCTTATACAATCGGAGTTGGGAGAACATCAAGGGAAATGGATCGCTATTTTACAAGAGTTTGATCTGGAGATGCATTAATGAAGTTAGTTAGAGGTTAGGGTTTGTCTCAAGCTATGGCAACTGATATCCCTCAAATCCAATGCCAATAGTATATGTTACATTCATTCTCTCAGGACCCATGGTACATGGATTTGGTTTTTATTTTGCTAAATAACAAGTGTCCTGAGGGGTTGACAACCACGCAAAGATGAGCTTTAAGGCTCAAAAATACCAATTATATGATCAAGGATTTGACACTTTATAAGAAGAGATATGAAGGTATTTACCTTCGATGTCTTGATCATTAGGAAGCTCATAAAATGATCGAGGAATTCCATGGGAAGTACGGTACAAGTCACGGGTCAGCAGATGCCACTGCACATCAGATTTTGAAGGTTGGATATTACTGGCCTAGTATTTTTAAAGATGCTCATGAGCATGTTTGTCATTGTTAAACATGACAAACTGCAGCTTTCAGAGAGAGGAATCTCGACATGCCTCTCCAACCAGTGTTTGATGTAATATCATTTGCCCAATGGGCATTGGATTTTGTAGGTGTCATTAATCCTAATTCGTCTGCAGGAAATAAGTTCATTCTTACAACAATAGATTACTGCACCCGATAAATGAAGACCATAGCATGTCAAAATGCTACTGCACAGGTAGTTCTGAAATTCATTGAAGAATACATCGTCACCAAGTTTGGTATGCCATTCGCTTTAGCATGTGACAACAACCCTGCTTTTACTTCTGCACAATTGATGTAATGGTCATATGAGTATAAGGTGATATTGAAATTCTCATCCAATTACTATCCTCAAGGTAATGGAGTAGTTGAATCCATGAACAAGAACATCCTAGATGTCATTAAAAAGCTACTTGAGAAAAATTCCAGAGATTGGCACAATCATTTGAGATATGCCTTATGGGCTGATCGAACCAAAGTTAAAGCCACCCTGGGAACTTCTTCGTATTACCTTGTTTATGGCCAAACTCTTGTTTTTCTGATCAATTTATAAATACATGTCCTCCAGTTAATGAAAGAACTTGAAATTGAGGATCAGGTAGAGGTTCGTCTCCTAAATATGTTAAACTTGATTATAAAAGGATCAATACTCTACAACACTTTGCTAAGCATCAAGTCATTGTTAAGCGATGGTTTGACAATAGAGCCAAGGTAAAATCCTTTTGGATCTCTAACCTAGTTCTATTATGGGATAAGGCCAAGGAGAAGAAGGGTGATCACCATAAGTTTGAAAGGTTGTGGTTAGGTCCTTACCAGATAGCCGAAATTCTAGGAGAGAACACCTTTAGGTTAAGCTCTTTGACTGGAGAACTTGTACCATTGCCCGTCAATGGTCAGTTCCTCAAGCACTATTTTGATTAATCCCCTGTAAATATTTGACCTATTGTACTATAGTAGTTTAGTTGTTTTTGTTTTCTTTGCTACTTGTCTGGGTTTGCATGTTTGTTGTGTTTTTGCTTTGCTGCATGCATGTTTGCCTTTTTGTTTTTGTTTGTTTGTTTCATTTCGTTCACTTTGATTTTGTTGTGTCAGGATATATGTTTATTCTCAAAGATTCTATAGGGTAGGTGTTATTTACATGACAGGTTGCCAAATTTTGAGAGACTTTGACTCTTTGGTCTTTACAACTTCATTATTATTTAGTTAATTTTGAAACCTTTGTCTACACTCGTCCAAGGTGGTATATAATGGTTTAAATATGATTTGAGTTTTTGACCCTCAATTGGAAAAGGCTAGCTTGATTACTCAGCACTACCATCACACTAAGATACATTAGAAAATTTTGTAAGATATCAAATGAACTTGTTTCCAAGTGAAAAATCAGAAGTCAAGATGTTTCGTGTTATCCACCGTGGTTCCCAACACAGTAATCGAACTTTAATGTTTGAAAGTTGCTTAAAGGTTACAAAAGAGATAGTCCTTCTATGTTCCATGATGTTTTCAAAAAGAAAAGAAAGAGAAAAGAAATGATTCACTTAAAGCAACTAAACTTAGGTATTTCAAGTAATCTTCACCAGGACTATGGATGCCTAGCTAGCACTGGAGCACTACTTGACGGGAACCAGAGGTATCTCAATCGAGGCTATGAACGCATGGCTGGCAGTAGAGATATTCCCAGGATAACCTTGCATGAAACATATTGATTGATTTCACCTACGTAGCTTGGGCCCAATTTCCTTTATTTGTCTTCATTATTAAAAACAATGGAGTAATAAATCATGTGCACACACTTAAGAGTTAATCTTGTTCAGCCCTAGACTTGGTTGTTTGTTCATTGATCCGATCATCTTTTCATTCTTATACATCCTTTTCAATGTTAGTAGCCTTAGGTGTCAGGTTAACCAGAGATTCTGAAGTTCTAAAATGCCTAGAGTCATTTTTCCCAGATAGTCGCCATTTGTTATGCCCTGCATACCTAACCCCATTAGTTTCCTTGTCTTGAAAATATGGGTCCCTCTTTTTGCTTTCTGTAGCTTTTTTTTTTTTAGTTTTTTCCTGGACAGCTTGGAACCTCGGAACCTCAGAACCTCGGAGTCCTGAGGAGTCCTTTGTTTTTTTTTTGAAGTCCTACCCCGGAGTCTTGAGGTAGGTGTTTTTTATGTTTGTCACTACCTCGGAAACCTAGATCCCCAGAGTCCCGAAGTCATGCCTTTTCTTTTTTTGTTGAAGCCTCGGATTTTCGGAACCCCGAAATCCTAAGTTCTCCATGTTTTGTTGTTAACAACTTTGGAAACCCGGAGTCCCAAAGTTGTGTTGTCTTGGCAACCCCAGAACCCCAAAGTCTCGAGGTCTGTTGGTGTTGGCTTTCACCCTAGAATCTCAGAACCCTAGAGTCCTACAGTGGGTTTTTTTTTGTCAACTCGGAAGTCCGAAACCCCAGACTCCTAAGGTCTTGTTTAAGGCGATTGTACGGATGAAGTTCGAGAGGGTATAAATAGGAGGATTGAAATTTTCTAGGTTCATTGTGCATAAATTTTTCAAAGCTTCCAGTTGCAACCTCCCGACTTCACGACTCCGTGTTGCTGATTTTCGCATGTTTTCTCTCACCAAGTTGGTAGATTTTTCTCCTTCCTTGTGTTTTCATGTTTAGATCTTTTAAGTTTCTTTTATTTTCCTTTTAGATTTTCCTCATTTTGCATGTTTTTCCCGTGTGCCCTAGCTTTTCTTGTCCATTCTGGAACCCCAGACCCCCAGAGTTCCGGGCTGGGTAGTCTGCTTTAACCTCGAAACCCTGGAGTTCCAGATCATCTTAAAACCTACAAGTGAACTACCCCAACCTTGGAACCCCGAAGTCCTAAGGTCCTTTTCCTTTTGGGCCATTTCTTTAACCTCAGAAACCTGGAGCCCCAGAGTTTCGAAGCATCTTCTTGGCGCCCTATTGAGATACCCCTGGACTCTGAAACCTCAAAGTCCTAAAGTCAGCCTTTCCTATTTACTCTGGAACTCCGGAACCCTAGAGTTCTAGACTTAGATTTTCAAGCCTGTGCTGACCTTAAAACCCTGGTGTTGGCATTATAACAGACAAGGAGAGATTGTTGGCATTTCAATAAGGATATTGAGAAGGTTGTTGATGATTATGGATATAACTGATTAAGGATGTTTACTGTCTTAATATTATTATTTTGTCATTGATGTCAAGAAATTGATTTTCTAATTTAGTATGATGTTGCCATATCTTAAGAAGTATGATTTGATGAGTATAAAGATGTCGGTAAAAGACACAGAAAGAATGTGATGAATAAGGGGAGAAATAAGTTATTCAATGGGCAACTATTATCGAGTTAGACAATGATGAGATCATGACGTTTAGATTGTTTTGATATCCTACATATGTTATTGATTGTAAGATTAATACTATACTATGTTACTGAGCAAAGAACCTAATCGGTAAACCCTAAGGAAACTACTTGGTAAACCCTAAGGTTATCGCTATCGGTTAATGAAGGCAGAATGTCTACCGAGTGAAGTTTAGTATTTACCGAGTTGCAACCGAGTAGTAGCAGAATGCATTGAATGAATAAAAGCATTATTTAATGAAGGAAGTTGATGAGCTAGCTATGATTAAATGATTGGTATGTCGTGCATGAAGTTTGTTAAAGAATCTATGGCAAAGGAAAATGGACAGGAAGATCTACAGTTTAGATTGAACCGCAATACCCTAGCACAAGTTCCAAGAAATGTATGCAAGTTCCAAGGTGGGGTAAAATGTTTTTTAGATCGAATGATACATTGAACCTGGTCAAAGTTTGAAGATTTGATGGCTATGATTGATCATGGGAAATGTGATCAAGGAGATTAAGCGGTTGGAAAATTGTTTATAAATAAGGAACTGTTGATAAACAATGTATGCGGGCAAATGTATGCATAGGGATGCTACATAGTGATTACCGAGCACAGAAGCTTGAAGACCTATTTGAATAACAGAGTATAGAGCCCAACAGATGGACAAGATAAGTCCTATTGTATTGAGAAAATAAGAATCTGCTTTAGCATTTTAGATGTGAAGTTGGAGATAGATTTTTATTACTGTTATTTTGTGAAGTGACAGAAAATCTCTTAACCAAGTGGACTTAACAGTCTTATTTGTAAAACCCTCTAGCAAAGTGGCATTCTGATTGAGTGTTTGAAATCCTTTAACAAGGTCACTTCTAACAAGGTGAAGATCCTAATAGATCTGAGAGAAATCCCTTAACCGGGTCACATCTAGCAATGTGTTTGTAATCTTTAACTGGATTTTCTTTTAACCGAGCATACTCTAGAAGAGTACATTTCTTAGTGGGTCCAAAATCCCACAGTGGTTTTTCCCTTTTTGGGTTTCCATGTTAAATCTTGTGTTATGAGTTTTATGATGTTTATATGCTTTTGAGTTTGCATGTTTAGCAGTTTTGGTTATATTAGTGAAGTATATGTTACCGAGGTTGAATCTGTTGTTTTTATGGAAGATTAAGGTTGTATGATTCACCCCCCCCTCTCATCTTATTAGCTTGGCATCTATACTTGCATTAAGTATCAAAACTATCAATTGGTATCAGAGCTTTGGACTCCGGAAGAAAAGTTTAAAGGTACTTGAGGCAAAGATCTAAAGATGTATAAGAGGGATGCACTGAAGCTGAACAAGTCAAGTTTCTCTACATGGTAGAAAAGGATGAAGTTGCACCTATCAGGAGTTGGAGAATATGTTGTATATTATCTGGAGAATGATTTCATTACACCGAGCACCTATCCATTGACAATGGAAGAGATAAAAGCAAAGCAAGAACATATTCAAGCAATGCTTGAAATAACATCTGCATTGACCGATTCAGAGTTTAATGATCTAGAAGGCTGCAATGATGCAAAGGCAATGTGGGACAAGCTCATATCTGTGTATGGTGGAGATGAACATGTTCAAAGAGAAAAAGTGGATAGTCTAAGAGGACAACTTGAATCTATGAGGATGAATGAAGGTGAGAACATAACCCAGTACAGTACAAGACTAAAGGAGATTGTCAATCAAATCAAAGGAGCAGGTGGAACTATTGAAGAAAAGGATATAACAAGTAAGTTATTAAGAACCCTTCTACTAGCTTATGCAATCTGAGTCTCTGCAATCAATGAATTAAGGTTTGTAACCAATATGTCAGTTTCTTTAGATGCTACTATTAGTAAGCTACATGCATTTGAGTTAAGTAACTTTGATAACAGTGGGTCATCAGTAAATAAAGTTGAATTTGCATTTAGTTATTTTCATATTGGTGAATCTGATGATTACAATGATAGAATGAGTAAGTACACAAAAGGGGATCACAGTGGAGCAAGTGAAAGATTTTGCAAGAACATGGAGGAAGTACACAAACTGTATGAGGAAATCAAAAAGCAAGAAGAGTTTGAAGCACTATTAGCCAGAATGTTACCGAGAGGCAAAGGTAAGTATAAAGGAAAACTACCTTTGAAATGTTTCAATTGTGATAAGATAGGACATATGGCTTCTAACTGTCCTTACAAAGAATCTACTGAAAAGAGAGATTATCGAGATGACAGACAGAAAGATAATCATTACAAAGGACACCGAGACTTCAAAAGAAGAGATAGAAAGTCATGCTTAATAGTCGATGAGGAATCCAATGATGATAAATCAGATGAAAGTGATACAGAGGAAGTAGTTTATGTGGCTATCAAAGATGGATTAGATGAAGAAAGGTATTAAGAAAAAGACCGAATATCTCACATAAATACTAATGATTCTTGGATCATAGATAGTGGATGCTCACATCACATGACAGGTGATAAACACAAGTTTGTTATGTTAGAAGACTATGATGGAGGCTATGTAAGATTTGGTAATGATGCACCATGTCCGATAAAAGGTAAAGGATCTATAACACTTCTTGACAATGCAAGATGCAATGATGTTTATTGGGTTGAAGGTTTGAAATACAATTTGTTGAGTGTAGCACAGCTAAACAATACAGGATACTGAATAGAATTTCAGAAAGGAATCGTCAAAGTTCATGACAAGCATGGAAAGTTAGTTGCTACTAGGACACAAACAAAAGGTAACACATTTCACCTTGACTCAACTCGGAACAAGTGTATGTATGCAAAGATAGATGATACCTGGTTATGGTATAAAAGGTTTTGTCATGTAAATTTTGATAATATGATCAAAATAAGTAAGAAGCACCGAGTAAGAGGTCTACTGAGTTTGGAAAAGCCTAAGAATGCTATATGCCGAGGATGCCAGATGGGTAAAATGACAAGATCATGCTTTACAAGTAAGTCCTACACTTCAAAGGGAATTTTAGATCTTGTGCACACTAAGGGAATTTTAGATCTTGTGCACACTGATCTTTGTGGTCCTATGAAAGTTCAAAGTTATTATGGTGATAAATATTTCATATTATTTGTGGGTGATTACTCAAGGATGATGTCAGTTATGTTTTTAAAAGAAAAATTAGAAGCTTTTCAAATGTTTAAATGGTACAAGGCAAGAGTTGAAAATGAAACAGGAAGATAACTGAAATGTCTTAGATCAGATAGAGGAGGAGAGTTCACATCTGATGAGTTCAACTTATTTTGCAATGATCATGGTATTAAAAGACAAGTCTCTGCACCGAGAACTCCACAACAAAATAGAATAGCTCAGAGAAGAAACAAATCTATTGTGGATTGTGCTAGAACCCTGATGATTGAAAAGAAAGTGCCACAAACATTTTGGAGAGAAGCAATAAGCACAGCAGTTTACACCCTGAACCGAGTACAACTGAAGAAAGGAACTTTGAAGACACCATATGAAATCTGGTATGACAAGAAACCTAATGTAAGCTATTTTAAAATCTTTGGAAGTAGATGCTATGTACACAAAGATGATAGAAATGGTAAGTTTGATCAGAAAAGTGAAGAAGGAACATTTCTTGGTTATTCTTCTAGAAGTAAAGCATTTAAATGTCTGATCAAATCATCTAACAAAATAGTAGAAAGTACAAAAGTGAAAATTGATGAATTTGCAGAAAGAAATGATGAATGAAACACCAAAGAACCAGAAGATTATGATGAATTTGTCTATGTTCAACCGACAAGTCTTACCGAGAACTATTGAAGAAAATGAAGAGAATATTTAGTTACCGAGTGATGAAGAAGATCATACAGAGCCTACCGAGCATGTATTAGCCAAGTATGTCATAAGACATCATGCATCAAGTTAGATTATAGGAGATAAGGATGATCCAGTGATGACAAGGAACAAACTGAGACAGAACACATGTCTGATATTTGAATTTGAACCGAGAATAGTGAAAGAGGCATTTAACAGTGAAGATTGGATAAATGTTATGACAGAAGAGATTGATCAAATCAAGAAGAATGACACATGGACACTGGTCCCAAGACCGAAGGACAAAAATGTAATCGTTACAAAGTGGATTTTCAGAAACAAGCTGAATGAAAAAGGTGAGGTCATTCGAAATAAAGCAAGACTAGTTTGCAAAGGTTATGCCCAAGAAGAAGGAATTGATTATGGTGAGACTTTTGCACCTATGGTAAGACTTGAAGGAGTAAGAACATTGTTGGCATATGCTGCTTACAAGAATTTCAAGGTATATCAAATGGATGTCAAATCTGCATTTCTGAATGGTATATTAGAAGAAGAAGTTTTTATTGAACAACCTGAAGGATTTGTTGAAGACATTAATAAAGATCAAGTATGTAAATTGAACAAAGCTTTATATGGTCTGAAACAAGCACCTAGAGCATGGTATGAAAGATTGCACTCTTATTTAACCAAGATTGGTTTTATAAGAACAAGTGAAAACAACAATATGTACATGAAGAGTGATGAAAATGGAATACTGATCTCAGCCATATTTGTTGATGATATTATCTTTTGTGGAAATGACTCTTTATGCAAGAACTTTGGAAATGAAATGAGCAAAGAATTTGAGATGTCATTAATTGGTGAGATAAAGTATTTATAGGTTTATAGATATTGCAAATGAAAAATGAGATTTTCATTACTCAATCCAAGTACATAAAAGAAATCTTGAAGAAATTTGGAATGGCGGATTCAAAACCAGAAAGTACTCCTATGACTACCAACTGTAAATTATCAAAGAATGGTGAATCTGCATCTATTGATGAGACACTTTACCGATCCATGATTGGAAAGCTACAATATGTTGTTCACAATAGGCCAGATATAGCACATGCAATAGGTATAGTTGCAAGATTCTATGTAGATCCTAAGGAAACACACATGACAGTAATCAAGAGAATTTTCAGATACTTGAAAGGCATTGAGGATTATGGCTTAGTATATCAGAAAGGAAATGACTTTGATTTAAAAGTTTATACTGATGCTGATTGGGCAGGCAACATTGATGACAGGAAAAGCACAAGTGGAGGAGCTTTCTTTTTAGGAGAAAGACTAGTGAGTTGGCTTAGCAAGAAACAAGGATGTGTTTCACAGTCAACAGTAGAAGCTGAATACATTGCTACAACATTGAATTGTACCAACATAGCATGGATCAAACAACTATTGGAAGGTATAAATGAGAAAGTTACCGAGCCAGTAACTATATTCTGTGACAATACTAGTGCCATTAAAATTTCAAAGAATCTAGTTATGCACTCTAAGACAAAGCACATCTCTATCAAATATCATTATCTTAGAGAAGAAGCTCAAGAGAAGAAAGTGGTGTTGGAGTATGTTAGCACAAAGGAACAAATAGCAGATATCTTCACCAAGCCATTGCCAAGGGACACTTTTGAGTATCTTAGAAGTAAGTTAGGGGTCCTACCCCCATCTTTCATTCACTGACCGAGTTCGGTGAAAGCATCAATTCGATGACTCTACAGAATATCTTTTAGGAGTTGATGTTGATTTACACACTTTAGGATGTTTTCTAAAGGTGTGCAGGAAACAATACAGGGAACAGGAATTGAAGACAAAATGCTCTGACCGAGACTTAGTTGACATAATAGAAGGAAATCACTTCATACAAGAAGAAATTATGTTTTAGTTCTTTACTTTTTTGCATTGTTGTCAAAGGGGGAGAAGACTGGAGAAAAGGAGTGGATACTAATGTATGGGGGAGAAGACTGATGATAGGGGGAGAGCATTACAACATTTTAGAATCTCACAGCAATCTGAATCCATTAGGTCAAATCAATTAGTTTTGCCATCAATGCCAAAGGGGGAGATTATTGGCATTATAACAGACAAGGAGATTTTGTTGGCATTTCAATAAGGATATTGAGAAGGTTGTTGATGATTATGGATATAACTGATTAAGGATGTTTACTATCTTAATATTATTATTTTGTCATTGATGTCAAGAAATTGATTTTCTAATTCAGTATGATGCTGCCATATCTTAAGAAGTATGATTTGATGAGTATAAAGATGTCGGTAAAAGACACAGAAAGAATCTGATGAATAAGGGGAGAAATAAGTTATTCAATGGGCAACTATTATCGAGTTAGACAATGATGAGATCATGATGTTTAGATTGTTTTGATATCCTACATATGTTATTGATTGTAAGGTTAATACTATACTATGTTACCGAGCAAATAACCTAGTTGGTAAACCCTAAGGAACCTAGTCGGTAAACCCTAAGGTTATCGCTATCGGTTAATGAAGGCACAATGTCTACTGAGTGAAGTTTAGTATTTACCGAGTAGTAACAGAATGCATTGAATGAATAAAAGCATTATTTAATGAAGGAAGTTGATGAGCTGGCTATGATTAAATGATTGGTATGTCGTGCATGAAGTTTGTTAAAGAATCTATAGCAAAGGAAAATTGGCAAGAAGATCTACAGTTCAGATTGAACCGCAATACCCTAGCACAAGTTCCAAGAAATGTATGCAAGTTCCAAGATGGGGTAAAACATTTTTCAGATCGAAGGATACATTGAACCTGGTCAAAGTTTGAAATCTGATGGCTATGATTGATCATGGGAAATGTGATCAAGGAGATTAAGCGGTTGGCAAATTGTTTATAAATAAGGAATTGTTGATAAACAATGTATGTGGCCAAATGCATGCACAGGGATGCTACATAGTGATTACCGAGCACAGAAGCTTGAAGACCTATTTGAATAACAAAGTATAGAGCCCAACAGATGGACAAGATAAGTCCTATTGTATTGAGCAAATAAGAATTTGCTTTAGCATTTTAGATGTGAAGTTGCAGATAGATTTTTATTACTATTATTTTGTGAAGTGACAAAAAATCTCTTAATCGAGTGGACTTAACAGTCTTATTTGTAAAACCCTCTAGCAAGGTGACATTCTGATTGAGTGTTTGAAATCCTTTAACAAGGTCGCTTCTAACAAGGTCGAGATCCTAATAGATCTGAGGGAAATCCCTTAACCGGGTCACATCTAGCAATGTGTTTGTAATCTTTAACAGGATTTGCTTTTAACCGAGCATACTCTAGAAGAGTACATTTCTTAGTGGGTCTGAAATCCCACAGTGATTTTTCCCTATTTGGGTTTCCACGTTAAATCTGGTGTTATGAGTTTTATGATGTTTATATGCTTTTGAGTTTGCATGTTTAGCAGTTTTGGTTATATTACTGAAGTATATGTTACCAAGGTTGAATCTGTTATTTTTATGGAAGATTAAGGTTGTATGATTCACCCCCCCCTCTCATCTTATTAGCTTGGCATATGTACTTACATTAAGTATCAGAACTATCACCCGGAACCCCAGAGTTCCGAAGTCAGTTGTCTTGAGAGAAAGTTATTCACCCCAGAGTCTCGAGGTGGATGATGTTATTGATATTTTTAAGTATGGAATGGATTAATTTGTGATTCTTTCATGCAGATCAAAGCATTTAGATGGACCCAACTTCCAGTAGGAGAGGCAAGGAATTAGACAAACTTCCTACAACCATGAAATATAAATATCAAGGGCAAGTCTATGTTTTGAAGTTGGATGACCAAATTAAATGGGTGACAGATACAAAGATGGGGTACATCGAGTTGGAGAATATCAAGACACAATTGGACCGACCAAGGCCAGAGGCACCATTGAGGAGAATTAAGAGATCGGGCTTGGTGGAGGCAACCATTTTTCGGCAATCAATCCAAGCTCTTGAATTCATTATGACTGTTGCACAGTTCTACAATGCAGATACAAGAAAGTGCACAAATGTTCAGGGTAGAACTGTAATTGATTTATCAACAAATATGTTGGGATTTGTGCTTGGCATCCCTGCAAGGGATGAAGTACTCCTGACAACAAAGGAAGAAGTCATTGGAGTATGGAGTAATAATATTGCTTCAAACAAGAGGCATATGAATGAGAACTGGTTGGAAGAGGAGAGGAAAACAAGGCTAAAGGCCACAAATATTTTGAGGGCAGACTTCAGGGAGTCGCAATGAGACTTGATCATCATGCTGAGCAAGGACTTCGACAAGCCAGATTGTTGTCACTTCCATCCTTGGATGTTCCATTTTATGACAACTGTACTTATAAGGAAACAATACTTTGATTGGGCTCAAATTCTCTCTGATAACATCCATAAGCAAATGAAAGAGGTGCATCAAACGAATAAATTCTTCTTCATTTCCTATGTTATCTAGGTGGATGCTCGAGTAGGTAAGTTCCCGAGACTACAGATAGAGGGCCAGCTGGGAGATGAGGAAGGGAAAAAAAAGGTGTGGGAGTATTACTCACAACTCCCTCTAAACAATGCAAAGGTAAATTTTAGAAGAATAAACAATGTCTTCCTTTTCCCCGTTAGCTTTAAACTCACGGGTGATACAGGTTACAGGATAATCCTAGAGGCAATGGTAACCATCAGAGAATGGGTGTGTTGGTTCATTTAGAACCAACGTTCTACATATATTAGAGTTAGTGGATTCCCAAGGACTCCTATGTTGTTGTCACGATACTGTAATGATTGCATTATATTGTTAGAATATGTCAGGAAAATTCTCGGCCTTCAATCCCTTTTGTCCTCAAAATAGAAGGTGGGAATAGATTTATCAGCTTCTATTGGTTATTTCTCTTGTTCAAAGATTGAGGTAGAAAAGATAGTAGAGCAGGACCTTGAAGATCTAAACCTTAAGGAGTTTAATTATGCAAGGGAGTACTATGATCCCTATAGAAAGGTAAAGTAAATCATACCAAAATCATATGAGGGGCATAAGCCTAGATTGGAGGATTTTTGGGCAAACCTCCAGGATAGTTTTGAAGTAAGAGAAAAGAATTATTGGATTATGTATTTAAAGAGAAAGAAATTGACAAGAATCCTCTCTCTCCCATAAGGTGGTCAACATAGGAAGATACAAATATAGAAAAAATAACTCAAATTGTTGTAGATAGAACTAGACAATGGCTAAGCTTCAGGGTTAGGCCAAGCGCTTTGAAAGGGAAGCAAAAGGAATCTAGTTCAGGTGTTCCCCAGTCAAGGGGTTATAAGGAATACGCCCATAAGATGAGGTCAAGTTTTGGAAAGAATACGTCAACTGGTCCAAATGAAGTTGTGGAGCCCGAAGAGAGTACTAAGGAATTATTGAAGAAAGTAAAGGAACAAATGAGGAAATCTGAAATTTTGAAAAAGGCTGCAGATTTTGGAGTGAGAGAAGGGTTGGGTGCTATCCCACTGGCAGAGGTACTTCCTGTGAGAACGATAATTGGACAAACACTAGGAGAGGGCACTCGGGAGGAAGATGAGCAAGGAAAAATAGATGAAAGTGCACAACCTCCTCCTCCTGATAGGACAAGTGCACCCACTTAGCCTTTGTCTACCACTGAAACACAAGCTCCAATTTAGACATTAGCTACTTCTACCCCTATGCCACCACCAACTAATAAAACAAAGGTGCCTCCTAGGACACAAGTATTAAGACCTACCACGAAAACAGTAAGTGTCTATAACCTCGAATCAGACTCTGATCAAGAGGAGGAACAACTTATTGAACAACAGCCACCCGGAGGAGAGATAATGAAATGAGGTTGAAGCTTCACAAGATGAAACATTAATCTTAACTCCATAGGACCAAGAGGATCTGCTAAAAGAGATATTTGTCAGGAAAGGTATGGAAGAAATGGATAAAGATGGCAGATATTTGAGGAATAGGTTAGTGATAAGTTAGGAGAGTTACACAAGAAGCAAGAGTTGAACATTGATACTGCTCTCCAAGCTAGTCTCGCCTTTCGAATTGCTTCACCTCAAGTCCCTAAGCACATAGAAGAACAGGAGATATATGAAGTAGAAGAGTATTCAGACATGCACATAGTGACCACTGGCATCGTGCATCATGAAGGTGATAAAGATAAGGATGTGCCACAATGGTTAGAATTCATGTTCGAGAAAAAGAAAAGGAAAGTAGTATTACCAAAAGTTACAGTACAACAGGCAATCATTGAAGAACCAAGGAAAGCTAAGAAGGCCAAAATTGTACATCATTTGTCAAGAACATGTTCTAGTGATGTGATTGCAGATATAGCAGTTCCTGTGTAAGCAGAAGGTCAAATCTCTCCAAAGTACCAAGTGTCACAGGTAAAAGTAGGTAAGCAGACGAAGTGGGGGGGATTAGATACCTTGGAATTAGCTACTAGGATCATCAGGGGGTGAATGGAGAAAGAATACACCTCCCATGCAAAGGTCAAAGCATGCTGGAAGAGTACAAGAAGTTGTTGGTAGAGATGGGCAAGCCCTTAGATACTTGTATAAATGATAATTTACCTCCAACCTCGTCACTCCTAGAGGGAGATGTAAAAGCACTAGTTGAGGTAAGACAGGTGGCCACCATGACAAAATCATGGGCACAAATAAATGCATCTAAAATTAGATTATTTTTGCAAAATACCTTGAGGGAATATAAGAAGACTATGCAAGTGGGAGGATCATTAGCTTCTTATTCTCAGCAGTGGGAGCAGAAGATCAACACTTTTAGCAAGCAGTTCTGGGTCTTGAATAAGGTTTTGTGTTTGGGCAAAGAAGAAATAATAAAGGAGGACCTCTTGGGTGGAGACAGCTGCAAGAATTTACAATCTTATGCATACATTATGGAGTTAAAGATGGAAATGCTTCAACAATATGTGAAGAATGTAATAGATATTCGATCTCCCCTCCTCACCATAGTGGAAAAGTATGAGAATTTTGTAGGGCAGTTACTAGGAGTTTTTGGGCTGGGAATAACTAGTGCGGGAGCCATGGAGGAAGATCAGGTACTTCGCCAGTGGGATACATATGAGGCCCAGCATTTTGGACCTTCGGCTTAGTTTAGTGTTGCATTGATGGACATATATACATATTTGATAACAAAATGTCAATAGGTTGTAGAGACAATAGAGGAGTTAGGAAGGGAAAGAAAGAAAGTAGAGGAAATTTTGAAAAAGTACAAATTCAAAATCAAGCATATGTTCTACGAGTTCATTCTTTGTAATCTGGTAATGTCTATTTTTTGAAATCAGCAACTTACTCTGATCTTCTATTTATTGCTTTATGAATCATATTGCGCACATAAGTGGTGTATGAGAATTACTGGGATAGACAATATTGTGGTAATATTCTTTCCATAGGTCTGTGAGGTTGTTGACTTTGCAAGTTTACTGGAGGTCCATTATTGAATGTTGATTTGGATAATATTTGATGATATTTGGATTGTAGGGTACTAATTAAGTAGTTCATTAAATTGTTATTGAATTGGTTTCACTTTTATTTTCTTGTTTCCCTATCTCTTGCAATTTATTCCCAAAAGAATCTTATATCATAAAAATACAAAAAAAAGGAAGTTAAGTTAATAACGATTATGGAGATTTAGTTTCAACCAGCAGGCCCCTTAACAGGTACAACCGCATCAACCATTGAGTTGTCCATCACCGTCGAGACCCGACTATAGAGACCTTGGAGTGATTAGTTCCCCATAACTTATTGCTTTTTAGGAGAGGTGGTGAGTGTTCATATTGACTACCTGACTATTGGCGGGTGTGTTAAAACAATCATCAACACATCCTTTCACCAAGGATTACCTATCAAAATTAACAAGTCATAATCTGGCACCGGTATCAAAGACTCCAAGAGTCATCAATGGTTAACCAAGATTTCAACATCTATAATAACATGAAGATAATAATAACTTATCCAAGAAATTGAAGACAATAAATTAATCTATACATATACAATAATCATGATTCAAGATTTTTTTCATGAAACTCACAACGATTGCAAAAGATCATCCATCACCAAGTGGTGAATCCATATCAATATGAAATCTCTCATTGAATTGCATTAGCAAGATATTTATAGGATCATGATAACTATATCCTAAATGAAGATCACCTATGGTCCACACACACTCAACTATTATAATAGAAACTCTAGAGAATAAAGAAGAACCAAGATCTCCAAGCCAAGAAAATAAGCCAACACTAGAACATAATTGTCAAAAGATCCCATTGAACCATGCAACCAATCTACCCATGATATCATATTAAAAACATGCTACAAGTCCCAATAACCAACTACAAATGCCCTCTAATAATCCATTGTCTCATCCTATTGCAACATACCAATGTGCAAATAACCATAGACAAGGCCAACAAACTAAATTTGTATCAACGTTGAAAAGAATTATAGATATAAATAGTTCACATATGAGTAATGAATTATAGATATAAATAGTTCACATATGAGTAATCCCATGATAATGAATGGGTGCCCAACCCACAAATATGCATAACTAATTAATTCCAAATCAATTAAACATGAGAACTCACCATCACATAATTAGCGTACAAACTAAGATAACAAAGAAGATAACTAGATAGATCTAAGGACTCAACATTAGATCGTGACAAATCCAAATTTTCAAAAAAAAAATACACAATAAAGTAACCATATTCAAGAAACCAAACAAGGATCTAAGAGATAAGAACAACTCACTAACACTAAACTACACCACCACATGTAATCATGAATCAATCAAATTATCATAACCTATAAACTATATGCATGATCATGTAATGCTAATGCTCAAACATATATGAATATCTATAACACCCTAATCATCACCATCATTGTACCTATACTCAAGTCTCACTAAACTAAGACTCCAAGTCTCACATGTTTATCAACCATGTCCTCAAACTACAAGACAACCTACAAACATGTTTCCATCAAAAATATCACTCAATATATATACATACATATATACACATACATACATATATATATACATATATGTGTGTGTGTGTATAAATATATATCTATATATGTATACATATATGTGTATATGTGTATATATGTATATATATATATATATACATATGTACATATACATATGTATATATATACATATACATATGTATATATATATATACACATATATATATATATGCATGCATGTGTGTGTGTGTGTAAATATGTATAAGAGAGAACCTAATTTGATAATCTATTGTACCATCATATTGGTCTCATAAAAATATGCACTTCCACAAGTTTTCACCCATAAATTTAAATGGACTCTCATACAATCACATCTCAAATGTAAGGATCCTACAAGTGCTCAATAAGTACAAACCTCTCTTGTCATCCAAGTGAAACCCCACCTAATCCATCATATGGTACAAGTTAAAAATTATATCATTTTCTAATTTTAAATCCAAAATCCAATTTTGTATGCAAAATATATGTAAACCAAACTTAATGTCGGTTGACAGATTAGCAGTTAATATTAATACCAATGAAACTTAATGCATAAAACAGAAAGAGAAACATCATCCACAACACATAACACAAAGATTTGTACGTGGAAACCCTGTAAGGGGAAAAAACACGGTGGGAAACCTTACCCACAATCAGATGATACTACTACAGATAGTATATGTATACAAATGGGGTCTGCACATGGAGAAAGGCCAACTGCCTAGAGCTCACTGCTCAATCACAAAATGGGAGTCAAACTGACTACAATTGGATGGTTAAGTCCAATGATAATGTACTGCACAAAGTAGCATCTCCAATGCTAGATTCAGTACCAGTTAAGCTCTGATAATCACCTTCAAACCTTCCTTGAACCTTCTCTATGGTCTGCTCATATAATCTTCAATATTCGCACATACCATGTTACAATACCATAACCTTACATATCATATATCCTCTCTTCATATCTCATCAATTGAGATCTTACATATATACCAAAACCTAAGACCAAATGTGTAGGTCAGCTTACTAAGAATATTACAATAAAATCAATTACAAATAAGTCAAGATGTGATGCATCATGTCGGCTCAATACATTTACAACAATATCCAATTAATAAATCATCTCCATAACGTGTCGTGCTGATCTGGAATAGATAATGCATATTGGTCCATAACCTAGACCAATTTGTTGGTAACAACAAATATGTCAACCCGATTAGACCATTAACCAAAATACCAAAACCAAGTATTAAAACCATGTCTTTGACATAACCAAGTGATCTCTAGATGATAACAAGTCATCCTCAGTGTCGGTGAGAAATATAACTTGTCGGTGAATAATATAATGTGTGACTATGCATGTCACTGAACATACCGGTGGACATAATGTGTCGATTCAACATAACCAAAGATCTCCAGAAGGACAAGTGTTGACATCAATGACAAAACTAATGCAACGCATCCATAATACCAACAATCTCCCCCTTTGGCATTGATGGCGACACGAGATGGAAAAACATCTAAGTGCCAAAACAGAATGCCAAAAACCAAAAACCAACAATCTCCAAAATAGATCAATACCAGAAATCAAAATCAAAATCACTCTCTGCATTTTGATTAATCTCTCCCCCTAGGATAATGTTTCCTACATACAATTTTTTTTATATAGATATCTCTCCCCCTTTGACATCAAATGCCAAAGCAATACAAATACCAGAACATACAACCAAATCATATAACTGATTACAATAACCAATTGCTATAACCAACTACTCTCCCTGAGAAGTAGCTCTCCTCCATCAAAGCCAGAAAAAGGTTTCTCTGTTATTTTCTGTCAATTTGATGCCAATCTTCAACTGTCCAAGTCTCTACCAGTGAGAGTAGTACCCCAAGCTGCTCTCTGAGATATTCAAAAGTTTCTTTAGGCAAGGGCTTAGTAAAGATATCTACAATCTGCTCTGTAGTATTCACATAAACCAATCTTACTTCTTTTGCTTCAACATTCTCTTTCAGAAAATTATATTTGATAGAAACATGTTTAGTCTTAGAGTGGAATACCAGATTCTTTGATATATCAATTGCTACTGAATTATCACAATAAATGATTATAGGTTCTTTGCATTTTACCTTGATGTCCTTCAACATTTGCTTAATCCATAATACCTGAGTACAATTAGTTGTTCCTGCAACATATTCTGATTCTGCTATTGATAATGATGTAAAACTCTGTTTCTTGCTCAACCATGAAATCAATCTACTTCCAAGAAAGAATGCTCCACCAGTGGTGTTTTTTCTGTCATCTACATCTCCTGCCCAAATTGCATCGGTGTATGCACATAAATAAAAAATTTCATCTTTAGGATACCATAAACCAAGATTTGTTGTGCCTTGTAGATACCGGAAAATCCTTTTTATTGTTGTTTCATGATTTTATTTAGGATTACTCTGAAATCTTGAAACAATACATATTGCATTTGTTATATCAGGTCTTGCTTGTGTCAAATACAATAAACCTCCAATCATAGATTTGTATCTTGTCGGATTAACAAGAGTTGAATCATCCTTCAATGTCAATTTGTCAGTTGTAGTCATAGGAGTACTTACCAGTTTGGAGTTTTCCATACCAAATTTCTTCAATAGTTCCTTCAAGTATTTTGTTTGACATATGAATATACCTTTATCAATCTATGAAATCTGCAATCCTAAAAAGAATTTTATCTCCCCAAAAATAGTCATTTCAAATTCTTCCTGCATCTTATTAGCAAAGTCTTTACATAATCCATCTTCTTCTCCAAAAATGATATCATCAACAAAAACTTCAATAACCAAGATGTCATCATTAGTCACTTTGAAATATAAGTTGTTGTTAGCATTACCTTTAGTGTATCCAAGCTTCAAAAGATATTTGTCTAATCTAGCATACCAAGCTCTATGAGCTAGCTTCAATCCATACAAAGCTTTCCTTAACCTGCAAACCATATCTTCATTATTTGTCAATTAAAATCCATTAGGTTGTTCAAAGTAAACTTCCTCTTCAAGATCACCATTCAGAAATGCACATTTTACATCCATCTGATATACTTTACAGTTTTTGTGAGTTGCAAATGCAAGAAATAATCTGACTGCCTCAATTCTAGCTACCGGTGCAAAGGTTTCATTACAATCAATTACCTCTTTCTGTGAATATCCTTTACACACTAATATTGCTTTGTTTCTGATTGTCTTACCATCTTCATTAAGTTTATTTCTGAATACCCATTTAGTTCCAATTACATTTTTGTCTTTAGGCTGGGGAACTAATGTCCATGTATTGTTATTTTCAATTTGTTCTAATTCATCTTCCATTTCTTTAATCCAATGTTCATCTTGACAAGCTTCAATAATAGATGTCAGAATTTGAGAAATTAAACATACCTCTTCATTTTCTAGTCTTCCTCTTATCATAACTCCTTGATACTTATTCCCATTTATCTGATTTTTTGAGCGATTCACTCTTACATACCTGGGTTTATTGTGGAATTTTCTGATGATGTCGGTGTGACTGGATGCACACTTTGTACCAGTGCACTTTGTATAGGTTCATTTATGATCATCTCAACTGTCGGTTCAGAATCTATAGACCTTGAATTTCCTCTAAATTGTTCATCTATCTTCACATTAGCACTCTCAATGATTTTTTGCAATCTTTTATTAAAACATCTATATGCCTTGCTCTTAGATGAATAACCAATAAATATTCCTTCATCACTTCTAGGATCAAATTTACCAATATACTCATCTCTCCTAAAATATCATTTGCTTCCAAAAATTCTGAAATATTTAAGAGTAAGAGTATTACCAAACCATAGTTCATAAGGGGTCTTACCAGTTTCACCTTTGATGTGAACTCTGTTAAAAGTTTAAACTGTTATATTCACTGCTTCTCTCCAATACACATGAGGTAGATTTGCTTCCAATGTCATGCTTCTAGCTGCATCCAGAATAGTTATGTTCTTCCTTTCCACAATTCCATTTTGTTGAGGTGTCCGGGGTGCTGATAGTTGTCTTCTGATTCCATTCACTTCACAAAATGTATTAAACTCCTTAAATGTAAATTCTCCTCCTTGATCTCATCTTAAAAATTTGATTTTCTTACTGGTTTCATTCTCTACCATTGCCTTGAACAATTTGAATTTTCCAAATGCTTCTGATTTCTCCCTGAGAAAAGTAACCCAACACATTCTAGAATAATCAACAATGATTAGCATAAAGTATCTATCTCCCTGTAGACTTCTTTTTCTTGTCGAACCACACAAGTCAGTATGGATTAAATCAAGAACATTATTGGATTTCTCAGAAATACTCTTAAAAGTTGTTCTAACTTGCTTTCCCATTTGACATTCTTTACATAGTGGATTATGAGGTTTCACAATCTTAGGTAAATCCCTTACTACCTTAGTTAAACTAATCTTTACAATGCAATCAAAATTTACATGACAAAGTCTCTTATGCCATAACCAACTTTCATCAATATGTGCAATCAAGCATGTATTTTCACTGTTATTCAGATGAAAGATATTACCTTTAGTCTGATTATCGATTGCAATCTCCAAACCAGTTATGTTCTTGATTTTGCATTTACCATTCTTGAACTGTAACTGAAAACCCTTTTCAACTAATTGACCAACACTCAAAATATTATGCTTCAAACCTTCAACATAATAAACATTGTCAATATTGTGCTTACCATCCAAAGATATAGTGCCTTTTCCTTTGATCAAACAAGCTTTATCATCCCCAAATCCTACTAGACCTCCACTATATTCCTGAAAAGATAAGAATTTACTTTTATCACCAGTCATATGATGTGAACATCCAAAATCTATGATCCATTCATCTTTTTCTTCAATTTTAGTTGTTAGGGCCTGCTCTACTGGTGGAACAGTAGGTGTCAATTGATCTTATTTTATTGCAACAAAAGCCCATCCATTATCTGTCAGTTCTTCATCAGAATCATCAGTAACTCCTTCATCAATATAGTAACATGATTTATCTCTATTCTTCTTAAATCTGTATCTTTGATATTCAGGGTTAGGCTTATATGTTCTTTTAGCTTCCTCTCTCAATCTTGCATTTTTTTCAGGACATCTAGATGCCATATGACCAAATTTATTGTAGTTAAAATATTTAAATGGCAATTTACCTTCATCTTACTTCCAACTAGACCTTTAGGCATTTTCCTTGCAAATAGTGCTTCAAGTTCTTCCAGTTCTTCAATTTCTCTTTTGATATCTTAAATTTCTCTTGCATAAAGTACTTTCCAATCATATTTTTCAGATGGTGATGATGTTGCTACAGATGATGATGCTTTGAAGGCCAAATCTGTTTTAATTGTAGAAACAAGACCAAATTCCTCAAGCTCAAATGTTGAAAGTTTTCCAACCAAGGTATCTCTAGATACTGATGTATTAGGCATTGTTCTCAACTCATTAATAGCAGTTACTTTCATTTTGTATGTTGGTGGCAATGCATTAAAACTTTAGAAACAATTTCATCTTCACTTAAGGATCCTCCACAACATTGTATTCCCAAAACAATTTCGTTAACTCTTTCCATGAAAGCAGGAATTCTTTCATCTTTTCCATTTTCAAATTTTCATACCTGACCCAAAAGCATTCCAGTTTTGCAATTTTGACAGTGGTATCTCCTTCATTCAGTCTCTCCAATTTATCCCAAATAGATTTAGCAATAGATTGGTCTGATAATCCCATGATTTGTTGATCTCTCAGTGCGCTCAAAAGTGTTTCTCTTTCTTTGCAATCATTTTCTTGATCTTTACCCAATGTTGGTGGATTAGGTTGATTTGGTGTAGGACCAACATAGCCAATCTTTGTAACATCCCATATGTTAGGCTTTTGCAAAAAGAGAACTAGGCTCTGATACTAATTGTTAGGACCCAGGAGGCAACTGAGAGGGGGGGTGAATCAATTGACTATGAATTTCATCCCAAATACAACTTAATCAAACTTGATACTTAATACAGGTAAACCAAACTTAATGTTGGTTGACAAATTAGCAGTTAATATTAATACCAGTGAAACTTAATGCATAAAACAGAAAGAGAAACATCATCCACAACACATAACATAGAGATTTATACATGGAAACCCTGTAAGGGGAAAAACCACGATGGGAAACCTTACCCACAATCAGATGATACTACTGCAGATAGTATGTGTATACAAATGGGGTTTGCACATGCAGAAAGGCCAACTGCCTAGAGCTCACTGCTTAATCACAAAATGGGAGTCACACTGACTACAATTGGATGGTTAAATCCAATGATAATGTACTGCACAAAGTAGCATCTCCAATGTTGGATTCAGTACCGGTTAAGCTCTGATAATCACCTTCAAACTTTCCTTGAACCTTCTTTATGGACTTCTCATACAATCTTCAATATTCGTACATACCATGTTACAATACCATAACCTTACATATCATATAT
This sequence comes from Cryptomeria japonica, assembly GCF_030272615.1. NCBI lineage: Eukaryota > Viridiplantae > Streptophyta > Pinopsida > Cupressales > Cupressaceae > Cryptomeria > Cryptomeria japonica. The sequence goes on from NC_081405.1 coordinate 552,992,551, forward strand.
CCTATCTTCATATCTCATCAATTGAGATCTTACATATATACCAAAACCTAAGACCAAATGTGTAGGTCGGCTTACTAAGAATATTACAATAAAATCAATTACAAATAAGTCAAGATGTGATGCATCATGTCGGCTCAATACATTTACAACAATATCCAATTAATAAATCATCTCCATAACGTGTCGTGCTGATCTAGAATAGATAATGCATATTGGTCCATAACCTAGACCAATTTGTTGGTAACAACAAATATGTCAACCCGATTAGACCATTAACCAAAATACCAAAACCAAGTATTCAAACCATGTCTTCGAGATAACCAAGTGATCTCCATATGATAACAAGGCATCCTCAGTGTTGGTGAACAATATAACGTGACTATACATAAGTCACTGAACATGCTGGTGGACATAATGTGTCGGTTCAACATAACCAAAGATCTCCAGAAGGATAAGTGTTGACATCAACGACAAAACTAATGCAACACATCCATAATACCAACAATTATTACACAAACAACAAAAGCTAATAATCAAACATAAAATACTACGTAGAGATTGGAAAGAGATTTTCAACAACTATAAGAAATTAAAAACTGATACAGTTGGTGAAATTTATGGCCCTTGGAAGAAAAAAACATTTTGTAGAAGACAAAATTAGTCATGTTTGTACAATGGCAGTGCTAAGGTGGCACATTGGTATAGGGTTGTTTGTAATGTTCTAATAACACCATCTCGGTTTGGTTCAATCTTAAAATAGTATTCAAAAAATATTTAAATATTAAATTTTAATGTTTTTGTGTCCACGGGGGTTGAACTTGAGGGCTCTCCTACTTAGATATAATGCCTGCAAAAATACCCTAGAGAAACTAACCATCCAATATGCAAATAGAGATAATTTAACATCTACTAATGCAACATATAAAACTAACTACCCATATGCATTTAACATCCATTAACATGATAAACAATTAACCATCAAGAAAATATTCATCAAAGTACTATACACAAGAAAAAATATATACGATTCTACAATTAATCTTCCCTAGGGTGTAATGACCCACTTAACTAAATCCAAAAATCTCAACTGATTTTTTTTTTATGATTACTTATTCCCACTTATTCTTAATTGTGTTTGATTCAATCACATACTTTGGGCATCTATCCAAACGAGATAGGCATCAATCCAACCGGGATGGGCATCTAACCATATGGGTTAGGCATATGTCCATACGAGACAGGGAGTTTCATCTATCCAATTCGGGATAGGCTTCTACCCAAACTGAGTAGGCATCTATTCAAAGAAAAGGTAATGCTCTGGCCAGAGACTTTAGACTCATCAGGACCATCTGGGTCCAGAGTCACTCTCTATGGACTACACTCCCCTACTATGAATGCACCGAGGTCGTCGTCCTTACGAGTATAAAAGTAAAAAATAAACAAGATTGAGTTCTGCCTCAGAATTTAGCCTAAAGCCTCGAGAAGTCAAGTGAATCCATATAGGATCCCTTCCAAGTATGCACTGAATTACTTATAATCTTCCAATTAGTATTACTATACCCTTTCATTCAAAGACCAAGGAACTTTGAAAAATAAATAAGTGATCAACTCATCCTTATCCAAATCCTAATCCCCATCCCCGAACCCCTGAGTACAAGGGACAACTCCATCCCTAGACTACCTACATACCCGTTTCAGCACGGGATCAAGGTGTAAAGTATGTAGTTCTGGTTTCTAACTATGGTTTAATGTAAATGGTATGGTAGGTATGCAACCCTTTCTAAGGTCAATGTCCCAGACAGTTTCTCTGTGGTTGCTACCCACAATGGTAGCTTTATAGAAAAAAGGCTCAAGGTGGCCTCATGCTTGTGGCCTAAAACAACTAGGTCCTATTTCCTATTAAATACATCACCCTTAACCCATTATCATCTGTTGAAATCATCAAGATAAAATAATTTCCAAGATCATAACAGACAACCAAACCCTGATGGGGTTTTCTAAGGTTTAACTGAGTGAATGTAACTCATTTTAAAATTAATCTTTTTAGATTATCGATCCAAGGGGGATTACCCGCCCCTTGGATTTTAACTTCCAAATGACCCTTATTCCTCCCCAGCAATTTATAGGGACGATGCCACAGACGTCGTTGTTGCATCTTTATTAGGTGTTAAGTGCAGTAGTTCAACACGACAGTATTACCCATAAGCGTAACCCAGAGGCACCATAGATACCAAATGTTGCTAAGGTTTTTGGTTTCAACACCTCTTGTTTACTTGTCTAACTAGGAATTCAACTGTAAATTCATGAAAACTTAACTAAAACATGTATGGAAATGAAACTATTACATGTGAGGTATTATCACTTGAAATTAAAAACTAGGATTTACATAATTGGAAAGGAACATTGATAAACAAATCTACTTGAAGGGAAAACTAAGTTAATATTTAAAACCTTAAAACTTGAACTAAATACATGAAAGTACTAATTGCTTGAAAACTATGATACTGGTAAGAGATAGCTTATGGAAAAGTCTTCAATCACTAAACTATTACACTTTTAAATATACAAAACCTAATACTTGAAAGGTACTAAATTGCTTGAAAAAAAATAAAAAATAAAATATTAAATAAAAAGACTTTGGAAATAAATTTAATTCTTACTTGTTTGAAAGGGAAAATCTATTCAACAATAAGCTTGATAACCTCATTATTTTTAAATACCAATTGTTTGAAAAAAAGATTAGAAGAGAGTCAAGTTAACTAATGTAAATAATAATAAGGCTCCCAACAAATAACTCTAGTCAATCTACTTCTAGTTGATTCTTGATACACCTTTACTAGAATAACATTGATTTTTTTTACTCTTTCTTTTATAATTTACTTATTTATTTCTCTAGATTAGGTATGGATGAATTAATAGCTTCGTTTATTGATGTTTAACTATAGGCATTCCATCCTGAATTCCACATCGTTACATCATTATTTGTAGACTTGTCTCTTCATGATCTTAAGAATACGATATCTTAAAGTCAATATGAAATCCATGTTCCTTATCTTCAATAAGCCACTTCTACCTAGAGTAGTAAACTTTTAGACATAAAGGAAAACGTGGGTTTAGGAATTAAATGTGATAAAAAAAATATTTTCGTTAACTACCATTTGACATTGCTAAAGTCATTGACTCAATTAATACTTTATTCTTAATATCAACCTTCACTATAAATTCAAATTTAGCTATTTACATAAGAAAAGAAAAGAAAAAGATGGAAAGGCTCAAAATTCTCCCATTAAATTTTTACATATAAATCTTATTGCTTAAATTATGAAAAAATTTGAAACAAGTATATATTATTTTTTCTACATATAACTAAAGCATAAAAATGAGATATTTACATCCATCCCTTTTAATATAAAATAACAAAATCTGAAATAAGAAAATGAAAATATGAAATTCCTATTTAATATTTATTTAGATTTATCCTTTCTTATTTCTATCATTTAATGTTTATTATATGATTCAAAAAGCAAAAGTAAAGATCAACTTCAATTTTTATTATTTGGTAACAATTAATATTGAAACCCATAATATGATAATCATAATTAAATTTATTGATGTTTCTATTTTCAACTTAAGAACTATTTATTGATATTTTCTATTTATTGACGTTTCTAACTAAATAATATTGAAATCCACAAAATAAAAATAAAAATTATAATTGTATTTATTGATGTTTCTATTTTATTTTTTAATTTGCTAACATAATCCAATATATATATTTATTTAGTGTAATATTAAGATAAGTTATTCATATATAATTAGAACTATAAACTAGGATAATCAAATCTATATACCAGGTTTAAAAAGACATATCATTTAAATATTATTCATTTTTGCATGCTTATGGGTAAACCTATTAAAAAAGGTAAGGAAAAACCTACATGTGATCAAATCTGTACTTTTCCCTTACTATTGTAGTCTCCTCAATTGAGCAAGAATGTGGGAGTGCAAAGAGAGGTGAGAACAAAGGCAATGCTAGGGGAAAAAAAAATGAAAATTCAATGCATGATGCAAAGGGCTAATGGCTTGGGAATGCAAAAGGCAACTATGACAGGTAATTGCCCTTAATGAGATTAAGCTTTTCTTCATTTTTATTTATTTATTTACCTATCTTACTCTTTATTCTGAAATTACCATGTATAGATTTATTAGTTATCCAGATCAATATTTTGAATAGAAAAAAATAATGCATCTACCAGATGAGATTAGGTGCATCTATTCTCAAAAGTATAGAACCATGCACTAAAATCAAAAGACTTACAACACTTTACATATAGTGATTTAGAGGTTTATGCATCATTTGTTTTTGTATTATATGTTTTATGGGCAGAACTCAACAAATAAAGAATACATTAGTGTATGTGGTCTGAACAGAAATCCCCTCTTTTGGATCTACCTTATTATGTTTAGTTCCTACATTTCAAGCATCCTTTTTCTTGTCATACAACATACAAATTTTAGAAACTTTTAACTTCACATATATATTTCCACCCACTCTTCTTTTTTAAGAACAAAGGTAACTTCTTGGAATAAGGAAATTATCTCTATTTTATTTTAACATTTAATATTAATTATATAAATATATAAAGTATCAAATAAAAATAATTATAATTAAGGAACCCACTATAAATATATATAAATTTGAGATTTAATTTATAGTTATTTTTTAATACTTGTTTGAAATCCATTATTATAATTTTTGTTTTTCCTTAATTAATTAAATCTTTATTTTGATATTTTATAAATATATATTTTTAACCTTTAGAATAAAAAGAGAAGGGTTTATTACACAATAACCTTAAATAATTTGTATATGTGTATACTTTTTGAAAGATCTACTAACTTATTAATAAATAAAAAAAGAGTAAAATATATATTTGATAAAGCATATATATACACTTTTTTTTTTTAACAAAAAATTAGAATAAGAAAGACTTCTTTCATTTCATAGAAAAAATAAAACATACATGCAAATAAAAACCTTCTCTTCCTTTCTCTTTTATTGAAAGAAGAACATGCAAATAAGTGTGGAAAGAGGGAACCTAAGTCTGTAAGATAAAACAAAATCATGTTGTTGAATGCCCTCCTATTTTCCAGCTATCCTTCTTCAATTCTTGTTTTGTAGCCTGGTAAAGGTCTTCTCCAAATCCTCAAAGTAAAAAAAATCCTACAATATCCCTACAAAATTAATCCTACAACTAACATAAATTTGAAACTAATTTATTAACAATTCAAAGACATATTTCATCATGTATAAAAATAAAAATGAACTCCCCTTTTTCAAAAATCTAGTGTTCATTATATACAAAAAGAGTCATTTTCCCACTACCAAGTAAATTATGGTTTTGAGATTCTTTTCCTGAAATAATCCCATGCAAAAATGATTATTGTCATAGTCGGGGTTACATGCAAAAACTTGAATTTGAGATTCTCTTCTAGAACCTTCTCATTTCCTCGTACAACATGTGTTAAATAACATATTGAGAAAATAAGTAATTTTTAAATTAATTTCATGCAAAATAATTGTTGTCATAGTGGGGGTTACATGCATATTGAATTTGAAATTTGAAATTTGAAGTTATTTCATGCAAGGCATATTTCTTACAACTTAATTTGAATTTGAATTTTCCTCAATTTTATCAAATATGAATTTTGTAACTCCTTTGTCATAAAAAGGCCATGAATAGAATTATTCTTGTCATGGAATAATTTTGTAACTCCCATGTCATATATTTGCTAAATATAATATTTATTTCTTAATATTTTGAAATTGAATTTTTTTTTCTAGAATCTTCTTATTTCTCCTACACCATGTGCTCAATTAGAATATTGAGGAAATAAATAATTTCCAAGTAAATTATGACCTCACATGAGAGTCACCACTTATTACTCCTTTTTATTTAAAATTTTGACCTTATTTAATATATCATTTCTAACTCATAAAAGTAATATTAAGAATAATAGTAATAATAATAATATTAATAATAGTAGTAATAATAATAATAATAATAATAATAATAATAATAATAATAATAATAATAATAATAATAATAATAATAATAATAGTATTATTAGCAAGTTTTATCGAAGTCTGAAAAGAGGGTTATGACATAGGGTATCTCAACACCATTACCTAATCTACCCATAGAGCATAATATCACATCATGAATATACCATCAAAAGCATAACATTGTGTACTCTATTGCATTCTAACACATCTAGTATTCATTCTTACATGTTTATATATAAATATGATCATTTCCCAGTCCATCTATCATGAGCTCTTCATTAATAATGTTAATGTCATAAACCCACTTAAGATTCATTTTAAGTACCAATTCCATTTTTGCTAATCCCCAATTACTCATTCATTAACTAACATCATTATTATTCCATTTCTCAATATTACCTATCATATAGCTAATCCATTTCTTTAATCACATTAGATGTACATATAACACTAAATGCATATTCATAGAACCAATTCTATTAATAAGCAATATCCAAGATACATCAATATGTTAACCTATTATATCATCTATCATTACACATGAATAAATATCCATTTACATCAAGGAGCATATCTCTCAACCACAATGTAATTATCTCATGAATTCTATAAGTACATGTGTCATATGAATTATATACATCAATCTGGTACAACTATCTATCCATAACTGAGGAGAGAAGAATCCACTTCCACGCACAAGAGCATCCAACAAAGATCATCCCTATGGAAGAAGGAATCAAACCACCCGACCATGTGGAACCACCCCTTGTGCTAGTAGATGGCATAAGATCCCACTCACACTCTAGATCTAGGCTGACACTTAACAACCAAAGGAAAACACTCCACACATCACACGACTAAATCAAGCTCAACATAAACAAAAACACCTCTAGAGGCTACTCACAAATCAAAACTCAAGGTGCTAGGACCTACATGTAGGGAAAGAGTGTCATCACATGCAATCATAATGGGAACTTGGGAACCCATCCCAGCATCCATAATGCCCATGTAGAGCCATCTCAACCTTGAAGGGGTAAGGGAGATTAGCTTACTTCGATCACCAAGGCCTTCCCAATCCTCTCAAATACCACCCCTAGACAAGGCATTGGGAATACCATAACCATTTCTTATCTTATTACATGGTGAGTTACTATTATCCAACCCTCCTAGAATCAATTAGTTTAAATTATCACTTGATTACAAGTTAAACTCCCAATGAGATATTCTGGTGATCTAGACATTGGGTAACCTGACTGCCTACTCCTTGCAACCCCAGTCGCTCACTTGGAATCCCACTCCTACTAACATACACCTAGACCTTAGGGCTACGCAATTCACTACTCACAAACAAGGGCTCTCAATGCAACCTAACTAGATAGCCAAGGCTAATCAGTCAATAATAACCTCATTAGACATGAATGTCATATGTCACAATAACAACCTTATAAACAACATGGAACAAACATCATGCATAAAAACATAATATCAAAGAAAACTCAACAAGGGCCCAAGAGAAAATATCAGCAAGGCACATCATCTTGCTTAAACCCATACATTAACAAAAATATACAATTTTGAAGAAATGGACAGTCCTGGGACAACTCAAGAACCAAAAAGACAGCCTCTGGATTCTCAAAATCCAATTACAGAAGACTCATAACCGAATCAAAGGCCAAAATCAACATAGACAACCAATAAGGCATTTTAGCGCTTTTACTCCGCGGAGTAGCACATCTCCAAATTAGTGCAATGCCTTCATCGGGTCTTCTAGCGCATATGGCTAATGGTGTAGCCTCTGTGGTAATAGAAACAATGCATTTACCCAACAAAATAGTGCTTCCATTACATTAAATAACACTTATACCATCTAATTTAGTGCTTACACCCAAAAAAATAGTACTTTCATGCAAGACCTTATGCATACAAAGAAATAGCACCTTCGAACATAGTTTCAACGCATTTAACTTAAAATAGAAAAATGAAAATACAAACTTGTGATCAAGACCAGGAAATTACAATGACTCCACATGATTCCAAAAACCAATCAAATAGGGAGCAATAGGCTCTTAAAACCAATGGGCTAGACTATCACTCAATGAATTATCAAACATAGCACAATCAAAATACTAGTCACAACACAACAGACATAGAAAATTACCAAAGCGTTCACATGAAGCCATATACAACCAAGCACAAAGGTTAATCATGAGAATACTATAGTAATCCCCTCATGAAATATTTATTAAATCCATATTATTAATCTTACTGCAATTCAATATCCCAACCCTGCAAACATTCTTTACACATGCACGATGCATACAAGCTTTCAAAAATGAAATGCAAGAGGAGAGCCTCCAACTTGGGAAAAGAAGAGAAGGCCTACAAAACTTGATGAAGAGCAATGCACAGCCAGGTCAAGCTCCAACAAGTCCAAAATCCTTCTTGGTGGGGATTTTCCCCCAGTGGTGGGTGTTGTCGCCTGTGGTGTTGATGTTTCATGCCCACATTCTCATGTAGCCCTTTTGGGGGGAGTTGTTAGTGTTGACTATCTAGTTTCTAGTGATGTCTCTCTGCAGTTTACTCTTGATGTTGTTGGTGCTAAGGTTATTCCCAAACCTTCTTTTGTTGGTAAATGTAGCTTTTCTCGTGTATCTAGACTTGCTGCCCAACCCTCCAAGGGGGTTCATCCTCTTCCCTATGCCAAATCCTCCCCTGTGGTGGTTTGTTGACAGAATGTGTTGGACAACATTGGGTTCTACCAACGCTATGCTCTAGCATGCATATTCTCTAGGCTTTGGCCTTCACTACTGAACCTCCATCGCTAGGTGAGTGACTCTTGGAGGCCCTTGGTGGCTCACTATTGAACATAATGTACCACTAAGAGGGGGTGAATCAGTGGTTCCTAAAGTCTTTTCCTTTTAAACCAAGCTTTGAGTATCGGTTAACAACCTAAGCACTAAGCAATCAAACCGGTAAGATATGAGAGGATATCAAAGAGGCAAACAAACAACTCCATAACCCACAACACCAGATGTATGAGGAAAACCCAATATGGGAAAAACCTCGGTGAGAAATGTTGTTGGAGACTACTGCTCCAATCCAACCTCACAATGAAACAATAGGTTACAATGTTTTAAGGCACCAACCTAAGGAGCACCAACCCCTACTAATTTAGGGCACCAACCCAAGGAGCACCAAGCACCAACTTGGTGTAATACAATGTAATGCAACTTGATACAATAATAGCACCTTGTTGCAAATGAGTTTTGCAACACCTGTGTTGGCATTTGCATGAAGATTGCATTAATGAAATGTTATGTTGTCATTGATGTCAATTAACTGGTAATGATGTTGTTACAATGTTGTTTTTGTAACCAGTAGGAAGAGCTAGTAAAGGGAACTGTAACTGGTAGGTGACTTTGTGGAGTGAACCGGTCTTGCTAAGTATTGGAGAGTTGAACCGGTAAACCCTACTTGTTGATTTGATAAACCCTAACCGATGAAGTTTTTTATATTGGTTTATGATCTAATGATGAGCGGTAATAATTATGACACGTATGCATGTTGTATGAGAAGGAGTTTCAAAGAGTTTTTGGCATGTTGAGATAATGTTTTTATCTTGGGAATGAGCAAGTATATTGCATGTAATTCAAAACACGTGATGAGTTATTAAGTTTGATGAAGCAGTGATCAAGGAGCAGTCAAGGCTATCTTGAATGATGTGCAGAGATTATTATGTAATCCGACGGTCATACTTGAACCGACTTGTTTGTAATCTCTATGAGAGAATTAGGTTTTTGTTGTGTTACCGACTTGATGATTTGTTTATAAGGTCAATGATTTGTTTTGTTTCAGAGTTGGAAAAGTTTTAATTGAGTGTGTGGTTGCCAAACCGGATGATGTATCTGCAGTTTGTGTAAAGGCGGACAGGAGCATGAAAAGGATCTGAACGAGCAAGTGTAGTTCTATTCAAACAGATCAACAAACACACATTGTTTTCTAACAATTACAGAAGTTAAAATCCCCTAACCGGGTAAGCTCTAACAAGCTTAGTGTTATTCAAATCCTCTAACCAAGTGGTCCATTAGCTTGGATTTCAAATCCTCTACCGAGGTTACTCCTCACAGGGTATTTCTTTAAATAAGGCATTATAGTCAACCGGGTGGTCCCTAACAGGATCTGTTCTTAACATGATTTTTAGTAAAGCTTTAACAGGCTTGGCAACTAACAGGGCGAACTTCAGAAGAGTTCAGATAGTTAACTTGTGAGTCTCATCTCATCGTGGTTTTTCCCATTTGGGTTTCCACGTCAAAAATATTGTGTCAAGTGGTGAATGTTTTTGTGGTTATGTTTACTATGGTTAAATTGCTTAACTTCTTAATCTACTTTGATATGTTATGATAACCGGCAGCAATATGAAATGAGGTTTTACTTATGTCAGTAAAGTATTTGGATGTTTGTGAGTTTCAAGTTGTTTACTATTAATCTGTTATAGCAAACAACCGGTTAAACCTGACAATGATATTGCATTTATAGTTCAGTGGTTTAACTTGTCAGTTTAAATTTTACTTTGAGAGGTTGATTCTAAGATTGGTGAAAGTTTATATCAGTTTTCTATCTATTGATTCAAACCCCCCCCCCCCCCCGCTCTAAGTAGTTGACCGGATCCTTATTCTTTCATCATACCATTAATTGGTATCAGAGCTTCTCAGGTCCTCTAAGGTCTAAGCCTAATAGCTTGAGGTAAAGATCTTTGTAGAACATGATGAAAAAGGAAGTTTGAAGTTTAATAAAGAGAACTACAGAATATGGAGTGATAGAATGAAAATTTATATCAAGAGTCTAGGAAGTCAGTGCTGGGAACATGTTGGTACTCAATATGTTACACCTAGTGGGATTATGACTGATGATCAGAAGAAAGAGCAACAAGAAAATAATCAACCATTAGAGGCTATTATCAGAGATGTCCATGGTCTAGAGACTGCATATGAGATATGGAAGAAACTTGAAGAGATTTATAGCAGTGATGAACATGTGAAGATGGCCAAAGAAGAGAGTCTAAGAGGAAATTTTGATGACATGCAGATGGTTGAAGGTGAAAATATTCAACAGTATGGTCAAAGGATAAATGAGATAGTTGGTGAGATCAAGAGTGCTAGTGGTAAAGTGGAAGATGCTATAGTGGTTAGTAAGGTGTTGAGAACCCTTCTGTCGGTCTACGCTATCCGAGTTGCAACCATTCAGGAGCTAAAATATATTGACAAAAACAAGGTAATCCTTAACTCCATCATTGGTAAGCTTACTTGGTTTAAATTAAATGGTTATGATGGTAGTGTTCAGAAATCTGAATTTGCATTTAGAGCTTCAGTTTCTAACCCATCTATGAGGAAAAGTAGAGATGTCATTCACAATTATGAATCTAGATCTAGCAGAGAAGTTGATGATGAAGACAGTTTGGTTGAGCTTGAAGCATTGTTGGCTAAGCGGTTTCCCAGAGGTACCAGTAAATATAGAGGTAAATTACCTTTGAAATGTTTTGTATGCAACAAGATTGGACAAATTGTAGCTAACTGTCCTAATGGTGATAATGAGCACAAACAATAGAAGTTCAAAAGGTACAAGGGAAAAGGAAAAAGAGATTATCTTGTTGTAGTTGATGGTGGTATCACTGATGATCAATCTGAGGGTGATGCTAATGAAGACATTGTTTTGTAGCCATTAAAGAGGAGACATCTGATCAGAAGGCATTAGTTTCTTGCATGGATAATTCTAATGATTGGATCATTGATAGTGGTTTTTCACATAACATGACTGGTGACCAGAGCAAATTTCTTTCTTTGAAGGAATTTGATGGCTGAGTTGTGAGATTTGGTAATGACTCACCCTGCATGGTAAAAGGTAAGGGAACTATTTCTCTTAATGGGAAGAGCAGTGCAGATGATGTCTACTAGGTTGAAGGACTAAAGCACAATCTTTTGAGCATTGCTCAACTCAATGATAGAGGATATCCATTGGAGTTTAAGAATGGTATGTGAAAAATCTATGGGAGCAAAGGTGAACCGATTGCAACTAGCAAGCAAACTAAAGGTAATGTTTCACCTAAATCCTAAAGTCAACAATTGTTTAATTGCTAAAGTAGATGATAGTTGGCTTTGGCATAGGAGATGTTGTCATATAAATTTTGATAATATTGTTAAAGTGAGTAAGTCCAAGACAGTGAGAGGTTTGTCTCAGTTAGACAAACTGGTTAATGTTCTATGTAAGGAATGTCAGTTGGGAAAGATGACATCCTCAACTTTTAAGAGTAAATATTTTTCAGTGGAACATCTGTTAGATTTGGTTCATACAGATATTTGTGGACCAATAAGGACTAAAAGTATTCAAGGTGATAGATATTTTATGATCTTCACTAATGATTGCTCAAGAATGATGTGGGTCACATTCTTGAAGGATAAAACAGAAGCATTTAGTAAATTCAAGGCATTTAGGGTCTTAGCTGAAAAGGAGAGTGGTAAGAAGATAAAGTGTCTGAGGACTGATCAAGGCAGTGAATTCACTTCTAAGGAATTCACTAGATATTGTGAAGAAAATGGTATCAAACCACAGCTTTCTGCACCGAGGACACCACAACAGAATGGTATTGCGGAGAGGAACAATCGGTCAGTTGTTGAAGCAGCTAGAATAATGTTGATACAAGGAGGTGTAGCAAAAACATTCTGGAGAGAATCTGTCAGCACAACTATCTACACTATAAACTGGATTTTGTTAAAAAGAGGTAAGGATAAGACTCCTTATGAATACTGGTATGGTAGATCACCTAATGTTAGTTATTTTAAGATATTTGGTAGTAAATGTTCTATTAAGAGAGGTGTGACTATGTTAGTAACTTTAAGGCTAAAAGTGATGAAGGTATATTTCTTGGTTACTCCACTAAGAGTAAAGCCTACAAATGTTACAAGAACCGGACACAGAGAATCATTGAGAGTGTTGATGTTTGAGTGGATGAGTATCCTGAAGTATCAGGGGAAACTAGTGTGGAGAAAAAGGATGAAGACCCTTGCATTTTGTTTTTGGGTCCAGAATCGGTGAAACCTGAAATTGGTAAAGAGAATGTTGTTGTACCAATTCAACTAGAACAGGTAGAGTCAGAAGAAGATGATGATAATGAAGAATAAGAACCTGAAGATAATGATCATGTTATTCTGAGGTATGTGAGACTCAATCACAATGTTGACCAGATTATTGGAGATAAGGATGCTGGAGTATTAACCAAAAGAAGAATTAGAGAGAATTCTTTCATGATCTCCACTATTGAGCCTAGAACTTCTAAGGAAGCATTTGGAGATGATCATTGGATTAAAGCTATGGAGGAGGAGCTTGATCAAATTGAGAATATAAATACATGGACCCTAGTACCCAGACTGGTGAATAAAAATATGATAGGTACTAAGTGGGTATTCAGGAACAAGCTGAAGTGAAGATGGTATAGTAGTCTAAATCAAAGCTAGATTGGTTTACAAAGGTTATGCATGGGAAGAAGGAGAAGATTATGGTGATACTTTTGCAACAGTTGCTAGACTGGAAGGTGTCAGGACTTTACTTGCATTTGTAGCACATAAGGGATTCAAAGTATATCAGATGGATGTGAAGTCAACATTTTTGAATGGAATACTGGAAGAAGAAGTATACATTGAGCAGCCAGATGATTATGCTTTGACTGATGAAAAAGATATGGTATGTAAATTGCACAAGGAATTATATGGGTTAAAGGAAGCACCGAGAGCATGGTATGAAAGGCTTCATTCACACCTGATGAAGATAGGTTTTTAGAGAACCAGTGAAGATAGAAACATATATCTCAAATCTGAAAGAGATAAGATACTGGTTAGTGAAGTGTTTGTAGATGATATCATATTTCAAGGTAATGATGACATGAGCAATGACTTTGCAAATGAAATGAAAAGTGAGTTTGAAATGTCTCTAGTGGGAGAGATAAAAAAATTCATAGGCTTGCAAATTCAGCAAATGAAGAGTGTTATTTTCATCACATAGTCTAAGTATGTGAAAGAGGTATTAAAGACATTTGGTATGAGTGATTGTAAACCAGTTGGGACACCAATGGTTATAGGATGTAAATTGTCTAGGGAAGATGAAGCCACATATGTTGATGAAAAGGAGTACAGGTCAATGATTGGGAAATTGCACTATGTTGTTCACAGTAGACCGGATATAGCTCATGCAGTTGGTCTAGTTGCTAGATTTTAGAAGAATCCTAAGGAAACACATTTGATATAAACCAAGAGGATATTCAGATATTTGAAAGGCACTATTGACTATGGATTATGGTATCCATATGCAGGTAACTTTGACTTGAATGTGTATACAGATGCACATTGGACAGGTAATGTTGATGATAGGAAAAGCACAACCGATGGAGCATTATTTCTTGGAGGAAGACTTATTTTATGGAGTAGAAAGAAGCAGAGTTGTATATCACAGTCTACTATTGAAGCTGAGTATGTTGCACCTTATATAAATTGTACCCAAGCTATCTAGATGAGGCACATTCTGGAAGGTTTCAAGATAAAGTTTATAGAACCTATAAAGATCTTATGTGACAATACCAGTGCCATACATATTTCCAAGAACCCTGTCCTGCATGCACGAACCAAGCATATTGAATTGAAGTATCATTTCTTGAGAGAAAAAGTGTAGAGTAAAGATGTGATACTGGAGCATGTTTCTACCAAGGAACGGCTTGTAGATATCTTTACTAAACCTCTATCTAAGACTACTTTTGAGTATCTTACAAGTCAGTTAGAGGTTGTACCCCTTCATGAGGTCAATTGAGAATGATGTAGAGTACATCAATCCCAAAGCTACTTGCAGAATTTTATAGCAAGACTGGTGTAGAAGTGGAGTTATTCCACAGGGGGAGCATCAAGTTGCAAGTTGTTACAAGCTAGGGTTGTCATTGCACCAAAAGATCAACCTGTCAATGCCTAATACAACCAATAGACTTATAGAATCCACAAGAGGCTGTTAAACCATGTCGCGAATCCCCGTGAGGGATGCTGGCCCACTGCCAACAATCCCCCTCCTAGCATCACTCACCACAACCTGCGTGATTCGAACTTGTGACCAAGCTCTGTTACCACTTGTTACAAGCTAGGGTTGTCGTTGCACCAAAAGATTGACCTTTCAATGCCCGATACAACCAATAGACTTATAGAATCCACAAGAGGTTGTTAAACCATGTCGTGAATCCCCGCGAGGGATGCTGGCCCACTGCCAACACAAGTTGTTGATGTTGAATAGTGAAGTTTGACATAGCATGTTTTACTTTCACTTTGGCATTGTTGTCAAAGGGGGAGAAGAACTATATGATTATGGGGAGAAGAATTGTATGATTGATAGATAGAAGATCTGTAGCCAGCTACCAGCAGAAGACAAGGAGAGTACATGGTAAACTATAAACCAGGATTCCTATTCACAATCATAGCAATCAATGGTATTGATATTTGTATTGCCATCAATGCCAAAGGGGTATATTGTTGGCATTTGCATGAAGATTGCATTAATTTATGTTTTCATTGATGTCAATTAACTGGTAATGATGTTAAAATGTTGTTTTTGTAACCAGTAGGAAGAGATAGTAAAGGGCATTGTAACCGGTAGGTGAGTTTGTGGAGTGAACTGGTATTGATAAGTATTGGAGAGTTGAACCAGTAAACCCTACCTATTGAGTTGATAAACCCTAACCGATGAATTTTGCTATATTGGTTTATGATCTGATGATGAGTGGTAATGATTATGACACGTATGCATGTTGTATGAGAAGGAGTTTCAAAGAGTTTTTGGTGTGTTGAGATAACGGTTTTTATCTTGGGAATGAGCAAGTATATTGCATGTAATACAAAATGCGTGATGAGTTACTAATTTCGATGAAGCGGTGATCA
Source organism: Cryptomeria japonica (assembly GCF_030272615.1). Lineage (NCBI taxonomy): Eukaryota > Viridiplantae > Streptophyta > Pinopsida > Cupressales > Cupressaceae > Cryptomeria > Cryptomeria japonica. The sequence continues at coordinate 553,008,577 of NC_081405.1, forward strand.
AGGAGAGGTTGAGGCTATCTTGAATGATGTGTAGATATTGTTATGTAATCCGACGGTCATACTTGAACCGACTTGTTTGTAATCTATATGAGAGAATTAGGTTTTTGTTATGTTACCGACCTAATGATCTTTTTATAAGGTCAATGAGGTGTTTTATTTCAAAGTTGGCAAAGTTTTAGTTGAGTGTGTGGTTGCCAAATCAGATGATGTATCTGCAGTTTGAGTAAAAGTAGATAGGAGCATGAAAAGGATCTGAACAAGCAAGTGTAGTGCTATTCAAACATATCAACAAACTCTTGTTGTTTTCTAACAATTACAACAGTTAAAATCCCCTAACTGGGTAAGCTCTAACAAGCTTAGTGTTATTAAAATCCACTAACCAAGTGGTCCATTAGCTTGGATTTCAAATCCTCTACCGATGTTACTCCTCATAGGGTATTGCTTTTAATAGGGCATTATAGTTAATCCCTTAACTGGGTGGTCCCTAACAGGATCTGTTCTTAACAGGACTTTTTGTAAAGCTTTAACAGGCTTGGCTCCTAATAGGGCGAACTTCAGAAGAGTTCAGATAGTTACTTGTGAGTCTCATCTCACCGTGGTTTTTCCCATTTGGGTTTCCACATCAAAAATATTGTGTCAAGTGGTTATGTTTAGTATGGTTAAATTGCTTAACTGCTTAGTCCACTTTGATATGTTATGATAATTGGCAGCAATATGAAATGAGGTTTTACTTATGTCAGTAAAGTATTTGGATGTTTGTGAGTTTCAAGTTGTTTAATGTTAATCTGTTATAACAGTCAACTAGTTAAACCTGACAATGATATTGCATTTATAGTTCAGTGGTTCAACTTGTCAGTTTAAAGTTTACTTTGAGAGGTTGATTCTGAGATTGGTGAAAGTCTATATCAGTTTTCTATCTATTGATTCACCCCCTATCTTAGTAGTTGACCGGATCCTTATTCTTTCATCATACCATCAACCTGATCAACTTCTGTCTGTCGGTTATCAACCTCCTCTTCTTCACAGGTTCTTCCACTGTTGGTTATTATATTTTTCTCTCTGATCAATTACCGGTTACTCTCTACCTTTCTTCTCTTTCTTTGAACCTCACACACAACATAGTATCACACTTGGATGCCTTCCTAACCATTCAATCCTTAATGGTATGCTTAACTGTTAAGACTATAATAGTTCCTAGTTACTCTCTTTGTCGGTTAGAGTCTCTCACCGATTTAGCCAACTAACACTCAGACACTCTGACTTTCAGTGAGATATTTCTCAACCTGACTTCTCTCTACTTGTTCAGACACTCACTCTACTCACCTCTGACATACAGCATCAATCAACTTCAATCTCGAGTTTACATATTTATATCTGAATGTTCCCATCAAAAACAATAATCAAACGGTGGTGTGCTACAGTTTTCCTCCACCAACTCAATCTGCATCAGATCAAATTGGATTTTCTTTTTTGAGAAGATGACCTGCATCACGTCAATCAGCACCACCATCACCTTACCCTACAATGCACATTTTCTATTTTTTGGATATCTGCAACTGGTTTTTTGGCCTTTCTTTGTACATCACCATTAAAGGCTCAGTTGTTTCCTCTGACCAACGAACACATAGATTGTATCATCCTACAACATTGGATCAATCACTTTGCCTCTATGTCTTCCTCGAGCCACAACATCATGCCATCGATCTGTGATTTGTGGGTTATCCATTAAATGTCGACCTACTTACCAACTACCACATTGATGAGTACTTCATCAACCTTTACATTCTTGCCACATGTCATCCTTGTTGACATCCACCTTTTCTTAGACTGCTAAGTTAGTTAGGCATCATTCACCAACCAAGACCCACTATCAATTCAACTCACATTGCCAGTATAACCTAACCATTTCTCTTTTATGCATGATGACTTCTTCTTTGTTGGTGAATAAGATTGGCCTTCCATCAAACACACCAGTCCATTTACTAAGTCTATTTGTCAGTGATCCTGCTTACCAGTAGGTGTTACACTTCATGTGTACCAACAACATACCATCTTTGTACATCTTCCTACATATTGGTTACTTTTCTTCTTGTATACTTCTTCCTTCATACTGGTTGACATCACATGCATTCTCACACTTATCGGTCACCACTACTTACTCACGAGTGACCATTCCATACCAGTTGACATCAATGACAACATAATGCCAACAATCTCCCTCTTTGGCATTGATGTCAACACACCTGCAAGACTAGTAAATTTTCTCCCCCTTAATTGACAACAATGACAAAGGGTATTTCATTAACCGATTTATTCTCCCCCTTTGACATAAGCTGCATTTCCTGAATGCTGCCATAACTGAGTCATTCTCCCCCTTTGGTTTATTCTCCACCGTTTAAATAGCATCTATTTCCCCTTTATCAAATCTTCTTTGTGTAATTGTAATCGGTATAGGGGCATAAATTCCTAAACTCCCCCTATGGCTAGCATGTGGTTCAAGGAATAATTTACTAAGTTAAGTGCATGAGGCAAGTAACATAACTCCCAACTTGTGTCTCAAATACTCAAAAGTGCTTACCAGTAATGGCTTGGTGAAGATATATGCCACTTGTTCACTGGTGGTAACATATTCCATCATGACCTCCTATCCTTCAACCTTTTCTCTGAGAAAATGATACTTGATGGTAATATGCTTTGTCCTTGAATGCATTACTAGGTTCTTTGATATGTTGATGGCACTTGAGTTATCACACTAGATGGGAATAGGATCGGAAATATCCACCTGTATGTCCTTGAGGGTCTTCTTCATCCAAAGCACTTGAGAGAAGCATGTGGAAGCAACAATGTATTTTTCTTTAGCAGTTGATAGTGAGATTGAATCCTGCTTCTTGTTATGCCATGAGACCAACCAGTCACCTAGGAAGAATGTAAGACCACTTGTGCTCTTTCGGTCATCAATGCAACTACCCAATCAACATATGTGTCTGCTTCCAAGGTAAACTCTCCTTGTTTAGGGTACCATAATCCATAATCGAGTGTCCCCTGTAGGTACCAAAAAATTCTGCTAACTGCATTCATATGTGACTACTTGGGTGCTTCTTGAAATCTAGCCACCATACACACTGCCTGCACTATATCCGGTCTAGAAGTAGTAAGATACAATAAACTACCAATCATAGATCTATACAAGGTTTGATCCACTACTGGTGATTTATCATTCTTGCTTAGTTTACATCCGGTCACCATGGGGGTACTCACCAGTTTGCAACTCCTCCATTCAAAATTTCTTTAGCATGTCCTTTGCATACTTGGTTTGTGAGATGAAGATTCCCTTATCTAGCTATGATATCTACAAACCAAGAAAGTGTGTCAATTCTCCAAGCATTGACATCTCAAACTTTGACTACATCTGATCAGCAAAATCCTTGCACAGAGTGTCCTTGTTGCCTCCAAAAATAATGGCATCCACATATACAACCATAATAATCATCTGGTTTACTTTTGCTTTAACATACAAATTGTTCTCAGCACTTCCTTTACTAAACCCTCACTCCTTTAGATATTTATCTAACCTTGAGTACCATGCTCTTGGAGCCTACTTCAAACCATGCAAGGCCTTCTTTAACTGGCACACAAAGGTCTCATCATTATGTAGCATAACTCCTTCTAGTTACTCCATATACACTTCTTCCAAGTTTCTATTGAGAAAGGAAGATTTTACATCCATCTGGTACACTTTATATCCTTTATAGGATGAGAAAGCTAGAAACATTCTAATGGCTTCTAGTCTAGCTATCAGTGCAAATATCTCTTCAAAATCAATGCCCTCTACTTGTGAGTAACCCTTGCACACAAATCTAGCTTATGCCTAACAATTTTACCTTCTTCATTCATCTTGTTTCAGTCTAGGGACTAATTCCCAAGTCTTGTTCTTCTCAATCTACTGCAATTCTTCTTCCATTGCATCCATCCATTCTGAATTTTTCTAGCCTCATTGAATGTCTTAGGTTCCATTACATTCATGAGGTAAAAATTGACTTGTTCATCATTCCGAGCAAGTCTTCTTCTAGTTTGCACACCATCACTCTTATTACCTAAAATCTACTCTTCCATGTGGTTTTTCTACACATATCGGTTAGGAACCTTATTGGATGCTTCTTCCGATTCATTGTCTGACAAAGCTTCTTCACCTTCATCACTAGAATCATCATACTAGTTCATCTGTTCTTGTCTTCCTTTATGCATACCCCCATCAACTCTTACATGCACACTCTCAATGATGCTTCTTAGTCTTTTGTTGTAGCATTTGAATGCCCTACTGTGAGTTGAGTAACCAAGGAACATCTCTTCATTACTCCTAGAGTCAAATTTTCCCAAGCCATCCTGATCCCTCTTGATAAAACATTGACTTTGAAATACCTTGAAGTATTTGACTGATGGTTTCCAGTCATACCACATTTGATAAGGTGTCATATTGTTGTTTGTTCTCAATTGAACCCAATTCAAAGTATATGTTGCAGTATGAACCGCTTCCTTCCAATACACATCCAAAAACCTTGCCTCATTCAGCATGGTTTTAGTTATTTTCTTGACAGTCTTGTTCTTCCTTTCTACCACACCATTTTGTTGTGGTGTCCTAGGGGCTGAGTATTGTCTTATGATTCCATGTCTCTCATATTAATCTTCAAACTCATTTAATGTGAACTCTCCACCCCATCGGATCTTAGGCATTTCAACTTGCTTCCACTTTCCTTCTCTACCATCTTTCAAAAGAGATTGAATATATCAAATGCTTGTGATTTATCTTGGAGGAAAGTGACCCATGTCATTCTTGAATAGTCATCAATGAAGAGCATAAATTATCTCTCACCAGCAAGAGCTCTTGTCCTAGTTGGACCACACAAATCTGTATGTACAAGTTCAAGTGGTCTTGAGGTGTTGTGTTCTTTTGTCTTGAATATCACCTTAGTCTACTTTCCTTTCACACAATCATCATAAAATGTTCTTACCGGTTTGATGATGGGTGGTATATTTCTCACGCAACCCTTTTTGCTTACTGCAACTAGATTATCAAAATTTATGTGACCTAATCTCCTATGCCACAACTAGCTCTCATCCACTTGTCCCATCATGCATTAGGATTCAAAACATTCTTTTAGATTGTATACATTTACATATGTCCTCTTACCTTCAACTACAATCTGACATGTACTCTCATTCCTTATCTGGCAATCGGCAGAGTCAAAGGTGAATTTATAATGTTTGTCACACATCTAACTCACATTTAGAAAATTGTACTTCAGGCCTTCCACATAATATACATCATGTGCTTTCAATTTGTCATCAATATTCAGAGTACCTTTTCCCTTTATCTTGTTAGAGAAGTTATCTCCAAATCTTACTAAGCCTCCATTCCAATCTTCAAGCTTGATAATTTTTTTCTTATCACTGGTCATGTGGTTGGAACAACCACTATCTATGACCCACAAGTTTCTTCTTTCTACATGTAGGGCAGTCTGCACTATCAGACTTGATTCTTCTTTGTCCTTTTCTTTCTCAACCCAAACCAATTGAGTTTCCTTCTTCTTGTCAACTGCAATTTTATGCTTTGGTTTGGCTACCGGTTCTTGTTCAAGAGTTGTCCTCTTCTGATTGATTTTCCTATCTTTACAATGCTTTGCAATATGTCCAAACTCGTGATAATTATAACACATTACATTCATATTAAATGATGAGTTTGAAAAATTATTGTAGGAAACCGGTTGATTTCTCCTACACTCATAACTCCTACTGCCTGATCCATTATATTGATAGCAGATGATATTCATCTCTTGGAGTGCAACAAAAGAGTCTATTTTCATAAATCACAGTGGGCTTATTCATTAATCTACAGTTATGTAACCTATGTCCAAATTTGTTACATTGGTAACAATAACCATGAAAGTTTGGAACATACTAGTTTGGTTGCCTTGGTCTTGCAAATGTCTGTCTCACTGGGGGACTTCCTTTCATGTTGTTGACTCTAGTGAGCCCTTCATGGTCAACCTTTTATTTGCTCCTAAGATCTACATTTTGGTACATTGAGTGTGGCCTCCGGTTCATTGATTGTGTATACCGATTTGTGGGGCGGTTTCTAACAGCTTCTGAATAAGTCTTCTTACTAGTATCCTTATTTACTGTGAATGTTTTCTTCCCTCCACCTTTACTTGAAGAAGTGAATTGTATCTCCTTACCGGATGTATCTTTGTTGTTTGAACTTTGTCCTTATTCAAATCCTAAGCCACCGGTATCTTTAGATTGTTTTTGTTTGCTCAACATCTTGTCCAAGGATTTTGTGCTACCCTCATATTTGCTCCTCATTTCTAGTTCATCCTTACTCTTTTCAAGCTCCCTTTTGAGCTTCACTATTTCTTCTTCCAAATCTTGATGCTCCTTTTCCTTCTTCATCAAATCAGAGGATGTAACTTCACATATCCTCTTAGCTTCTTCCAATTGGAGTTTCAAGTCAGAGATAACTTGATTGGACTCATCTAGGGATTGCTTCAAGAGACCTTGTTCTTCTGCTGCAGCAAGCTTGACCTTCTTGAGTTCTCTTCTTATCTTACATAACTCCTCAAGAGCACTTATGAGCTCACCTTCTAGATCCACATCAGCTTCAATGTCTTCTTCTTCCTCATCTTCACCAACCGGTTCATCTAGTACCATAAAGAGATTAACTTCTCTTTCATCCTCATGGCAGTCATCTTCTAATGCACTTTCTTCATCTGTGGCATCATCTTCAATGGTATATAAGTTGTTCTACTTTTGGTAGCTCCTTCTTCCTTGCCAGTAGACTTTGATTTCTTTGTCTTTACTAGTAGATCTGCCAAAACTTCTTTGCTCATCTCAATCGGTTTCATTATAGGGACATTTTTCAGCAAAGTGTCCAACTTTACCACAGTTGAAGCATTTGAGTGGTAACTTTCCTTTATACTTACTCTCTTGAGATTTCTGAAAAAAATTTCTACCTCTGCATCTGAGTCTTCATTGGATCCTTTATGAGAAACCTCTTCCTTTCCCTTTTTGATGGAGTTGAAATTTGCCTCTTTCCTTGAAGATGCTTCACCGGTTGTCCTCATTTCATAGGCAGTTAAGGAACCAAATAACTCATCCATAGTGAAGATTTTGATATACTTGGCTTCCTCTATGGCATAAACCTTAGTATCATACCTAGATGTGAGTGATCTAAGTACCTTTTTGACAATAACTTCATCAACCATTTCCTCTCCAAGTCCTCTGATGGTGTTCATAATTTCATCTACTCTGTGAAGGTAGTCAGCAATCTTTTATGCATCTTTCATCTTCAAGCCTTCAAGCTGACCTCTTAGTGATTGCATCTTGGCCTCTTTAACTTTGGTGTCTCCTTCAAATAATATCTGCAATTTATCCCAAGTCTCCTTGGTGGATGAGCAATGCATAACCTTAAAAAACTCATTATCTAACAACCCACTTAGAATAGAATGCTTAGCCTTTTCATTGTTCTCATAATCCTTCTTAGCATGAGTAACCTTAAAAAACTCATTATCTAACAACCCACTTAAAATAGAATGCTTAGCCTTTGCATTGTTCTCATAATCCTTCTTAGCATCCGTATCTATAGGAGGAACACTAGGGACAATATATCCATTCTTGAAAGACATCAACACATCAAAACCAAGAGAGGAAAGATAGGTCTCCATTCTTATGTTCTAGAAGGCATAGTTAGTTCCATCAAACATGGGAGCTTTTGAGGAGGCAGACTCATTTCTTGTCATTGTGTTATTTGACCAAAATCTACCCAAGCTAGAGAAAGCTTTGATCAACCAAGAACCTGATGCTCTGATGCCAATTATTGAACACAATGTACCACTGAGAGGGGGGTGAATCAGTGGTTCCTAAATTCTTTTCCTTTTAAACCAAGCTTTGAGTACCGATTAACAACCTAAGAACTAAACAATCAAACTGGTAAGATATGAGAGGATATCAAAGAGGAAAACACACAACTGCATAACCCACAACACCAAATGTACGAGGAAAAACCAATATGGGAAAAACCTCAGTGAGAAATGTTGTTGGAGACTACTACTCCAATCGAACCTCACAATGAAACAACAGGTTACAATGTTTTAGGGCACCAACCTAAGGAGCACCAACCCCTGCACCAAGAACCACATCGATGTAATACAATTTAATATAACTTGATACAATAATAGCACCTTGTTGAAAATGAGTTTTGCAACACCTGATCAACTTCTGTCTGCTGGTTATCAACCTCCTCTTCTTCACAAGTTCTTCCACTGTCGGTTATCATATTTCTCTCTCTGATCACTATGTCAACCTGCTTACCAACTACCACGTCGATGAGTATTTCATTGACCTCTACATGATTGCCACATGTTGTCCTTGTCAAAATCCACATCTGCTGAAACTGCTAAGTCAGTTAGGCATCATTCATCGACCAAGGCTCACTACTGGCTCAACTCACATTGTCAGTATAACCTAACTAGTTCTCTTTTATGCCTGCTGACTTCTTCTCTTTTGGTGAATAAGCTTGGCCTTCCATCAAATACACCGGTCCATTTACTAAGTCTATTTTCTAGTGATCCTGCTTACCGGTAGGTGTTACACTTCATGTGTACCAGCAACATACCATCTTTGTACATCTTCCTACATATCGATTACTTGTCTTCTTATATACTTCTTCCTTCATATCGGTTGACATCACATGCATTCTCACACTTATCGATCACCACTACTTACTCACTGGTGACCATTCCATACCAGTTGACTTCAATGACAACGTAATGCTAACACTCACAATATTGAGCTTTTTCCTTGTGCTAAGGGCTTTTTTGTTGCTTCTTTCACTTCTTTGGCTGATCGGGATTTGGTTTGGGGAAATTTTTGGGCTTGGGGAGTGCACTCTCTCTCTATTAAGCCTTGGACAACCTCTTTTAACCCTCTCACTAAACTGCTTAATGTGTATCCAGTTTGGGTTCGCCTCCAAAATCTCCCTCTCAATTTTTGGGAGCACTCATGCTCTGAGGCTATCGGTAACTGTATTGGCCAATTCTTGAAGGTCGATAATGCTACGTCTTCAATGGACCACACTACCTTTTCCCGCATCCTCATGGACATTGACATCTCCTTGCCTCTCCCGGGTGATGTGGTTCTTATGATGAGGGATAGGCCTTGGTCATAGCTTGTGGATTTTGAGGACCTCCCCTTTCGTTGTAGGAAATGCTTCTCTACGGGTCATCTTGCTTCCGACTTCTCTGTTTCACACCACAAAGGTGTTTCCACTTGGTGGAAGGATGCTACTATTGATCACTATACTATCCATGTTGTAGATCATAATTCGGATGGCTCTTCTTAGGAGGATGAGGTTCCCCTTACTATTGTTGATGCTACTGTCGAGGCTCCTTTGATGGAATCATATTTTGTCCCTGTGGTTTCTACTCCGGTCACTCCAGCTTCGTTGCCACGATCTACTCCTACTAGATTTGCTTCTGTTGTTGTTTTTCCACAACTTGTTGTTTCTTTGTTGCAGCCCACTACTATTATGTTGCAACACTCTATTGACACTTTGATTGTAATCCTGTGGGGTCCCTCCCAATTTATCTCTCTTTTGATGGTCCTAATGACAACATCGCCTAGACTGTGGTTTCTTGTAGGCGGAAGGGGAAGTCTTCTTCGCTCCTCCAAACCCCCCTATGTCTAGATTTGGGTGTCTCTCCCATTCCTTGATTGGGGTTTTGGGTGTTTTTGGGTTTGACAGGGTTTTCTTTGGCCTGTCTAACTGTGTTTTGTTCCTTATTGCCTTCAAGTTGTCTTTGATTAATTAAAAATAGGTTTTAAGGGACCCGAAACCCAAATACATAAGAAAGATATTCAATATAGCAACAAAATACAACAGCAGCAAAACACCAGCAAAAAGACCAGCCACAAAGGAAAGGATAGCAAAACACCAGCAAGAAATTGGCCTCAATCCCAGCAAAAGACAACAATTAGAAATTCTTCATGGTTTCTTCTACATCCTAAACCAAAAGCATCATAGCTTTTGCCGCTTCCCTCAAATCAGTATTCTCCTGAGCAGTCTAGCTATCTTTCATCTTCATTTCCTTCTCCGCCATAGTCTGCCTAGTTCTGCGCCTAGAGGTCTGGTGTTTTAGGCTGGAAGTAGGAGCATCTTCAATAACCACGAGGTCCTTCTCCTGGTTTTTCTTTTCCAGGTGGTTCACCAGCGCATTCATGTTCTGGGAGGAGACTTTTAGAACCTGGAGGCTATGATCCATAAGGCTTTTCAGGGCTTTCTCGTTTCTAGCCATCCGGGCATTGACATTGTCCTTATCCTCCTCCACCTGTTCCTTCAAAATTTTGATGACGTCCTCCAGGTGTTTTAGGTCACCTTTAATCAAGTCTTTCTCCTACCAGTCTTCCATTTCTATTTCTTCCTCCACTTCACTATTCTCCATCTCCTCATGCTACTTCCCAAAATCAGACATGTTGATCAACTTGTTGATCTTATCTTCCAATTCCCTCGGTTTACCCTACATGCTAGTAATGTTTTCCACCACCCACTTCTGAAAGTTGAAGAACTCAAGGGTACAATTGCGGGCGGTATTCAGTATGGTTTCCATAGAATCCTTGCTTTGTTCCATCTCCTCCTCATTAGAGTTTTCACCCTTAGGCTTCATAGCCTCTCTCTCAATTTCTGAGCCGACAATATTATGTTGACAATTCTCAGAATTGCCCCCTTCCTCTCCTTCCCCATACTCCTCCTCCTTATTGATCTCCTTTTCAGAAATTTCTTCATTATTTTTTCCTTCTTCTTCCTCACAAAGCACATCCATTTCTTCCTGCACATTAATCTTCCTTTTTTTATGGGAAGGGGTTTTGGTCTCCTCAATCAAACCAGAGTCTATGCTTTTCTTAGTAGTCTGAGCATTGAGAATTAAAGGGTCATCCTTTGTTGCCCTAGTCTTATTCTTCATATATTCATAAATCAGCAGGATGAGACCCTGGTGCGCAAGAGGGTAGGAGCTGGGTTTTTTAATGTGGTCGGCCAAACTCTTGTTCAAAGAAGAAGCAAGATAGAAGGGCAAAGAAATTTTCACCCCATGGTGGAAGTGGTTCAGGATGGCAAAGTGATAATTGTAAATTTTCATAAACCTACCATCCACAGTTAAATATTCCATTAATGCCCTAAGAATTTTTTGCCAGAAAGGTCTTACCTGTTGGGGGGTGAAGTAAGAGATATTATCCTTCTTCTCCAGGTTTCTCTTCTTGTCCTCCATCTTAGGGAAGTTTTTGAAGGCCTCAGTGGCGTACTTTCTATCCCTATAAAATTTGGTTCCCTCCATCTTGAGCCCCGTTACCTCCGAGATCAGGCTTTCATCAATGTGCCAGATTTCCCCAAATAGGGTAGCCCTATTATTGCTCCAGCTTTTTGCGAACCCCTGAGAAATAGAGCTTCTACTACCATGGAGCTTCTCCATGTAATCCGTGAACCCGTGTCGATGGAGCCTTCTCCACACCTTCCTTTCGCTCTTCCAGTGCTCACACCCGGATGGTTAATTCCTGTTAAGGTTGCCTCCCATTCTGCTTTTCAGGTCACAATCACCTTTGTTACAGCTCTTGGCCCGCAAGTAAAACTCTGTGTTTCTGGTTTCTCCTTGAAAAGATACTTTCACAATTTTGAAATTGTCTTTCATGTTCATACGAACCTGGCTATTATTACAATTACCTCTCACACACATGTGTTCTTGGTAATGATGCCTAGAAGCACTCATCGACTGGCAGTTCATCCGCCTCCATACTCTGTCATTGGTACTCGTTCCCTAGAATTCAATCATAATATTTACTTGCTCCATTAAGGCGATCAAAAAATAATTGTTCCTTAATCTCCCACTTAATGTGATCTTCCCCTATATATTTGATCCCCTTTTCCAAATTAACCCCTTCATTAGCAAGGATATCCGCTACCTTGTTACCCTCTCTAAAAGTGTGGGTTAAAATAATGCTAACATAGTTATTAAGGATAGTCTTAGCATTTTTAATAATATTAGCAATATTCCAGGAGACGGAACTAATCCCTTTGAGGGCTTGTATAATATTTAAGGAATCCCCTTCAAGCCAGATTTTTTTAAATTTGAATTCCTGGGCTAACTAGAGGCTCTTAAGAATGGCCATAGCTTCAGCCACATGGTTGTTTTGGATTCCAAAAGGGGAAGCAAAAGCAGCAATACACCTTCCTTGAGCATTTCTGATAACTCCACCTCCACCAACCTTTCCAGGGTTCCCTTTAGCAGCCCCATCAAAATTAACCTTTATCCAGTCATAATCAGGGAACCTCCAAACAATGTTTTCTCTCTTCTTCTTGTTATCCACTTTGTAGACCTTATCAATCAGGTTCCATTCAGTAATAATGTCTTTTTCCATATCATTCAAATTTATAATAGCCCATTGCTGATTATTCTTATGAGGGATGTTGATGTTCTCCTTTATAGCCCTGCATATTTTTTCAAAGACAACCTGAGTATTACACTTTTCTTCCCTAAATATATTGTTATTCCTTTCTTTCCAAATGCCCCAGCATATCATGGGGAGGGTCAGGGACCACAGGTTTTTAATAATTTGGCACTTGGTAGGAAAATTCCATTGCCATATTATATCCTTAATGCTTTTGTTCATGACCCAATTAATTTTCCATTTTTCCCATATTTTACACCAGATTTCCCAAGTGTAGGAGAAATGAAAAAATAGGTGATCAACTGATTCCTCCTCCTTCTGACAGAGCTCACATCTGTTAGGGAAATTGAAGCCCCTTCGGATTAAATTATCAATAGTAAGGATACTATTATACGAAGCAAGCCAAAAGAACATGTTGACTTTTGGGATTAGGATGTTGTTCCAAACTTTATTCCAAAGAGGATTGTGAATTTGAGAAAAAGTGTTTTTATAGGAAGAAGAAACTATGAATTCACCTTTAGGGTCACTTTTCCAAAGGAAAACATCATCATAGTTGTTGTTAGGGGAAAAGGACAGCAACTCTTTCTAAATAGAGGAAAGACCGGGATGGATGTCCTCAAGATTGACCCATTTATTCTCATTCCAATAGTCACAAACCATCAGCCCAAACCTCCTTTTACATTCTTCAATGACTTGATTATTGTTTTGATCAAATAGGGCTTCATTCTTCATCTAGGGGTCTTCCCAAAATCTTATTCTGTCACCTTTTCCAAGGACCCATCCAGCTCCAGCTTTTGCAACTTTTATGGCTTTGGTTACACTATTCCAGATGAAAGATCCAGTCGGGATATCTTCATCATTGAGGATCCCTTGGATAGTCTGATTCTTTATGTATTTATCAAACCAAATTTGGCTCCAGTCTTTCTTAATGTCAAAAGCTCTCCATAATTGCTTGGCAAGAAGAGCTTTATTAAAAAATTTAATAATTTTAATCCCCAATCCTCCTTTGTTCTTTTGTCTACACACCTTGTCCCAAGCAATCAAAGGTATTCTCTTCTTTTCTTCAACTCCTGACCATAAGAATCTCTTCTGAATTCTTTCCATGGTTTCAGCATTTTTTGTCGGAATACCAAACAGACTGAGGGCATAAACAGGGAGATTTTGAAGAGTAGCTTGGAGGAGCTGCATTTTCCCAGCTTGAGATAACATTGAACCTTTCCATCCTGCAAGTCTCTTATTAATGTTATCAATGATCATATTCCAGAAAGAGTTTGGGGGAGCCATCCCTAAAGGAAGACCCAGGTAGGTAGAGGGCAACAAGTCCACTTTACAACCAATTATATTGGCTATTCTCTGTTGTCTTATGACTGGAGTATTGAGAAAGTACATAGCTGATTTGTCCCAGTTAACCAGTTGACCAGTTGCCAAAGCATAGGAGTTGAGAGCAGTTTTGAAGGCTTCAGCCTCCTTGACTGAAGAATATCCCATGATGATAGTATCATCAACAAACTGTTGATGAGTGCAAAACACATTGGCAGAAGAAGGTTGAAGACCTTTGATAATTTTGCTTTGTTTCAATTTATGAATCATTCTACTCATACTTTCAGCCAGAATGGTAAAAAGGATAGGTGATATGGGATCTCCTTGTCTTAGCCCTCTAGAGTTTTTAAAAAAAATTGTAGGAGATCCATTAACCAAAATAGAGAACATAGGAGTAGTGATTAGTTCTCTGATTATTTTGATAACCTTACCATCAAAACCAAAAGCCCCCATGATTTTAAATAAAACATCCCATTCAACTCTATCATAAGCCTTAGCCAAATCCAACTTTATCAAGAAACCTTCTTTTTTTGCAGCGCTGAGAGAGTGAATGTTCTCATGAACAAGAATGATTGAATCAAGAATCTGTCTACCAGGAACACATCCTTTTTGCTCTTCTGATATGATGAAGAGAAGCATCGCCAACATTCTTGTCGTCATCACTTTGGATATTATTTTATAGAAAGAGTTGCATAGACTAATAGGCCTAAATTTTCCCATAGAATCTGCCCCAGCAACTTTGGGGATTAAGGCAATAAAAGTGGAGTTCAACTCCTTAAGGATTCTTCTGGACCCAAAAGATTCTTTTACCGCATTAACTGTATCCTTCCCCACAATATTCCAAAATTCTTGAAAGAAAAACATAGGGAATCCATCAGGGCCCAAAGCTTTATCCCCTTGAAAGGAGAAGATAGCTTTTTTTATTTCTTCAGCAGACGGGATGGCAACAAGGGTCTTATTCTGAAAAGAGTTTTTAATATTAGGAATATTGCTGATCAGATTGAGTTGATGGGTTTGATCAAGCTCCTCATTACTAGACAACAGCTGCTTGAAGAATCCAACAGCTCATCCCTGATTTCATCCTTATTTGTTAGAGTGTTGTTCTCAACAGTTAACTTGGTGATTCTATTAGCTGCCTTGTGTTTTAGGGAGGTCATGTGGAAAAACTTAGTGTTTCTGTCCCCTGCCTTCAGCCATATAGCCCTAGATCTCTATCTCTAATATATTTCTTCCCTTGAAATTATGGTATGAATGTTGTCAAGGACCTTATCTTCCATGGCTCTGGAATACTTGGTGTAGCCCTCTTTCTGAATGGATATTTGAATCTGGTTCAATTCCTCCTTTAGCTTTTTCTTTGAATAAAAAATATCACCAAAGACCTTTTTGTTCCAAGTCTTAATGTTGGTTTTGACATGTTTAAGTTTTTTGGCAACTTTATACATGGCAGTTCCATTAATATCAAGATTCCACCATTCAGCAATGGACTTTTCAAGATTGGGGTGGGATATCCACATCTTTTCAAAGCGAAAGGGGAATCTTTGATTTTGCTTAGAGTTCTCAGCAACAAAGGAAATAGGATAATGATCTGATCCAATTCTATCAATGACAAAAAGGGAACAACTATGAGAAAGAATCCAATCATTAGAGAGAAGAGCTCTATCAAGTCTTACCTGGATAAGATCTTCCCCATCTCTTTGGTTTGACCAAGTGTAGGAGGCTCCACTAAGATCCAGATCAATGAGAGCATTGTCATTGATAAAGTCCATCAGGTCGGATCTACTTTCAGGTTGAGCTTGACTTCCTCCAAATTTTTCTCTATCTTGCAGAGGAGTATTGAAATCTCCCATAACAATCCAACTGTTCATAGAGAAATTTTTCCTTTTTTGCTAAACTTTTTCCCAATATTTACTTCTAGCATGTTTGGAATTAGGGGCATAGATGTTATTTATAACAAATTCCTTCTCATCGAAAATATTTCTAGCTTTTAGAGATAGAATATTGCCATCCTCTTCAATCATGTCTCCAGAAGTTGTGCTTTTATTCCAGAATATAGCAACTCCACCAGAGGCGCCATTTGAGCTACTGCCATAGACTCCCCCATTTTTAAAAAACTTAATTTTCTCCACTTTTTCTTTGCTCATTTTAGTTTCTTGAATCAGGATAATATCCGGATTTTGATCTCGAATAAGATTCCTTAATATATCTTGTTTATTGAAACCATTTAGGCCTCTGATGTTCCATGATATTACCTTCATTTTGAGATATGGGGGCAGGACTCCTTGATAGTTCTCTGCCTTCCATCAGCTATGCTTTGTTTACTCTCCTGGTCCCTGTGCCATTTCATGGTTTTGCGTCCTGGTGGGGATCTTGATGCCCCAAAATCTGCCTTGGATCTGGTTCTGGTTTTTACTCTATTAGGACCTCCTGTCTTCTTGGTCTTAATTTTCTTTTCATTTTCTACTGTGTTTTCTTCTTGTTGTTATGCCCTGGATTCATCATTTGCCCTGGATTCATCTTGTATGTTACTCCAAATCTTTTCTCTCTTCCGGGGTGAAGTGGTCATATTTACTTCTATGTTCTGGAATAAGGCATTTAAGTTTTCTTGTGGTGATCCAAACTTGTTGCACCTTCTCATTTCTATTTCTTGTTCCTGAATCTCTTTCCCTAAATAGGGTTCTTCTTTCTCTGACATGGGTTCATTTCGTTCCTCATGATGCGAGTCAGTGATATCCTCAATCTCACCATCCTCAAGGGTCTCTGTACTAATTTCATCCTTCTTTTCTTGCAACTGAAGGGCTTCAAAGGTATTACCTATTTTGATCTCAAACTCCTTAGTTTCATTCTTCTTGTTCCCCTTCAAAGTAGAGTCTTTAGTTAAGTCACTGGATTCATTTTCCTGATTTTCTGTAAACAGATTTCCACTTTTTTCTTCTACCTTATTGCAGAGTTTGTTGTTATTTTTTTCTTTCCATACCAGTTTATTAATATTTTTGTCTTTAATCATAGGTCTTTTAGGGTTGCTGGGACAAGCCTTAGCCCAGTGACCTGCTTTTTTGCAAGAGAAGCACACAAAAGGGAGAGATACAAATTCAATGGTTTGTTCCCATACCCCAAGTTTAGAATTTATATCAATGGTACTTGGGAGATCCATATTCTGTGAAATGTTGACGCAGATGCGTGCATACACAAGTCTCTTGCGAGCTGCAGTCATTGGGTCTATCGTAATAAGCTCCCCAAAGGAGTTAGCGATTCCTAAGAAGACATCCTCCACCCAGTATTCCAACAGTAGTCCAGGCAGTCTTACCCACACTGGGGTAGATTCAAAAAAGGAATCATTTAGTTCCATGTTAGGGGTCCATTTTCTTAAAGAAAGAGATGATTTACCAAACATCCAGGGGCCTCCACTTAGAACTACTTCCAAATCTTCTCCGCATGAAAAAGAAAACACAAAAAAACCCCTTAGCAGGGCAGTAACTTCAACCTATCCTTTCATTCTCCATTTTCTTTTAACAAAGGATCTAACATCCTCAATATTAGGTCGGGGTTCGACAAATTTTCCCACCAAAGAGAGAGTCATTAAAGAAATGCTATGATCAATAACCAAATCAAGAACCTCTATTGCAAGTTTACCTATTCTATTGTCTGATATATCCTTCACAAAGGGGAGAGAGGATTTACCAGTCGGTTTACCAGAGGCATGTCTAGCGAAGAGGCTATTCCATGGTTTAGGTATTCGTCCCTCCTTAGTAGAACCTAAAACAACCTGCACCACCTCGGGACAAGAATCTTGCTTGTTTTTTAACTTTTCAGGATCAGGAGGAGGGTCCCATGTTCGTGGGTCCCCATCTTGTCTTCCATCCTCATCATCAGTTGTAAATGTCCTCGAGCTGCAGTGGATTCAGACCCAGAGGACCTAGCATTGTTGTTCCCTCCATTTCCTGAATTCAAATTTCCCCCTGCAAACGTTGTTCCCTCTGTCATTCCCTCTATTGTTCCCTCCGTTGTTCCCTGCTTTGACAAAAAAAATTTAATCTTAGAGGATCCGGTTAATACAGAGAGGGGGGGTGAATCAGTATTAACAATAATTTGAAATGAGAAACCCCCCTTCGAGTTGTTGTTTTTGTTGCCAACATCATGATTTTTGGTGTTGTTTGTATGCGGTTGATAGTTTTTTACTATGTTAAGGGTCAGTGCCCTAGTTAACATTGCTTTACTAATAAAAAACAAGTCCAAAATCCTCAATTTCCAAAAAAAATCCTGTGAAACCTAACCCCGACAAATACACAAAAAAACCTTTATATAGGAAATCAACCAAAACTAAAGAATAAGTCGGCCAAACCAAACATAATTAAAAGTATAATATTTCATACCAAACCCCATCCAAAAATTAAGGCAAATATTAAAATAATATTTAATTAACTTACCCCAATAACTCAACCAATAGCAAAATAGGGTAGCTAGAATAAATAATTAATTTAATAACCCAAAGGGTAAAAAGAGAAATAATAATATAATCAACTCATTAATTAAATAAACCAAGGCACAATAAAATTTAAAGGCCTAGATAAATAATTAAACCATAAAGCCCAATAAATATTAAAGCCTTGATTTAATAATCAAATAATAAATAATCCTTAATATAAAATCATTAATATATGATAATCCCAATAATATTAACCTTTCATTAAATTTATATTGAGTATTATTATCAACTATTAATTTATTTTATTATTATAAACTATATGAGCCAATTAATTAAATTAATAATTAAATAACCAATAACCACAACTCCTCAAGGCAACTCAACAAGGGGTAACACAAAATACCACATGACAACTCTAATCACAAAACTAAGATTGACAAGATACTAACTTAAACCTAGAGTGTAGAATGAGATTTCATGTCACCTCTAATCAACTTGTCATTGGGATGAAGACATGCTCAGACCTATGAAGTCGGGTGGAGTCGATGTTTGGTACCTACAAACCTATCACCACCAAGACACGCATAACAACATATACAATAATATATATCATGAAATAATCATACAAGTGAAGTAGAATCACAATGTCATGTCGTGCTCATGAATAAGTGGTATGACATTGTCCCTATCACAAACACAATAGAAGATAGTCACAATCATAATCACCATCATATCCAATATAATCATGAAATAGGGTTAGTACATAATATGATACCATCAAATCATCATTAAGTAGACTAAGCTATATCAACATGATCTATTGATTTACAAAAAGGCAAGATGAATTAGGGAGGGGAACTACATTAGGGGTTGAGAATATGAGCCTAAGGCTACTAGTCATGACATTGCTAGTTGAGGGTCAATAAGAGTTGATGAGTGTTGGCACCCCTATCCAACTATTTAAGTTTATGCCTTGGTTATTGGAAGGTATTTTGTGATTATCATGGTGTTATAAGGGTTTGTAGACCACCTACCCTAGACTACACATTTTTGTTTAAAATTATGCAAAGAAATTTTTTAAAGGATATATTGCAGCTATGATTGAGAAAGGTGGGACATTTTTTCTCTCATGCCCTGGTGGCAAAAATAGATCAAATTTTATGTCAGTATTAATCTCTCATGTCTCTTAGATCCAATGGTGAGGTCCATTTTATTTTAGGAGGTCATTTTCTAAAATTCCTCTATAAAAACCCTCATGGTGAACACACAAAAAATTTCTTTTACAAATATTTTGTAAACCCAAAATTTACAAAAAATAATCATAAGCCAAATCCCAATTGAAACTCTCACAATCTATACAACATATCTCATACCTTGAAGTGCTTGAAATCAAATTAGCATTTCATTGGCTTCAACTTTGCATCAAATCTACTCAAACAAGGGTTAAACAAAAATAAAAATACCTTACCTCCCTCAACATAACCATGGATCTAATATTACTTTCTATGAAATTACCAAGTTGATCAAACCATTTCTTAGATAGCCCTATGAAAAAAAAGTATGCATAAAAGCTTACAGAATAACCATAACACAAAGATCCAATACATACTGCAAGATTACACAAGATATACACCAAGGATCTAAAAGAATCCACAATATATTATTTAATGATGAAATATTACCATACACTTGTAAAGTTTCCATGATATTTTTTGAAAAATCAAGATGCTCCAATATATCCTATGCGTCTAAGAATATTGGGTTGCCATACAACCTCACATCCCATACAAATGACAACCAAACTATCATAATAAATAATTGTCACATCCATCATCTCATCTCAATGCAACATACCAATATACGAATGACTATAAACAAGACAAACTAACTAAATCTACAATGTAACATTGAAAAGACTGGTGGATATAGATAGACCACATCTAAGTCAACAAAATGCAACCAAATGGATGTCAAACCCACAAACTTGCATAACTTAGAGGTCTGGCATTAATGCAACATACAAGCTCACCATTACATCAATAACTTGCACACTAAGATAACTTGTAGATCTCAAGACTCAAACACCATATTAACTCCAAATTTGATTTTCCAAGAAAATCCATAATCAAGTACTATAGTCAAGGAACAAGTCAAGCTTCCAAGAGATAATAAAAACCTTGTAATACTAAATCACACCACCACCTATCAACCATATAAATAACCATTTTGTGTTAATATTAAAATGTACATGAACATACATGACACTACAAGTACCATTACCATATCTATAATCAATTCTCACTTAAACATGACTCCAAGTATCTGTCTGCATCAACCATATCCTCAAACCAATATACATGTGTACTTATCTCCATCAAAGCCCAAACTCTAAAAACATGTATAAACTTAAATTAGGAAGCATAAAATTTGATAATCAGATATACCATCATATAGGTCTCATAAAAGCATGCACTCCCTCAATTTATTTTTTCCTCCAATTCATTTGAATTCTCACATAATCACACATTAAATTTAAGGCTCCTACAAGTGCTCAAACAAGTACAATCCTCTATCTTTTCATCAAGTGAAATTATAGCCAATTCATTGTGTTATATACTATAAATTCTCTTTATCACCTTTTCAAAATAAAAAAAATTATTCCATATGCAAAATTTATGACTTGTTAATTATTCCAAAGCAATACTTGGCTTCATGGTATCAAAATTTGACTAAAATAACAAAATATAACAACGAAACCCCTATCACTACATAATACTTTAAAAGTATTATAAATTATGATTTTGGGATACTAATCATTAATAAAATAAATAAACTGGGAATCATACAAATTTACATTTTACATATTACACAAGATATACATGGAGAAAATCCTTTCAAATAAAAAACCCCATAAAACAACATTTTTTTAAAACACTGACAAAAAATAGTCTATTAAAACATAGATTGAACCTAGGGATATCCTCTACATACTTCCATGTGATCAATAATACTTTATGTGCATGGTGTTCACTACAAATATCTAGATCCACACACTCTCAAATGAGAGAAAAAATCCTTAAATATAGGAATGGAAAAATATCTAAAAAGGTATTAGTCTCACTTATTCAAAACCACCATTAACAAATAATTGATAATCTAATAGTTATTATAGTATAATTGTTATAAATGGGGTATGCTTAGTAAAGAATATAATAGATATAGATTTCATAACATTATACAAAAATAATATATAAATGTTATAAAAGAAATTACCCCTAAAACATTATGTTCTAACAAAAAAATAGATAAATTGAATCTTGAAAATTTGAAATTATGGGTGAAATTTATGTTGTCAAAAGAAAACTAATATGTTATGCCTAGAGGGGAGTCTAGGTAACACCCATATGAATAATCGTATAGCTAGTGTTATGCTAAAGTCAATGAGCAATGCAAAGGCTACGGTCATATGATGTCTGAAGTGTGCTCAGTTAGGACAAGTCCCCATGCGACTGCTTAGTTTATTTTGGCTAGCAGCTAATGCTTAAATTTTTTAGCAGCTATTTGTGGAATTGGTGGCCCCATGAAAGTTAAATTTTGTTGCTTATAAAAAACAAGTAGTTATTTTTAATTGTATTTTTCATATAATCTTTAATAATGATAAATTTTCACATAAATTTAGAGAAAAAAATGGAGACATAAAAAAGAGGGAAAAAAATTGTAGAGCCACTTGTCATTCTCCTCAATAAGCAGTTGCTACTTATTTTCAGCACCCCCTTTTTTTCAAAGCTTATTTTTAAGTTTTAAGCAGTTGTTGCTCCATGAAAACAGGACAAGATTCTAATTTATCCTTTCCCCTTAATTGAAAATTTCCACATGGGAACACTCTAATTGCCTAATTTTAAGTAGATTTTACATTTAACCAATAGCATGGGGACATGTGGTTAGTGATAGAATTGAAATTTTTATTTAAATTGTTATAAAAATTAATTTATAAGTTTTGGTTCCATAGGGGGGTTGGTTTTTGGGCCCCACCCGACTTGAGGTCAAGGATTGAGGGTTGAAGGTCATGCTAGCCTCAACAACTAGTTGAATCTCAATATGCATACTTCATCAATAAATTGGCGTACACTACCTAGCTATTAGTAAGGTAAATCTGTTGACTTCCTGATCATTTTTTTTTCCAACATAGGGGTATTTTTCTTTTTAAATCGACCTACAAACTTGACGATCATATGACCAAATAAGGGAGGGGGAAAAAAAATCTTTAGGTGAAAGATCAAATAAGGCCAACGTTTATATCAATATTGATTTCTCATCCTCCTAGATCCAATGGTGAGGTCTATTTTATCCTAGGGAGTACTATATGTGAATCTTCCCCCAAAAACCCCCTAATGGTAACTTCCTAAAAAAAACCTTTTGTATCTCAATTTTAAACTCCAAATCTACAAAAAATAATCACAAATGTGTAAACCCCAAAATCTCAAATTTACATATTTCAATTGTTACACAGTATCTCATACCTTGGTCTCCTTTTCAAATGTAAATGTTGCTTCTCCATTGGTCACTTAGCTACAAATTGTCCTCTCTCTTGATGTATGGGCACTAATACTTGGTGGATGAACACTAGCAAAGATGGCTTGGCTATTCATGTCCTTGATTATCCATTGGATAGATCCTCTCAAGATGATGATACTTCCTTAGATTTTGGTGCAGCTATAATGTGCCCTTCAGACTCCATTAGAGAACCTCTTTTCCTAGTCTCTTAGGCCAATTTTCCTTTAGCTTCAAATCAACTCTAAGTTACACATGTGGTGGAAGGTCTTTCACCTTTCCATTCTATTTGTCTTTCTCCACATGTTGATGGACTCTTTCTGGGGGTTCCCCCCAAGAGTTCTTGTTTTGAAAAATTAGAGGATAATATCTCCTAGAATATTGTTAGGGTGAGGAATAAAAGTCCTCCTAATTATTTTTCCTAATTGTCTAAGGTGGATGGCAGAGGTCCCAACTCTTTACATTATTTGTAATTATTTTTAGTAGCTTGGCTATAGTTGTACCTCACTCTTTTGGAGTGTTGTTTTTCTTCTTACCAGTTTGGGGCCTATTTTGCCTTGCCTTTTTGTTTCTTTTGTAAAGAGTCTAAACCCTCATTTTCTTGCTTACTCCTATAAAAAAAATCCTCATACCTTGAAATGTCTAAAACAATTCCAACATTGTGATGGCTCCAACTTTGCATCAAATTTGTTCATACAAAGGTTAAACCAAAAGAAGAATCTTACATCTTCCAATCACAACCATGGCTTTGATACCATTTGATAGGAAAATTATATAGTTGGTCAAACCATTTCTTACATAACACCATGAAATAAAATCATGCATGCAAGCTTATAGAATAACCATATGCAAATATCAAAGACATATCACAAGATATACCTTGGGAAAACCCTCAAGAGGGAAAAACTAAGTTTGCAAAAACATCCATACTCAATATATTACTTATGAATGGAAATATTACAATACACTTATAGAGTCTTTGTGAATACTTCCAAAACATCAATATCCTCCAATACATCCTCCATGTGTCCAAGCATGTATTCACGCATCCCATGTCATACTTCATGTATGCACTATTTAGAAGTAAGCCCAATACAATGACAACCCACTCAAACCAACCAACCTCAACCTTAACCACTAAAAAAATGTTTGCTTTTATATAATTAGGCTCACACAAAGCAACCAAGTGGTAAGATAAACCATGCATCTCAAAACCATGGCTACACAAAACCATCAGCCTCACATTTACTTTTTGGTGTTTGTGAATGAATGAAATTGTGAATAATGAAACCAGGAATAGTAACAAAGCCCAATTCACAATTAGTCAATCACTCAATGAAGCATAAGATAAAATGCATGAAATTAAAACAATAACAATTATATTGTCACACACAGACCTTGCTTAGCTCCATTGTTCTTCAATGTATTTTGAAGTGTGGATATGTGGGTTGCTCTCACAATAGCACAATCTTGAATCACACAAATGATAATATGATCTCACAAAATTTCATTGATTTTGGAGGAATGAGGTACATGAAGGTTGCATTTATAGATCTTACCTAATATCAATAAATAGTTGAGATAAAGAAGAATAATCAATGAATGAGAATTGTTGAGAGGATATGATGGCTAAATTTAGGAGATGAACTACTTGCATGGATTAAGTGAATGCATGGATTAGAAAACTAAATCAATTGAAGAGTCAAAAGAGAGTGGTTGTGTGTTGAACTAATGAAGTGGAGATGCATGAAGAACAACTAGCAGAATTAAATAAACAAATTATTTTATTCATTTGCATGATTCAAAAGATAGAATAATAAGTAAAATATATATTATTTATTTATTTATTAAAAATAATTAAAAATCATGAAGTAATTACCTAATTATATAATTAATATAGAAATGGAGGGGAAATTCAAATGCAAATAATTAAATATAATCTAATTATCTAATTATTAAAGATGAAGGGGTTGTCTTCAGACATGTAGTGTTGCAGTTAAAACACTTCGTTGGTGAAGTGGCTAACAAGGTTCAAATCCCTATTGGGCCACTGAGCTTGCAAACCTTGTGCCTTTGTTGGTCCATTGTTTTTTGTCGGGTTTGATCAAGTGAAGTGTGGGGATGAGGTCCCCTATTTGTGGCCTCACCAGTTCATAGCTTTGGGTCAAAAGTATTTCACGTGGAGTTGGAGGGTGTGTCATGGCCTCACCAGTTCATAGCTTTGGGTCAAAAGTGTTTCACGTGGAGTTGGAGGGTGTGTCATGGCCTCACCAGTTCATAGCTTGGGTCAAAAGTGTTTCACGTGGAGTTGGAGGGCGTTTCATGCCAGTGTCACCGATCACCTTAAAAAATTTACCAAGCATAGTTTAAAAAAAAAGATGAAGGGAAATAAAGTTAATTTAATTAAATAATTGAAATTATTTAATCAATGCCAAAAGAAATATTGGTAAAAATGATGAAGTAATTAGATGGAAATATGTAAGTCATTTTTGGGTGTCTATACTAAGTTTCTCATATATTAAATATTTTTCTAATATGCAACCCATACATAAAATATCTAACCAATGTTACATTCAACTTTATAAGTTGACCCAAATAATTATTTACTGAGGCTAAAAACATCTAAAAAAATACACTACAAATAAATATGTATTTTAAATTATTAACATAATGTTTTCTTGTGCCAAGTGTACAAAACCCTTTTCCTTATATATAAGTCTAACCACCAAGATGCCAACTTGCACAACATCTTACACAACACACTTGATGGTAATGCACCATGACAAGGATGTGAATCATTAAGTGGAGCTAAGTCTTGATGATTTTAATTGATACTATATTTGACCAATAGAATGGGATGAAGAAAAATTAAGATTATTTGTAGAGATGACAACCAATAGAACTTGTAAAATATGACATGTTTGAGAAGTAAATGGAACATTATGCATCCACAATTTTTACACAACAAATATTTAAATGGAATACTATTTCAAGACCCACCATCAAAAAATGTTTAAATTTATATTATTTAGAATCATAATTCATTCAATACAACAAGGTCTTTGGACCCTTTACAAAGTCTCAATCTACATCTTAATATTTTGTAGTCATTGTAATGTTCATACTCCAACAATGTACAATCAACACAGATTCTTTCATCTTATGCAACTTAATGAGAACCTTAGAACTTCTATACAAGATGGTATTCATAGATATATTCATAGGAATATCAATCATCTAGTTGTCTACCCAACCCATGAAATACTAAGAGTTGTGTAAAAATAATCCAACCATACATTATGTTAGAATACCACATAAAACACCAATTTTGATGCCTCCACTTGGATAACCACCTAGTAAAAATTATCATTTCCACATAATATAAATCAATAATTATAACTATAGCATTATCAATATACATTTATGCTTCTAGTATAACAATCATTACCATTTCTCTCTTATGGTAGCTCACGCCAACATAACATTACTTTTGACTATTTGCAATACCTAGTGTCATATTCCAAGAAATAATGATGCTCACATATTGTTCTATATAAACTCTAATTCTACCACATGTGCTTCCACACTATACATTCTCTGACATATACTAATTGCAAATGGTTGTAATTATTCTACAAATATCTTTTAGTTGTTGTGATAGAATTAGCACATATGAAATAGCATATGTGATGTACCAAAAATCTAAATCATTATTATAAGTAAATCATTATGTTTGTTGTACCCAAAAAAATTCAAATTCACAATATATCGCTACAATCAAGTATGTAGACAAACTATCCCTACAAGTACTTTTTGTAGGTGAATATCACCAAATCCCAATGTTCTCCCACTTGAAACTTATTTCTATGCAATGCAAAAAAATAACGTCATGCTCAAGAATGGGATAAGTCCTTCTCATCCCTACACCAGATGAACTCCAAAACACTTATTGGTTTTGTCAATGAATCTATAGTGTCTACTTAAATATCAATTTTCTTCATTTAGACTTTTTTTATTTCAACCATATCCCTTACAAAATATTACTAGGCATCAATATGATTGGTTTGAGCATGATAAACAAGATTCCTAAGGCGTGCTCTAAACCTATTAGAAGTTGTGGAGTGTAGAGAGATGATCAGGGTAGGTTTATTTAAGCAATGTCACTCCCTTTGGGTACCCAGACTAATCACTAAGTTGAAGTCGTGACAACCTACAATGGTTTAAAGTTAGCTCATTCTTAGGGTTATAACAAGGTTTGTTTAGAAGTGGGCTCCTTAAATATAATTCAATGTATTAAAAAAGTTGGGGAAAATATAGGTAGTTAAAATCCCTATGTCTAATACTAGCAAAGTTAGGGAGAAACGGGGCATCTCTACATTGGGCCTCTAAAAGGACTTCTCTTATCTTCATGTTGATAGAAAAGAGATCTATAATGTTTTAGGTTGGCTAGAGCGAGCCATGTGGGACAACTTAAGTTATATAAATGGTTCTTCCTTGAACTTAATAAGACTAATGTTAAATTAAGGAGCTTGCAAATTAACATTGATGGTAGTATAGGAAGAACTGAGGAGAGATCCATGAGTTTGATTGAGGTAAGGGAGATATATTCCAAGTTGGAGGATATGGCTAGTGAGATTACTCAAATGAGGAATTATTATGATAAAATAATTAAGAGAGTGGAGAAAAAATTGCTCGAGGTCAACCAAAACCTAGAACATGAAATAAAGATTAGCCACTATACAATTCCAAACAATGTGGAAGGGATTAGGATCCTGACTGAGAAACACAAGGAGCTTAAAGAGAGGCATAGTGTGCAAGCTACCCTTGTTGGGGATAAGAATAGTGGGAAAAGTCTTAAGGATAAAGGTAAACAAGTTTTTTTAGTCTACTAAGAAAGGATCAAGCTCTTGCACTAGAGGGAGAAGAAACAAATTGTTTGAAGAGGGGAATAAGAAGTTATTGAGTTTGATGAACCTCCATAATAAATTTTACTAGTAGGAATTGGAAGCAATTAAGACTCTTAAGAAAACGTATTAGGGTTCTTTTTGTCTTTATTTTTGTTGTTTGATTTCGTTTTGTTTTTTATTGGTTGGATATTGATTAGTTGTTTTTTATTTGATGGCAACATTTTGTAATTAGGGTTTATTGTCCCTTAAAACTCTATTTTATCCTTTAATGAAAAATAAGATTCGTATCCATACAAATTGCACTCTATGAATCATATTTAGCAACTATTTGACTATCAAAACCAATATTGCTACTTAATTGAGGTTTCAACCATGGGGCTTCCTTACAAGCATTCATTGTGCCCATATATATTTCTTTAGTGATAGGTTGCTTATCCAACTCACAACTCCTCCAAATAGAATAAAAACATATCTTCTTGTAGAACTCTAGTTATCCAAATCCGCTACTCAATTTGAATCAAAAAATTCATGTATGTCAACACTCTTCCCACATCAAAGTACCATTACAAGTAATAATCTATAAATCCCTACATTGTTGTTGGTAAGTAAGGGGAACATATATGATATTCTACACCTAGGTACTTGAAATGTTGTATTAATATCTTAGAGTCAGATATAAGAAGATAATTAGAGTGAGACTGGCAAGTTACAAGAGTTTAACATGTATATATGATTAAATAAATTTATTAAGAACCATAAAATACATTGGAATATATTATACGTAATTCCTCACATGAACACACATGCATACAATTGGATGTTACATTTAAATAATACAATATCAACTATAAGTCTCTCTTGTATTCATATTTATATACATTCTAGAACTATTTTTTATATATAATTATTTCTATATCATTATCTTCCTTCTGTCATTATTTTATCTATTGTCTGTTGTCTATCATTCTATCTTCCTTGTCTCCTTTGATTATTTCTCTCCACTTGTTTCATATTTCCTTTTTTCTCTTGTATAATTAAAGGGTATGTCTATTTGTATGTTGCCTTGAAAAAAAAATGCAATCCCTTTCTATAGGATGTATTCTTCACTATTGTATCTAGCTAATATCATCCCACCTTTGAAATGATGTCTTGTCTTCAAGACATCTTGTTTATATCTTGTTGAGTTTAACAAAATTGTGCATCACAAAACTATAGAAGACTATAGTTCATTATGGAAGGATATGCTTATAGATTCCTTGAAGCAAAGTGAATATATTTTCCCATTAAATAATTGTATAATCATTATTAAACCATTAATGTTGAGTAAAATGTATTCTCCTTCTACTATTTTTGGTATTCTATATACATTGTGATCTTATTTTCTTTCGTTAAAAAGTTGTTAGATGGTAAAGGCAAAGATTGACTACCTCTCTAAGTTGTTTTATGTGAGCTTTCAATTCTTCCCTTTAGTCTTAGACATGTTACACTAGTACATTCGGAGCTGATTTCTGATGGCCGTTTGTCGGATTTTTGACGAATTTTCGTCGGAGTGTCGACAAAATCCACAGTCGAAAACTCAACGTCGGATTGGTCGACGATGCCATGCCTGTCGGAAATTCAACAATCCAATGGACTCTGCCGACGGTCAAAGAAGTCGTCGGTCGAAAGCTTGGTATTTGTCGTAATTCTGACGATGACCATTTTTATAAAAAAAAGTAATAATTATCATCGATATAAAAAAAAATAATACTTGAGAAAAGCCCTTTTGGTTACTAATTTGGCGTTACTATACTATTCACTTAAGCGATGGGTCCATTTATCATAAAAGTGTTCTCCCCTTGTCATTTACCTAGGCGGTCCCTTTAAATATTTTATTCTTGTTCACTTTTAATCTGCCTTTTCTAATGTCCGTCGGGCCTTATAAGTATCATGTGATTTTCTGTTGATCTGACAGCCCGCATTGATTCGCGACCAAAAAGTGCTTGAAACTTAGTTTCCGCGAAGTAGAGAAAGGCGAAGGTGGACCCAGCATATAGGTTTGGACCAAAGCTAAACATCGATCAAGTTTCATCTAATCGGACGGACAGCGTGGTTTCGTGAGATCAAGTTGAACGTGTTTTAACCTTCGCGAAGTGGCGAAAGGGTTTGGCGGGTCCCAAAGATAAGCGGTCTTCTTTGGTTAAAGAATGATCGGGTTGGAAAAAGATCAATGGCTTCTCGTTGTTTCATGGTCGAGAGATGCATGAGCTATACCTTCAGCAAAATAGCGAAAAGGTGGAGGGTCCCGCTAAGAGTGGTAGTAAATGTGGTAACCCCAGTTGGTGATGACATGGTGGTGACAAGGCACTGAGTTGGCGGTATGTAGTGGGTCCTGGCAAGGTTGTCATAAAAAGAGTAAACAACGAGCAAGTTCTTGAGATCTAATGACTCGCGTGAATTCACGAAAAATAAGATGCTAGCAAGTTAGTCATTGCGAAGTAGCGAAAAGGCCGATGGGCCCAAGAGACAGGCATGGTATGAAGTTAAAAGCATATCAGGTCTGTTTTGATCTAGCGGTTCTCGTGGTTTCGTGGCTGCAAGCCAAACGAAGAATAATGTTCGCAAAGTCACGAAAGACAGGTGGAAATCACACAGAGGAGTGACGTGACACGTGGTTTAAAAAAGTGGTTGAGGGCCCGTGTGTAACTGGCAGTTACGTGGGAATAGTAAAAGGGAACACGTGGCGGATTAAGGGTGGAACCAAAAGGAGTTTCCAAGGCTAATGGTCGACTGCCATGTGGTGTTTATTAATCAGATAACAAGTGGGGTAAGTAATTCCCAGATAAAGGGCCCACTTAAAAGGCATTCATCTCAAGATTGATCCAACACTTCTCGTTGTTTCATGACTCGAAGATGTCCGCAGCTTAACCTCAGCGAAATGGTGAAAACTATTAGCCGTCAAGATGAGGCATGGTTAGTTAAAAGGATTGACGGTCCCGGTTGGAGTTAAAGGCCGGGTGATTTGAGTTTGATCTAACGCTTGGCACGGCCTCGCGAAGGAAAAATGCACGACTGTTAAACTCTGCGAAGTGGCGAAAAGGAGGTAGGGCCTGACACTTAAGCAAAGAGATTAAATGGAGATAAAGGCGATGTAAGTTCTCGAGATGCAACGGCCAGTGTTGTTTTGCGAAAGAAAAGAGCACGGGTTTTATGTTCTGCGAAGTAGCAAAAGAGCGAAACAGAGGAAAGACTTAGAGAAATATTGACCCGTTGGAGCCAGTTTTGAATTCGATTTGGCAAATTTAATTCTAAAAAGAAAGCTGAAGCAATGCGGAGTTAATTTCTAAAAACTTAAATGCCAACTTGCCCTTTTCAGTTCACATCAACTTGATTGCTAAGTATTGTTTCATCGAAGTTTGTTGCAGAGCGAATTATTGCAGAGCGATTTTCTTCAAGCGAATAATCAGGTTTCTTGTGCTTTTCTTGATAACTCTTGGTTTGTTCTCAAATATTGTTGTGTGAATTACTTCATTAGAGGTCTGTGCTAGCTTCTAGTGGTATAATTGTTTGACCAAAATGGCACCCAGAAGAGAATTTACAGGGAAAGTGAATTACCAGGACTGAAATATCTATGATGATTTTTTAGAGCAATTAACCATGTCCACCAATGTTGGGGCTAAGGCCAAAGAGCTAGTACCTAAGAACCCTCGTCTAAAAATTGGAGATGGCCTTTATGATAAGGGTAATTGGTTGAGGGACCCTGAAATAGGATTGTTAGGCTTAGGACTCTTCAAAGTCGGTTTTGGGCAGAGGAATTCCCCAGCTCCTTTGAATGGCATATGGGAGCAGGATGTAGGAAAGCTTGTGGTCCCAAGTGTTTTTTATGGATGTAGATCTGTTAGCCCTGTTTGCACAAAATTATGACTCTGTGGCAAGATGCATCAGGAACATAAAGGGATCAGTCTTGATTGAGATAAATGAAGATGAATTCAGGAAAGTGTTTAAACTCAGTGAGTCCTCCAATTTGTTAGAACCTATTGACTTTGAGTTGTTAGCCCAGGTTTACAACACACAAAGGGATCATCTTAGAAGTGGCCCATTGAAAGAATTATTTGTAAAGATAGGGGGTTAACAGTTGTAGGCCCCAGCACAATGGAACCATTCTCTCTCAACCTATTTGCTCTAAGAGCTAAGGGTATGTATTGGGCATTATGCCAGATTTTTGGAGAGGATGCTGAAAAGAATATGCCAACCCATTATATGTTAATGATTGCACAATTTCTAAACCCCTCCCTAGCAATAACATTTGATTATGCCTCATACCTTGCTGATGCAATTCATAAAGGGCTAGTAGGGATCAAAAATGGTAAGGTGGATAGGCCATTTGGATGGTACTCCATGTTAATGCATATGTTTCTGTTCAAAGGGGCTGATTATTTTGGAAAGGAGATGGACCTGATTAAGGTCGAGGATAAAGAGGAGATGCCAGTGCAATTGTGGAGTACTGTTCTATCTTGGGATAGAGAAGATGCCAGTTATTTAAAGTTTGATAGATGCTTTGCATCTAAAATTAGGATTCTTCTATGCAAAGAAAACCCTAGAATTCCTAAGGCTCTTTTGGAGTTTCTCAGACCAAAGGAGTTTGCAGAGGATATCAAGATTGTTCACAATTGGGGAGACAGATATTTGTACCCTATGTCTACTATTTTTAGAGTGTTTGGATTTAGAGGCACCCCCTGTTTACTACCCTATCAGGTCCCATTGAAGATAGGGATTACAGAAGTCCTGAGACAAATTGGGGGAGTACAAGAAGCAGAGCTAACTAATAGAGGTAAAGGGACTATTTTCCCAACTATTACCATGGCTCACCATTTTGTGTTCACTAAGGGTGGATGGAGATTTTTTGAAGAATTCTTTAAGCCATATAGGTTGTCTACTGCAGTGTCAAGATGTGCAGACCCCAAGGATTTTTTCAATGGCATGTTCAGAAAAAGAGCAGTGTGCAGAGGTAGGCCACATCAATTTCAGTTCCCAGAAGATCTGATTAGAAATGAATTCAGCTTAGATGAGAAAGAACTGAGGTAGGAGAAGTGGGTGGCATATAAGAAAGCCCTTGATTTTATCCATCAATTTGACACTGGCTATGACCCCCTTTCTAGCTTCAATCCATTTGAGGAGAAAATAAAATTCCTCATTCTTTATTTTCAAGATCTCTTGCAGACCTTAAAAGAAAAGAGGAAGGCCATAATGCAAAATGAGCCTGATAAGGCTAAGATGGTATTGGCTAAGCCTACCTTTGTTAGAGATATCCCACATGGTGACTATGTAATGCACAAAAGGTCAAAGTACACTGTGATAATGCCAGTGACAGGTGAGCCTTCCACTTCAAAAGGGAAGAGGAAAATTGAAGATGTCATTGACATCCAAGATTCCCCTAAGAAGCAAAGAGTGGGAAAGGAAATTGAAATTGATGAGCCTCAATATTCTCCATCTCAGTCTCCTATCCACATTGGAGATGAACAAGTTGTGGCTGAACAATTATTGCAGTTAGGGAGTCTTGGTGAGATTGCCTATACCTATGAGGAGACCCAAGAGGGGATGCCCGAAGAGCCACCTAATGCTGAAATGGATTTGACTATTGGTGAGTTAAAGGGCCAAGAAATGGACCTTACTGTTAAGCAAGCTAGTGAAGAATTCCTAGCTGACAGTAATTTTGTCACATCAGGAGCTTTTATACAATTTCTATGGAAGCAAAATATTGATCAATTCAAGACTAGATGTGAACATAGGAAAAGTAAACAGCCTCTTAAAATTACAACTCAGGTAGAAGAAGAGGTTAAGCAAGAAATGATGGAGGATTTCAAAGCAATCACCCCTGAGAAAGGAAGAGAAATGGTAGCAAAGGCTAGTGTGTTGATTCTCCCTGAATGGGATATATCTGATGCCTTAGTGCTTGATGCAATGAGGAAAGAAACAAAGCCTATGGAAGGAGTGACATTCAGCAAAGATAATGTTGCTCTTGTCATGTGGTCTTTAAAGAAGTATGAAAACAAAAGAAGGAAGGATGCATCAGATTCTAGCCTCTTAGGAGGCATGATAGTTAAAAGAGTCCAAGACACAGGGGTAGTGGAAGCTGCAAGCACAGTCCTAGAGACTGCAAAATTCAGTGTTGCGGTGGTAGAGAAAGAGGCACAAGAAAAGGCTAATCTCCAATTGAAGTTGGAGACTATTTTAAAAGCTTACAATGATGCTAAAGAAGGAATAGCCAACAGAGACAGCATAATTGCTAGACTCCAGAGTCAACTGGCAGGTCAATATCATCCCGGTGAATCTTCTACACTCATGATAGCCTCCTCTCCAGCAAGACCCCCTCCTACTAGTCCCATCATTGAATATCCCCCTTCTCCTATGCCTTCTAGTTCCCAATTACCTGAAAATGTCCAACATGAGTTGGAAAAATTGAAACAAGCAAAGACATTGTATGCAAACAAATATGAGGAGAAGGTAAAAGCCACCATCTTGAAGTTTGCTGACTAAGTCAAAACCTCCAATGTATAAATAAATATGAAGAGGATTCTTGAGATTTTGATCAAATTGAGAGAAGAAGAAGCCACTTTGGAACCAATCCTGAATAAGTGGGTGCCTAGAGGTAAAGAGTTAGAGCTCATGTGTTCTTCCCATGCAGATGCAGAAGAGAATGACAATATAAGGTCCACATGTGAGTTTATAAAAGAGATGAATGTTCTTTCAGTGGAAGGAGCAGGTATAAAAAGAAAAGCCCAACTTTATAGGAAAGAATATGCAAATCATAAATTTGAAATGTTTCCAGGAGGTTTCATTGGTCATGTCCAGCTAAAGGAAGAGAAGACTTGGTTAAAGGAGGTGGACCACAATTTGTCCCTAAGGATCAATCGGATTATTAGTACTGATGACACATCCTTATTTGTCCAAACAATTGAGGAAATTGAAAAAGTGAAATCTCATTATGGTTTCATAGAAACAAAGATTGGGCATGTACGAGTCACTTGGAAGCGGCTAGAAGATATGAAACAGAAGATTGCTATTTTTACTTGGCCTAGTGATGATGTGTATCAGGAGTGGAAAGATAAGTATATGGGACAGAAAGAAGATGCTCGGGAGCAGTTACAGGAGGTTGCAACAGAACAAGAAGCAAAGGAAGCCGCAGATGCTGAAAAGGACTTATAATCGCTTCTTGAAAAGAACCGGTTGTTTGTAACAAACTTTCTTTTGAAGGGTCCAAAGCTTGTATGCATCCATACTATTATAAATGGATACCATGACTCCTAAAAAAATGATCGCAAGTAATTGTAAGAAAACGCTGCAGAAATTTATCTGAGCTTTTTTCTATTCTTATGGAGAATACTCTGAATTTTGTAATATTTTCTCCAAATTAATATCAATATATAGACTAGAAATAGTGTATATACATAAATGTGCATAGCAGTCATAGGGCAACTCATGTCAAATGTGCAACTCAATACAATAAATAATCTTAGTTTGTAGCCCTATAGCATCATAATGCAATCCTTGACCAAGTATGCATACAAGAAACATCTAGTTCTATCAAGGCACAAGCATCAAAGTCAGAGGTTATGACAACTAGTGAAAAACATCAAGAACAAAAAGTTTAGTCTCA
The DNA here is from genome assembly GCF_030272615.1 of Cryptomeria japonica. Lineage (NCBI taxonomy): Eukaryota > Viridiplantae > Streptophyta > Pinopsida > Cupressales > Cupressaceae > Cryptomeria > Cryptomeria japonica. The sequence continues at coordinate 553,043,903 of NC_081405.1, forward strand.
AGAATTAGGAGTTGTAATAAAAAAACTTACAAGGATGAGGCATATTCATAAATTTTGCAATTCCACCTTGGATATCAACACTAGAAGAAACTCATATTATTCGTGTAAAGACAAGACAATATGGGAGTTCATTATACCCAACAACTTGTGGTGTTGTTGTTCGTTTTGGCTCTATTGGACCCTGCAATTAAGATTCAATATACATTATTCAATAAGATTAACTGTGCAACATAATGAAATATTGAAAAGTGTGTTACCTTGTTGAGCTTCGCTTGGTTTCGAGAATAGTTTAATATTCTCTACTTAACAGGGCCAACCACGTGAAGGTGGAAGCTCATTTGGCCCCTCCCCCCCCCCTAACTTCACTCTAAATTCCCCGTTAACATCTTATAACATTCATTCATTCATTCTTTCTACCATTAATAAAATATAGCATTCATTCATTAATATCACATAACATTGATTAACATTAATTAACACGCAACATTCATCAATATTAATTAACACATATCATCCATAACCATTAATTAGCACATAATTACATTCACTAATACATAAAAATTAGCCATTATCAAATAAGTTAGATTACAATCATTTCTTTCTTTGTTTTTCTTTGAAGCTATGAAAAGACTAAGTGGAACATCGGTGTCTTCATCATTTCCCCCCTCTGCAGATATACCGCCAACTGCTCGTGATCTCAATGTATGCCTAGTCCTATACTTAGGACGAGGACACTGAAGCGAAGGGGGGTCCTCTGCAATAACAAAGAAATGGGTTAAATTCAAAAAAAAAAATTATTGTTACAAGTATTTCATTAATTTAGAGAACATAATTGTTGTGCTCTTTACCTGATGGGGCCACATCATTTTGTGTAGCCTCAACCTCAACATGCTGAACACCACGGTCCTCTTCACCTAAGTGGGGAACATCACGTTCTTGAGGTTGTGTACCCAGATCATGCTCCACTTGCTCACCACCAACTACATGCTCTAAAATATTAACAAGAAAGGTTACATTAATTACTACTCTAATTACAAATTAAGATGTTTAATTGTATTAATAGCTAAATAAATAAATTTGAATAGCAAATGAATACCTCCACTACTGGGATGCACATCCAGACGTTCATGTGCAGGTGGTGTTTCACAATTAGCAGGTTGCATTCCAATGACATGCACATTGTTATCATTGCTTGCTTATTTAAAACAAATATAGTCACTTTATGTTGGAACTCAACATCAATTAGATTATTGGTAAAGTATTCAATTTGAAACAACTTCCATTTACCATATTTACCCGTGTGACGGATGCACTCAAATGTTGTGTATGCCCACTCAATTCTCGTAGCCGATTAGCCACAACTGAATAGCCTTGCTGGTAGGCAATTCTCTTGTCATCTTTTGTAGGCGCTCTATTGAATTCAGAGCCCTGCATTTTCGCTTGGTACTGTGAATTTTGCTTGCATTGTTTGATAAAAAAAAAACGTTTGCAATTTATTAATATTTTGAGACAATATGGGAGTTTACATGAGATACTTACAATTTGTGCAGCAAGTTTCATGTAACCACCAGAGTCGAGTTTGTGTTGCCCGTGCTTTTCTTGCCTTGCCTTGGTTGCCTTTGACATGTCACTCAGTCTATAAAAAGTTTGAAATATGTTAGATTATATAAATATAAAGAGTAATTAATTAGTACATAATTACATTATTAATAGTATCACGTACCTTCTTCTGGCGTCTACTGGTGTATTTCCTTTTTTCCTTTCAATTCTCTCCTTGGCATCCAAAATCAGGTCCTTCCACTCCCTCTCTAGAATCATGGGGGGACGCTTGTACTTTAGGTTCCTCTCCAAATGGGTCCTGTATTGGTCCCTCACATACTTCAGATATGTGCCAGCTTTTTCAAGGAGCTTGGTTTTGTCAAAGGTGTCATTTCCAAACCACTCAACCATTTGGTTTGTCAATTCATCTTTTAACCTTTTTTCTTGGTCATTTCACCTTTTAAAGCAAAAACAAACCTATTAGATTCAGAAATGAACTGAAGCTACATTTATTACACTTCAAGAAATGGATCAAAGGAAAAGTATTCTAGCAATGATATGAAATCAAAAGTGGATAAGGGTTAGTTCACATATGATGTACCACCTTTTACATATGGTGGGCTCAAATATCTGCAATGCAATGTCACTAAGATGTTTATAGAAAATATCATTGCTTGCAAAAAATTCATGGGATCAATATTAGTCCAAAATGAGTGATCATAAAGTAAATTACAATTAGAGTATATATAATAATAGTTTTAAAGTACCTGGAACCTTTTGTATCTTTAAAGGAAGCATTTCTTCGTCGCTCACCACAAATGTGGCCTGCAATGTTCCCGTACTAGCAATACGAGAAGATCCAGGAAATGATGCTATGTTATCAGCAGTAGTCACCTGTGGCACATCCTCATATGCATCTCCTCCTACAAAAAATGAATCCACTATGAAATGGCATTAGAATTCAAGAAAGAACGCTTGGAGGGCAATAAACATATGACAAAAGATAGAGAAAAAGAGGGATCTACCAATAATGGGCGGGTCAATATGACGTGCACTAGAGGATGTCTACATGCTACGTGTTGCCGACATTGCAGTCAGCAATACAGGTGAGGGTGACCTCTGATGAGGTGGCATCGGCATTTGCACATTAACATTGATAGCACCTAAAGAATAATACATTAAATATATCAAACATTAAATATATGAAAAGTGCAAGAATTGTAAACAACGATGAACCTTTATTTTGAAAATTGACAGTATCAAGTATGATGTGTTTTGGGTACTCAGAGTGATAAGCCAAGCAAGTGATAATACAAGAAAATCGTCATCACCTGATCCTGCAACACCCTGATCGTAGGAACGACTTTCATGAGGGCGGATAAATTGCTGTAAAAACAATACGTACATATTTTAGTTAGTGACATAAAAAGAGAATAAAATATAAACCATTATTGAACTTTTGTTATAAGTAAAGCTTTCATTACTGCTTACTTGCAAGTTTTCTGATGTCTTATACAATAATTCCACCCTCTGTTGTATCTCATCAGTGGTAGGATGCACGGCTGCCAAAGCAACAATCTCTTTTCTAATTTTTATAAGAGGCATTTTAAAGAATTTCACAAGGTCTGTGGGATCTTCAGGGTCATCATTGCTTAACCCTTATGATTCCACATCCATAGAAAGGTGCTCAGGTACTGCAACTCCCTTTCCCTTTCCCCGAACATCCGCCTGTGTCAAGAATATCATTAACAATTAAAAAATTAGTATAAATCACTAAAAAAAAGAACATAATAAAGTAACAGTTTGCTTCTACCTAATTTGTACAATTACAATGAGGTTTACCTGCTCGGTAGAAGTGTCACAAGGTACATCTCTGTCTGTGATATGTGATGGATCCATGTCGGCCTGTGACAAAGAAAAAATATAAAAAAACGTTAGCGAAATTACATCATACACAACATGAACAACATGAACTTTGTAGACAAAAAGAGTATTAAATAATAAAAAGATGTCATCAAAATCATTGTAAATTTTGTAATTCCTTACCTTTACTTTATGTAGACTATGCAGGATCATCAACTAAATGGTCACATAAATAGTCGCATAGCTAATAAACAATCCAATTTCCATAAATAAACATAGTTTAAAAATTGTCACATAAATAGTCACACCCCCTATCTCCATCTCCATATTAAAAGGTGCATCATGAATTAATTATGTAATGGCATTAGAATTCAAAATAGAATGATCGTGATCATCATCCACTTCATCTTCTACTTCTTCGTTATCTTCTTCTTTGATATCTTCTTCTTCCATCACATTATACTTTATCGGCCTTCCTCTTGGATAATGTCTAACAACAAATGACCAACCCGGTTTATGTGGAACCTCAAAGTAAAATACTTTCTCACATTGGCTTGGAAGAACATAGGGCTCATCCCCAACTGGTTCAAATGACCTTGTATTTAGCATTACAAAACCATTATCATGTTCAATAACAGTTCTATCAGAATCATTTTTATTCAATCGTAGCCTGTACCATTTGACGACGAACAAAAATAATTTGAAGGAATTAAAGTCACACTCAAGTATATCATCCAAAATGCCATAGTATCAATTTTGAGACTGTTGAGGATGAATGTCATTTCTCGATGAAATATTTGTCACCTCAAAGACTACAGTGATGCCAGAATCACAAGTTTTCTTCATGTCATCCAACTTTTTTATGCAAAATTTATGACCATTGCAGCACATAGCGTTGTGATGTTTGACCTACGATATGTCAAACATGTAAAATTTATTGCATTGTGAGTTGATAAACATATGGGTGATTAATAAATTTATAAGTACCTGTTTATCTCTTAAACCATATGCTAAATCAATCTCCCTTTGCGTAACATTGGAATCTCCATTACGATGTGCTTCTTTAACCAATGAAGCCACACCTTCCCATGTTAACGTGCATCCAGAATGTTGACAAGGTTCAATCCATACCGTCATCCAATCAAGATTGTTTGCAATATACAAATGTAGTGCATCCCACTCTTGACCAACTATACAAAAAATAAATAGACGTCTTACAATCGATTTATTTTGAAGAATAAGAATTAATTAACTACAATAACATCTTATAATTACCTCTCACTTTCCTCAATCTACCTTTCCCCGTCAAGTACTCCCCTTCAAATTTCTTAATGGTGTTGGGATCCCAAATGCGATCCACGTGGATCTTTGCTGCAAACTTAGGAAGATATTCAGAAGTGTACACCATAGTCTGGTATACCATATATCCCTCCACCATAGAACCCTCGGGATGTGCTCTTTGTCGAACCAAAGCCTTCAAAAATTTCAAGTGCCTCTCAACCATCCACATTGACCTAGTGTGTACAGGTCCACACAATTCAATCTCCTCAACTTGGTGTATGAGGTAGTGTTCTTGTGCATTGAAAAAAGCTGGAGGTAGACACTTTTGCATTTCACACATTAAATGAGGAATTTTTCTCTTCCAATATTTTATATCATCTTTATGGATTTCTTTACATGACAACCACCTACAACTTATTCAAGACGCAAAAAAATATATTACATTAAAAGTAAAACAAATCGCAAATATAATATCTATACAACGAACTAAACAAATATAATATGTATTTTCCAAGATCATATATGACTTGCTTGACATTATTGTCGAAGTTGTCTGGGAGAGATAGAGGTAGAACATACTGCAACAATTATAAAATTATCTTTTCATTTTTTTGTAACATAATGAAAAGTACACGTACGCTCAGTACTTAAATACATACTAAAAACACAAGAACATGAATTACCTTAATGAAGGTATGCCAATCATGTGTTTTCATCCCTGGCCCAAATTCACTTTTCTTTGATATGAGATTGTTTATGTTCGCAGCAAATCCTGTGGGAAATCAAATTTTTCGTATGACTTCTTTTATAGCATTGCTTTGCTAGTCCATTAATAACCAAGGAAGCTCACTTATATTAATCTGGTCTCCATGGCTATTTGATTGAATGACATTTATCATTGCATGATTGGAATCCTGAATGTCACTACATATTTTGACAATTTTTTCTTTGCCACGCCTTCCATCCAATATTTTCCATAATGTCTCTGTTATATTCTTTCCAATATGCATATTATCAAACAAATGAACAATTTGTAACTGCTCGTAGTAGGGCAACCTACTAAATTGTCTGGGATAACTTTTTATTCCCTTAGGAAGGTGGTCATTTATGCCTTCACGACCATCATGATCATCAATCACATCATCAGTAAACAAAACAAAATAGAAAAGATGTTTTATGACAAACCAATAGATGGAATGGCATTGCCTTGACGATTAATTCTATTATATTCCAACTTCCACAGGTGAGGTGTCATTCTTCGTGGCTTTGATGTATTCTCTTCTTTCCCATTGAAAAGATGTTTTTTAGTATTTTGATACTTACGATTTTTGTGGAGAAAGTGCCTCTACTCATCAAACACTTGCTTTCCTAAACTTTTTGAATGACGAGATTTCATCTTTGGACCACAAACAGGACATGCAAATTTTCCCTTTGTTTGAAGACCTACAAGATAATGTATAATTGGATTAAATATGATAATTTTTTGAATTATAATGTTCATGCACAACTTAAACACTATTAACATACCACAAAAAAGTGTTAGCCTCGAGGCATCGTGTATTGTCCATAGAAGCATCGCATGGAATTGAAATTGTCTTTGTCCTATTGGTCTAGAGACGTCATACATAATGACACCATTCCATAACTCCAGCAACTAGTCGATAAGAGGCTCGATATATACATTCATATCTTTAACTTGGTACTAACCTAATCAAATGAACAAAAACATTACATAATTATTATGACCATTTTACTGCAATATTTATAATTAAATTTAGACGACTATATTTAAATGATAAAATACCTGGAACAATCATTGCCAACATTATGTGCTCCCTCTTTATTGACATCCATGGAGGAATGTTATTGTTGATAATAAAAACAAGCCACACTGAGTAAACAGATCTCATCTCTCCAAATGGATTGACATCGTCCACTACCAATGAAAGCCTGAGATTATGAGGTTCTTCTTTAAAGTGTGGCCACTTTTCCTCTATGTCCATAAATGCTAAACCATCCGCAAGCATTCGAATAATGTCATCTCGACTTCTATTGCATGCATGGTAATCCATAAATTGTGCCAAGGTAGTGCACTTGAATAATCGTTGCATATGTGGAATAATGGGAATATAGCGAAGAACCTTGCGAGGAACCCTTTTTGTTATTTGATCTGTTCGATATCTACTGATATGACATTCAGGGCATTCAATTCAAAATTCATGTTGTTTGTGATATATAATATGATCATTGGGATAAGCATCTATTTCTTGATACTCCATTCCAATATCTTTCATAACGGCAGATAATTCTCAGTATGAGCGAGGTAGAATATTTCATGGTGGTAACAAAAACTCACCTATCAATCTACAGCAACAAAATATAATTTGTTATAATAAAGAATATTAATGGTACAGCATGATTCATAGTTTATTATGACATATATGGCATGCCTTAACATACATGACATTGTTATGTTGGATAAACCATTCATAACCTTCAAGTTCACCAACAACAATACAGCGGAGAGAAGAGTTGCCTACGATCTTTCATAAAGGGCCTCAGATGCCTTCTCAAGTAGAGGGACATCATGAACAACATCAAGGTCATCTTCATAATCATGATCAACTGGGCGAGTACTAAATGAGTCATGGATCAATGTATTTGTACCATCATCTTCAATTGTGTTTTCTGGCTCATGTTCATCATCTTCCATGGGATCATTATCTTCAGCTTCGATATTCACACCTCCATGTTCGTCCACTTCGAAAATCATATTCTTAGGGTTGTGTTGATCCATACCATGTGCTCTGGGGTGCTCGACCTATATAAAATTGATATACATAAATAAACCATGATCATGATCTCATCATCACATGATTTATTATGTATATAAATTGTCAAAACGATATAATGAAAAACTTACAAAGGGATGATAATCATGTCCACCTTCAATGTGACCATGCAGCCTACAATGTTTCTTCGTTGTTTTGATTAGAAGTATTCTAGTCTTTAACCCCTTACAAATTTTGCATGGACAATAACATTTTCCATCACCTTTTCTTTTCAAGTTAGACCACAATCTAGCAATTGTCTCCTTATTTTGTTATTCATTGATATTGTCTGACATGGTCTTTCTTCATAGGCAAGAAAATAGAAATTATTATCTAACATGGTCTTTCCCTTAGGCGCTGGCAGATCCTGCTTCCATACTTTAATTCTATTTTCTCAAAGGACAATCCTAAAAATCCATGCATTGCAAACAACTTTTTACACCTTTGTTGGTTGTGGTGGCGTCAATAAATGAAGAACATGCCAATGCTTTTAATGCAGCAGTAGAAGTCTATCTCTTATTCAATATCTCTAGTGAAACCCCCATGATCTTTTGTTAGAGTAGAATTTGTTATATTCTAGAAAGGGTCTTGTCCTTGTTGATGGGATATTCATCTACCTCAAGAAATAACTGCTCTTATCTCCAACAAGAAGTGGAACTAAATGAAGATCTAGCACCATGAAATTAATCCTCAAAAGGATTACTATAGTTAGTTTTGGTAGATAATGATCTGGGTAAAATACTAGTGTGGCTTTACGAAACATTATGTACTAGCTTAGCATACTCTAACAACTTTGGTGCGACATGCTACATCCAATTAAGTCTCCATTGGTATCTCTATTGTGTTTATGGATTGGGATTCAATGTACTCTTTTTATACACAGATTTTACTTTCAACTGAGGAGGTTTGTATGTACTTGTCTTTCGATTGTATCCCTATTTCAAGAATTTCTTCTATCAACAAATCATTTGTAATAAGTTGTACAAGTGGAAGCTTGAACATGCCTTCCATGCTAGCCTTGTTGATACGTTCAACACCATCTTGTGCAACAAATCTTTAGAACTCCATTTTTCCGAATTGAAGAGTGAGTAGTAGGGACAATCTAGGACACTTACAGAGGTTTTGTAAGAGAGATAAACAGACCTAAATATTATGGCTTAATAATGATCAATAGGTAAACAGATAAGAAACTCTCGATATCAAAATGAATTTCTCAATTGTCTTTACTAGAAATGGATAGATCTGCTAATAATGGCTTTATGATTGTATGTCAACTTTAGACTCAATCCAAGAAGAGCTATAACTAATATGCGATATCTAGATTTATGATCTCTATAATATAACAATCCAATAATTATGTTTCCACACATCTATACCACAACACAAACATCATGCTAGTGTTCAGCCATAGCAATTGATATCCTAATTACAGAATGTGAAATATGCACATAACTATGAATAAAGATTAAGAAAAACAAAGAAAGATGCTTATTGCAAACATAAATGACTAATGGACAAGAATTGAATTCATTGTAGATAGTTTTGAATATCAAATTCACTTATTTGTGTGCATTTAGTAACTCATGTACTTGTGGCCAACCATTTATCTCTTTCATAAATTAAACACTTATTAATAACATTAAATGGCTGAGTAATTATGTTTTAGTAGAAACTGAAAATAAAATATTTTATTTCAGGACAGCTCACACTATTCCCTATCATATTTTAGACTCTCAGTTTTGTTAGTAGTGGTTTGATGTCTTTGGAGCTGATCATTGCATTTCTTTAGTTATGTTTGCCAGCCTACTCCCAGCCTGTGCCAAAATGGGAGCTTTGGAACAAGGTATGGACATCCATCAAAGCATAAAAGATAGAGGAATTTTGTCAAATGTAGTTGCAACTGCACAAAATGGATTTGTTGAGAAGGCTTTAGAAACTTTCAAGCAAATGCAATCGGCAGGTGTAAAGTCAAATTCCACAACCATTGCTACTATCCTCCCTACCTGTGCCAAAATGGGAGATTTGGAACAAGGTATGGACATTCATCAAAGCATAAAGGATAGAGAAATTTTGTCAAATGTTGTAGTTGTAACTACCTTGGTAGACATGTATGCAAAATGTGAAAGCATAGACAAGGCACGTGAACTATTTGATAGAATGGCTGAAAGAAATGTTGTCTCGTGGACTGCAATGATTGTTGGATATGCACAAAATGGATTTGTCGAAAAGGCTTTAGACACTTTCAAGCAAATGAAATTGGAAGGCATAAATCCAAATTCCACAACCTTTGCCAGCATCCTCCCTGCCTGTGCAAAAATGGGAGCTTTGGAACAGGGTATGGACATCCATCAAAGCATAACGGATAGAGAAATTTTGTTAGGTGTTGTACTTGCAAATGCCCTGCTTGACATGAATGCAAAATGTGAAAACATGGACAAGGCTCGTGAATTGTTTGATACGATGCCGCAAAGAGATGTGATCTCATGTGAACAATCAACACGCACATATATGGGAGGAAGGGATTGCTGATACAAAATTGAACGCTCACTCCTCAATCACAATTCTATGATTTTACGAGATTAAACTAGGACAATTAACCACCACATGTATATTTTTTGCAACATGAAATTAAAAACTAGGGCAATTTGAATCTACCTCCTGCGTGGGATTGCCTTTGACGTGGGTTTGATGTTCTTGGGGGTTGAAGTCGCCACGGACGTCTACGCGGGATTGCAATTCACAAATGAATTCCCTACCTCTTTTTATTTTTGTAATGGTCGTTGTCGTCGGAATTATGACGAACTCGAGCACTTTTTTGAAAAAAAGAAAATTCTCATTGCTAATGCCTTCTTTGTCGAAACCAAATGGGTAATTTTCGTCGGAATTATGACGAATGTGGGCATTTTTTCAAAAAAAAATCAAATTTGGCCACAATATACCTTCTCCGTTGGAAACCTCAGTTGAAAATCTAGTCCAAATGTATTAGTGTTAGTACTAATTATGGACGATCAATGAATGCTCTTTGGATCCTACCCTGATATTGTTGAATTTATATGTTGATGTCAATTGCATGATTTGATTCTTGTTTTTCTCAAATGGTCCCTTATGTCTTTTTTATGTTTCCATCAACCCCAAGAAAAATCGTTATAATGAGTTTACAATTGATTGTATATTTTGCATGTTTCTTACTTGTACCTCGAACTTAGTGTGTGTGGTGGCACACTTATTTCTTATTTCTTCAATCTGCTTCTTGATCTCTTCCATTACTTTTACTCTTATTGCTTCCTCTTGGTTCTACATTTACTAACCATGTATTCTAGAGTATTTGTTTGAGCTATTCCAAAGTCGATTAAATATTCCTAGTTGGTTGTGGGGATGTTTTAATGTATTTAGTACCTACTCTGCTTTGTTAACTATATCAACCTATTTTTTGAGTAAATATTTTCTTGTTGTAGGCTATGATACATCCCTTAGAATGTTTGTAGAGGTGAAATTTGTGCTAAATTTGTGATTGGAAGTTGCAAGCTTGGAGGTGTGAGTGGCTACATAACAAATGAGAATACACCTTTTAGCCTTAAAATCTAACTTAGGCCACATCTCTTATGAACCTAAGCAAGTGTCTCATAACCGAAGACCCACAAATTTATCACAAGTGGTTTTCTTCTAACCCACATTTTATATGACATCTTGTTTTGCAAGGTAAACATTAGAGACGCATTCTTCAATCATGTAATTATTTCTACAACTAATAGCTCTTGGCCTAATATAACAAGGTTCTATTTAATCGCTTAGCCATGTTGTTCTAATGTGGTGTGTATATGTATTGCTTTACTAAATAATTCCAACATGCTTACATAATACATAAAAATCTTTAGAGAAAAAATGCATTGCCTTAGAGAAAAAATGCATTGTCACTATCTATCCTTAGTACCTCAATATTCTTATCAGTTTGATTCTCAACAAGAAAATTGAACTCCTTAAACCTGAGAAAAACCTCAATATTTCCTTTAAGAAAATACAACCAAGAATATGGACAATAATTACCAATAAATGACAAATAGTATAAAGACTTGCTAATGGATGAAATATCCACCAGTCAGAAACATCATTGTGTTATCACCTCTAAAATATCCTCTTCTTTAGTGCTTACAGAGTTGAACTACAATATATTCCAAGCACATAATGCTCAAAAAAGTCAATACCAACCAAATAATCAACAAGAATTTTTTAACATATCCTCATTAGGGTAAAGTGATAAATAATTATAATCTAATGTCAGCAAAACAAAGGTTAGAACAAACCCTTACAACACACTAGCAGTACAACTAGGAACCCGCAACAAATGTGGGAAAAAAATGCCCATAACTCAAGGAGGAGTATGGGAGGAGGAAGAACTACCTTTCCATCTATGACTAAGTGTTAGCAACAATGAAGAAGGAAGACTGAGAGGGGGGGTGAATCGGTCTTCACCGAAAATTAGATAATCAAACACCAAACCATAAAGTGATAAACTACAACAACTGAAAGATAAGCAAATAAACAACACAACACACAACACCAAGAATTTTGACGTGGAAAATCTGGTCAAGGGAAAAACCACGTTGGGAACCTACCCACAATAAGATGATACTTTGCAGTAGTATGTGAAAATATTACAATGGGGAATGCATATGCATTCAGGCACACTACCTAGGCTCACTATCAAAAATATATATGTTTGGAAGGCTCCGAACCTCAAGGAAGTCTCACTAACTTACAGAATGAATCATACTACAATCCGAAAGAAATGAACTGCAATAATAGCATCTACATATGCCTGATAATAGTTCTGGTTAAGCACAGTTGTCTGCTCTGCAACACTGATCTCACCACAACACTTCACCAAATGATATATCTCTTGTTCGCACATACAACTCTCTCTGATAATGTAGACATCACATCAACTACTAAATTACATAAGTATATCACCTATATATACAAATCATCAACCTTGATAGCAAGGTCGGCTAAACCCTCAACTCATAAATACAAAAATTACATTACACGATACAAAGATCGACCACTGGACCAATATTATGATTTGCATTGCATAGCATGGACCTAATTCAAATTTCCAAATGATCACATCCACTGAAAATTGCGCCAGGATCAACCGCAACACGTTACACTACTAGAAATACCGCATAACACACAAATCATCACAGGTTGATAGAAATCGCCAAAACTTGCACAATGATCAATGCGGATCACCAAACCAAATAGGACATGATTAGGAGACACCAAAAAACACGTTAGAATCATTTGGAATAGTTGCACCAACACCTCAAATCAAATCTTCATCAGTCAATGTCTCAAAGCTCCAGAACACAACTAGACAACAACTGTCACGAAGAAAGATAAGTTGTGGCTCACCAAATCACAAACCATCTAAAATTAAGATACACAAGATCATCCCAAACAACATCCGAAAGCCTCAGCACAAGATCTGATCATACTGGAATATACTAGAGGGAATACCGACTGGAACACCAACAAGAAATGCCAGGAACCGATAACCAAAGAACAACAAACCGGATCAGAAAATCTTCACAAGCTCACCGGAAAAAACTCACGGGAATATGTTGACATCAATGACAACAACATATCAAAATCCAACAACCAAATCCAACAGACTACGACAATCTCCCAACAATCTCAACAACTCAACAATCTCCCCTTTTGGCATTGATGGCAACATATGAATGTGAAAAAAATTCAATGCAAAGAAAGAAGATATCACCAGCAAACTCCCCCTAAGATCAAGATAGATAATGCATTTTTCACATGATCTCTCCCCCTTTGACAACAATGCCAAAGCTTTCCAAAAACATAAATTCAAACACATTCTCCTCCTTGAAACATAGATCTCTCTCCACCAAAACATAGAAAGATGAATTTGTCACAACCAAATCAATAGACTACTCCAACAGAGGAGCAACACTAACACATCAATCCGGATAAGAAGAATAAGGCTCTGAAATTCGTTGGATCGATGCAACTCAATGCATCTAGTTCTCATCAGGAGAGGTGGTTACCCCTAACTTATCTATCAAATAGAAAAATGTATCTATATGCAAAGGTTTAGTAAAAATATCAGCAATTTGTTCCTTTGTAGATACATATTCCAGCTTCATCTTTTGTTCATCGACCTACTCTTTGAAGTAATTGTGTTTGATTGATATATGCTTAGTCTTTGAATGTTGTACTGGATTCTTTGACATGTTTATAGCACTCGAATTATCACAATATATGATAGTAGGCTCATCATAAATAATTTTGATATCTTTCAACATTTTCTTCATCCAAACTATCTAAGTGCAATTACTAGCAGCAACAATGTACTCAGCTTCAGCAGTAGATAAAGATACCGAGTCTTGTTTCTTGTTGGCCCATGAAACCAACTTCATACCCAAAAAGAATGCTGCACCGGTAGTACTCTTCCAGTCGTCTACATTGTTGAGATACATGTGTCTCAACCTTGCAATTTTTAGTAAATAGTTCCAAATGTAGTTGGGAGGTTTCCCATGTGTTGGTGCCTTGGAAAAAGGTATATGAGTTGTCAAAAGATGCCCTGTCCATAGTATAATATAGGAGGGCCTTTTTTAGAGATTATATGACACATTTCATGTTAGTTATGAGGGTCAAAACTAGGGGATAAGAGTTTGGACGTGAGTAACTATATTTAACCTGGTTTTCTTATCTTGAAAAAAACAAATGTCAAGGGTGGGCAACACGTGTCATGGAGATTTTGCCCATGGTATTGTAAAACCACAAATGGTTTCCAGGTTGTAAAATTCCTATATAATGAGGGCTTGGAGAGGAGTTTGTATGATGGAGTTTGGTTTGCAAGGTTGGGTGCTGGAAGGATGCTAGTGAAGTCTCTCTGAGCTTGAGTTGAGGTGATGCTCTTGTAAGAACTTGCATTGCAAGTGTATTGTAATCTCTTGTTGATTTGCTAATATACTATGCAGGTTTTAGAGTGTGGGGTTTTTCACCCGTATGGGTTTTCCCCACGATAATCACTGTGTTATGTGTTTCTTGTTTTATTTCTACTCTATTTGCTTCTTGTGATCTCTGTGATAGTTAAGTTGAAATTTGCAAAATCATCCTCTCAAGATTAGCGTAGGAAGCGTTTCCGCACACCTTTGCTTCCTTACATACATCACCTGCCCAATCTACATCAATGTAAGCACACAACATAAAATCATCTTTCTTAGGATGCCATAAACCATAATACATAGTTCCCTTAAGATATCTAAATATTCTTTTAACCAAAATAATATGACTTTCCTTCAAATCAAATTGATATCTAGCAACCATACATACAACATGCATAATGTCAGGCCTAGTCTGAGTAAGATATAATAGTCCACCAACCATAGATCTGTACAAACTCTTATTAGCTCTAGGAGATTCATCATTTTTAGACAATTTACAACCAGTCACCATAGGAGTTCCAACCGGTTTGGAATCATCTACTCCAAACTTCTTCAACAATTCCTTCACATACTTAGTTTGAGATATAAAGATACCTTTCTCTGTCTGTGCAATCTGCAAACCTAAAAAAAAATCATCTCACCAATCATTGACATTTCAAATTCCTTTTGCATATCACTGGCAAACTTCATACTCATATCATCATCACCACCAAAAATAATGTCATCAACAAAGACTTCAACAATCAAAATTTTATCATTTTCAATTTTAAAGTATAGATTACTATCAACAACACCTTTAGTGAATCCTAATTTCAACAAGTATTTATCCAATCTAGCATACCGGGCTCTAGAAGCTTGTTTTAGTCCATAAAGTGCTTTCTTCAACTTGCATACCATATCACCATCATGTGACAATGAAAATCCATCAGGTTATTCAATGTAGACTTCTTCATGACCACCATTCAAAAATGCAGATTTGACATCCATCTTGCATAACTTAAAATATTTATAAGCAAGCAACAACCTAATAGCTTCAATTCTCGCAACTGGAGCAAAAGTTTCTTCATAATCAATTCCTTCTTGATGTGAATACCCTTTGCAGGCCAGTCTAGCTTTATTTCTGACTACTTCATCGACTTCATTCAATTTGTTCCTAAAAACCCATTTAGTACCAATAACATTTTTATCCTTAGGTCTAGGCACAAGTTCCCAAGTATTATTTTTTTCAATCTGATCTAATTCTTTTTCCATGGCCCTTATCCAATTCTCATCTTTACAAGCTTCAACAACATCTTTAGGTTCAACTTTGGATATCAAACATACCTCTTCTACAACTAACCTTCTTCTAGTCATCACACCTTTATTCTTATCACCATAATTTGATTCTCATAGTGATTTAATCTAACATACCTCGGAGTCTTCTGATTCTCAGATTCCTGCACATCATCACTAGCAGCAACAACGTCCGAATTAACTGTCTCTGTCTCTACCGGATCATTTTGTTTAGGTCCTTTAGGCTGAGTAGGAGCTAAAACAACATGCTAACCTTCATCATAAGATCTGATCTCCTTTCCAAGGTTCCCATCCACCTTCACACATGCACTCTCAACAACTTTCTCAGTCTCTTGTTATAGCATCAATAAGCTTTACTCTTCGTGGAATATCCCAAAAAGATACCTTCATCACTTCTAGCATCAAATTTTCCAATATCCTCATCTCTCTTGATATAACATTTTCTACCAAAAACTTCGAAATATTTCACAGTAGGAACATGACCAAACCAAAGTTCATAAGGGGTCTTATCGGTATCACCTTTGATATGAACTATGTTAAATGTGTAGACTACGGTGCTAATGGCTTCTCTCCAGTAGATCTTCAAAATATTTCCTTCAATCAACATAGTCCTTGCAACATCCAAAACAGTACGATTCTTCCTTTCAACAAATCCATTCTATTGTGGGGTTCTAGGAGGAAAGTTGTCTTTTGATTCCATGCATCTCACAGAAAGAATTGAACTCACCGGAACATAATTCTCCACCTCTATCAGATCTCAAACACTTTAGCTTCAATCCGGACTTTGTTTCAGCTTTAGCTTTGAATATCTTAAATTTCTCAAATGCTTCTAATTTCTCCTTCAAAAAGGCAACCCACATCATCTTGGAATAATCATCAATTAGTAGAATAAAGTATCTATCACCCTACACACTTCTAAAATTTGTAGGTCCACATAGGTCAGTATGCACAAGATCCAACAATCCATCTGATGTGTATCATTTGTTCTTGAAAGAAATTCTTGTTTGCTTACCCAACTGACACTCCTTGCATACGAGATTAATAGGTTTAACAATCTTAGGCAGATCTCTAACTGCATTTGTAGAACTAATCTTGATCAGTGAATCAAAGTTTACATGACATGTTCTTTTATGGCATAACCAACTCTCATCTATTTTAGCAATCAAACAACTTTTCTTACTTGCATTCAAACGAAAAATGTTACCTTTAGTCTTAGTCCCAGATGTAATCTATATACCGAAGGCATTCAATATTTTGCATTTACCATCCTTGAATTGCATATCATAACCCTTGTCAATCATTTGTCCAACACTCAAATGATTATGCTTCAAACCTTCAACATAGAAGACATCATTAGTGTTATGCTTACCATCAAAAGAAATAGAACCTCTCCCACAGATTACACAGGCTTTGTCATCTCCAAATCTAACTATTCCACCATCATACTTTTCCATACTTACAATTTTTCTTTTATCACCGATCATATGATGTAGCAACCATTGTCAATCACCCATACACTATTTTCTTCAACTTTAGTAAGCAAAGGTTTTTCTTCAACAGAACAGCTAGTGGAATCAATAGGCACAGGACCATCTTCCTTAATGGCAATAAACACAACTTCATCTCCTTCTAATTCTTGATCTGCAGCATAATAACAGTTCTTTTGGTTCCTAAACTTCTGGTTAGACTTATAGGCTTGTCATACTTCTCATGCTTCTCATATCTATCATTCATATCATACTTATCAAACTTATCATGTAAGTCATACTTAGCCATTCTCTCTAGACATCTAGAGGCAAAATGTCCTATCTTATTGCAAGTAAAACATTTCAAAGGCAACTTTCCATCATACTTACCAGCACCTTTAGGCAATCTTTGGGCAATCAATGCTTCAAGATCATCAAGCTCTCTCTCTTGCTCTTCTATCTCTCTCCTTTCTCTTTCATACCTGGATATCCTGCACTCATTAGGATCATACTTCTTCTTACCAGAGACAGATGTTGATGCTTTAGATGTTGTCTCAGACTTTCCATGTGATTCTCCAAATTCTCTCAGCTCAAATGCAACAAGTTTTCCAACCAACATATCTCTTGTTACTGTAGTTACACTTCAGATCTCATCTATAGCAGCAACCTTATGTTTGTAAGCAATAGGAAAAGATCCCAACACCTTAGCAACAATATTATCTTCCTCAATCTTTCCACCAGCACATCTAATACCAAGGACAAGCTCATTCACCTTAGCCATGTATGAATGTATGTTCTCATCATCTCCCATCTTCAATGCCTCATAATTTCCTTTCAAGCTCTACAACTTAGCAACTTTCAGTTGACTATCACCTTCATACAGGATCTCAAGCTTCACCCAAATCTCATGTGCGGTCTGAAGTTCCATTACATTTGTCATTTCAGAATCAGTCAGGGCACTGAGTAATGCTTCCTTTGCTCTAATATTATATTCAGCTTCCTTAACTTCATCGGGAGTGGATGGTCCATTCTGAGGAACAACATAAACATTCTTAGTAATCTTCTATAAGACATTTCAAGTGCACCTCCATCCAGTTCTTACACATAGTATAGTTGCTTCCATCAAACCTCAGATTGTCCTTCTTGAAAAGAATACCTTGAGTTTCCATCCTAGATCTCCCCAAGCGATTAAGCTTCTACCGGAGGATCTAGCTTTGATACCAATTGTTAGCAGCAATCAAGAAGGAAGATTGAGAGGGGGGTGAATTAGTCTTCATCGGAAATCAGACAGTCAAACACCAAAGCATAAACCGATAAACTCTAGCAACTGAAAGATAAGAAAATGAACAAAACAACACACAACACCAAGATTTTTGACGTGAAAAACCCGGTCAAGGGAAAAACCACGGTGGGAACCTACCCACAATAAGATGTCTACAATATTATGTGAAAATATTACAATGGGGAATGCACATGCATTCAGACACACTGCCTAGGCTCATTATCAAAAAGATATATGCTTGGAAGGCTCCAACCCTCAAGGAAGTCTCACTCACTTACATAATGAATTGGACTACAATCCGAAAGAAATGAACTGCAATAGTAGCATCTGTATATGCCTGATAACAGTTTCGGTTAAGCACAGTTGTCTTCTCTGCAACACCATTCTCACCACAACACTTCACCGAATGATATATCTCTTGTTCGCACATACAACTCTTTGATAATGCAGACATCACATAAACTGCTAAATTACATAAGTATATCACCTATATATACAAATCATCAACCTTGATAGCAAGGTCGGCTAAACCCTCAACTCATAAATACAAAAATTACATTACACGATACAAAGATCGACCACCGGACCAATATTATGATTTACATTATATAGCATGGACCTAATGCAAATTTCCAAATGATCACATCCATCGAAAATCGCGCCAAGATCAACCGCAACACGTTACACCACCAGAAATACTGCATAACACACAAATCATCATCGGTTGATAGAAATTGTCAAAACTCGCACAATGATCAATGTGGATCACCAAAATAAATAGGACACAATTAGGAGACACCAACAAACACGTAGAATCATTTGGAATAGTTGCACCAACACCTCAAATCAAATCTTCATCGATCAATGTCTCAAAGCTCAAGAACACAACCAAACAACAATTGTCACGAAGAAAGATAACTTGCGGGCCGCCAAATCATGAACCATCTGAAATGAAGATACACAAGATCATCCCAAACAACATCCCAAAGCCTCAGCACAAGATCTGATCATACCGGAATATATCGGAGGGAATACCGACAGGAACACCAACAGGAAATACCAGAAACCAGTAACCAAAGAACAACAAACTGGATCAAAAAATCTTCACAAGCTCACCGAAAAACCTCACAGGAATATGTTGACATCAATGACAACAACATATCAAGTCCAACAACCAAATCCAACAATCTCCCAACAATCTCAACAGCTCAACACTAAGAACAGTCCAGGCAATACTATTGATTGGACCATCATTACAAATGGGATCAAGAGGGAAACCCCCTTAGAGAGTTAGTCAACACCAAGAAAAAAATGTTAACTGTCAATCACCAAAGGCTAGGACAAAATAAGAGCAGCAAGAGTAGATCCATATGGCCAAAAGAGGCCACACTATTAGTAAGAGGTGGAGTAGAATCCATGAGGCTTGAGGAGGCCACACTAGCAGCAAGAGGTTGAACATCATCTTGGGAGGAGTCATCAATCAACCTATGAGGATTCATCAAAAGAAGATTATGAAGGCTAGAGATTTAGGTGATCACCATTAGCGTTCTTTCACCAAGTACCAATGCCTTTACGATGCAAGAGAGAACAATACATAATTAAGTGACTTGTAGAAAAGCATCTCCGGCAATGAAAGGGGAGGCCCTCCTAATCTAGCAGCCGAGTCCATGGCCTATCCCCAACAATAAGAACCACATCCCTAGGAAAAAGCGTAGAGATGTCAATGTCAACAAAAATGTGAGGAAAAGTAGAGTAACCCATGAAGGAAGTGGTATCATCAACCTTCAAAAAGTGGCCAATAGAGTTGCCAATGACCTCATAACAAGAAATCTCCCAAAAATGAAGGGGAAGATTCGGAAGATGAATCCATATGGGACGCACATTGAGTGGTTTAGTAAGAGGGTTAAAAGAGGTTGTTTAGGGTTTGATCGAAAATGACTTTGCTCCCCAATTCCACAACTTGCTTAGCACCAAGTCACGGGCATCAAACAAATCAAAGAATGCAATAAAAAAAACCTTTAGCACAAGGGAAATGCTCAATGTTACCAACTACAAAGGGCTTCTAGGAATCCATCACCCAACAATGCATATCCAAGAGTGAAGGCCAAAGCCCAAAAAATCAACACACCAACCCACCAACCCACAACATTGGTAGAAATCCGCATTTTCCACCACATCTTGGCCACAAAGCGCAATAGGGGAGGTCTTGGCACAAAGTAGAGGACGGGATTTTCCTTTGGAAGAAAGACTAGTAGAAAATTTGGCAACCCGATCAAAGCTCCACCAACCAACTGTAGAAGAAGGTATTGGAGCAAGGACACCAACACCCACCACACCAACCAAAGAGTCGGGAGTAGGTCAACTGAGATAATGCATAGAGGGCAAAAGCCCCCAAGAGCAATAGTGAGAGTAGCGCCACCAAGGAGAGCCACCAAATTTACCATAGCCCCAAACCCATTTGCATCACAAAAGGGCTCAACAACCCCACACGAGAGCCAAAGCTCACCGATGTAGGAGGCAAAGACCCCATAACAGAGACAAGCATTGAAACAACAACGAGATCAATAAATGTTGCAGGTGCAAGAAACCCATTCAAAACCTTCGCATGGGCCAAAGTAGTTGCATGAGTAGGAGACATAATGTTTTTACCCTTTTGATACCCATTTTTTTGAGAGATTAATATTTTATTATTATTCTCCTTGTTGACTTGGAATATTAGTTTCAATGACATTCATGAAAGATATGACATTAGTGGCAATTACGAAGTTAATTTTAAAAAAAAGGTCTCAACTTGGACATTAGAATTGAGTAATGGAGCATCTTATATGTTGCTGGTGGTTCCCATATGAATTAGGTGGTGGATTTGGATATGAACCATTGTCAAGAATTTACAAGTTAAAAGATTATGTTTATTATTAGTAAGTGTTATTTTTACTTTTCATGGCTCATTTGAAGCTACTTTTACTACTCTTATAAGATCCTCTTCATTTCGAATTCAATAGCACATTATTTTAGGAAACTATTTGTGGTATTCTTATCCCATTTCTCTATAAATTAGAGGGATGAGATATTAGTTTCATGAGTAATTTTTATAGGTACACAAGTTGTGTCTAAAAGATGTCAAATTGAAGGGAGAAAGTTGTTGCATATGAACTTTGTTATAACAATTAATACATTATTGAGTCTCTCTTTGATAGTGGATTTTGTTTTGAAAGTTTTCCCCATAAACATCCTATCTTATATGCTTCAAATTTAGGGTTTTCTTATTTTCTTATTGTTGATTTAAGCTTCCTTATTTAAGATTGAGAGATTAATTTCAAATTTGTACACTTGAAAAAGAATTTATCACTAGCTTTTTTGCGCTTGAAGCTAATAGTTTTTGTATAGAAGTTATTAACTTTTTTGAAATTATTGAAAAAAAATTAGTGTACTAAAAGCTCTTTTTTTTGTGTGGTTTTTCATAAATTTATGAAGGATTAGAACTTTGGCTTCTACATCTCATTATTGAGAAATCCAATGGCAACAACTATAAGATGTGGAAGCTAAAGATGGAAGATCTTCTTGAAAAAAGAGATTAATAGAGAGTCATGGAAAAAGATAAGTCATTTGTCTAATCAAGATTGGTTAAATTTAGACAAAAAAAAGACAAGGAACTATTTGGTTGTGCCTTGCAAATTTCATCCTCTTGAATGTCTCTAAGGAGACCACTACATAAAAATATGGAAAGAGAGATTAAATTTATCAAACCAAAATTCTAATTGATGCATTGTATCTATAAAAACATTTTTTTAAAAGTAAAAGATGATTTAATCATACACCATTTAAATGCATTGAATCTCATTGAATCAGCTAGTTTGTGTGTGTACACACACATGCATGACATAAATACATATATATACACATACATATGCATATACATACGTACATAAACATATAAAGTAAAAGATGATTCAATTATAGACCGTTTAAATGCATTGAATCTCATTAAGTCAATTATATATATAATATTTTTAATTGTTTCCATTACAGGTGGTGGTGTGGGGATCAAGATGGGCAAGACTCATTGCTAGTTTGATTTTTAAGGATTACAGAATCCATGAATGATGGCTCAAAGGATGTTTTGCATAATTAGGGAATGCCTAAGGATAAAGGTTGGGCAAAAGAGAATGACAATAAAGACAGAATCAAGACACAATAATAAGCAAAGCTCCAAGGAAAAATAAAGTGTTTGGAAAAAAAAATTTGAAAAAGAGTGCAGGTGAAGAAAGATTACAGAAATTATAAAAAAGTCCTTAGATTCCTTCGTAGAGAAATTTTCTTATGACAATGAATGCGATAGCAGTAATCCATAATTGAATTCAACTATCATGGACGTGCAATTTGTACCTTCCACGGAGATCACTGCTTTTGAGAGAGAAGCAACAGATACAAAAGTGAGCGTGGGCAAAAGTGAACCATCATAATATCATGGACGTGCAATTTGTACCTTCCACGGAGATCAGTGCTTTTGAGAGAGAAGCAACAGATATAAAAGCGAGCGTGGGAAAAAGTGAACCATCATAATATGTTTGAGGATGATAGTTCTTTGAAGAAAATCTTTATCCTCCCAATCAACGGTGCCACCACTCAGGAGCTTTATTCGAAGGAGAAATTTGTAAAATATTTATATGAATTTGGAATTTTTATGATATTGATCAATCATCATATATGATGTCACGATAATTGTTTTTTAAATCCAGAACTAATAGAAAAGTTACCATCATGTTCTTTAAACTCCATGTGTTGCATGTTATTTAAGTTAATAATAGAAATTCGTCCACTTTTTAACATGCTAAGTTTTTGTCAAAGTCCGAGTCAAAATTTTGACATTTTGAGTTATCGCAGTCTCAACATTTAAAATATGATTTTATAAATTAAGAGAAATTTTTCCAACGGAATGAGTTATGTGATTAAGTAACTGACATTTTCTTCTTCAAGGATTTAGTATACATTGAAATACAACTTTATATTAAAGGTCGTTTTTTTTTGGCCACCGCCACACAACACGCTTTGGCATATGAGACTCCCTTGTAAAAACATTCTGCTGTTCTGTGTAAAGCATTCATACAGACAGTTTTATTTTAATGAAAGTATGCTGGATTTTACTCATAAGAATGTAACTCTTAGGAGTGTTTTTTAATGCCATTTACTTCTCTTTCCCCAAATATGACAGCAGAATAAAATCATTCAAAGACTATTTGTATGCATTCAAGTCATCCCACGTTGTTCATAAGCGCTACAGTTCCATCTTCTTATTAGGATTTTATAAACTTCTAGCTAGACCATGCTTTCAGTAAATATAGAGACCTCCACAGCACATATGAACAAATTTAGATCCACAATACTTTTTAAGGAATGATTCTTCCTCTGACAAAAATAAAGATGAGTTAAGGATCAAATTTAGAACCTATCAAATCAAATTGTCAAAGGAAATGATAAAGGTTTCTTCAGCAATCCAGCACATGACCATGCTCGCAACGGCATGTGCAGCCTAAGCAACATCATAGGCACTGCTTAAGATAAAAAACAAATTCACGTCATGATGTGAATTTCCTATATTGAGCCAACACGATGAATGATCACAATGTGTGGATCCATTTTAAAGCGAACAAAATTGCATCGAATTTAGAACCTATCAAATCAAGTTGTCAAAGGAAATGATAAAGGTTTCTTCAGCAATCCAGCACATGACCATGCTCGCAACGGCATGTGCAGCCTAAGCAACATCATAGGCACTGCTTAAGATAAAAAACAAATTCACGTCATGATGTGAATTTCCTATATTGAGCCAACACAATGAATGATCACAATGTGTGGATCCATTTTAAAGCGAACAAAATTGCATCCAAAGAGTTTGATGGCTATCTATATTACAGTTCTGTGTATAAACATAACATATCCTTATAGAGTGAACAGATTATCTAAGAAAATTCAAAATTAGGCTTCGGTCATACCCTTTGTTAAATAAGGCCATGTGAACAAAAAGTAACTAGTAAGAAACCAAGTAAATTCCTTCAGACACGACTTTAAGTATAACTCAATGCAAAAATATTTGATTGATCGGCCCGCGTAATTTATATAAGGAAATCAGCTAGTGCATATTTAACATGTATTCCAACCTCTTAGACCAGGCATTATGGAAGATCCCATGATTGAACAATTCCATCAACCTTACCTCCAAGCTATGCTCTTGAAAATAGAAAAGCAAAGCTTTGCTTTTGCTTAACCCACATTAATTTTTATGTTACAACCTCTAATAATACTCCAGTCACCATGTAGCCATTGATCTACAAGAATGGTCATACTTATTTACAGACTGAATCCATCAATTAAGGGGTATGATTTGCAAGGTTAAGAATTTCATTGAGCATATTTACCATTGTTTCTTGCCCTTTCTTTTTTTCTTGTTATTTTTCGCATGATTCCCACTTTTTGTGCCTGCATTTTCTGGCACTCCGCTACCATTGTCAAACATCCCAGAGGCCACAGCATTTTGCAGCCACTCAAAAAACTCTTCTTCCGTCATATTTTCTTCTAGGTTTGTAGGTACTCCCCCACTGGTACCAGCCTTATAGGTTGAACCACCTCCACGACCAGTATTTTTCCCAGCCATTGTAGTATTGACATGGAAAGTGGGTTTATGTGTGTTTGGTGGGCACTTCATTCCCTGTCACCAAAGCACCAACAAAATTCAATGAATCTGGAATATATGAGGAGAAGATAACAAATCAGCATCTACATCTTGTCTATAAACAAAAAAATTCAGCAGCTTGCATGACACTACAAAAACATATTCCAGAAAAGGGATTCTTGTTGATATAATACTTAAAACAGAAACCATCCCATATTATGAGGCACTGATTCAAACAAATACTGCCCAAATTCGAGGCAATAACAAAGGCACACAAGTGCTCAACCAACAATTGATAAAGATGATAGAACTATAAGCCGTCAATGAACTCTGAAATTTGTTACTCGATAATCTTTAATGTGCTTGAAAATGGCAACAACTAAATAAACATATCTGCAAAAGTCTGAACAAAACTTGTGGACACTAAAAATATTAATAGTATAAATAATTATGGAGCACAAGCAAGGGATTAGTTTAGATAAACATAATTATAAACAATATAATTTACTTTTGCATAAAAAACCAGACTAGCCATTCAATACTCAGAACTTGAATCTTACATTTTGATTTTACGGATAAGGTAAGCATTGTGAAGTAGACAAGTCATAAAATAATACAAAACAGGAGACAGTCATGAAGATTTATAGCAAATCTGCATCACAGATTTTGAGAAAGGAACAAAAATATACATTAAAGCTAAGAAAGATATTTGGATTCAGCTGGACGGGCACTTATATTTACTTGAGTTGTTTGTGTTCCCAAATGATATTTGAAAGCATGTCATAAAATCTCAGATCATTTCGACCACAATGCCAAATGGTAACTAGCTGGCAAAATTGCTTGTAAGATTGGAATTTCTCAGAAAAACATCACTAACAGAGTACAACTCAAAATCATCTTAAAATCACATCAGATAGAGCTACGAGAAGGCCTCATTCTATGGAATGTTAATATCATATAGGCATTTATAACTCTCATTGGAAGTATCTTCAAGTCATTAAATTACCTGACACACAAGCCACTCAGTTGCATCATATATTTTACCTTCGACACAGGCATATGCATGTGGTACATCCACCTGAAACATTTGAAAAAAAAACTGTTACTGCTTGTACTTGATACTTTAAAACATGCAATTTATAAATTCAGGTTTACAGGAGAGATAAACATTGGTCCGATAAATTTAACTTTCTTTGTAAGAAATAACTTCAACCACTCATTAACGCTGCAAAAACACAACAAACAGCCCAGACAGAACAAAGTCTGATATCAAGTAAGTGGCTCAAGCAGGCCCAAGGCAAACATAAGCAGGCAACCTAGGCTGGGTCTAGATGGATGTAAAGTGATCCACATATGACCAACATAGGAGGGACAATCCATCTCCCCCAAAATAGGGGTTGCTCTATCTTTCAAAATAAAAACATAATGGCTACATAAAACCCTTCTACTTTTTAGATATGTTCCAAGGCATTTCAGGGTGAGGATGGCGGGACAGCAAGGGATACATTTCAGTGATGGAAGTCTAAAGGCCATTATTTGGGGACAACCAGGGGACGACAGCACACACACACACCAATACTCAAATTTCTACAAATTTAACTAGTATTGAGTAACAAAATTAAGAAGTGAGAACAATATTGCAGCAATAAATAAAACATGACAGCAGTCTGTTAAATATATCATGAAAGCGGTGTCATTAATATAACAGCATTAAAAAAATAATCATCATTTTGATTCTTACTACAATAACAATATAATGGGAATTTCTAATTTCATTGTTAAAACTTCAAAGTTTTCAATAGATAGCAGCACCAAAAAATGTAGTACTACTGGTAAGTACAACTATTCCTGATCTGGGGTATCAATATCAAAAGAGTTATTTGTGTCACTCTGTGGCTGAAGTTGTGGCTCGTCAAATGGAAGCCCATTCAACCCCAACTACACCTCCTCTTCATCAATCTACCTAACATCCTCAAGATCAACATACCAAAAAGCTGTTGGAATCTGTCCTTACCGAGTAGTTTGCCAATCCTGAAGTCTTAAGGCACTATGAACTACATCTAGTTTCTCTGCTCATCTTAAGGTGAGTATGTTCCTCTTAATCAAATGGACGAAACCATAGGTGGACCAATTCTTCTTTGCAGCGAAGGAACTTGCAATCTATGAGAGCAAACAAATGGCAAGTTGCTTCAGCTCCAATGTGTCCTCCGCATGAAATATTCACCATCTAATAGGATTTTTTAGTGCAATAGTGGCCCTTTCTGTCCCAGCCTTTGGTTTGCCCCATGTAGAACCTAGAAGATCAGAAAACTGAAGCCACTGCTTCCAAAACATGTTTGCGCCCTCAATGCTACACATTAATAATATTAAAAATTCAAATGAAAAACAAAAACCAGATAAGATAGAACAAAAATATCTACAAACAACATTAATAATATTAAAAATTTAAATGGAAAACAAAAACGAAGTACAAACATATTAAATGAAAATTTCTTACCTAAAACTGGACCACCAAATATCATCAAACACATCAACAGTACCTACATATCAGAGACCACCCGTTGGAAAAAAATTTGGGATTTGTTGTGACGTTTTCACACCTTTCACTTGGAAGAGGTGTAGCATCTTAGGTGGCCAGAAGGTAATCAAGTTAAGTCTCTCTTTAGGATGAAGTGAGGTCAATCAGTTTTCAAGGCTTAGGAAATGAATGATTTCATGATGATCATTCCATTTGATCATCATCTTGCAAAATTAGAGTTAAGTGCTAAAATTTCGCTAAGGCATTTGTTTTCAATGCTTGGAAAGATAGGCTAGAAGTTTGAATCATCATGAAAAAAGGCTTAGGGAGAATTGATTAAGTTATCAAAGTTGACATTGTGAGGTCACTTCTGGTGGAACCCCAAAGGCACGACCTAAGCTTTTCACTTCCTACAATCCCCCCAAATCTGCGACCTAAAGCATAACCATTTCCACTTCCCGCCTTTTCCAGTACTGCTAGTGGGTGCTCAAACCCAACCACTCTCATCTCCATCCCCTATCCATTCCACCCTCACCTTCCATTTCCATTTCCTTCCATCTTTCCTTCACCTTCTTTCCCCTCATCTATCCTTCCTTCCACTTCTCCTTCATTTCACCACCTTTCCTTCCACCCTTAGCACATACTTCCTTTCCCTCACCTCCTTCCATTCATCTCCCACTTCTTTCCCTTCACTCCACTACTTCCCTTCCCTACACCCTTCCTTGCTTTCATCTTTACTTCCTTCCTCCCACCTTCAACCCCACTTCCTACCTTTCTTCCATCCCCTATACCTCCCAACTTCCATTTCCTACATCCTCCAACCCACATCTCACATCCCTTACCCCTTACTTCCCTTAGCATACCTTTCTACTACCCCGATCCT
Organism: Cryptomeria japonica; assembly: GCF_030272615.1. Taxonomy (NCBI): domain Eukaryota; kingdom Viridiplantae; phylum Streptophyta; class Pinopsida; order Cupressales; family Cupressaceae; genus Cryptomeria; species Cryptomeria japonica. The sequence goes on from NC_081405.1 coordinate 553,072,506, forward strand.
ATCCTAACCTACACCCCTTAATCCCTTCCTTTGCCACAACATCCCTTTACCCCTTTATTACGCTTTGCATATCCTACCCCACCGCATCAATCAATCTAACCCACATCTTTCATCTACCTTAACCCCACAGCTTCTCCTTACCACTCATTCCCATGGCACCCTTCCACCTCACTACCTTCGACCCCCTTCCACTACCGTGCAACATTGCTTGGGCCCCACACATTTTAGAATGGAGATCGAAAGTTTTAAAGGCATTTACAATGCCACTTCACAAGCCAGATCATCATTTCCTTTGCCATCCCAAAAGAGCGACTTAAGCATTGAAAATTTCCTTTGACCCCTTCAAAGCACGAGCTAAGCATTGACATTTCCTTTGCCTAGCCAAATCAGTGAACTAAGATCTTCCTTTTGTTGGCAATGGGCCAACGTACCTTGTGGGGATTCGCGACATGGTTTAACAGCCTCCTATGGATTATATAAGTCCAGTGGTTGTATCGGGCATTGACAGGTTGATCTTTTGGTGCAATGGCAACCCTAGCTTGTAACAAGAGGTATCAGAGCTTGGTCACAAGTTCGAATCACGCAGGCCACGACAAGTGACGTTGGGAGGGGGATTCTTGGCAGTGGGTCAGCATCCCTCGCAGGGATTCACGACATGGATTAACAGCCTCCTATGGATTCTATAAGTCTAGTGGTTGTATCGGGCATTGACAGGTCGATCTTTTGGTGCAACAGCAACCATAGCTTGTAACGCCTTTGCCTATTGAAAAACACGAACTAAGGATAGTGTGACTTCCATTGACCCCCTGAAAGAGTGACTTAAGGGTTTGATGACTTCCTTTGCCATGTCAAAAATGCAACTTAAGTTTTAAGGACTTCCTTTGCTATGCTAAAAGTATGACTTAGGAATTTAATTTCCTTTGCCCTCCTAAAAAAGCGACTTAAGGAAATAAGATTGTGCAAAAGGGAAACATTTGATATGTTTAGTGCTAGCTTGTAGGAAGGGGCTCACATAGGAAGAAGACATGTTATATGCTGAATTTACAAGAATAAGACTAGTCGACCTTCTTCAAACGAAATTTGAAATTGTAAAGCATTAAATAGAAAGAAACAAGTCGGCCCAGTTAGATTAAATGATGTATCCTTTGAGGCCTATAAGAGATAGGTTGATCATTTCATTTGATCAACAATACTTATCAACGAATTTGACTTCTAAAAGTAGCGATCTTATTCGAGCACAAGGAGAATTCACTATTCAAGTTCAATAAATTTACCTTCAAGATAGTGATCTTCATCATTGCAAGCAGAAAAAATTCTCAAACATCAGCAATTCATCTCTTCATCAAATAAATAGTGAATTTGTTGCACCAAGAGGACAGCAACCTTCACCAAATTTCTGAGCGCCTAAGCAAGGTGAATACATGAAATGATCAAAGCAAGGAAAAGGCTGAATTGATCAACTTCACTAATGGCTAGAGGTAAAGATCAATATTTGTCTATTAAGTGAGCACTCGAGGAAGGACTTTTACAAATACCTTGTATTTCCTTCGGAAATCCAAGAATCAATGCTAGTATAGCCCGACGAAAGCTTTAACCCAGAGATGATCAAGATAGGAGATAGTTTAGTTAAGAAGATGACACGATTTGGGAATATCTCCCACCATCACCTCATTCATGATTGAGCTTGGAAATGTTGAGTATCAAGAGATATGCCCCATTCGATTATAACTTGTGATGAGTTACAAAGATCAAGCACATTGAGGTGGCGCCCAGTCATCACTTACCCAACTATATTATTTCAAGCTAAGACGTCCAAATTCAATGAACATGACCCATCCATCAAATAAGATAACTACCACATGTGGGCATAAGGTTCGATGCACCTACCCTCACCATCTATTGGTCAATTATTCAAGGAAGGACATGTGTCCAATAAATTGTAATTTTGTCATTGGTCAAGCATTAAATGCTTTGTAATGGGTGTAACAAACTCTAATTGTGGTTTCTATCTTTCAATCTTGGCCATTGATTGTTTATCAATCTGAGCCACTCATTGTAATGAGGGCACTATATAAGGCTCCACTTCTTCATTTGTAAAGGTTAATAGTTAGTAGTTGATCAATAGAAGTTAGATAGCAAGCAAATAGTTAGAGTAGAGTAGGAAGAGACAACAAAGATTGTTGCCAAGACATTGTTGTGTATATTGCGGGAGGTTTATTATATCTGTTGGGAAGGTAATGTCATTGCCCCCTACTATTCTAAAGGGCTCTGCGTAGATTAATTAAGAGGGATTATCTATTTGTTAGGTAGCTAAAATTCCTGATTGAAAGACTTGGATTCATAGGGCCATTTTTTTTGGGGAGATATCAGATCTCTCCCAGCCACTCGCATAGACTTCATACACAGGTTGATCAATCGAGTACATTCCAATGACATGGGAATGACGTTTTTGTTGGGCTGCATTGGGTTGGGGGTGTGACTATAGTTACCTTTCTTGATTCTATATGTAACATGCCTGGCACCCACCACTCCCTTGGAATAGTAGGGTCCCTCATGCACACCCAGTTCTCCCTCCCACAACTATTCCCGGAACTATAGATTCCCCATGAACGCGGGGTGGGTGAATGGAATAGAAGTGGTGGCAAGCTGATTAATTAAGCCCCTACTATTCGAAGCATGTAAAATTCATTGAAGATATGGTGAAATTCATGTGTCAATTCGACAATTTGCATGGTCTCTACGTCTCAATTAATTTTCATGTTGTTCAGATGAATGGAAGAACTTTGTGCATGATCAATGGTGAAACTTGTACATCCATACTACTAACACCTTACTGATCGTAAAATGTTTTGCGTAGTCAACTGGATCCATCTTAGCCAAGCTCAACTTCAATTGCTACTTCTTCATTGATATGCATCAACTTGATAGTGTCTTAGTGGTGATTTGAAAATCATCAAGCTATCCCTAGAAGATCGCACTAGCCTTGTGGAGATGTTCATGGCATGTCAAAGCAAATCTTAGATGAAGTTCATCAAAGATTGTCCATCGCTCTTACATTCCTAGAGTTATAATAGCTTTCTCAACCCTCATCCTTTTTCCTTTTTTTAAAATCAAGGAAAATTCCCCTCGTTAAAACAATATTCAAAGCATTCAACGTAGTCCCTGTTAGTTTTAATTAGGGTGAAGAGCGGATTCCAATTGCCTAAGGCAACATTGGAATCCGCCCTTAAGGGCTGGGCCCTTTTACCTTGAAAGGGTAATGTGTACCCTTTAGGGCTCGGCCCTTCTCGCACGCCACTCTCCTACAGGGCCGACCCTATAACTCACGCCTCATAATATGCCTCTCACTAAATGATGCGTGTTAAGGAAAAGGTAATTAATAAATAATATATTATTGCAAGCCGACCTAAAGGGCTACTGCCAAGAGAAAGGTATATATATGTGTACTTCAAGATGAAGTAATTCAATTCATTATTACATACATCATCAGCAAATGCGATCTGCTCTGCTCCTAAATGCGATCTGCCCTTCTACACTTGGCGAATCTGTTCTTTGAAGAACTCCAAGGACATTTGGTTATAATGCTGCTTCAGCCTGTTGAAGTCATCTTCTGCTGATTAGGTTCTTGGTCATCTAACAGCTAGGGCATCATTCTTCATCACCTTGGGATCTTGCTGTTTGGACAGCAATCAGAGATGAGTGTTGTAATCAGGACATTATGCTCAATACATAATCAGGTCCGAGGATCTTTCTTGCTGGGTTTTTCCTCCTAGGAGGTTTTCCCAAGGTACTTGTGTGTTGTGAGTTCATTCTGTTCATTTTCTCTACTTATGCTTAATTCTGGAAAATCCTAACACTAACAGCAATCAACATTAATCTGAAAATTAAGATAGATTTCTATTTTCTGAGTATTATATTAATCTGAAAGTCTAAAATCAACAGTCCCCCTTGTGATTCCAAAAATATCACATCAAACAACCAAGTCTATCCCAGAGCACGTCAAGACCTGACATCTAGAACCTTGGAGTCATCCCATTTGATCACGCAGCTTAGCATTTGGGAAGTCTTTGTTCAAGAGAGGATAGAATACTTAGTATTTTATTTTGTGTTGCGCAATGCATAAAAACACCATCAATAGGATCCATATCCCTCTTCCCCACTCTGGTGTAGCAGCAGCAATTAATTGTTTGCAACGGAGCATATGTAGGTAGGTTAATTTGAATTTCAAAAAACAAGAGGGAATTTTTGTGAAGGGCATCAAGAGACAAATAGAAGGAATGTTGTATGCAACTGTAGAGTTTTTTGGGTAGATCAGAAATAATGTTCTGGGTGTGCAGCAGCAACTGAGTTTGGAAAGAGAGTGCAGTGCAGCAGCAGGCAGCTCCAGATGAATATAAGAACAGGGAGTTTAGTGTAGCTCCAAGAAAGGATCGATTCGTGTGCAGCTCCAGACCAGGAGTGATGGGTAACAACTCTGGATAGCTATACGAAATATTTCTAGTAATCATACTATAATCTTAGTTTGAAAGTCATCTTGTAAATGTTAATTTTACGATTAATAAAAAAAGAAATATTGCCTGTCTCCAGCTATCTCTGTGCTTGGATTTGAATTTTGTTTGTATTGCCAGCAGTTTCGCAAACAGAGAAGCAGCTCTGTGTGTTGGTTTTGTGTTACATTGGGAGTTTAATTCTTATAGATTGGTATCAGAGCTAGGAGGCCCTAAGTCTTAAATGAGTTGCGCTTTATTTTTTTGGTATTGAAGATTTGTTGAGTTGGAAACATGGCTGGAGAAGAAAGTAAGAGTTGGCAGCAGCCACCATCATTTAACAGACAGCACTATGATGTTTGGGCAAAGAAGATAAAGACAATAATGATTGCAAATGATTTGTGGGAGCTGGTGGTCAATGGGTTCACAAATGTGATTGACCCAGCACAATATGTAGCCATCACAAACAACCAAAAGACCCAACAGAAGGAGACAAGAAGGAAAGATGCAAAATCCCTCAGTTTGATTGAGGCAGTCTTGACAGAGGCAATATTTCCCAGAATAGCAGCAGCAAACTATGCAATGCAAACTTGGGAAATCTTCCAGATGAGTTATAAAGGGACTGATAAAGTCAGATTAGTGAAGCTCTAGATGCTTCGAAGAGATTTTGAGACTCTCAAAATGAAGGACAATGGGTCCATTCCAAATTTTCACACAAGAGCCTCTGGTGTGATAAACCGATTGAGGACAAATGGTGAGACAATGGAAAAACTGAGGATTGTGAAGAAAATCCTCAGAAGTTCACCCTCAAGGTTCGATGCAATAGTGATTACCATTGAAGATGCAAAGGATCTCTCAAAATTGGCAATTGATGAGTTAATAGGTTCACTTCAAACCAATGAGCAACACTTGAATAGGTTTGCAACTTCTTCCCATGAGCAAGCTTTCAAAGCTCGGTCCAATACAAGAGGCAGGGGGAGAGGTAGGAACAACTCTGGATGGAGCGTGAGAGGCAAAGGTAGAAGCAACTCTAGACGAGGAAGTTCTAGAGTAGATAGCCATGGACAAACAAACAACCAAGAGGGAGCAAGAAACTCTCTGTCCAACTCTGGAGCCAAGAAGAACAGCAGCAGCTCAAGTCAGAGGTATGATAAGAAAAATGTTAGAGTGTTATTATTGTCATAAATTTGGTCATTATGCAAGTGAGTGCTGGAAAAGGCAACATGATCAGTCAAAGCAAAGTGCAAATGTGGCTGATGAAAAGGTAGTTGAAGGTGATCAATCAAAGGCCTTCATCATGTGCAACATTGGTGAGCAGGGCAGCGCTGGAGTTTGGTATTTGTGTTAGGGTTTCAAGCAGATCCGAAGCAAATATGAACTAACAATTATATGCAGATTTAAATACAAAAGATAAAGAAATAAAACAGGACACAGATAACACAAAGATTTAACGTGGTTCACCCAGAATGGGTTACGTCCACCATACACAGCCGTCCAATCTTTCTTATTATCCAGCAAAAACAGTACATCAACCTTCCAATGCCTTAAGCATCCCAGCCGCTTATAACATGCGTTTTTAGGGCAACAAACAAAGTCGGCCTTTTTTAGGGTTTTATTACAATGTCGGTTTTCATCAACAAAAAACGGCAAAAAAAATGGGGAACCCGGCGAGGATACGTGCTGAGTGTACAGTACTTTGCTGATCAGTCGCCACATTTCAACAATTTGGACAATGAATGTAGCAACCGCATGAGTTATAATGAAAGTATATTTTCTTTTATTGATAGAAATGTCAAGTCTTAAATTAAAATGGGGAGATATGAAATAGTTCCAATTGTGGGTAAAGGGTTTGTTAAGATCCGCACCAAGCAAGGTGAGAAGAAAGAGATAGAGAATGTCTATTTTGTTGAGACATGGACCAGCTAGGACTCGAACCTAGGACCTTCCATACGCCGCTGGAGTGCTCTACCACTGAGCTACTAGCCCCTCTTGGAGCAGTCCATCGTCGGACAGGGTGTGGCTTATTTCCAACACCAACACCCCCCCTTAAGCCACACCTCTCGTGTGCTTGGGGCTCCTAGCCTGGACCTGGCTCTGATACCATGTTGAGACATGGACCGGCTAGGACTCGAACCTAGGACCTTCCATACGCTGCAAGAATGCTCTACCACTGAGCTACTGGCCCCTCTTGGACGAGTCCATCATCGGTCCAGGTGTGGCTTATTTCCAACACCAACATATTTTGCCTCTGGTATTAAACACAATCTCTTGAGTGTTGGACAAATGGTCCAAAGAGGTTACAAAGTGCTGACGAAGAAAGGAGAATGTGTCATCTTTGACAAGCATGGGAACAAAGATATTATTGCAGCAATGCGAACAGAAAATCAAATGTTTCCTTTGAGGATACAAACATGTTTATCTACCCAGTATGTAGCTGCACCTCCCATGCATGGAAAATGTACAACAATACAACGGCAATCAGTCTTCAAGACTATCATCTAAGACCCCTCCAAACATCAGCATCTAGGATATGGACATTTAGGCTATTTTTGTCCAAAAGGGTATGGGTATGGTTAGAGATTTTCCAACTAGAGTAGAGCCTAGTGGTAGATTTGAAGCCTGCATTTTAGGCAAACAACATAGGCAACCCTTCCAATCAGGCAACTCTGGAAGAGCAAGAGCACCATTGGAACTGGTGCACACTAATTTGTGTGGCCCTGTTGATGTGTTTCTTAGGCACAATCGAACACAGAATAAAATACCAAAGTATTTTACCCCCTCTTGAACAAAATCACCTTAGATGCTAAATATCTAATAAACTAAGACGATTCCAAGGTTTCTACGGTTAGTTCTTGACATGTGGGTAACTCAATGGCTGATGTGATTTGCTATTTTCACTTGGGGACTTACATAATTGTTTTTGTTGACCACAAACTTATCATGAATGGAGTAGGCTTGCCAATGACTTATGATTTTGCAACTGAGCTCTTGATTTATTCTAACAAAGATTTTAAATAAAATGCAAAAGGATGAGGATTTAGAAATTCTACTCTAACTCTATCTAACCTAGAATGCAAGAGGCAATGAATGATTCAATGAAATTCAACTAGGCCAGGTTTCACAATCAAAGAACAATTCAACACAAGCTTAGTGCAATCATCTAAGGTAAATTCATAGCTGTTCAAATTACTACCATCAACATCAATACCATCGAGGCAATGCATACCAATGGACAAGAAATAATTGAAGTTAAGTTCAATTCAAATTCCAGTTGACCACACACGGCAAACTTACAATCAGCAAGAAGCTAGTGGTATGGATTAAACGAATTTCTTTCAAATGCATTCAACACTTCTTTCGTCCAATCTAAAATACTTGAAACGAATTCTAATCTAAATTTGGAGGCAATGAGAACCACAAACGCATACAAAATCTAAACAAAATCACCAAACTTCAATGATTATATTCAAACTTGCAGCATGTAGACGATAATTCTCAAAAATCCCTCCCTTACAAATGAGAGGCAAATGGGTTTATTTAGAGTCTCAAATAGAAATGCACGGCCAAGTTTCAATCTAGAATCAAGGGCCAAGATCATGCAAACACTGCCCTAGTATTGCCCTAATTAGGGTTTACATCAAAAGGTGGAATAAAAAAGGAGGTTCAATGGGATGACGCCTAGTCATCAAGTAAGGAATCTTCTAGAAGATTTTGGCTTGCATCCCTCTCTCTAGCTGCATACTCAATGAATCGAGCCAAGACCGAGTTGAGTTCCTCCATTGTAACACTAGGTAGACCTTCCTGTTGCAAATTAATCACATCCAAGGAATCTGAGCAAGCATCGAAAATGCTTTCCCAATCTGGCATAAGCTTCTGCAAGTTGTTGATGTGAATCAGGAGAGAAACCAGATCATCTAGTTGATTTTTCCTTATAGATTCCAACTGCTTGAAGTAAATGAACTTCATCTTCTCCCTCAATTCTTCCAAGTTCAAACTACTAGAAGTATGGACATCTTGTCCCAATAGTTCTTCAATAGATGTAAGGATCTTGGATTGCATTTCTTGAATGGATCCTTCCATCTTAATGCACTCTTGTTTTGCATGATCATACACTTACTTTCGCATGGCCAAAGACCAATACCATGGAAATCATAAACATTACCCTCTTGAACAACTCCCTCTTAGATCAATGTGGACATTGGAATTCCCTTCAACACTTTGAGGTAAGGAATAGTCTTCTCCTACACTGGTTAGAAATCTTCCCAAACTCCTTCCAAGTACAGCATCTTGAATATCAGCATAGCCATCTTGTCAAATGCTTGGACAAACTAAGCTAGAAAATCATCCACTTGTTTCAAAACGTCGTCTATCTATTTCCCAACCTCTTGATATGTATTCTCCATTGCCTCGTGATCAAAGGGGGATCCATGAGCGATAGCAATGGGTAAGACAAACGTAGGATCCTCACACCTTAGGAAATTCATCCCTTCAATGTACTCCTTGAGTCTCATGTTCTCACTCTCAAGCATCTCTTTCTTCTCAATAGTCTTATCCAATCGCACCTCAATTGCCTTGACCATATCATCTAGCTCTTGAAATTCTTGCTTCTTCGTAGTAGGTCCAACGTCAATTGTGGTGACCTGATAATCCATAGGAGTAACCACATCTCTAGTCTTGTCACCCATTGGGACACCCACTTGTGCAATACGTGCTCCTGTATCATCTCTAATAATCCTAGAGAACATCTTGGCTTTCTTCTGCTCCTTTTCCTTGCCAACCCTGGCTAGAGAGTCATCAATATCTTCTTCGAGTTGCACCTCTATCATTTTCTTCTTTTGCATGCTACTCAACAACCAATCGGGTATGGTAGAGAATTCTATCTCGTCCTCAAGGCATTGATCTTCATCAATTCCTCTCAAGGCTGAAATAACATCATCATCTATATCCTTATCCTTAGTCAAATCTACCACATTGTTGCCCAAGTCGACCTCCATCTAAACTGTGGGAGATCCTAGTTGTTCTTCATCATCATCATGCAGTGCCAATTGTGTTGTAGCAATTAAATCCTGGTTATTCTCTAGTAGGATCGTCGTGTAGGAACATTGTTTGGACTCTTTGTCCTTCTCTGTCATATCATTCTCCTTCACGGAAACTCATGGTAGATTGAGGAGTGTTAGACTTGTGTTTGTTTTGCCTTGACTCTTGGCTAACAATCTTCTTGCCTTGCGATTCTCCAGGCATACCTTTCCTTCTCTTGGGAGCCTGATTCTCCTCATCATTGTGCATTCTAACATTGTTGATCGTCCTTTCATCATCATCAAGAGAGGACTCCTCATTTCTCATCTTATCATAGGTAAAGGTGACTTTTAGTGTTCTAAACCCATTGACATACTTGTCCACCCATTCCCTGGAGTAATCATTTACTTCTCTCATCAAAACATTCAAGTCTACCAACTCAGGTTGCGTCCAACTAGGCAACATGATAGGCTTGTCTTTCTCATTTTCATATTGTAGATGGATGTGATCCCCATCATCTTGCACCTGATCTGGAATGGAGAAGAGGTTACATTTCCTCATGAAATCCACTGACATATGAGACCACATCTTCCTTTTAATTGAGAACTCATCCATGATATTAGCCCAATAGTCTTCGATGTCGATTTTGTGTATAAACTTCCCTCTGATTTTTACAATTCTTTGAAATGGATAGAATCGATCCCTGCCTCTATAGATTCCAAGATGATAGGATTCCAATTCCTCATTGACGATATCTATTGTGCCCGTGGTGTAGCATACCTCCATCATCTTTCCAAGTGTGATACGAAAAGTTATTCCATTCTGTGATTCACCTTCTAGAGGAAATCATACTCCAAAAGTTGTCTCACTACCTCAAGTAGAACCATCATGTCTATCGGATACCTAGGAAGCTTGTATGATTCCAATCTGAATCCTAGAATCCTTAGGTATGTGAAGCTAAGAAACTGGATATACCATGATCCGTACTTCTCTATAAGTATCGTTGCCTCCTTGGACAACCGTTTGTGTATCCTGCCTTGCAGCAGTCTCGTGATGTGCATGGTGAAAGCATTGTTCACCCTTTCTGAAATGTTCAATCTCGTGCAAGTGGAGTTGCAGATAGCACTTGTAAACTCTGTATTGTCCAAGACCATTGCCAACTTTTCCCTTGCATATCAATCCTTTGCACCCAACATATCTAATGTAGACAAGGTAGGAGGTCAAACTGAATGTCTTCATTTTCTCCAAACCTCTCGACTAGATATCAAGGTTATCACTAATTATCTTCCCCTAGTTGATCATCGTTCCTCTTACTATCTCTTCAATAAAATAGTACATCCATGATTCAAATAGTGCCCCTTGAGGTGCTCCCATGACTCGATTGAGTAGAAATATTAGATCAATATACTCCTCTTTGAAGTCTAAACTTAGGAGCCTCTTGGGTAACTTGGCATGGTGACGCCTTGTCTTAATGACCCACTCAATGTTGATAACTATCATACATGATTCTACTCTTCTATCAAATTTAGCTTGGGCCTCTTCCTTGGTCCTTTCTTGCATGTCTGTACACCTAGGGATTGCAAATACTTCCCTAATGGATTCCTCAGCTAGGTACGCAAGCACTATCCCCTTAGGTGACTTGATCATTCTAGTTTGTGGATCACAACGCTTTGCACACTCGACTACAAGCTCAGAGCATTGAATGGATGGTGGAAAACCGGTTGCTTGGTAGATTCCACTCTTCATGATATTAGCCGATAAGGTGGATGGGAGATGATTCTTTGTTCCGAACATTCTCCGCCTCATCCGCTTCATGTCTAGGTATTCCATGTTCATGTCTCGAACCTTCTTCCATCAGGATGATATCTGCGACTCCAGATAGAAGCCCTCCTCTACGATCTTCAATTGATTTTTCCTCACTGATATCCCTGCTTTAGACATGGTACCTATACGAAACTGGAAGTTAATATCATGATAAAATAACTCTAGTAACTTAATTTCAGAATCTCCTAGGTTCTGATTTTAAAAGATTTTGTCGCATTTATGAGTTCAAAATGTTGAAATCAATAGCTAGAATCAGATTATTTAAATTAACATTTTTAAATAACATATTTTAATAATTTAATGTAACTTGTGGCCATATGAGATTGGTCCTACTTGGGCACATAAACTAAGGGTAATGTGCTAGGGCAATACTAATGTAGCGTGTAATGGCATGACAGGTCAAGACCTATTCATGTAACTTGCAATGTAATCCGAACTTATCGTATTGTTTGGCGCCAAGGTTGCTATAGCCAACTAAGACAAAATCAATCAGTTGTATCGCCTATATAATCAAGACAATGTAATTCATTTCACACTATTGGATATTGTTGGCATATGATGACCCGGAATGTTGATATGATGATAATGTATGTTGTCATTGATGTCAATAAGTTTAAGTGAACCGGTATGAAGAGGTATGAGGAGATGCAGAGAACCGGTGTCAGGGTTTCACTAAGTGTGACTACCGGTTGGCAGTCTCAGCTCTAGGGTTATCAGTTTGGCGATCCAGCTTGTGCGATGCAACCAGTGATACTCTGTGATGAGTTAGCTAAGAGATATGAGTGAGATCGAGGTGCCACGTCAGCCTTGTGCGCGTGAAGGATTTCCTTGAAGATCTTGCATGTGGAGATCGATTGCATTAAATGTCTACCTCGGGAATGATCATTCTTCTTGGTGGTATGAGAAGAGAGTGTGATGGGTTACTGATTCCCATGTGCGGTGAAGAATGAACAATGCAGATTGTCTTGTGATCTGTTTGAGATTGTATTGCTCTATGCAAAGTGTTTGGACGGTCAAGATTGGACCGCCTGTGTTGTAAACCTAAGATGCTTAGGGTTTAGGGTTTATGCTACCGACCTAACTGTTGTCTATAAGGTCGATGATGTTTGTTGTTGTAAGTTGTTGGCAAAAGTTGTGTGTGTGTATCCAAGTGATGAGATACTTGCCAAACCAGTAAGTGGAGAACTACAGAGTGTGATTGCAGAGTAGAGGAACTGAAAAGGATCTACCTTGGCATGTAGTGCTGGTATCAGATCAGAAGTTTTACCTGTTGTCTTCTAATCATTTCAACAGTTGGGAAATCCCTTTACCGGGTAGCTTTAACAGGCTTATTGTAAAACCTTTAACCAAGTGACTCAAGATCATTGAGTTCTTCCAATCCTCTAGCGAGGTAACCTTTAACAGGGTTTCAACCTTTAACAAGGTATATAGCCATCCCTTAACCGGGTGATCTTTAACAGGATCGGTTCCTAGTAGAACCTTATTGTAAAGTCTTTAACCGGACTAGGCTCCTAACAGAGCGAGCTTCAAAAGAGTTCAAAACAAGCTTGTGGGTATTCATCCCCACCGTGGTTTTTCCCATTTGGGTTTCCACATGAAAAATCTGTGTTATGTGTTATGCATTTTTCATGTGATGTGTACGTATTATTTGGTTGAAAGATTATGCATGCAGAGTTATTAGGTTTTGGTATTATTGGTATACCACATGTATATGTTTATGGGTGAAGTTGTTATCAGGTATTGGATGTAGTTGAAGTGTTCACACTTATTAGTTTATGATGTATGATGTCTTACTGTGTTTAACCGGTATTGCCATGGTTAAGTTCAGTAATGATGACAATCATTTGGTATTGCTTTAACTTGATAAGTTGTGGAGAAAGTTTTTGCCTGTACTGATTCACACCCCCCCCCCCCCTCTCAGTACCGATTAGGGTATTTTATGTTCATCATTATTCATCACACACAATCATTCTTCAGCGGATTATCTATCCTTTAGTATGTGAGTTACCTCTGCACATCACCAGTGAGCTGGCGAATCATCCTCAGCAAAGTATATCTGCTATTCAAGATAGCGATCCACCTCAGGTCTCTAATCAGCAACATTAGCGTGTGAACTAGTGTTTCCTTCAAGCGAATTCTGTCTAAGACTGGCAATTCATCTTCTAGACTAAGCAAACATTATACATGACTGCATAAACATCATTCAGGGACAGTGAACACCTTTCAGTGCTGTTGAATGAAGTTATAGTGACAGCGACCTGCATTTGAAGGATTATCAAAGTTGTAGCACTTCAGATAAGTCTGCTCTAGCATAAGAATATTGTAATCGGGCTACTGTGATTGATCTAATTGAGATAAGTAATGCTGGGTTTTTCACCTCCAGAAGGGAGGTTTTCCCAAGGTATATGTGTGTCATGTGTTGATTTTGTGGTTGTTTATCTTGCATCTTGATTTTCTGTTCCTTAATGCTTATCTGATTACTAAAAATTAACACAAAATCATAAATTTCGACAATGAATAACATAAATTCTGAAAATTAGATGAAATTTGATTAAATAAGGCATATTGCCCACATAGAACCTTATTTTCAGACCTAACACAAGTCAGATCACAACTGGTAAAGTCTGAAGACACCCCACTAAACTCAGAAAATGAAGGATTTCGCTGTTTGAAACACTTTTCAAAGTCCGAATACACTTGTCAATGCTCAAAAAATGACTGATTTTGAATGCTAAAATGTATGTCAAGTCTGATTTTCTGAAGACAATGTCTGAATATGCCCCTTGAGGACTGGAAAATGTAGAGTCTAAGTGTCCTCAACACGTCTCAGGTCTCAATACACTCTTTAAAGTCTGGAAATACCTCTGAAAACTGTTGGCATTATGAGAACCGGTATGTGGACATAATGACATTGTATGTTGTCATTGATGTCAATATGTTGCAAAGGTGTGAACTGGTATATTAGAGAACCGGTATAACACTGTGAACCGGCATTTGTGCCAAAGTGAAGCGGTGTGCTTGTTCAAAGGTGAACCGGCATATGGTTATGGGAACCGGCACATGGAAGCGTTGAATGACTACCGGTTCGTAGTCTCAACCTTAGGGTTTCCGGTTGAAGTGCTTCAAGCCTGTGTGGCTCAACCGGTGACTTTGTGCGATGAGTTGGCATGATAACAAGAAGAAGATCGTGTTGCCACGTAAGCCTTGGGTGCATGAAGAAGATCTTGCCTATCTACCTCGGGAATATGAGAAGACTATAAAACGGTGATAACGTGTGATGGGTTATCAGCCGCCATGCAAACAGTGGAAAAAAGATCTTGCCTATCTACCTCGGGAATATGAGAAGACTGTAAAACTGCGGAAAACGAACGATGGAGATTAACGCAGTATGCTCAACGGTCAGGATTGAACCATTTGAATTCCTTAATCTATTAGGTTTAGGGTTTAGGGTTTATGCTTCCGACCTAACTGTTTTCTATAAGGTCGATGTTGTGACTCTTTCTAAGGTTGTTGGCAAAAGTTGTGTGTGAGTATCCAAGAGAAAGGATACGTGTTTCTTGCCAGACCAAAAGGAGAGAAGTGATACCTGCAGAGTGTAAGTGCAGAAGGAGAAGATGAGCTTAAGTGGATCTGCATTGGCATTGAGTGTTGTTACCAGATCATTGTAATACATGTTGATCTCTAACCACCTCAACAGTTGGAAAATCCCTTAACAGGGTAGACTTAACCGGCTTGCTGTAAATCCTTTAACAGGGTAACTCTAAGCTACTGAGTTTGAAGTCCTTTAGCTATTGAGTTCTTGAAATCCTTTAGCAAGGTAACCTTTAACAGGGTTTAACCCTTAATCAGGTATTGTAGCCATCCCTTAACCGGGTGATCTCTAACAGGATCGGTTCCTAGCAGAACCTATTGTAATGTCTCTAACCAGACAAAGCTCCTAATAGAGCGGATTTCTAAAGAGTTCAAAAACAGCTTGTGGGCATTCATCCCCACCGTGGTTTTTCCCAATTGGGTTTCCACGTGAAAAATATGTTGGTCATGTGTGATATTTTTATCTTGTGATGCTTTGCTATTGTTTGTCAAACATATGATGGTTTTGTGTTTTATGTCTGTCAATAAAACATGTTGAACTAGCTGCTATTATGATTTGATGATAGATTACCTGTTTATGCATAAGGGTGAAATGGTAGTGTAGTCTCAAGTTGAGTGAAAGGCTAAGCGAGTAACTGGTTAGTGCTTGTCTCAGACATTCTTAGCTTTACTGGTTGCACTCTGTTTCAAACCGGTATCTCTGTCTCCCAGTCTTTTGAAGTGCTTGCAATTAAACCGGTTTAAGATAGTGTTGTTTTGTATGTACTGATTCACCCCCCCCTCTCAGTACCGGTTCAGTACTATTTGCTCATCATTGAGTTATCAATTGGTATCAGAGTGTCCTCCAGATCCTCTGTGTTATAAGCTTAACCGCTTGAGGTAAAGATCCCAGTCAAATGATGAAGAGGGAAGGTCCAAAGTTTAATAGGGAAAATTTCGGTATATGGAAAGATAGGATGAAGATATTCATCAGAAGCATGGGTGCTCAACACTGGAGCTATGTTGAGAATGTCTATGTTGCCCCTACCGGTACTCTCACCGATGACCAAAAGAGAGAGATACAAGAAAATGGGCAAGTCATGGAAACCCTAATTAGTAGTCTATCTGACATTGAGTTTATTGATGTTCAGGACAAGGTAAATCCCAAAGAGGTATGGGATGCTCTTGAAAATATCTATGGCGGTGATGAACATGTAAAACAGGCTAAGGAAGAAAGCCTGAGAGGGAAGTTTGAAGATATGCGGATGGTTGAAGGTGAGACCATTCAACAGTATGGAATAAGAATCAAAATCGTTGTTGGAGATATCAAGAGTACAGGTGGTAAAATAGAAGATTCCACTGTGGTAAGCAAAGTCCTGAGATCCCTATTGCCGGTCTATGCAAAAAGGGTTGCTACTATTCAGGAGCTGAGATCAATAGACAAGACTAAGGTATCCTTGGACTCCATCATAGAAAAGTCGATAGCCTATGAGCTAAATAGTTTTGATGCCAGTGTTCAAAAGACTGAATTGGCTTTTAAAGCTTCTGCTATTCCATCCAGAAAAGGAAAAGAAGCTAGCACCAATGGTGAACCAAGACAAAGCAGAGAAATGGATGATGAGGAGATTCTGATGGCATTTGAAGCTCTCCTTGCCAAGAAGCTTCCTAAAGGAACCAGTAAATACAAAGGTAAGCTACCTTTGAAATGCTTTTCTTGTAACCGGATAGGACATATTGCTGTAAACTATCCTAATGGCGATAACAAGGACAAACCGAAAAGGTTCAGGAAATTCAAAGGAGGAAACCGGAGAAACTGTTTTGTGGCAGTTGATGAAGGTGTCACAGATGAAGAATCGGAGGATGAAGAAAATGAAGATATTGTGTTTGTTGTTGTCAAAGAAGAAGTGTCAGACAAGAAGGCTCTTGTCTCCCAGTTTGATAATTCCAATGAGTGGATCATTGACAGTGGCTGTTCTCACCATATGACTGGTGACCGGAGCAAGTTCCTATCCTTGGAGGAGTATGATGGTGGTGTGGTTCGTTTTGGCAATGATGCACCATGCATGGTCAAAGGCAGAGGGTCCATCTCTCTGAATGGAAAAAGTAGTGCTGACAATGTGTACTAGGTTGATGGTCTCAAACACAACCTTCTGAGTGTTGCCCAGCTGAATGACAGTGGCCTCACTCTGGAATTCAAGAATGGAGTTTGCAGAATCAAAGGAAAAGATGGTGAATTGCTAGCCATCGGCATGCAGACCAAAGGTAACCTATTTCATCTGAATGCAAATATAAGTACATGTCTTATGGCTAAATTTGATGACAACTGGATATGGCATAGGAGACTCTGTCATGTAAACTTTGATAACATTGTAAAGGCCAGTAAGATCAAGGCAGTTAGAGGGTTGCCGGTGCTAAGCAAACCGGATAATACCTTGTGCAGAGAGTGTCAATTGGGGAAAATGTCTTCCTCAACCTTTAAAGGTAAATCTTTCACTGCTGACAACTTGCTTGATCTTGTGCATACTGATTTGTGTGGTCCTATGAAAACTAGGAGTGTGCAGGGTGATAGGTACTTCGTGATTCTCACTGATGACTGCTCAAGAATGATGTGGGTCACATTCTTGAAAGACAAGTCTGAAGCCTTCGTAAAGTTTAAAGCTTTCAAAGCACTAGTGGAGAAGGAAAGCGGTAAAAGGATCAAGTGCCTGAGAACTGATCAAGGAGGGGAATTCACTTCTGGTGAATTCAACAAGTACTGTGAAGAACATGGCATCAAGAAGCAATTGTCTGCCCCCCAGACTCCACAGCAGAATGGCCTAGCAGAGAGGAATAACCGGACTGTGGTTGAAGCAGCTAGAACTATGTTGATTCAAGGAAAGGTTGCTCACACCTTTTGGAGAGAAGCGGTGAGCACTGCAGTCTACACAATGAACCGGGTACTCATCAAGAAAGGTAAGGATAAAACTCCTCATGAGTATTGGACCGGTAAGACACCGGTGGTTAGCTACTTTAGAATGTTTGGTAGCAAATGTTACATCAAGAGAAGTGAACACCAGAGCAAATTTGATGCGAAATGTGATGAGGGAATATTCTTAGAATATTCCACCAAGAGTAAAGCTCTCAAGTGTTTCAACAACAGGACTCAGAGAATTGTGGAAAGCATCAATGTAAGAGTTGATGAAACCTCTGAGAAAACTGAGGAAACCGGTAGTGTGCAAGCGGTAAGTGAACCGGTTGCAACCTTTTGGGAACCGGTTGTCAGTCAACCAAGTCCCAGCAGCAGTGTTCCTACACCGGCAGATGCAGATGCTGACACTGATGGAGAAGAGGATGAAGAAGAAAAGGAAGAGGAATCTATCAAGACCATTCCTCGGTATGTCAAGCTGAATCATGATCCTAAGCAAATCATAGGAGATAAGGATGCAAGAATCCTTACAAGAAGAAAAGTCAAAGAAAACTCATGCATGATCTCTGAATTCAAGCCTAAAACATTGCAAGAGGCAAATAAGGATGAAGACTGGATCAAGGCAATGGAAGAGGAACTTGACCAGATAGAGAAAAATGGTACATGGTCCTTGGTACCCAAACCAGAGCACAAAAATGTCATTGGTACCAAATGGGTCTTCAGAAATAAGCTGAATGAGGATGGCACAGTGATTAGAAACAAAGCTAGACTGGTGTGCAAAGGATATGCCCAAGAAAAAGGAGAAGACTATGGTGAAACCTTTGCTCCTGTAGCCAGATTGGAAGGAGTTCGTATGCTTCTAGCATATGCAGCTTTTAAAGGCTTCAAAGTATATCAAATGGATGTAAAATCTGCATTCCTAAATGGTGTACTTGAAGAGGAGGTGTATATAGAGCAACCAGATGGGTTTGACCTATCTGAAGACAGTGACATGGTGTGTAGGCTACATAAAGCCTTATATGGTCTAAAGCAAGCACCTAGAGCATGGTATGAACGCCTGCATTCCCATCTTGTGAAGATTGGATTTGAGAGAACAAGTGAAGATAGCAATATCTACTTGAAGTCTGAAGGAAATCAGATCCTAATCTGTGAGGTATTTGTTGATGACATTATCTTTGGTGGAGATGACAAGATAAGTCATGAGTTTGCAGATGAGATGAAGAAAGAGTTTGAGATGTCACTCATAGGCGAGATTAAGTTCTTCATTGGACTGCAGTTCCAGCAGATGAAAGATGGAATCTTTATCACTCAATCCAAGTATGTCAAAGAGGTGTTGAAGACCTTTGGCATGGAAGATAGCAAACCGGTTGGTACACCGATGGTGATCGGTTGTAAACTATCCAAAGAGGATGACTCAGCATTGGTTGATGAGAAGGAATACCGATCAATGATTGGTAAATTGCATTATGTAGTGCATAGCAGACCGGATATTGCACAAAAAAGTCCAAGGGAATCCCACTTGGTTGCAGTCAAGCGGATTCTTAGGTATCTAAAGGGAACTGTTGACTATGGATTGTGTTATCCATATAGCAAGGATTTCAACTTGAAAGTGTTCACAGATGCTGATTGGGCTGGTAATGTAGATGACCGGAAGAGCACAACCGGTGGTGCATTCTTCCTTGGTGGTAGACTGGTCTCCTGGATGAGTAAAAAGCAGAGTTGTATCTCTCAGTCTACAGCGGAAGCAGAGTATGTTGCAGCTTTCATGAACTGCACTCAGACAATTTGGATGAAGCATGTACTGAATGGCTTCAAAGTTCCTGTATCTGGATCGGTAAGTATATTTTGTGACAATACTAGTGCAATTAATACCTCCAAGAATCCGGTTTTACATTCTAGAACCAAGCACTTTGAGCTTAAGTATCATTTCTTGAGGGAAAAGGTTCAGAACAAAGAGATTGCACTGGAGCATGTTTCCAGTAAGGAGCAGCATAATGGAACAGGGGAATTTGTGCCTCCACTTTGGCATTGTTGTCAAAGGGGGAGCAGATGTGAAGCGGAGAGATATCTGTGTATATTGCCATCAATGCCAAAGGGGGAGATTGTTGGCATTATGAGAACCGGTATGTGGACATAATGACATTGTATGTTCTCGTTGATGTCAATATGTTGCAAAGGTGTGAACCGGTATATGAGAGAACCGGTATAACACTGTGAACTGACATTTGTGCCAAAGTGAAGCGGTGTGCTTGTTCAAAGGTGAACCGGCATATGGTTATGGGAACCGGCACATGGAAGCGTTGAATGACTACCGGTTCGTAGTCTCAACCTTAGGGTTTCCGGTTGAAGTGCTTCAAGCCTGTGTGGCTCAAACGGTGACTTTGTGCGATGAGTTGGCATGATAACAAGAAGAAGATCGTGTTGCCACGTAAGCCTTGGGTGCATGAAGAAGATCTTGCCTATCTACCTCAAGAATATGAGAAGACTGTAAAACAGTGATAACGTGTGATGGGTTATCAGCGGCCATGGAAACAATGGAAAGAAGATCTTGCCTATCTACCTCGGGAATATGAGAAGACTGTAAAACGGCAGAAAACGAACGATGGAGATTAACGCAGTATGCTCAACGATCAGGATTGAACCATTTGAATTCCTTAACCTATTAGGTTTCGGGTTTAGGGTTTATGCTTCCGACCTAACTGTTTTCTATAAGGTCGATGTTGTGACTCTTTCTAGGGTTGTTGGCAAAAGTTGTGTGTGAGTATCCAAGAGAAAGGATACGTGTTTCTTGCCAGACCAAAAGGAGAGAAGTGATACCTGCAGAGTGTAAGTGCAAAAGGAGAAGATGAGCTTAAGTGGATCTGCATTGGCATTGAGTGTTGTTACCAGATCATTGTAATACCTGTTGATCTCTAACCACCTCAACAGTTGGAAAATCCCTTAATAAGGTAGCCTTAACCGGCTTGCTGTAAATCCTTTAACAGGGTAACTCTAAGCTACTGAGTTTGAAGTCCTTTAGCTATTGAGTTCTTGAAATCCTTTAACAAGGTAACCTTTAACAGGGTTTAACCCTTAGTCGGGTATTGTAGCCATCCCTTAACCGGGTGATCTCTAACAAGATCGGTTCCTAGCAGAACCTATTGTAATGTCTCTAACCAGACAAGGCTCCTAACAGAGCGGCACTTCTAAAGAGTTCAAAAACAGCTTGTGGGTATTCATCCCCACAGTGGTTTTTCCCAGTTGGGTTTCCACGTGAAAAATATGTGTGTCATGTGTGATGTTTTTATCTTGTGATGCTTTGCTATTGTTTGTCAAGCATATGATGGTTCTGTGTTTTATGCCTGTCAATAAAACATGTTGAACTAGTTGCTATTATGATCTGATGATAGATTACCTGTTTATGCATAAGGGTGAAATGGTAGTGTAGTCTCAAGTTGAGTGAAAGGCTAAGTGAGTAACCGGTTAATGCTTGTCTCAGACATTCTTAGCTTTACTAGTTGCACTCTGTTTCAAACCGGTATCTCTGTCTCCTAGTCTTTTGAAGTGCTTGCAGTTAAACCGGTTTAAGATAGTGTTGTTTTGTATGTACTGATTCACCCCCCCCCCTCTCAGTACCGGTTTGGTACTATTTGCTCATCATTGAGTTATCAAAAACACAATTCCAAAAGCTGAGATCAATCAAAAAAAACATGGCGCAGCTCCCCAATATGGGATGATTTGGCCCCAAACTTGACTGAAAATGCACTTGCCTTCCACAATTAATGACTGGAAGTGACCACTAGACCAGCAAACAATACTGAGAACAAATCAATGTGGCATTAATGGAGCTGGTAATGTTGCCTCAGACCCTAGTTCAGCAATGGCATCCTTTCAAATAATGTCACAACTCCAACAATGGCACCCCTAAATTATATCGCCAGCTCCCCAATGATGGCTCCACACACAGAGTAAGACAAAAATCGCCCCTCAATCAGCAATGGCACCAAACAAAAGCTCAACAAGTCTTCTCAAATAATGGCACTACACCACACTAAAACAAATTCGAACTCCAACCAGCAATGGAGCACCTCCAATCAGCCTTCAAACTGTCACATCAATGGCATTATAATTTAACTGTTGGGCTGGGCCCTTTTATTCTTGTTTTTGCCTTGTAAATCCACCACACAAGCAATGTGGGATAAAACTTCTCTTCTTATCAGCCTAGTGGAAAAACGATTTGCATAGAGATTCCACAATTAGCATTAAATTTATTTCACTTGATCATTAAATGTTTGTGGTAAGGCAAAATAAATTCATTTGAGGCACACTTTACCATTTAAACTTCATTTGAATTCAATTCCAGACACCTGGGGGAAAATCGAATTCCATCTAGACAAATAATTTCACTAAAATTCATCTACATTTCCCACATATACTCTTGAGGGGAAAATTGCCCTCATTTGGACAACTTATTTTCATCACTTAACTTATTTTGAGCACAAATTCAGCTCCAGGGGAAAATCGATGGCTATCTAGACAATTAAAATTCATTATTTCATGCAAAATTTAACTTCTAGTGGAAAAACGTCCTTCATCTGGACAACAAAATCTCATTAAAACTTGTCAAATTCCATCAAAATGATCTCCACTTCGGGACAACATAAATTTGTTCGCACATTACTTTGTCTTGCTCATTTCCCTCTCTAGTGGAGATTCGAACCTCATCTGGACACTTAATTGCACTTAACTTGGTCATTTACCTCCTAGTGGAAAAACATGGGTCATCTGGACTCACTTTCCTTGTACATTTTCGCTCATAAAGGCCTAGGGAAAAACGACCTCTATCGGAACAACCATAGTGGAGAATCCAAATGCATCAGGATTTTTCCAAAAAGCACTTGAAACTTAATAGAGAAACGCCTCTCATCAAGACAGATCACTTTATGCCTTAATTTCATGGGGAAAACATTTTCCAGCAGGACCGATGATTTTCACCTTGTAAAAGCCCAAACTTGTCAAATTTTATCTTTTTGCTCATGGAAATTTTATTTCCATCAAGACTTTTAGCATTTTAACTCGATTTGAGGAGTGGAAAACTGGTGTCTATTGAGATTTGTGCACATTTGAATTGTTTAACCTCCTAGGAGTGAAAAAACGACTCCTATAGGGACTTTTGACACTCTAGCACAAAATTCACACCGATTTGCAACACTTAAAACACATTTACGCTCAAATTTAAAACAAGGTGCTACATCAAAACACTTAGGAAGAATTTAGGATCACCTTGACATTTTAACATTTTCCAACACTTTGATCCTATTGACTTCAAAACTTAAAATTTAAACAGTACTACCACTTTGAAGACCTTTGGGCATGATCAAATCAAAATGAGACTCGGGCATTGAAACTCAAAATTGCCACCTGACAGCCAAAAACCCTAAACTAACAAAACGCGGAAAGCAGGAAGAGGGGGTCCCCATTTGCAATGGGGCGATATGTGAAAAGGTCACAACAGGCCCTATGCAAACCATTTCAATATGGAAAAGTCAATATTTCATGAACTTCATAGATGATTACAACCATAAGACATGGGTTTATTTTTTGAAGCATAAATCTGAAGCTTTTGAGAAGTTAAAGGTGTTTAAGGCCTGTTGTGACCATTTCACACATCGCCCCATCGCAAATGGGGACCCCCTCTTTTTGCTTGTTTTTCGCTCGTTTTCGCTTTCGTTTTTAGGGTTTTGTTAGTTAGTTAGTTGTCTGGATTTAGGGCCAAGCCTTAGGGTTTTAAATTTTGCCTTTTCAAGCCAAAATCCAGTCGTTCTTTGAGAGCTTTTGAGCTTCCTTTTCTGGAATGCAAATTTTGAATGCAATAAATTCGCCAAAATGGTCTAATTTTCAATTGGAATGTTGATGCAGAGCTTTAATTTGTCTAGGTGTTGACAGTGAAATGTGAATTTTTGTCCGATTGAATATTTTGACCAAATTTTGACTTTTTTTTTGAATTTTGATCCTGGGCATTGGAATTGATTTGTTTTCGCCTCGTGAAGTGTTAAGATGTGAAAAATCTTGTTATTTTGGCCTGTAGGAGCAAAATCGCTCCTGTCCCTCAGTGAAGGACGGGAGCTCATTTTCAAATATCTCATCATCCCTGCAGAGTCTAGGCAAATTTCAAGTTAGACGTGATGGAGAACGGCGAGATCTTTCCATTGAATATAAATTGAAGATTTTCATGAGCACAAAAATACCTCCAGGAGGAAAATCGCTCCTGTCCCTCAGTGAAGGACCGGAGCTACAATTCAAATTTCGCCTTGTCCTTGCAAGATTTCGAAAACTTAATGATTTTAGGACGTCCAAGGGAAGATGCTTTGCCAAATGAATATAATTTGAGATGCAAAAACGAAGGAGAATGACCTATATTGACTAAATCGCTCCTGTCCCTCTCCAAGGGACCAGGGCGAGGTACCTTGTAGCTCTCGTCCCTCTCCCAGGGACCAGAGCGATTTCCTTAATTATGCAAAATCCAGACAAAGGTCAAGGCAAGTTTACGTTCAAAAACAAGGAAAGACATGAGATAAATGCATTGAATATAAATTGAAGATTTTTGGGACGTCCATACCAGTGTTAAATGCCTAGTTCGCTCCTGTCCCTCAGGAAGGGACCAGAGCGATTTTTGATATAATTGCTTTTCTTGCAAGGTTACAAACAATGTCAAGGCATGAACGAATAGAGTGAAGAAGGACGAGTCCGTTGAATATAAACTTGGAACCTGGCAAAGTGAAATGAAGACCACAAGAGCAAGTTCGCTCCTGTCCCTCTCCAAGGGACCAGGGCGATACAATGGTGATGATACTTCCTACGCAAGTTCAAGGTCGTTCCTCCAAAGTTCAAGGTCGACACAAGTCAAGACAAGGTGGCGAGGGACGTTTCAAGGCATTTTCAATCAAACACAAGCATCAAGGTCGTTATGATGGAAGGATTTGCGCTCTAAGACCCCAGATCGCTCCTGTCCCATGGGAAGGGACCAGAGCGATATTTCCATTAAGGCATCGATTTCAAAAGACAAGCAAGTGTTAAGCTAGCAAGGGGATCGAAAGGACGTCATTACACGCGTTGAAGATAATTGTAAGTTGAAATAAACAAGAACAAGCTCACAATGTTGAACTTCGCTCTTGTCCCTCAGGAAGGGACCAGAGCGATATTGAGTATATTGATCAATTCATGCAAGAATTACGTTGAGTCAAGGCTTCACAAGGTTGTAAAGGGTTCAAGATGTCTTTTGAGGATGACATGCAAAAGTTGTGAACGTCCAAACATTATCAATCAAGCTAAGGAGTCCATATCGCTCCTGTCCTTTGGACAAGGACCAAAGCGATTTCATCAAAAACACTCATACTCCTTCAAAGTCAAGGCAAGGCGAGGATGGACGAGGTAAAGGACGTTATTTCGAAGGCAATAAACAATGAACCAGGGTTAAACGTTACCAACTTGAGTTCAAAATGGAGAAAAAACATGGATCGCTCCTGTCCCTCTCCAAGGGACAAGGGCGATGATCCTTATAACATCAAAGGTACCTTGCAAAAGCAATTGGGACGTACGTGGAATAGACAAGCAATGATATTATTCGCCTTACAATGGAAGTTCGAAGGTCAAAGATACAAGATGAACGTGAAGACATGGAGATCGCTCCTGTCCCTCTCCAAGGGACAAGGGCGATGTTAGGCAAAACGCATGATATTTTTTGAAAATCACGTTAAGACAAGGACGCACAAGGTTTTAAATGGCACTTGGAAGATGATACAAGGAAAGGATCGTATCAAAATGGAGTATTTCAAGCAAAAACCTTAGGATCGCTCCTGTCCCTCTCCAAGGGACAAGGGCGATGATACATCTAAAGACACTTATGCGCACATGCAAGGCAATCTAATTCGAAGAACCCAACCAGATGATCGATTTGGAACGTGGAAATGAAGGAGTTGAACGTGAAAAATGCAAAATCATGACAAAAATAGTGAATCGCTCCTGTCCCTCTCCAAGGGACCAGGGCGATGAGGTACGTCCACTTCATTTTCAAAATTTTTGGCGCCAAATAAACCTTTTTAAATTCATTTTAATGCCAAAATTCGATAAGATTTAAAGTCCTATTTAATTGGCATTTAATATGGCGTTTTGCATTAATTAATTATTTTGCCTTGATTTAAAAAATCGAAATTTATTAATTAAAATAAAAGGCATTTAATTAATTAATGAATTAAATAATTAAAAGTCAAATAAGAACGCTCATGCATGTAAGTCGGCCTTGTTATTTTATTTAAAAATCGTTTGAAATTGCTTTATTTTATCAAGTCGGCCTTGAGGGTGAATTGTGATGTGAGCGCTATATAAGGGGGTTAAAAACTATCATTTCTACATCATTATTTTACCTTCCTTCATGCGAATTGAAGAAAGCAAAGGTGGTGCGAAGTGTGCTTGAAGTGTGGAGTGCGAATTGCGTTGAAGACCAAAGGTGGTGCAAGTTTCATTCATCCAAGGGTGGCGATTAGTTATCAAAAGGTGGTGCGAATTTGAAGACCATACTAAAGGCGAACTTGGGGATCCATCTAAGACCACGTCGAAGGTGCGAAACTTGGAGATTTATTTGTGCGAACTTGAAGATCCATTTGAGACCACGTCAAAGGCGATAATTGAAGATCACGTTCTCTCCAGAGGTGGCGAAGTCAATTTTGAGGAGATCATATTGAAGATTATTTTATACCTCAATTTTGCCTAGGCAAATTTTGTTTTTGCATTCTAGAGTTAGCTCTCTATCGAGGTATGGCGATTTAATTGTTATTGCTTTATTCATTCATCGTCATATTTCAAATTTTTGAATTTTGATTCTTGAATTTCTCTTGGCTCAATCGTTGTATTTTAGGAAATGATGACTCTAGAGACTTATCATGAGGTTTCCTAAAATTTATCTCTCTTATTTACGTTATTTATTGCAAAATCTATTTCTTATAATGAAATGTTGTGTAGGTATGGCAACCCCAAAGGCGGGAGCATCCACTAGTCGCTCGGCTCTCATGAAAGAAGATCAGAAGACCGAAGAAGTGGAGACCAAGATCGTGTCTAAATGGAGCAACATTGGAGATACAAACTTGGGGAACTTTAGCACGAAGAAGTTCCGAGAGGTCCCTTACATCGGCAAGCCATCACCTGTCGCCCGGAGAATAATAGAGAGTGGCATCATCAAGGCGGCCGGTTTTCCTCCAGCCATTCAGTGCCACGAGTTGATGATCGAGTGTGCCCGTCACTACAATCCACAGTCCAGGACAATTGTGTCCAACGAAGGAAACACTTTGGCATACCTTTCAGAGGAAGCCATAAGTGAAGCCTTCCATCTTCCAGAGCACAGGGACATGATATACAAGAGCATTGAAGGAGCCAGATCAGTGTACGATGATGATCCAGATGCTTGCCTAAGCATAATTAACAAGAATTGGCTACTCAAGAGTCGTCCCCGTCTGAGCAAAGTACCGAACACACCACACAGGATTGATTTCCAGGAGGAGTACAGAGATTTGATTACCATGCTCAACAGAGTTACAGGAGCACCTCATGCCTTCTATTTTGAGAAATGGATGTTTTACTTCATCCAGGTGATTGTTCAAGGAAAGGGTACAATACATTGGGCTAGGATAATTAGCCATTGCTTAGACGTACAGTTGAGAAGACTTGGGGCTACTAAGTCCTTCCACATGAGTTCATACGTCATCTATGCCTTAATCAGGAGCGTTGAGTACGCAGGACTACCTCACAGAGGAGTGATTGGAAGAGGACCCGGCGAGGTCAGAGTTTGTGAATCCTATACCTACTTGCATCATCCACCAGGGAAGAACTACAAGTTAATCAATGATACTTTCACGATGAACATCACAAGGACGTTGCAAGGAGGGATTCACAACAGATTATCTCAGGATGCCCAGGAATTCATCAAGAGGTACGGTGCTTGGTTCATTCAGTTTCCCAAGTTCACTTACATTAGAGTGTATGGATGTCCTTTACCTCCATACATGTTGCCGAGGTACCCGACAGACAAAATTGTGTTACTTGAAGTAACAAGGCAGTTGGCAGCATATGTGAAGGCATTCAGACACAGACATCAGAATGGAGTTCAGGTACCTATTATTTTGGGTAATTCAGTTGAGGTATGTCCTAATGTCTTAGCCATGGATGACGCAGAGAGGGAGTTAGCCTTGTATCCTTTTTCATCTTTTGCTTGGAGGAATAGTTTTGATCCACATGGACATTTAGAGGAGACGGTCGGTAGAAGATTTAGACATGAGCACTAGATTGAAGATTTTATGATGAATCTCCTAGACGATCTCGAAGTGAAACGAAAAATGCATTCTAGATTGCCTTTGGATTTCATCAGGAAATGTAAGATTTACAGAGTGGCCGACCAAGCTCAGGACAACGGCAGGCACATCCAATCTTCATATGATAGAGAAAGCAAAACAATAAGTTTGAATTGGAATGAGCCCGAGGCCGTGGATTTAGATGATTTGATGGCACCAGTCTTGTCTTGTACTCGCAGATGGGTAGACGTTCAGCATCAGAAGTTGAGAGAACAAGGCATAGCCATGTCTTTTACTTTGGAAGAGAAACCAGCCGAAGGTGGAGCCAGTGTTAGTGAAGGCAATCCTAATCCTAGGAATTCAGGTGAAGGTAACCTTCGATGTGCCAGTGAGGGCAATCTCCATTCGAGAGGTTCGAAGAGAAAGGAAAGATCAGAAAAGAAAGAGTCTTCCAAGAAAAAGCAAGGTGCTAACAAAGATCAAACACCAGGTACTTCTTCCAGACCAGAGGATAGAACAGTTCGAGTGGAAGAGTCCATGGAATCAATGGTACAGAATGATAGACAGGAGGAAGGACAGGCACAGCATGTTTCATCCGATGGATCTCTCCAAGACTATGATTTAGATAATGATAATGAAGTAACATCTCCTCCCAGACAAGAAGAAATAGTACATAAAGAAATTCAAGTTCAAGAGACAAGATCAAATATCCCAGATTGGTTGAAGGAAAGATTGACTAAGGTGATCGTAATTCAGGACGAGGACAGTGCAATTGATTTAGAGAGCCTCGTGGGACGTTCACATATGACAACAGAGAAGAAGAAGGCTACAAAGATGTCCAAGATGATTCGAGATGAGACTGGATCTCGAAAACTACAGATAGCTACACCGGCAGCAGACAAATATGAGGGTGAGATCCTAGCAGAAGACTACCATATACAGACTATTGAGTTAGGACCATCCACAGCAGAGCAGACTTTAGATGATGCCACCGACACATTTGAGGCATTGAAGGACAAGCTTAGAGAAGAAGTAGAAAAGAATAGAAAGCTTGAGAGAGAGGTTGGCGCATGGAGGACATATTTCAGTCACATCAATGAACCTTTGGGACGTCAGGATCCAGTTAGATCACCATTGCAGGCATTGCCCCTTCAATCAATCAATGAAGCAGAAAGATTCAGGAACCTGGTCCAGCGTACATGTAGTTGGATGGATAGATCTCACACGGTGGCCATTGAGTTTGTTACAAGGATGTCGAAGATCACCCATCAGGCTATCCAAGTTCTTGAGATTATTCACAGATTGATGGCAACAGTAGCTGCATTTGCCCATACCAAGGACGTTGTCATCCCTGTCTTGAAAGTTATAAGACACACATCCAGAAGAATTTTAGCACAAGAGAGGATCTTAGAAGGTGATTCTCACAGTTTGTTTCAGTGGTCAACCTTACTCCATATAAAGAGTGTTCTCTTCGAGGACATCAGTGTTAGATGTGGTCAAGTTGAGGAGGTGATCAATCCGATCCAGGACAGAGTATTTGAGGTACTTCGTACCATTCTTGGCAGAAGGATCGAGGTCGAGACAGATGTGGATTTACAAGAATTTGAGGATAGAATCAAGATCATCTTTCGCAAGGACGCAGATGTTACAGATGAGCAGTATGATCAGATGTATGCCACCATGCTCCTGATTGATAGAACAAAGGAACTTGAACCTACTTGGGACACGGCTCTTCTAGATGCATTTGATCAGGTTATCCACTTAGAAGAGAGTATCAAGAATCTTCCCGAGATTCCAAGCACAGAAATCGAAGGAATCGTGACAAAATTCATTGCATATGCTAAGAAAGAGAATTGGAAAGGGAATAAGATTCTAGATGAAAGGTTGTTACAGATGACATGACATCTTATTTCTCATTGGTTGATACCTCCTAGATTTTTGTGCCAAATTTAATATTTGGCTATGTATTTAATATTGTTCAGTAAAAAGGAGGTCATTTGTAACAAACCCTAATTAGGGTTTAGGTGTCATGATCTTGTCCATTGATTTATTTTCAATCTGGACCTTTCATTGTAACTGGGGATGCTATTTATACCCCCATTTTCATTTCAATAATAGTTAATAGTGAATAAGTGTGAGAGATAATAGTTGATGTAATAGAGAGATTAGAGTTAGAAGCAATTTTTATTTTGTAGCAAGATTGAGTCTTGAAGAGAGAAATTCAAGCAATTGTTGTATATGATGACTTGGAAATCAATGAAATATTGAAGTTATGGTGTTTTGTTGCAAATTTCTTAAGTTATCTTCATGGTTGTTGGATGTACTTGAATCACGCTCAATCAAAGTAGTTTGTTAATTTGAAAGACTAAGTGTGAGATTTGATATTTGGTAGGATTCGCTATCCAAACCACTAGCTTCTTGCTGATTGTAGGAACGCCTTGCGTGGTCGACTGGAAAACATTTTGAGTCCTTAACCTTCAAGCATTTTCGTATCTAGGATATGTACCTTCGTAGTAGTGTCCTTGGTCTTTGATGCATTGAACACCATTATTACCTTAGAAGATCGCACTAATTTCAATTGAGTTGTTATCTTATGGCAAAATTGAAGTTGGTTGAGTCTTGCCAAATCTCATTCATGCTAAGTCGTTCATAGGGCTAGGCTAGATTAGACTTCCTTAAACCCTGTCCTTTTGCCATTTTTTGAAAGTTCTTTTTAAATTAGTAAAAATCTTCGAGCCTTTGGAATCCGTAAGACGCCTTGGAGGAAACAGCAAATCACATCATACCACTAAAAAAGCTTGTCCACACGTGGAGACCCCACTAAAAGAACCTTGGAGTCCATCTAACTGATCCTTTTTGCAGATCTTCAGCAGTTAGAGACTATTTTCTCAAGAGAGGATAAGATGCCTGTCGGTATTTTATTCTGTGTATGATTGTGTACAAAATACACGTCAACAAGGCCCAAGCTAAGAAAGAGATTGGACTATTTATTAAGGTCCTAAGGTCAGATATAGTGGGAGAGTATACCTCCAATAAGTTTGTAATATTTTGTAAGTATCATGGCATCAAGAAGCAGTCAATAGCTAAATTTACTCTGCAGCAAAATGGAGTGGTTGAGAGAAAGAATAGGACCATCATGGAGATGACAAGAAGTATGTTGAAAGCCAAAGGACTCCCAAATGAATATTAGGTTAGAGTTGTAATAACAACAGTTTATTTAATAAATATTAGTCCTACAAAGGTTGTTCGTGACAAGATTCCACAAGAGGCATCGACACAACGCAAGTGGACAATTGAACACTTGAAGAGTGTTCAGGTGTGTGGCATATGCATTTGTGCCAAAACAGAATAGACAAAAGTTGGATGACAAGAGTGCAAAGTGTATCTTCATCAGCTATAGTGAAGAGTCCAAGGCATATAGGTCATATAACCCAGTCACCAAGAAGATAGTGATTAGAAGGGATATTGAGTTCATAGAAAATGAGTCATGGGATGGCTTCATGGACACCTCTTCAGGTATCTCAATTAGAGTGCCCATTGATAATGAAGATGAAGTACATGAAGAGCAGCAAGATGATCCTACAACAGGTTTGGAGCCCAACAATTAGCTGCAAGGAGCTCTGGATGCAGACAGTCAACCAAACAAGCACGCACAAAGTTTAGTTGTATATTCCTTTAGACAGCTCCGAACCACTACACAGTTTGTGAATACAAAGAACAAACAACTCTAGAGACGTTTTGCACAACAAAACAGCAATAATAGTGAGAGTTCGAACCCCACTTTTGCCTCCTTAATGCCAAGAAAGACCAAAAGTACGGGAAATTTACCACAATTAAAGGTATGATGATGAATTTGATGAAAATTTGAATTTTGCATTATTTTCTCATAGTGATAACAATTTCTTTTGAAGATGTTATGGAACAAGAGAAATGGTGTGAGGCCATGGATAAGGAAATAGATGCAATAGACAGAAATAGAACATGGTAGCTAACTGATTTGCCTCCAAGTAAACAAGTTATTGGTGTGAAGTGAGTCTATAAGACCGAGAATAAATGCAAATGGAAGAATAGGGTGAGCCATAAGGAAAGACTGGTTGTTACAGGATACAAACAATAGTTTGATAGATATTATGATGAGACATATGTTCCAGTTGCAAGGATGGAAACTGTGTGGGTAGTCTTAGCAATAGCAGCCCAATGCAAGTGGAAGATATTTCAAATGGATGTGAAGTCCACCTTCTTGAACGAATTGTTGAAAGAGGAAGCTTATGTGGAGCAACCACTTGGTTACAAAGTTCCAAGGCAAGAGAACAAAGTGTAAAGGCTGAAAAAAGCTCTTTACGGGCTAAAGCAAGCACCACAGGCATAGTACAACAAAATAGATTCATATTTGTTGAGCAATGGCTTTAGTAAAAGTAATGGTGAGCTCACTCTTTACATCAAGGCAAGTGATGGTAAGATTTTGATTGTTGTCTTGTACGCAGATGACTTAGCTTTCACAAAGAATGATGACTTCCTAATTGGTTATTTTAAAGAGGACATGAAAAGAGAATTTGAGATGACAAATTTAGGTCTTTTAAGGTATTTTCTAAGCATAGAAGTGAAACAAATGAAGTGTGGTATATTTATCTCCCAAGCAAAGTACATAGAAGAGATTTTGAAGAGGTTTAGATTGCAACACCAACATCCATAGGTCTAAAGTTGAACAAAGAAGATTGTAGCAGCATAGTAAGTCCAACTATATATAAAAGTTTGGTTGGAACTTTAATGTATTTGACAACTAGGTTTGATATAATGCATGCAGTAAATTTGATTTTCAAATTTATGGAGACTCTAAAGGACACACATTGGCAAGCAGGCAAAAGAATCCTAAAGCATGTGAATGGGACCAAAGGATAACGTATTTTGTATACTATAGCAAACAAGTTTGGTCTGGTTGGATACATGGATAGCGATTGGGCAATTAGTGTAGATGATAGGAAGAGCACATCAGTACATGTGTTCCATTCAGGTTTGGGAACTACCACATGGGCTACCAAGAAACAACTCATAGTTTCCCTTTCTACAGCTAAGGCTGAGTATATAACAGCAAATGCAGCAGCATGCCAAACTATTTGGCTAAGGAGAATCCTAGTTGATTTGAAGGAAGAACAAAAGTATGACAACTATATTTTGTGACAATGTGTCATCAATAGCTTTGACAAAGAATCCAATTTTTCATGGAGGAAGCAAGCATATAGAAATCAGGTATCCATTTTATAAGAGAGTTGGTTGAAATCCGTCGCATAAAAATTAAGTATTGTAGGTCCAAGCAGTAGCTTGCATAAATTTTCACAAAACCACTTGGTAGAGACAGTTTTGAGCACCTAAGTTGTTTGGGCATTATGGATTCGGTTGCAGATTGAGCATGGAAGACAACTCAAAACAAAGGGGAAGTGTTGGAAATTTTTGTCTCTGAGCCCTCCTATCAGGCACCTACCTATTAGAGGCCACCCATTGGAAATTTTCTTGGGTTCCATATCCCTCTTCCCCCCTCCAGCATAGCGACAGCAGTTAATTATTTGCAGTGGAATAGATGAAGGTAGGTAAATTTGATTTTTGAAAAACAAGAGGGATTTTTTGTGAAGGACAGCAAGAGACAAAAAGAAGGAATGTTGTATGCAACAGTAGAGTTTTATGGGCAGATCAAAGAGAATGTTCTGGGTGTGCAGCAGCAACTGAGTTTGGGAAGAGAGTGTAGTGCAGTAGCAGCCAGCTGCAGATGAATAGAAGAACAAGGAGTTCAGTGCAGCTCCAGAAAAGGAAAGATTTGCGTGCAACTCCAGGCTGGGAGTGATTGGTAGCAGGTCCAGATAGTTGTAGGAAATATGTTTAGTAATCATAGTGTGATCTTAGTTTGAAAGTTATCTTGTAAATGTTAATTTCATGATTAATAAAAAGATAAATATTCCGGTCTCCAGCTATCTTTGTGTTTGGATATGAATTTTGCTTGTATTGCCAACTGTTTGGCAAACAGAGCAGCAGCTCTGTATGTTGGTTTTGTGTTATATTTGGAGTTTAATTCCTACAATGAGGCCATCAAGCACCTGTTGGAAGCTTCTTGTGACTGCCCAAAATAACATGCATCAAATGGCCCCTGACACTTTCCAAATGGCTGAGTGTACAGTCCCTTCAAACCACTGGAATACAATACAAGGTGACTGTGTGGAAGGAGGCACTGCTGGTTGTGACTGGAAAGCTTGTATTGTATTGTAACTTGTAAGCCATCATATTAACAAGCTGCAATCTGCTCTCTTCCATCCCAGTTTCTTGAGGTATGCAGTCCTAGGAAACTCTTAGGGTCTGTTCTTTCAGTATGCAGATATTATCTAATTCTCTAATCCATCATGCTCATCTGAGTGGACATTGTAATCTCCCTATTATATTGGTCTGAGTGAGCTATGTCTGGGATTTTTGTAACGTTTATCTTTTCTCAATATAAACTCGATCATTTACTAAAATATTGTGATACATATGTTCAGAGTTTTTCCAATCCAAGAAATGCTTTGCAGTGAAAGTCCCTAGGTTGATGTGTTAGCGTCTTATTTCTCCCTAATGCTAACATTACGTACATACTTGTGTACTTTGTGCATCTTTGCATTGTGATTATTGACAACGTCTGTGAGATAAAAAGGTAATGAAAGAAACAACTAGAAATGAAAATTGATCATCAAGGAGATGACCTATGCAGTTAAAAATTCCACAAAACTAAATATCTAACCCAAAATATCATTTTTGATATCAATCACGAAAACAATGAACAGAGAAAATCACAAAGTAAAAAGCATGCCTTACTGGTTTAAATCTACAGCTTTAAAAGCTTAATGTCTTCCATGGCATACCGAAAGGCCACCTTAATAGGTGCAATCCAAAATAGTTTTCAAACCATAAGCATGTAAGACTAGAATTGTCATGAAGATGCTCCATAATTTACAATGCCGATTCAATTGAATACAAAAGAGAGGTATGGGACCCTTCTAAAATTCTTTTACATGCTACCATCAAACAATTGTTTGCACAGGCACAAGCATATTAAATAGTTTAATTGCCATATCTGAAACACACGGATTACTGCTTAAATGGTCAGTATAATAAAACATTGAAAAAGCTATCATATCATATTGATTACTACAAAAAGCACAAAAACAGACAGCCAATTTTAAGGATAGTGCAAAAAAAGTGCAGAGGGCATTTTTTCCATATACAGAGAAGAGTCAAGGATACTTCACTGAAGGTTCATAA
Organism: Cryptomeria japonica; assembly: GCF_030272615.1. NCBI lineage: Eukaryota > Viridiplantae > Streptophyta > Pinopsida > Cupressales > Cupressaceae > Cryptomeria > Cryptomeria japonica. The sequence continues at coordinate 553,107,908 of NC_081405.1, forward strand.
ATCAAATTAATAACCAAAATAAAAGCTCTGCTATTCCAACTGTTTTGAGGGTCAAACCCTAGACATAGTAAACTGTAACAACTTTCAATTTTAGGATGTAACACTTAACATTGTTAAATATCATTCAATACCTTTCTAAGCATCCCGAACAAAAAGCTCTGGCCACTTTGTTCAACCCATCCATCTCCATCTTTTGCTTGATGGTAGTCTTGGCACTCCTGTTTATATCAGAAAACCAAATTAAGAATGTGACCTTGAACAAGAATTCCATCTTCTGGAGTGGTTGAACAAAATCATAGTTATGTAGCTTATCCTTTTAGAGTAATCAATCAAGCAAAGCAGTCAGAAGTATGAAGAGTCACTATATACAATCAAATCAAGAAAACAAAACACTGCAAACAGAAAGGGTAAAAAATTAAACCTGACACCACCTAGCCTGTGATTTGGTCCTTTCAGTCTGTATCCAAACATGTGAACCATTGCACTTCTTGCAAGTTATTCTTCTCGACTCCGGTGGATGTTCTCCTCCATTGTCTTCAAAATTACCATACCCATGCTTAAAAGGACCATATCTGCCATTCTGCATAACAAATTTTAGTAAAACATGCCACAAATGAGACTTATTCATCCATAGTCATCAAGACATGTTTGCAACAAAAAATTTGATATGTTCCAATGCTTTCTTATATACAAACTTTCCTTTAAAGAACATAACAAAGCTGCCTAGCTGCAGAATATCCTGTTAACTGGTAAACTAGTAAACCCCATAAGGAGATCTAGGAAGATACAAATTTGATATCATTTGGAAAAAGAAAATACCGAACAGCAACATTTACAAGAAAACAAAACAAAATAACATGAAATAAGTTTATCCCATAACCTTGTTAAAATAATGAGGGTAAATTGGTTTCCTCTAATGACCACCTAAGTGCTGCCTTGTATGGATCATATAAAAAAGAGGAATCAGGCTTTCAAGTCTGAAATACTTTAGGGTAGATTGTTTCCTATGAAAATGGTGAGTTAACTCACATTGAATAACACAGGTTCATTCCAAAGATAATCTTTTTTCAGAAGAGTGAAAAAAAAATACAGACACCCAATTTAGGATTGGCTGTTTGGGAGATGCAAATGAGAGGAATGGCTCTGAACTCCCTCTCACTTAAGCTGTCATCTATGCCTTGAAACCAAAAGGTGATTTTACCATTTGACAAAGATTGTGAGTGTGAGTGTTCTCCTGGTAGAACCTAGCAACAAAATATTGCCCAATTTGGTAAACAAGGAATGTACATCTGGTACATAGCATGTGAAATACTGTGAAAAAAGTTTTATTGCAGATTGGGTGCCTCAATAGCCACCTAAGCCATGCCTAAGATGAGTCATTCCAAGAAATCTAAGATGTACTTAGGGGCAAAATGTTTGTAATGTCCCCACTTTGAAATAGAATTTAATAATAAATAATAACAATAATAAAATTTAAATATTAAAAATTAAATTAAAATATAAAAGAATATAATTAAAATTTAATTAAGTTAATGAATGGTCAAAAGACATGGAAGGAAAAGTTGTGACTCCCTCAACAATGAGATATAAAAGGGAGAAGAGAACCTCATTTAAGAGGGGGATAATTTGGAAATCAGAAGTGCACATCTGATTTAAATAAGAAATGCAGATCTGATTATGAAAGGTTGTGTCCCTTTCAAAGGGCAGAAATAATGAAGAGTCGCACTCTTTCAAAAGGTGCTAATGGTGAAGGGTGTGTCTCTTGCCAAAGGGCATGCGTGCTGAAGAGGTGTGACCTCTCCCTCACATTGAGAGATATAAAGGAAAAGAATCAAAGCATCCAGTAACATCACCATGGATTGGATCAGACCAGAACTGTTATTAAGTTACAGCAGTAGCATCTTTGTTCTTGGTGGTATACATGGGGATGTGCTGAATATGTATACTTAATTATGAAGCCTAATAATGTTGTTATGCAGAATTTAGTAGTAATATTAATATAGACTGCAATATGTATGGCAGTCATACTTAATTTCATATATATTCATGTAATACATGAGAAGTTAGTATACTTATAGTCTGAATCATGTTATTATTGTCAATATTTAAGATGGGAATGAGTTGTTTCCAAGAGGGGCAAACTAAATCCAGCCAATAGGATGATTCCCAAGATAGGATAGGGATCAGCGTCCTGTAAATCTTGAGGGCATAGTCCCAAGATAGGGTAAGGGCATGGATCTGTGAACTTTCAGGGAGCCTATTGATTTTGGTATCCAAGCGCTTGGTAACACAGTCATCTCCTCCTTCCTTAAAACTGTAGTAGTAACAAGGATTGAACTTTGCATTAAGAATTATAGATGATACAATTAATTATCTAATAATAGAATAAATTGCCTAGTATGGTGGATTGACAATTTATTCATGAATAATTGATGAATTATTTAAAGCTATGGAGTATCACAAATTTGATTTATGTTAAGGAAAGAGCTAAAAAATAAAGTTGTCTCATAATCAATTTAGTTATTTAGTTTAAGTCATAAGTATATTGAAATAAATTAATTACTGTTATAACAGGCCTAAACTTAGTAGGGGCCATTATAATGTTTTCCAAAAGAATTAGTAGGGCTAGAACCTTCCTCTAACCTGACCTGTCATTTCCATCTAAAATCCCTAAAAATGATTTCATTGTCTGAACAAGAGAGTGTGTTCACCTGGTGGTGTACGGCAACAAGTAATCGGCCAGCAATGGACATAAGGATATAACCACCTCTGATACATAGCACGATAATGGTTTGCTTTTGATGCTGGTATTGGGAGTTTTGAGCAAACAATATTCTAAATGCTGTGTTGCCCGAATATTGATAATTGCGTTTTTTCAGACCATAGATATAATCTTCTGGCAAGTTTCAAATAATAATTGGTAACATTTGAAAAGCTTTTCAACTAAAAAGTGCAACAGAACAATGAGATCTTCCTTTTTTAACTAGAGGCCTTCTAACTCCTTGCATACCATCATTAAGGTGTCCCAATCTTTATTCTCATTCTAGGAGATGTGGATCTACTTTGTTTCTGCATTAGAGGCATTCAAACTTCATAGCCTCTAGTCAGGATTATGGGGTCAGCCAGAAATCACTAGTTTCTTCTCTACCACCACAATATCATTGGCCTTGGATGCTGGAAAAGATTCCAGGAAATTCCCTTACTTCAGCCTAGGATTGTCCACCCAAGCCACATCCACCCTGCCAATTCTCTGACCAAATAATTAGTTTGCATTGACAATTTGCAATTATTAATAATGTTATCAGTTCTTTTGGTCCAACCTCTGCTAGATATAGGTGACAACATTATTTTCCATTCTTAGCATCATAGCTTCATCGATTCATAGAGTAGGGTTTTCCTACCTTGGTTTTTCTCTATTGTAGTTGATTATAATTCCAAGTCCCATTGACCCACGTTAGACATTTGTGGATGGTAAAAAAATTTCTTTCTTTCAATTATATTCCTAATGGCACCAATTTCCCTTCTCATAGGCCAAATATTGTATTTATTCAATTACATATATGTCTCCCTTCTAACCATGGCCAGGTACCTTATCCTCAGGGTTTGATCATGTGAGAATTCCTATTAATAAAATTTATTTTGAAACATGTGTGATGCCCATTATGGACATAAACCATGATGACTAATAGAGTGACAGAAATAAGCCATATTAATGCCGTCGTGATCAAAAGAAATTACTTGGAGCCAGAGGGATGTGCATTGAGGCATTTCCCAAATACAGACACTAAAAAATGCATCAAAGGTTGAAAAGCACTGAACCTAAGGAATACAAAGTAGATGAACCCTTGAGAATGTAGAAAGTTAGCTATTTAAGCAAAGTTCTGGTAGGTTAACATTTTGCAAAAAACATAAAGATTTTGCTATTGAATTCAAGAATGGTAGCATTAAAGTTTTTCTTCCTCTTATTTTCATGGACTTCATTCCAGTAATGGCAAACTCTCAAAGCAGGTGCAAGAATATGCAAAATTTTAATTGAAGAGAATTACAAGTGACATCACCCCAGACTTTTAACCTTTAAAGTATGCTTTTGCTAATATTGACATCAAGCACCAGCCAAATAATGTCATCTAGAGAATGAATGGGCTCAGAGGGCCAAACTCAGCTATTCTATAGCATTAATGAAACCTTCTCCCTCATTCAAGAATGACAGCATTCAAGTTTTTCTTCCTCTTATTTTCAAGGACTCCACTCCAGTAATGGCAAACTCTCAAAGCAGGTGCAAGAATATGTAAAATTTCACTTGAAGAGTATCACAACTGACATCAACCCAGACTTTTATCCTTTTAGGTGTGCTTTTGCTATTGAAACTCCAATGATACAGCCAAGCCCATTCTCATGGCCTGCAATAATGCTAAGTCATGTTTTATGGTATATAATACTATCGAACAACCTCCAAAGATCTGTGAAATCTCCAAAATCATTAAATAATATTTACCAAATGCCGCACATCATTTTCTAGTAGAGCAAAGCAATCTAGGAAGATTGCCCACACTGCCATCCAAACCCTCCCCAAAACTTATGCACTTTTCCTCCTCGTCTTTGTCAGATTTCCAGAAGCATACAAACAAAACCATTAAGGGAAAGAACCAGAAGAGGATAGATGGATTTCTGAAGATATAGAATGAAGTTGCTGAAACATTTTTCTCTTTCTTCAATTTGAGCACTCAACTCAACATTCTATTTCCTGACGTGTTTGATGCAAGAGCTTCTCACAAGTCATACAATCTTGCATCACCCAAAAATATTTCTTTAATGTTTGTTTGTCTTTTGCAAGCTTTCTTTCTTGCCACAGGTGTCTTGTTATTATCACAGATCCATTTTCTTGCCGCAGTCCTTTGGTTGCTCACGAAAAGCTATAGTCAGTTATTATCCTGTGTAGTATCGTATTTAACTGTTGAACCTTGAACATCTCCATGTGTCCATTTTGAATTTTGTAAGCTATGGCATGTTCTTTTGTAAAGAGGAGATCTCACTTCTATGAACCAATGTATTTGAATTTTGTGCCAATTTGTAAGGTTCTCAATATATGTATTGATCACAAACAGGATTATTGGGCATAAAACCACATCTGTAGTTGACACCATTTTACTGCATAAAAGTATCCCTATAAAAGGAGGACAAATCAGTTGATGAAAAGTAGTCAAGGGCAGAAAGAGAAGATTGAAAATCAAACGTCAAAGAGAGTAGTGAATCTTAGCATGTAATTCTTGTGAACAATTATATTGCGCATGGATTCATTATAACTTATTCAAATGAATATATATTCTGAGCCAACCTGTTGTTTTAAGATTAAGCTTCTATTGTGTACTCTTGCATTGGGTTTTCAATTTCTGTGATTACACTGCATGAATAGACTAGCTTTCCTATGTGTCATTCTTTAAATGATATTTCTGAATCACTACCTAATATTGCTTCCACATTTATCACATATAAGTTCCAACAACTTAGAGTGCTGTTCCCCAAACATCTCCACAAAATTGGATCAGTACCCAAATTAAAATAGAAAGCATGACTGCATGTCACAATGTACCTTTAAAAAAGATTCATAAGCAAGGGCCATATTCTTCTAGTATATTTCCATTGCATTTCCAACAAATTAATAAAAGTTGTGTGACCCTATGTGACATCAATTACAAGTTCTCCTCAAGCAATAGATTATATGTTGTAATCAAGCAAATAATCAATAGTGACCATATAAAACCATGTACCATGAATGAGCAGAGGCATAGGTTTGAAACTACGTCACAGGGGCCACCAAATTTCAGTCATGAAGTTTGAAATTCGGCAAAGTTCAAAAAATTACAGAAAAATCATTGAAATTTGCTTCATATTCATTGGATTAAAAGGCTCAATATTTTTCAGAAAAATGTTTTCTTCGCATTTTTAGCGGCTTTTTAAGGTTCGGGAGGGTTTTTCCAGCCATTTTATAGGGTTTGGGATAGATGACACATTCAAATCACTGTACACTTGTAAAGAATCTATAAAAAATTGCAAGCCCTTTTCGAAAACTCTGCAAACCGCATTTAAAAACAGAAACCGATGCCTATCATGATGAAGTCCCCCAACCTAGAGCTGGAAACTCATTTTGCAATCGTTGAGCCTTTGGCATTTAACATGTCCAATCTGGAGTTAAATACCAATGTGTATTTTCTGGTGTACTCATTAGTGCAGATGACCCATTTTGGAGGCGTCAGGATTAGGAACTTGTCGAGCAAATATGCATGACTAATACGGTGGAGAATGCCTCGAATATCAGACTTAGTGAAAAAAACAGATTGTTTAACTAAAGTAAGAATGCATCTAGCAAAACAGCAAGAAGAAACACTCAATGTTGCCTCAAGATCCAGGTAATAAGTTCATATACTGTTTTATTCTGCTGAGCAATTAGTATTAACTTTAATATTTTAATATTTAATACAATTATATTTGAAGTTCAATATTTTTTATTTATTAATAAATATTATATGTTTAAATATTATTTTTAAAGTTCACTATTTTTTATTTATTATATAATATTATATATGTTTAAACTTTTATATTATTTAATTTTTAAATTATGAATTTAATTTTTATGATGATTTTCCTTAGTATATTCATACTAAATGCTATCTATGTGAAATTCTAAATTGAATTTTTATTTTATATTGTAAATATTTATATATATATAATTTTATATGTTTTTTTTTTAACAAATTCAAATCTATTTACCAATGTTAAAACTATTTTGATCATTTTGTGAATATTTTTTTAAAAATCAAATTTTATGAAGGCAAATGTAATCACAGTTGTTTTTTCAAAAAAAATCCCCTCATCAAATTCCATCCTATTGTTGCCAAACATGAACTCGAACACAAACCTTTTGACATAGGTTTGAGATATACCTTCACACCATGCAGAGACTTGCTAAGAATTGCCCTTTGTAACCCTATCTTTCAATAAGGCAGCCTTCAAAACCCAGCTATTTTGGTTGAATTTTTGAGAGTTCATTCATTCGTTGACTTTCCAACTTGAGATTGATCATGCAAGTGCGCAGGTGGACAGTGTATTGTGAAGATCTTGTATGCAAGGATTGAGAGTGAATCCATCATGTTTTTCACTTGACTTTGTTGTCCCTCTAAAATGTCTTACAGCTCTAAACAGACGTACACTTCTTAAGGAAACAATTGACTGTACTTTCCATATCATGGAAGCAAGCTCACAGACAAACACCAAGATACATTTCAAGATGAAAGCTAAAACTTGATAAAACCTGCATCATCATCCCTAAGGAAACTTTTCATTTTAAAGATGTCTAAATTGTCCATTTCAGAGCACCTAGTGTCCCTAGGCTCTATAGACCATGGAAGCTTGAGGGAGAGTGCTACTCTCTAAATATTGTACGAAAGTGTGATGTATCAATTTTTGAAGTATTCTGAACAGCATGCATTAAAATATTTCTGTGATTATGCTTGAATTTGTATATTATATAGCATCGCAACTTTCTGAAACTTTATGAACTTCCTAACTTTGGCACCTGTCACCTTATCAAACCTACAAAAAAATTTAACATTGTGTCAATGATATTTACTTTTATTTAATATTATGTATCTCTTTGTGTGTCTTTTCTGACTTATGAATATTCAAAGCTTTCTTCCATTTATTATGAATAAAGTAATAGTTTGAAGAACAAAGTAATATTTACCATCATAGATTTAGAGTCCACTGTAATGTCCCCTTCTGTAAAATGCCCCAGTTTGCCCTAGATTACAACTCTCAGCCAATAAGGGAGGGTTAGAGAGCAAGTACCTTTTATCTCCTTAAACAGGAAAACCAATTGATTACAAGATTACTTAACTAACTAAAGGAACCCCAATCATATCAAGCTAGGATGGTACTTGATAGGGTGTCTTTACAACCATTCCCCCTCAATCAAGCCACGGATAAGTAACTTGATAGGTAGGATGGGTAACTTGATAGGGTGTCTTTACAACCATTCCCCCTCAATCAAGCCATGGATGGGTAACTTGATAGGGTGTCTTTACAACCATTCCCCCTCAACCAAGCTTACCTTCTCCCACTCGTATGATTCCATCCATCACCATGGTAGAGAGGATAAGGATTTACCCCAATAGGATGCCCTAAGTCTAACCCTCCTAAGCCCAAAGGCAGAGCACCTTCACCCCCCTTTGGCCTCATGTGGACCCTGTCACACATATGAGGTGGCATGCTTAGGGGTGACCCAAACACCATTGCCCCTATTTAGGGACCCTTCCTTCTCTTACCATGATTGGGTAAATACATACATATAAATAAATTGTAAAGAACTTATATTTGTTACAATTACTGGCAGCCATGTTCTTAATTCAGCAGTAATTGCATAAGTATAATATTGATCTTTCACATCTATGTAATGATTAAATATTATTCAGTAAGTTAATTATCAAACAATGGTTGATTATTCTAAAGATCAGATGTTCTGTATAACCAGGAAGGAAAAATGCCAGATCAGCTTGTGCCTATTAATGCAATCATAGAAAGTTCTTACAGTTTGCTTGCCCTTTTATGTGTTTCGATTCTGCTGGAGTATTCTTCCCTTCTTCAATTCTTATTCCTTCAGGTTTTTTGTGTCGATTCCTTCTCCATATATATTAATAATACTACTAAATTCTGCATAAGAACATTATCAGGCTTCACATATTAAGCATACGTATTAAGCACATCCCCATGCATACCACCAAGAACAAGGATGCTACTGCCTGTAACTTAATAACAGTTCTGGTCTGATCTGATCAATGGTGATGTCACTAATTGCTTTTGATTCCTTCCCTTTATATCTCTCAATTTGAGGGAGAGATCACACCTCTTCATCATATATGCCCTTTGGCAAGAGACACACCCTTTCACCATTAGCACCCTTTGAAAGAGAGTAACTCTTCATTATGTCTGCCCTTCGAAAGGGGCACACCATTTCACAATCAGATCTGCACTTCTTATTTAAATCAGATCTGCACTTCTGATTCCCAAATTATCCCCCCTTCAAATGAGTTCTCTTCTCCCTTTTATACCTCATATTTGGGAGAGTCATAACTTATCATTTCATGCCTTTTGACCATTTATTAACTTAATTAAATTTTAATTATATTTAACTATATTCTTTTATGTTTTCATTTTAATTTTATTTTTATTCTTTTGAATAATTAATATTTATTATTAGATTTTATTCCAAAATGAGACATTACATCCACTGTGCTCAAATACCACATCATATGCATCAAAAATTTCAGATGGCCTGGATAAACAAAATGATGAAAGCCATGCAAAAGCAAAAGCAAACCATACAAATGCAAGTTCAGAATCATTACAAAATATGGGGTAAGTGATGGAAGGTCTGTATAAATATGGATATCCCTATAAGCAAGGATACAGAATCCTCTCTCCCCTCCACCATCTCATATTTTTCAGAAGCAAAACCAATAGGCTTCGACTTGAAAAATAAAATATCTACTCAAATATGTCTCAAGACAGTTAATGTTACTTCCAATTATGTGAATTAGCAACACAGTTAAAGTTCAATCAATGGTACATAATTCGTTTTGAATGGTACAATAATATCCAAACCATAGATTTAGACTTTGCATGATGCAAGTGCAGTTGACTTACTTGCCAGCAGGTTTGGTAAATTGCAGGCTGGAAGTCATGAGTACTCGGCCAGTCCATGCTGAAAACTTGCCCAATGCAGAGTTTTTGCTGAGTATTTACAAATTAACTGAATTTAAACATTTTTTTAACTTGTTGAGATTTTGCCAAGTCCCCAAGTCAAAATTGGGTGTGCAAAGTTTTGCCAAGACATGAGTTGTAAGAACACAATTAAAACATTTTCAAACCAAAGTAAAAAAAATTCCAGAACCAATAAGCACTCAATACAGACCTAAAGCCACAGTGAATAAACATTTGCCCATCAAAAGAACATACTATCCTCATAGAAGCGTTTCAACAATGGCTAACACTTGGGCAAACAGATGCTGTCAACACTATAGAGAAAAAAGGGCTAAAAAAGTGTGGTTGCTAAGAATAGCCAACCTTCCTAAGAGAATAGATTGAACACTAAGGTTTGTACAAGGCCTGAAACATTATATCCTATAATCCATAATTCTGAAGTCCTAAAATCAGAGAAGCCCATAACTTCAACCCTCAGAAGAAAAAAAAATTAAACAACCTCCTTGTAAATAAATTGATATGGAAATTTGGGTTCTGCTGCTCGTATAGAACCATGCTGATTGTGAAGTTGAAGTGTACTAGATCAAAGGATCTGATAAAGCGCATTCTACATTCAACTTATTGATATGTTCATATAAGGAATGATCTATACAGAAATATACCCCAATGTGTGCCTAGACATAAGAAAATCAACAGCAATATCTTTGTAAGATGTAACTCATGGATGAAGCCAATGCAAGGTCTTTGCTTCAGCTGATTTATGATAATCATTATGCTCTAGGGAAGATGAAACACAATTTGTACATAGATTTTAAATATAAGTTGAAAGAAAAAACTAAACGAGAGAAATTAAACCACTTATTTTGGGAAAGCAACCAAAGCTTGTTGAACATATGCTTCAACTACCATATCATGTGACAGTGGACATCATGGTTCCTAAAATGTAAAGACAGTAAACAAAATAACCAATGGTATAATTAAAAATAGTCATCACATACATAGAAATGTAATAAAACGAAGATCACAACAGATAGCTCTATCAGTACACCAAAACCACTCCAGATGCATTATCATTTATCAGAAAGATGTCTCTTGCTATCATAATTAAAGCCTCAAAATATGTTGAATGTATGCTTTGACTAAAATACCATGCAACAGAGGATACCAGGGTTCCTAAAATGGAGAGACAGAAAAATGAGTAACTAATGGAACAACTAAAAATACTCATCATATCCAAATTCCACACAAATGTGATAAAGTTACCACAGATGTCTCTATCAGTAGACCAAAATCACTCTAGATTCTTATCATTTTTGAATTTCTAAGATAATAGGGTCACAGCTTAAGATATTCACCCTGGAGTAAAATATTAATTAACTAAAGGAAAAAACCCCAACCAATGGCATTACCAAATTGACATGGCGAGAAAAAGCATGCAACATTATAACCAAAGCTCCATGACATGAGTAGAAGCATCTTGCCTCAGAAGGGTTGCAAAAAATGTCAACATACAACGAAAAAATGTCACCATATCCATACATGTGACAAAAGGGAGGTGACAGAAGATGGTTCTTTCAGTATGCCAAATTATTCTAGATGCACTCTCATTTTCAGACAGATGCCTTTTGCTACCATATTTAAAGGCTCAAATAAAAATCTCTGTTATAGCCTATAACCATATAAAAGGGTTGCAGGTTAAGATATTCAACTGGGCGTAATATTTTAACCAACTATAGAAAGAAAGACCTCAAACAAAGCCACTACCAATTTAACACAATGGCAAGGTAAAGATTGAGAGGTTATAACCAGATTACTATGCCACAAGCAGAAATATCTTGCATCAAAAACGAGGTCACAAAAATCATTGCGGTTTTCACTCAAATTCCTAAATCCAACAGAAAAATAATAAATGATAAGTGACATGAGTACCTACAAACAAATACACAAAAAAATATTGTGAAAAATCCTACTTTGACATACGCATTATCATATTTATCATCTCTATTGTAATTCCAACACAAACAAATACACATCCAAAGAAATTCTATAGAGCCAACTTACTCTCTGAGCACCACTTTGAAATCTACGGAAGTAGCTGATAAGCTCCTCCCTTCTCAAATCCTCATCATAAACTTTCCTCTTAACAGAATCTAATAAGACCTGAAAATGTGTTCTACAAGTAAGTCGTACAAATAATTATAAGATGACAAAAACAAATTTGGAAACCTCAAATGTCTTATCATACAATTTTGAGTTCAATTAACCAGCTCAAACAGGAATTCAACCTCATATGCATTTTGGAGTTTCTTGAATGCTTCCTCTGCTTTTACATTGCCCATATTTTTGTCAGGATGAACCAGCATTGCCTGTCCAATCAGATCGATTAAAAATTAACAATGGTTAAGATTTGACACCATAACATACCGACAAAATAATAGGTTTACACATATCCATAAAGTTGGCCAGGTTTCCAAACTTGTAACACAAAATTGAACCTGTTTTCTTTTAAATTTGAATAGGTAATGTGGTAGACAAATACCTTTTTCCTGTATTCTCGCTTCAGGACAGCAACATCTATATTGTCATAACGAGAAAAACCCAGCACAGCATAATGGTCAGGGCTATCCAAAAGTCGGATCACCTCTTCTTCAGAAGTAAGATCTCCTCCACCCAATCCACTAGTTGAAGGACTTGCATGGCTATCCACAGACTGGCTGCTCTGAGAGCTTTCTCCAAAAGACCTATAAGAAGCAAAATTGCCTTGTTCGCTTGAACCACCAAATCCAGAACCATTAGCGGAACTTCTTGTACCACCATTAGTTGCACCCGTTTGTTGAGCAAAACCTTTCCCCTTACTTTCATTTGCACCACTCTTCAGAATGTAAATCAATATGTCACCAGATATGAAGGCCAGGTTCATAGAGATAATGATGCCAAGCCATCCAACATGACATTTAGCACAATAGATGGAATACAGAATTGTGATTAATAAGGCTATGTGTTCACGGTTCAGAGCAAAAATGATACCTGCCCATTCAACATTAACAACAGGTATGACTCACATTTTCCATCCTACCATTGGACAAAAATCTGTGCACGAATCTTATCAACTTTAGCATCCATGAAAGTCAATTAGAATTTAAGGTAGTCCAGTTACATTTCAATTTGCTTATGCTTAGCAGGAAGCTGTAAGTGAGTGACTTGTTTTAATGCCTATAATATATTACTAAACGAGATAATGTTTTCAATAAAAAAAGGAATTACAATCTGGCCATGTTTTGTGTTTCTTAGCAGATCACCAACAGAAATACACTTCAAGTAAAGCTTTATGAGTTTGTATTGAGCTTAAGCACAACACAATCCTCCTAACTTGAAAGAAACAGCATGAATAGGCATTTTATACAGAAATTTATCTTCCACTGTCAAATGCAAACTGAAAATCTACAGTTAATCTGCCTAATTTATAGTTGCAAAGACAAGGCCAGTTGTGTTATAAGAAAGGCATCAATTTGCAAAAATTTGCACTACCTGCAATTATCATCACTGAACCTGTCATCCAAAAGCTGCCATGCATCCATAGAACCAGAGCCCCCAAAACAGCTGTTATTGAAATTGCAGCGGTGTAACCAACAAAAAATGCTACTACACACACTGCAGCCTGAATCAATCAATCCATATAGTGTCAGAATTACAGGTGAAAAAAGTCAAGAAAATTAAAGACATTATTTGAATGATCTGCAAAGATTAGAAGAATCGAGGAGTTTCTTATATATCAAATGGCTCAAATCCATGAATATGGTTAGGATGTGTGACACAAACTGTGTAGAAAGATGCTTAAAATTGTCAAGAACCTTACGAATTCTATGAAAGATTCAAGAGAATTTGAATGGACTAAAGATACTTCTAAAATAAAATATCAAGCACAAAACAAAACAGTAGACATTTCCAAAGGTTCTAATCAAATGGCATACGACCAAATGCAAAATGATAGCCCAGCATCATGAAAACTCTTCTAAGCATCATAAAATGAAGATTTAATGAACAATATAAAATTTTATGAAATAACTACAAAACAAAACCCTATCTGCAACCCATCGTGATGAAAATCAACACCAGAAGTATTCAAAGAAGTCACCAGTAAGTTGTTGTGCTGGGATACACACACAAACAGTCGATAAATATTGAACTTGGAGAAATTGTCAACAACATAGATTACAATGTAGACATCATATTACAAAAATCATGTTTCGCGGTCTCATTTAGGATACCATCAAAATCATTGTCACTGGCCGTCACAATTCTTTATCAGTTAAAAGTTTGCAAAAAGACCAAATTGTCAACTCTTTTCAAGTTAGAAAAAACATATAATTTCCTGCCAAGTTTCAAAATAAATTTTTATCAGTAATCAAAGGATTATTCATCAAATGCATCATCACATGAACCAAACTAAATGGGAATTGGTAAGACAAATAAAAGCACTAATAATCAAATGGGAAACATGATAATGATTAAAAAAAAATTGCAACTATGGATGACTCAAGAAAAATAAGAACCAAGCCAACTCAAGATTTTGGCCATAAGATCAGTTCTTCTCTATAATGCTGCCCTGTTTGCCTTTGTTTTTTTTCTTTCAAATGTGTTTTGCAATAGTTTTGAGGTGACAAATTAAGTGCAGGTAATAAAATAAATTGAAGCAAAATTTAACAACTCAGAAAATTGACAAAATTGAGAAATGTATGAAGCTGAAAATTCCAGATTTTGTTTCTGATCTGAAATTAAACTTTTTCCCAAAAGTAAGAGTGACCAAGAGCATTAAAAAGCATTACACATCTAATTCAAACGTACCCAAAAAATGCAGCAATAAAATAGATTGACTGGTATTGAAATCAGCTAACTGGAACTTGTAGTTTGGATGCCAATCTTCAATAACTTCTCCAAAAGTCATGAAATGGATAGACATAGTAGTGCAGACCCTAAATGCCTCCAAACAGCAATGCAAACCTCTTCAAACCCCAAGCACCACCTTCCTTTATGCTCACACCACTCCCTAGGTGGTACAGCCAACAAATAAAGGAAATAAATCTGCAAATAATTCTTTCAATCTGCACCTACAAGATACAACTGAAATCTTTCATGATGAAGCCCGATGTGATCTCTGTGTGAAATCACAAAGTAATCCTCCAGATTGGATCTTTCACCAACATAGAAGATGTTCCTTGCAAGGGTTTTTGTCCTCAAAAAGCCAAAGCTTGAGCTAAACCAAATCCAACTCAAGAAACCACATAGGGTTTTCTCAAAGAGAAATATTAGAAATAATAAACGCAACATACCAAATAAGCTCTCAATTCCCCTTTTTATAAGCCTTTTAGGGAACTTTCTAGAAACTCTTTTTTAAAATCACTTTATTAATTTATTAAACCTTTTAACTCCAAAAAATGATTTCATTTACTTTTAATACATTTCTAGCACTTAAAAGTCATTTTTAAACATCCCGTCATTAGAAACTTTCCATTCTCTTTCAACAAGCTATAACACTGAGGTGCCTGATAAATAAATTTAATTTAAAAGGCAACTATTGTCACAAAAGTTTGCACCTTGCGATGATCAGACTTGATCATCAACATCAACCTTGTGAAACATTGAATCAACCTCCAAGTGTGGGACCTTGTGCCTATCGAGGTTGAATCTCCAAAGAAGGTCGGCCTCCTTTCCAAACCAAATGCAAAGTGTTGGACCAACCCAACACTAGTAAAACGAATCTATGATTTGACAGGCAAAAGGGAGAGAGAGAGAAGGGTTGCTTGAAAGAAAGGAAAGAGGTTTGCAACTAGACTAAAATGATGATCTTCCCTACCTATAATTGCACAAAACACAAATAAAACCACCCAAGACATGCACAAGATTCTATCCTAATTAGCTTCCAAAATGCAAAGTGAAGGTTAGAGTTGCAAGATAGCTGGAGGAACTGATCCAGTTCATGGATGATATCCACAAGGGATCAACACAATCATCTATACTAAGGAAACAAATTAAAATACATTCAAACAAAAAGGTAAAAACATTACACAAGTTGAAAGAACTGAATGAAGACAAAACAGGCAAATTCTATTCATGCAAAGACAAAGCAGATTTTTACAAGTGCAAAGAAACATAGTTTTATGCAGAAGAGAAGAAAGATCACTATAACAGGGTTACAAAATTGCCTTTATAGCTCAGGCATAACTCAGATGAGTACAGTTAAGAAACCCTAACCTTGGTACAAAATATTAGAGAGGAGGACGAATCAGATCGACAAGCTGATCTGATTGTGTGCAAGGACAGCTCTGAAAATATCTTCCCCACTTGGGAAGAAGCAAAACCCCTCTACAGAAAGAGAGCTCGACGCATAATGGGTCTGAGATGGTATCAGCAGGAGCAAAAGTCCTCATTATGCATTGAATGGGCATGGGCAGTGTCTAAAACGGCCTACATAAGTCATGTCTAGAGTAATGGTGAAGAAATCCGATGGTTAGATGAAATCTGATTGGATCTGGAGCGTCAATCGAGCAAAGAAGATCGTCTCGACCATTGGGTCAACAACCACCGCCTGTAGAAGAGTTTAAAAGCCAACGGCTCAAAGAAGATTGAATGTTGACCATCGATCTGAGAGATTTGCACAAAGATGGCGCACGAGATCTCTCCATGTAAGCATCCATTAGGCCCAATGCAAGATTAAAACATGGTCGTCGAATCGAGCCTTTATGAAAATCCGACGGCCCCGGATATCTGACGTGGCAAGCCGGGTCCACATCCTCTTCATTGTTTCCCTGCGAGCTCCCTTGGAACCTTGAAAATTCACCGCGGGATGGCAGAGCTATATTCCTTGTTATGTTACCTCGCGAGGTCTTGTCTCTGCATCAAAATCTCTCGCGGGATGGTGGGGAAGAGGTATTTTACTTGCCCCATGAGGTCGCGCTAACCCTTTAAAAACTGTTGCGTGGTGGCAGGGAGTGCCTTTGTCTTTCTTATTGTTTACCCTACAAGACCCATTCAGACTCCACATTTGGTCCACGGGATAGCAGGAAACCCTACCTCCTACGTTTTGGTTACCGCACACAACGAAACTGATTCATTGAAAACTGTTGCGGGGTGGCAGGATGACTATCCGGCCAGCCCACAATTTACCCCGTGGCACCCATTGATTGACCGCTTTCGCCTTGCCAAATGGCAGGGAGCATCACCTGCGCCATGTGTTTTCTACCCACGACCAAACTGCTTCCTCAAAATCCCTTGCAGGATGGCGGGGAAGCCTGTCGCTCTCTTTGTTTTCTTACCCCGCAAGCCGCCCTTAGGCACATTGAAATGCCTGCGGGGTGGCGGGGAACACCTTCGCTCATCTTACTTTTGTATCCCACGCCCGTCTTTCTTTCCTCCAGGTAGCATCGCTTATTACCCTGTTGCGCCAAAGTGGAAGATTGGAACAGGGAACAAAAGTGGAGGTGTTCCTATTCGATGCGACAAAGCAATAACAAGGAACTTTGCCATCCAGTAGCAAGTGAAAAGGGAATGGTCTCGTCATGGAGAAGGGACCCTCCAACCGATGGAAAGACCATCTGACCCGATCAACTCAAAAATAGAACTTGGAGCCTGAAAAAGAGTAATACGGCAAAACAAACTCCTCTCTTTTGCCGCCAATACAGTGCGCATAACACGAAGGTTATGCGAAATATTACTCAAGCCTGATGAAGTTGACACAGAAATAGTCAACAGCAGCCTTAGTAAAAATAATTAAATATAGCTCAATAATACACTCAATTAGCGACAATGGTCCAAATGCATCGGAATTGAAATTTGAATGCATAGGAGTGATCCCGACAATGAAAGATGATAAACAGACTTAACTAACTTTCTAAAAATAGACGCTCCCTTCAAGAATCTTGGAGCCCAATACAAAAGTCATAAATAACATCTAAAAGCATCATATGACTCCTATAAACCACTTGAGCTCACTAGTAACATCAAATTACCCCTTTGAACAAACAGAAACAAACCCACAAGCTTAAATCCCCGGAAATAAGATCTCGCCGCAAAGCCCAGGCCGGATCTCATAATATTGGGTAGAGGGCCCTCCACTTGTAAATTCTCGGTTCATAATTCCCCGCTGTTGTCCACGGGTACGATCGAACTTATACATTCTTATGGATTATCACCAACAACAAAATCTACTGAGATTGGAGCACCCACCTGCTACGGCTCAAATTAGGTAGGCCATCACCCCCTGCAGGGAAGATATAGTTGGGTTGGGAATAGGCCCTACTATTTGAAGGGCAGAACTGGCGGAGGACAAAAGTATAATGCAGCGTAGAAGCTCAAAGATCACAGACGTAGGTTACTGGGTGGGTGGGATCTATAGTATTGGTACTTGTTCGAAAGAACCTCTTCATGGGCCCTACTATTCTATGGGGATCTCAATTCATTAAGTCTTGAAAGTTGGCTACTGAAATGCGCCCGATCGGGGATCCATGGATCACAGACAGAGGTCTATGTACGAATGCCCTCGATCCATACTAAGAAGAGAGATTCAATTCACTAGAATATAGAAGAGCAACATTACGATGTAAAGTCATTATCTCGGAGAAGGAAAGCTTGCCTTTCCATTCATTCCCGGTGTGACGCCTCCGGTTCTCTGCAGGGGTGTTGGCGTTATCACTCAAGAACTATAGTTCCTGATTGTGCTTCACACATATGCTTCGTTCACCAATTACACAGTGACTCACTCACTCTTAGTAGATGGAAAGACTCCCCGGGTCGCTCATTCTTGTTCGTTCTCCTAGAATGATAGGAATAGGGCTCTTCCTTCACTATAGCCGGTTGGGTTTAGCGATGAAGAGCAGCCTGCCCGATCAACCCTATCCATATCCATCTGGAGAGGACTATCTTCTATAGCTCTTTGAGGCACCAAATACCTTCGACCTAGTGCTACTCTCCCTCTCCTATCTTTTGGGAATGCTTTCAACAACAACTGCACTGCTAAAGAACCTAGAAATGAGGACATTACAGTCCATCCTTTCTAAAGATTGCTTGTCCCCAAGCAATGCCAATACAACCCTACAATCATTTGACCGATCCAAACTAAAACCAAGAACGATCCTTGGGTCCCAAGTCAACTTAAGAGATCTATAGCACCATCTGCACTAGGTAATTTTGTAGTGTCCATTTTCTAGATCACCTAATATTTTGCTCTAAATTCACAAATCCAATAAAACAAGGAACATAATATAGTTAGAGATATAATTTTCACTCAAGGATAACATAAGACAAATCCGTGTTGGAAATCTGCAATCATTTTAGACAAATATTAAAGATATAATCCATAACATAAATCCATTACTAGGGTTAAAAACATATATTCATAAACAGATAACAAATCTAATCTACTATGTGGGGTTCAACCATAAAGAGTTAGAATAAGGAGACACGATAGGGTGCCCAAAGAGATCCCCTACCCTAGGCCCAAGAGCAGATATCCCATCCCTCTTGGCCTCATGGCTTTTCGCCATCTCATATGAGGTGGTGTACCCAGTGAAGCATCCATAGTCGTTCTTCCTCATCATGCCATCCTTGTTCACCCTCTTATGATTGAGACTCCATTGAGTTTGTCTCAACAATCGATTAATGTAAAGGTTGAACGGGAAGTTGCGATAAAATGCCCCAAAATGATCCTCTACCCTATGCCCAAGAGTGGATATCCTATCTCTCTTGACCTCATGTGGCCTTTCGCCATCTCATATGAGGTGGTGAGCCCGATGAGGAGTCCAAAGTTGTTCCCCCTCCTTGCATCCCCCTTCCTCACCCTGCCATGATTGATTGTTGCAATTTGGAAATCATATTACTACTTATGTATAACAACAACGAATTAGAGTATCGCATCAAATATGATCTAATCACTTTAATGAAAACTCCTAATCTTCTTTGATGCCCTCTTGGAATGGTCAATTTGTTGTATGTCCTTCCCTCAACTGCGGGTGAGCAGTCATGTCTGTTCATGAAGTCACAACATTCTTTGCAAGAAACATCCCTTCATATCCCGCCCTTTGCCTTTTCATTAACCGTTGGAGCCTTGTGTGAATCGCACCTTATTAGTGTTTAATAATATATTAAACTAGGCATAAATCGATATACAAATTGTTCGAATCATTATGTGAGATCGCTGCCATTGATGTTATCATATAGGTGTCTTATAGAGAACACTCCTTAGTGAATTCGCTTCTCATAAATATTATCAATTTCTGTAACCCAAGTTGATCACTTACTCTTGCTATTGGTTCAAGTTGAGATTCAAAAATTTATTAAGTCTTGACTCTTGATACAAGACAATTTTCTCTTGTTAACAATGGTGTGAGTATGGGTGTCATGGCAAGGGCATGACAATATGCCCTTCCCGAGATTGCTTGTTATTGAGCAATTTAAGATTTGGACGATTGAATATCTCAATCCTTGCCAAGTTACATCTTTCATAGATAGACCCTTCCATTTAACTAGGTATTGCTCAATAGTTTTATCCCTTAATCTTTTCTTTCAAATGTTAAGAATGGTCTCTGGTTCCAAAATCAACTTGCCTTCTTCATCTTGTGGTAGCAATTGTGAACATAGGGTATTATGTTGTCAAAATACCTTTTTGGGGCGAGACCCATTAAACACATTGCGATTCCTACTATCTATAGGCAGTTCCAACTCGTGAGCAACTTCTCTTATTTTCCTCAAAATTTTGTATGGCCCATAAAACCTTGATTTAAGTTCTTGGCCCCACTCACTTTGATTGATGATTGTTTATATGGTTGCAATCTTAAGGAGACCAAGTCCTTGATCTCAAATGTCCATTCGGGTCTTTTTAATCCGCATATATTTTTTGCTGATTTTGTGCTTGATGTAGGTTGCCCTTGAGTGTATTCATGATATTTAAATTCTATTATATAAAAATTTTAGCTCCTAGCACACGACTCTCTATGAGGATCAAATCTCCAAAGGATGTTGCTTCATATCCATATAATGCTTGGAAGCGACTCATCCCTATAAACATATGGTGGTTGGTATTGTAGTAGTACTCTCCCAAATGTAACCATTTAATCCATGCATTTTGTTGCCTGATGACATAGTTCATTAAGAATCCCTCCAACCATTTCTTAACAATCACTATTTGCCCATTTGTTTGCAGGTGATAAATGGTGTTGGGGGTTAGTCCTATACCGATTCATTTGAATAGTTCTTGCCAAAAATAGGTTGAAAAACGGTTGTCTCGATCACTTACAATATTTCGAGGTAGACCATGAAGTCTAAAGACTTCTTTGAAGAAAATATCAACTGCTTGAGGAGCTCTAAAATCTATTGATATGGCCATGAAGTGTGCATATTTGGTTAGACGGTCTACTTCCACATATATGCAATCCTTGCCTTGTACCTTAGGTAGTCCAATTAAGAAGTCTATAGAAATGATTTCCCACTTCTAATTAGGTAATGGGTTGCATAAGACCTGATGGGAATGTATATTCTTCTTTATTCCTTGGCACACCCACCATTCCCTAGTCTGTTTTAGTACATCTCCTTTGAGACTTTTCCATGAAAATCTCTCCCTAATTTGTTTGTAAGTATTGTAGTATCCTTGATGCCCAAACAAGGGATTGTCATGGTAGGTTTTAAGAATTTCCTTTTTTTATCTTTGACCCATAAGTGATGTATATTTTGTCTTTGTAAAGGATGAGGTCATCAATGACTCGGTATCTTTCATCTTGTACCTTTCCTTCTAATATGTCATTTGAGAGTGCATCCTTAGCATATTTTGTAATTATGGATGTTTTCCATTCTGTGGATATTGTTGTCATAGAGGCAAGGTGGGGTCTTTGTGATAAGGTGTCCGCTACAACATTATTTTTTCCATGTCGAAAATAAACTCAACATACCATATGAGCTCTTAATTCCCTTTTTTATAAGCCTTTTAGAAAATTTTCTAGAAACTACCTTTTAAAATTACTTTATTGATTTATTAAGCCTTTTAACTCAAAAAACTGATTTAATTTACTTCTAAAACATTTCTGGCACTTAAAGTCAATTTTAAGAATCCTATCATTTAAAACTTTCCATTCTCTTTCCAACGAGCTATAACACTGAGGTGCACGATAAATAAATTTAGTTAAAAAGGCAACCTTAGTGAAAATAATTAAATATAGATCGATAATGCACTCAATTAGTGCCAATGGTCCAAATGCATCAAAATTGAAACCTGACTATGTAGGAGTGATCCTAATGATGAAAGATGATAACCAAACCTGACTAAGTGACTTTCTAAAAATATAATCTCACTCCAAAAATCTTGGAGCCCAAACCAAAAGTAAAAAAAAAACATCTGAAAGTGTCATATGACTCCTCTAAACCACCTGAGCTCACTAGTAACATCAAATTACCCCTATGAACAAGCTGAAACAAACCCAAAAAGTCAACAAAAACTGCATTGCTAGAGAACCTCGAAATGGGGACATTACATTATCTGATAAATTCTTGAACAAATATTGAGTTAGAAATTCTTCTGCCAAAATCCAAATAATATTGAAGGAGGATTTTGAAGTTTATTAAAGCAGAATTGTGATTAGTCACTATAAAGAATTTTGGTGGTTAGATTGCAAGCAATAATAATGAAGTTTGCACATCCAAGTTTCCAATCAAACAATTAATAATCTCAAGAATGTTGTACACATAGAAATAAAATTGTAATAAGATGTGTTATCTTTAGTGTCTAAGAATGATTGTAATAAAACAGACAAAAGCATCGTATATGTTATGTATCATTGTCTCTTTTAATTTTGCTGGTTAGACACTGTTGGTTGCACTCAAGATTCACATTGTAGTTAGAAAAATGTACTCAATGTGGTTGACCAAAGTTACATATTCGATGTTGAGTAGAGGCCTTGTCCTATCCTATTATATGTGAGCTGTTTTACTGAGGTTTTCTATCTTGTGGATAAATGGCTTATTTATATTGCACATATTAATCTGGTTCTATGGTAAATAGTTTGGCTACAACTCTTATGCTACAAAAAATGTTGAAATTGTCTGATCAATGTATTCATGGTAGAGCCACATCAACGACAAACTAAATGAGGCCAAGACATCAATGAACTGAAATTGGTTATCTTATCCAATCATTATATTTTTGCTGGTATGTTTCTTTTTAAAAGTTTTATATATATAATCATGTGGAAACCTTTAGGAATAAGTTAAAAAAAATTGTCAATTTTAAAAATAAGGTATTATCAATACTCAAAAGAATTATTGATTGAAGGCATCATGACATGAGCCAAAATAAGAGGGAATTGACAAGACAAATAAAGTTTGGCACTTTTAATCAAATAAGTAACAAGACTATTATTGAAAAAGTAATTACAAGCCTGGATGACTCGAGAGAGATGAGAACCTATGCAGCTCAAATTCAACATTTCAACCCTAAGACCAGTTCTCTGATAGGTTCCTGGAATAATATTGTGCTAGAATAACTTCTGACAGTATCCAAAGAAGATCTACAAAAACAAAGTTTGAAGAAGAGCCTCAAGTTCATTAAAGAAGAATTGTGACTGCTCATTACTAAAGAAATTGTTGTATACATTCATATAGTAAACTCCAATAAAGATGTTTGATCATGTCTAAGATTATTAAATCATACAATCCATAATCTGAAAGATAATTTATGCAGTACAAATAAAATAGTAATGAGAGGTGTCATGTTTGGAATCTAAAAATTAATTTAATAAAAAGAAACAAGTGTAAATATGACTCTGATTAATTCTTAATATTTGTTAGTTAGATACAGATGATTCGAATTATATAGATTTAAATATAGCATGACTGTTCAACCCATGTACCCAATGTTAGAAACAGAATATATGCTCATGTTCTAACTATCATAGAGGCAGCTTTTAACTAACTTTGGACAACCATATTGTATTCTCCCTGAGTTATGGGAGAATTCTAAATTGCATATTTGATGCTGATAAATACCCTATTATATCCTACTTTATGTAAGTTGTTCTACCAGGGTTTCTATCTTGTCAATAAAGGGTTAATTTATCTAGTGTATATTGATTTGAATCTATGGTTATATTGCTTATCTACAGATCTTGTTGAGATCGTCTGCATCGGTGTTATTAATGCTGGAACCACACCAACAACAAGCTACACTTTATTTAGGACTTAAACTTCACTGAACTGGATTTGGCTATACCATACAAAATAATAATATTGTTTTGGTGTTACATTCCTTTTCATAGCTTCTTGTATCTGTAAGCAAATGGAAGCCTTTGCGAAAGAAATTAGTGTGTTAGAGATTCAAGAAAGTACCAATGCAAAAGTCATGAAGGGTGAAACTTATGACATACTGTGACAATGAAATCTAGATATTAAAGACACTTCAAGGATGAAGCTTGTCAACAGAGCAGGACATGTAATATGTCTAATACGCTATAATAATATATCAGTAAGGGGTATAAATTATCATCATGTGACCCTCAACGTGTATAAATGTCATACAAATTATACTAAACATCTATTTAAAATATAAATATGTTCTATCACTACAGTTTCCACATTCTTTTGTGGTCCAAACCACAATAAATAACAAGTCTATAGGAGAGAGAAAACATAGCCATCAGCATAAATAAGAGACTCTATAGTATTTGAATTTTCTATTAAAAAAAAAACTTGTATATAGATATGATTTGAGTCTTGAAATTTATTTCAACAGAATGCACCAATTTGAGAACTATTGTTGAGACTTTATTAGTTCCTACTAAACCCAAGGCCTATCATAAAGAGTTACTCTCTAGCAAATGAGCAACTATCATGTAGGATAACATCATAGCGCCTTCTATTAAGGAGCTGTAGACACCTTAAAAGTAGAAATTATTCTAGCATCACCTATCGCATATCCTCTTGTCCATTAATTAAATAAATTAAATAATTTATTTAATTATCGTAATCCATTTCCGTAAAGTCCTAATAAATAAATGTTACATTTATTTATTAATTATTCCCATTTCTATCTCACATGATTTAATCCCACCTTTTACACCCAAAATCCATAGAACAATTAAAAATCCCCCTTTTTAATCTTCACCCTCCATCTCATAACCAAATAACCAGCACCTAAAATTACATAAAACCTCAGTTACCAATTCTGGTATGAGTACCGAGACCAAGTACAACAAATGGAGTCAAGGTGGGGTGCCCCTGCCCACGAACCAAATTAATGCCTATGAAACCACACAAACCTTCATGACACACCATTTTCACATTTTTATCTATTAAAGGCACGAGCGCTTTTTTGTTTATGAAAATGTTTTAACAAACTTCATTTTTTCATATTTTGGGGGCAGCCCATGGGTTCACCTAGATTTGCCCCAGGTTCACTTAGGTTCCTTGTGAATCCTTCTATGAAGGACCCACAAGGAAATTGGGGTTCCCGAGAGGGACCCTAAGCAAACATAGTGGAGAACCAGTCCAAGACCCAAACCTGAATTGTACTCACATGGGTACAAAGGGATTATTTGAGGAACCTACTAACAGAGCATAAACCAATCAAAATTCCTCTGTTTATCTCCACCCCTCATCTCACAACCACTTCACCAAATTGATCCCAACCATTGATCATTTGATCTTGACCATTGATCAATCCAATCTCAAATCTATAAATCCACTCTTCCACAAGCCATTTTTTATATAGAAACTTGGTGACGCACCATCATGTTGCCACTACGAGATGGGCACCTTCGACATATTGACGAGGTGCTAGGAATTCTAGAAGCAAAGGCTTTGTTTGCAAAGAAGTCAAAGTACAAGTTTGCCATGATAGAGATCTTGTATTTGGGGTACATCATCAACACAAATTGAGTGAAGTGCATATGTATAAGATCAAGGCAATTTGAGACTGTCCTGCCCCGAAGACCTTGACACAACTAAGAGGATTCTTCACTTTGCAACTATTATAGATGATTTGTGAAGAGGTTGCTTTAATTGGCCACATCCTTAACTAATATAACAAAGGGAGTTTTGGTGGAATGAGGTTGCACAATAAGCATTTGACAAATTGAAATAAGTTATGAGCTCATGCCCCATATTGGCTATTATGGATTCCACCTTTCCTTTCACTTTGGAATATGATGCATTGAGAGAAGGAATTAGAGTCATGCTCGTGCAAAACAAACACATGATTGCATTCAAGAGTCAAAAACTCATAGAGGTGGAAAGGTGATTCTCTATATATGTAAGGAAATGTTGGCTATCATGCACACATCAATCTAATTTAGGCAGTAATTGGTGGGTGGCTAATTTCTATTCAAGACTAATCACAATAGCTTGAAGTATTTTCTCAAACAAAAGGATTCGAACAAGGCAGAAAAAGTGAGTAGGAAAACTTAAGTGTATGACCTTGACATTGAATATGTTAAAGAAAGATGTTGCTGTCGATGCTTTATCTAGAGAGCCAAAACTATATTCAATTTCTTACATCTCTACTATTGGAAGGCAAAAATCATAGCAAAATATGCTAAGAATGTGTTTGCAGCTAATGTATTGGAAGGGAAGTTGTTGGGTAACATGTACACAATTTGCAACAAACTTGTTCTCTACAACATTAGAATCTCCTTCGTGCCAAAATCTCGAGTGGAAGGATTTTATCAATTGATGAGCTAAAGGGGCTCTATAATGAATGGTTCATAAGGCACAACACTTGCTAAAGGTTTTGCAAATGGGGTTGCAAGCTAAGTGGGTTTAACCTTGGAGGAAACTCCATGGTTAAGCATGCTTGAGTTGGAGTAGTGTTGAGATGGGTGACCCCTCGAGAAGGCGCAATGCTTCACCTCTGTGAGCATCACCTAGATGCAATGAGTGCTAAGTGGACAATTCATTCTCATGAGAGATGGGTTCTTGTGAACCACTACTTATGAAACATGGGTCAATGAGTTTGACTCAAAAACTACATAGTTGAATCCTAATAACAATATCATTAAACAAACCTTCCCAAAAGGTCTTTTGCAACCCTAACCTATTCTAGAGCAAAAGTGGGTGAGTATTTCAATGGGCTTCATCACTAGACTTCCTAAAGTCTGAAGTAAGGACTACATATATATTGTTGTAGATAGACTCACAAAGTATGAACATTTCTTTGCAATTTCTTCAAACTTTAAGGCACCACAAGTTGCTGACCTGTTCTTTAAGGAAGTGTTGAAGCTCCATGGACTACCAAAGAGCATCATGAGTGATAGAGATGATCGTATCATGAGATTTGTTTTGGTAAGAGCTCTTCCTTTAGGCAGGGACCAAGATCACACCCAACACTATCACCCAATAACAAATGGCTAGATTGAGATTGTGAACAAATAGGTGAAAAGTTATTTGAAAATTATGTTGTTGATTAGCAAAAAACATGAATCAAATGGCTCATCTGGGGGAGCACCATTATAACACTACTTATCACATGTCAATCAAGATGTCGTTGTTCATGGCTTTGTATAGATATTAAGCCCACTTCGTTGATCTCATCTAGCGGACAACAAAGTTCCTCGGGAAAGTGATCTGATCAAACAAAGCTAAGACATTCTAAAGTTACTCAAGAATAATCTCCAACAAGTCATAATCAACAAAAGGTGCATGCAAACTACCATAGGATCAAGAGGACATTTGAGGTTGGAGACATGGTGTTTGTAAGATTGTGGCCATACAAGCAATCTTCTTTGAAGGCAAGTGGATCTAAAAAGCTCAAACCACATTTTTAAAAACCTTACAAAATTTGGATAAGGATTGGCAAAAGTTGTGTATGAGTCAACGCTGCTGAAAGGAAGTAATATTCACAATATCTTTCATGTCTTGTTTCAAAGGAGTGCTTGGTAAACATAGAGTGCCTTCAAACGAGTTGCCTTTGATTGATGAAGTAGGCAAGTTGATTCCAATTCTCAAAGCAGTCATGGATGTGAGGCAAGAGAAGTTAAGAACAAAGGTACCAAGGAATACTTGATTTGATGGAAAGATCTTCCCGTGGAGGATGCAACATGGGAAAGCCCTCGTATTTTGGAACATTTGAACCTATGATTGGTTGAGATCATGCAATTTTGAGTGGGGAGGGCTTGTCATGTCCCATTTCCAATTTACGTAGGTCTTTATATATTAGGTGTGTTCTTCTGTGTTTTCCCTAGTCCCACTTTCTATGAGTTTTCTCTTTTTGAGTAAGTCTTTCCTTCAACTCCACTTTTCCCTTCTTTCTATTGAAGTTTCAGACTTCTCCGTCCTATCATGCCTTCCATCCTTCCCCTAATCCACCACTGTATTTGTTGGATTTTCGGACTTGTCTTTACAGGCATGCTCATTGTTCAACCCCCAATGCCCCGACCTCTAATATGTGTTTTATGGTATCACTGCTCCTTGATCCCTAAAATTCCCACCTTTGCGTCCATTATCTTCTTGACTTCCCATCATGTGTCATAATATCACTAGTGGTTTGTTTTTGGAAAAATAACTTTCACAAGTAGAATCTTTCTTGCCCATAAACTTTGTTCAAATTTGAAGTTATAGGTTTACTTTGTGGTTGACTTGTTATTGTTTTGATGGATATAAACAATGAATTTGTCCTTTCTGCTACACATTACACAAATCTTTTTCCGAAAAATTGTTTTGAGCACCAAAGATTAAGCAAGAAGATCATAGGATATAAAACCATAGTGATTTCGAAGGGCAATCTGATATAGAGTTTGCATTGAACTTCGTTGGGCACGAATTTTAAGCACATTGTGTTGGTCCGATTTGCTATTGCTGTAGGTATGAACATGTTAGCTTACTATTGACATCGGTTGATATTGCAAATTCATTGAATGTAATACAATCATTATTGTAATAAGAAATAGATCAAGAAATTACATTTTCTATTTGTTGTTAATTGTAATAAGAAGACTGGGAATTATATATGCTGTCAATATTTAGAAATGTGACGATATTGCTGATGTGTAAACAGTGACTTACATCTGATTTATTTAATAAATTTGATTGAATATTAGAATCCAATTATTTTTCTCACAAACACCAAATGTTTGTAGAATCAGGTAAGCCAAATATATTTTGATCGGAACATTACACCTTAATTCCTTGTTTGTAGGCTAGGGTTTCCTTTGTCATCAATTACCTAAACCGAATTCCATCCTATCCTAAACTACCCTACAATCCAAACATCCCCATCACAATTAAATCAAATGCACGCAATCCTAATCCATGCAAACTTGCAAAGCATTCTAGCACATCATCCAAATGCATCTATCAATTTTGTTATCAGCCTTGCGGCAAACCTTGATCCATTTCACCCAAATTATCATCATCAAGATACCATTCACAATCCTCACGCTCTTATTGTCAACAATGCTATCATTGTAATCATCAATCAAATTAATCAACTTTCAACTTGACTATCCCTCTTTGTCTTTACATCATTTGTGCATTCTTGCTCGTTTGTATCATCGCTTGTTTGTATTTGTAACAGTCCTTGCAGCATCTCAACCCATAGATGGAACACTCGCAGAGTACTCGGCGAGTTTTAAAAACTCGTCAAGTTTTTGAGCTCTACGAGTTTTTACCACTTTAACTCGCAGCTAGAGTTTTTGCAAAAAACTCGCCGATTTTCCGAGTTTTTGCCAAAAAATCGCCGATTAATCGCAAAGAACTCGGCAAGTTTCTATAAAAAACTCAGCTAGACTAATTAAAGAGGCCCAAACATGTCAAAAATTTATCTATTTTTGTTTTTTCAGGTCAGATTCATTCTCTTTATCAGAATATATACATGAAATATAACATTTAAGTATAAGTGGCATTTCAATATGTCTTAGAGTGGTTTCAGATCTCTAGGAGTTATAATGCAAATTCTAGGTTTTAGAAGATCTTTTAATTTTTCAAACAGTCAAATTTCAGTAATCATTATGCTCCTATCAACATTCTCTCGCTCTCTCCATCTTACTCACTTTATCTGCCTCGAATTTTAGACCTATCTATCTCCCTATCACTTTTCCTCTATCCCCCTCTCTACCACACTCCATCTCACTCTCTCCTCTCTTTTCCAAGATCTAGACCTATCACTCTACCCCTCTTTTTCTCACCCTCAGAACCCAGCGAGGGGTGCTACTCTCAACCTAATTTTGATTTGCAGATGCTTGGTGGCAAAGTTGGGGTGGAAATACCCCAAATCTCAAAAAATTGCCCTCAGAATCTTATGTCAACCTTGTAGTTCATCCAATTGTGAGCTCAATTAGAGCTTGTTTGAAGCCATCGACATGAAGAAAAGAAGCAAGTTAGCTCAAAAACGCGTCAATGACCTTGTCTTTGTGCAATATAATCTTCGATTGCACGTAAGGAAGGTAGAGGAAGCGGCGGGTGGTCCACTTGACTTGGATGATATAGATCCTTACAGTGATTGGACATCACAGGAGCAACCTCCATTGTTTTCCGAGGATGACATCAATGATTTGGAGAGACAGGCCATGGAGGAGGAGGGGGGTGGATTTGGTTTCACACTGGATGACACTGAGGAGGAAGAGGAAGAGGATGAGGATGAGGAGTCATTGCCAATGCCACAAGTAGGTGTAGACATAGCTTCATCCAGGATGGAGGATGAGCTAGCCATACCGAGCGAGGAGGCACAGTCACGCCCACTGCAGACTTCTAGGACTAGACCCTCTAGTTCTACCTCTCCCCTAGTTTTTGCTAGAGCTAGGAAGAGGAAGTTGTAATTGTAATTTGTAATTATGTATTTACTTTTGGTTTTACAAAAACTATTTACCATTTTGCTTCCAAGATTCCAGCCATCAGCATTCCTCATGAGGATGCGATTTTGTAGACACTTTGCATTTAAATATATCTAGAATCAGCTTGTTTCTTTAGTGTTATCATTTATTGACTCATTGGATGCATCTTCTCATTAAATTTTGCAGAAAAAATGCATTTTTTATTAAATTTAAGCGTGTTTTTAAGTTGTCCAGTTTTTCGCCGAGTTTTTTTCCCAAGGGCTTGGCAAGTCGAGCCGAGTCGCGAGTAGTCCAACTATGTTCTATACCATGATGTCATTCAACATAATGTTTGCATGCGACCTTTTCTTTGGGGTCAATCATTCATGCATCTTCACCATATAATTTCAAGTGATAGATCAAATATCAGGATTCTCACACCAACCAGCATGACTATCATCCCGCCCCCTTTCATCCATCTCTTAAATCCATTTGCTTATCATTGTCCATCCATCCTTATGTATCCTTTTATCTTTTATCCTCCAATCCCTTTATCTATTTCAAGAACACACTCGTGTTCTTCAAACCTACATATCCTCTAGAGGAGGCATCCTACCTCCTTCCTTGTCATCACTCCCATCCTTCCAACAATTGGGCCATCTTGCCACCAATCCCCTCTCTCCCCTCTCTTCCAAAGCCACCTACTCTTCTTTGAAATGACATTGCTTCATCTAGTTGCAATGCAATCCCAAGGAAGGGCAAAATGTAGACACCTAAAAAATACACATTATTCTAACATCACCTATCTGATATCCTTTTTCCATTATTTTTTTTAACCAATCAATAGAGGGTAAAGGCCCTCTCTCATACATGTTAATATTTAAAACAAAAAGATTCCATAAATTAACCACAAAGTGGTGTCACAAACTAATCAAATAGACTGACACAAAAGCATAAATCAAGAAAAGTATCACATCATTAAAAGGGCAAGAAACAAAGCGCCCACACCATCTAAGAACCCAGAAATAAACCAATAATAGAGATGTGTGAAACGGACTAAGAAAACCCCAGAAAGATAACAACCCCAAACACAAAGAAACTAGATGATACCACCATAATCAAATCCATAAAAATTATCTTCCATTTAACCAAAGCAACCTGTTTGGCTAGGAACTTCACACAACTTCCTTTGCATTAGCAACATTAAATCTCTCTTGCTTAGGAGAAGACTTTTTTTTTTTACCTCAAGAGCTCAAGCACATTTACACCCGACTTAAAGGATGAACTCCCAACATCAACACAAAGAAATTTCTGAATGTCAACTACCCCCCGAACAAGCACCTCCAGACACCTTTCAATGATCCTCACTGCACTGACAAAAGCAAGGTTGCCGAGTTCAAAACCCATGACAGAAGAGATGCCAAACACTCCACCGAGACTTTATCAACCTTGTCATCCATGCTGGCTCTAAATTTATCCCAAATATAATAACAACCCAATGCCTTAGAGAGCTCCTTATCTCCCATAAGCAGAAGCAATTTTTTAACAAACGATGAAGAAACTTCAGGATTTACCCAATGTTGGACAGCATCATCAACACAATCACTCCCCAAAATTTTCACAATTAACCTCCATGTTATATCCCTAGGGTTTAACCAACTCCAAAATCACTGAGTTGGGGTTAGGGCACTACACATGATATAGATATGCAACACGGCAAATTTCAATGAACTAACGGTGAGCAAAAAACAGACTACAAATCACACACAGCTAGGTAAACAATGTACAGTAAATAGGGTGGATTGTAGATCTCTGATATAAGTTCAGGTTTAAATTCAAGAATGACTGCACAACAAGGAAACACTGCAGAAAATAGTCTGATTTACATTTTTTGAAGTAAATACAAGCCCACAAACCTTACCATGCTACTGTAATAACAGTTCTTGTATGGAAATCTGCCAATGGCAGTTCGGTTATCAGGTGGTAGCATCTAGGGTCTAATGTTGACTCATTACTCTTGTATTGTGCCCTAACTCTCCCATGATCTGGCCTCAAACTTGATAGATTTGGTGTTGATGTCCCCTTGGATCTGCAAAATATCTCATCCAGACCTCCTTGTGAGCATGAAACCCCTCAAAACAGCAATTTCTTGTCAAATCCTAAACATGGCATGGGATACCCTCCTCATATATGCACTGCTTTATCCTTGTGTCACCCATTCTGAGGCTGCAAAAGGACTGTAAGAGCTTCAAGACTCCACATCAGCTACAATCTGCACCGACCAAAGCTTGAGAAAGCCTCCACCAGCTGCATATTGCTCACACTGAGTTGAAATTGCTGATATAAGTGGCCCAGTGGCCAGTTGCTAGGCAAAAATGCCCAGTTCCTTCAATCTAACAATGGTGCTCAACCTGGTAGCACTAACTAGATTAGATTTGCAATTTTTGATCATAAAATAGCAAAGAATGAGAAGACTAGGCAAGATTCAAGACCATGGTTTTCATCCTAACCTTGTTCGGCAACTAGAGTTTGTATCCCAGCTGACCTGCTTGAGAAAAACGGAAACCTCAAAAATCATGCCAAATCCAGATAATAGCGTCCAGACACCAAAAACCAAATATATACCTGCTTCGACAAGGCACTGGGGCCCAAAATTTGGCACCTACTTTTGAAATTCAAATTTTACTTTTTTCTTTGTTATTTTATATTTATTATTATACTATTTATATTCTATTTTGTAAACATTTATTAATTAATATATTTACATGGTGTTAATAAACATCTTTATTATTTGTGTGATTGCACCAATTTTTGTCTCCCTGTTGTTTACTTTATCTTGAGCTCTCCTTTGGTTTTTTGAGCTCTCTTTAGGACTCTTTAGTCACTTCATTATTTTTTGTTTTCCCCATTCATGGGTCTGAAGCAATCTTCATTATTTTATTTGTTCATTTATTGGGAGTGGGCCCTAATCCCACAGTTTACCGTTCAAAAAGAAAAGCATCTTTATTAGACTGGGAATTGGCTGACCTAACTGGTAAGGGACGTGACACTCCATGACCTCATCTTCTTGAAAAAAGATCTTCCTTAGCCTTGAAACTGTAATCTCACCACAAAAAGACATCCATATTGAAGTAGAGTGGAGTTGTAGGGAAGGCTCCATGACATGTAGAACACTACAACAGAAAACTTCAATAAATTGAGAATAGAAAAGACAGCTTCAAATTAAATTTAGAATTCTCTTGAGTGGTAATGGATGTTATCATACACCAAGATAATTCCAACCACCTTGACGGATCATCAACAACCTTTAACATGTGGCATTGATCAATAGTCATGTTTGATAAAATTAAATGCCACCACATTTCCTTCTCTTAAAACAACATTGTATTGTAAAATTCAGAATGGAATCCTGTATGAGCTAAGACAACATCGAGATGTTCCTGATTTTCCGATTCAAAGAGTGTTGATTTCTTAAGCACAATGTAACAACTAACAACCATTAAGTCGCCTTTCATTACTCTATTATCCAAGTTACAAGCTTTAACCATCTGGAGGCTAAGAAGCAAAGCTTTGACCTCCATTTTGCTATTAGTCCCAAGGTGAAGTTTCTTTGCCACCACTTTTAATAGCTTACTAAAGGAATCCTGTATGACACAGCTAGTACCTGAGGGACCCGGATCCCAACAAGAGGCCCCATCAAAATTTAATTTTCACAAACCAAGCATTGGTGAGGACCAGTTGACTTGGAAGTGATCAATCTGAAAGTGTGAGGAAGTGGAAAGCCCATAAACAAGAACCTTTTCTCCATTAATCAAATAAATTGAAACAAGTTATTTGATAATCCTAACCCATTTCCCGAAAGTCCTAATAAATAAATGTAACATTTATTTATTTATTATTCCCATGTCTATCTCATAACCAAATAACCAACATCCAAAATAGCATAAAACAATTAAAAAATCCTCTTTGTATCTCCACTCCTCATCTCACAACCACTTAACCAACACGAGAATGACAATGGGTAAGGGAACTGGGTATGCCAGTATGGTACGCTATAATATATATATATATATATATACAGAGAGAGAGAGAGAGATAG
This sequence comes from Cryptomeria japonica, assembly GCF_030272615.1. Classification (NCBI taxonomy): domain Eukaryota; kingdom Viridiplantae; phylum Streptophyta; class Pinopsida; order Cupressales; family Cupressaceae; genus Cryptomeria; species Cryptomeria japonica. The sequence goes on from NC_081405.1 coordinate 553,142,540, forward strand.
AGAGAGAGATTCCAGTATGGTACATTTGACATACCTGATACGGGTGGAGAAGGCCTTAAGGGTGTAACCAGTAACATACAGATTCCCAACCATTGATCTAAGATCTCTCATCTGACCTTAACTATCAGTCAATCCAATCTCAAACCTAAAAATGCACTTATCCACAAGCCATTTTTCATATAGAAACTTGGTGATGCACTGTCATGCTGCTGCTGTGAACAACCGCACACCTTCCAACAGCAAATCTTGGAGCACAACCGCCTTCATGGTGCTACAGAAATCATGTAGGAGAAATTTTGTTTGATATCTTTCACTCATTTTTCACAATTTGTTGCTTAAAATAAAGTGTTTCTTAGATTTGTAATAGGTTTTATTCTTTACGGTTTTAATCTTGATTTGATTTCCTTTCTGGCTGTACACAGGAACCATACTGAAATATACTATTTATCCTCTACATGAATTTGTTTTTCTCTAATTATTTTTTTTCCCGCTAATCAATTACTTCTTATTTAAATCTTGATGTTATACTCAAGATAATACTTTTCTGCATACAAGTAAACAAAATATATTGCTTTCCAAACATCAGTGTGTGCAAAGTCCTTGAAAATGAACATAAAGCATCGTTTTCACTATGCATATTCAAATGAATTGCATCATATTGTTCATTTCAAAATTTTAGAAGGTGTAATCCAAACAAAATAAAATGTAGAATGTCTGTAAACTGCCATATAATAGATTAAGTGGAATTTTATGATTTTGCAATACTAGAAAAACTAGCAAGATTAAAGGGCAGCTATATCTAATATATTGTATATTGATTATATTTTTTAGATGAACCGACTATGAATGCACCTGTCAGGTCCATGATGAAAGAGAATCAAATATTTTACTAGTCAAGTATTAACAAATAACAAGGGATCAGATAAACTTAGAAGACAGAAGTTGTTTTTTACTTTTTAGAGAATCAAATATTTCACAAATAAAGCATTGAAAAAAATTAAAACAACAGGTAATTAAATCCCAAGCAAATTTTGTTTAATCATGGCCAAGATATACTAATAATTCAGAAATAGCAGGACACACAGAAACAAGCATACACTTCCAGACAAGGAAATGGAATGAAATTAATTGGAGGACTCATAGGAATGGAAACTATTGGGAAAGAGATTGCAATGCCTAATTAGTAATAATTCGAGCATTTTTGGTGTATGGTTGAGATTTTATAGATATATATTTTTGTTACATATTAGGAGACATGTATCTCCCTAGCTTCAGAGCTTCCCTGAGATTTCTGACTGGTGCTAAATTTTGCTCAAATGCCATATAAAAAATGCAATGCCTTCTTATACAAGCAAAAAGATGGGAGATGGTATCATCCAGAATAAACCATGGAGCATTAACAAATAGCAGAAGCACAGAAAGCTTCCATAGAATGGATACGATATGCAAACAATTACATTTAGCTTAAAGAAAAGGCAGCAACTAGTCAATATCAAACTGAAATAAAGGACATATGCTCAAATTCTAAGCCAAATAAAGCATACAAAATAGAACAGATTAAACTGGTATTTCACTTTCAAGAATTGCAGATTTTGCAACTGGAGGTTCAGTGAACTTACCAAACTCAACAAAACACTGAAAAATCCTGCCATTGCAATGACACTAAGAAAACTGCACCAAATAACAACAAAGAAGGAAGTTGTGCCCAAACGAATTACAGAGCCAAGACCCCTGAGACTACAGTCCAGCCACAACACAAGAAATAGTAAGGATAACTTTCCAAAATGCAGAAGCCATGAAGAAACTATGGGCCATGTATGATGAACCCAAGAGATCACAAAGTCTTTTGCTTGAAAAGCACTTGCAGACAATGCTATTAATATGGGCTTTTGCTGTTGGATCCACTCTGAAGCTTGCTTGAACCAGATGTAAGCCTGTGAAACTCTAATTTTTCTATCTTCATTGCCATTTGTATGTTCGGAGCTTCCACTTATCCCATTGACTATGTTTTCTTCAATCCCTGAGTGTGACGAACTAGTAGATTGGGTAGCAATATCTGGGCCACAACTTTCTACATTTGTCATCCTCTCAACATGTTCCACAGGCTCGCCAACAGTGCTTCCATCTGAATTTGCAACAGGTTCTCGCCCTCCAACTTCTCCAGAACTACTTACCCCTTTTGACATAGAATAAGGCGCTTTTGCCCCTGATCCCCTAGACATTGCAGGCCTTCCTTTATTTGTATTGGCATCTGTGTGTCCTGAACCCTTTTTACCATTCTCTGAACCTCCACCCTTGTGTGATTTATTTCTAGAACTACCATTTTGTTTTCCTCGACATTCACTATTCTGACCATTCTCTTTGTTAAAACCAGAACTCTCAGATATAACTGAAGTTTCAGGCTTCAAGCCCTTCTTTTTGAAGGGTGTGTCAGCTGATTCTGGAGATGCAACTATATCTACTGAGGCATTCTTTTCAGGACCATTACCACGCAAGTTACTTTTTCTGGCCATGAAACCTACAGCTTCAAACACTGTGAGCTATCATGTGACTGATTTGCCTCTACGGGCTTCTTCAGCTGCAAGAACTTCAAATTTATCTATGACAGTCCACTGAATTGTACGGATCAAGAACATTGACCGAGTAAGCTCAATTTGATTTCATAGCTAGTAGCAATTTTTCTTTTGTATAACTGCTTCCGTCATTTGAAAGGAGAAATGTCGCAGCACTGAAGCAAGGGACTAGCTCAATATCTTGCATTTGCTATCAAGTTCGTACTCAACAGACTGAATAGAAACATACCAATAAAGGATAAGAAAACTGAGCACATTTTTAATTTGATGTTTCTACATAAACTATCTGCAAAACAAAAAATACCGAGAGTATTTCTTTTCGGGCAAAAACTTATGGTAATTAGAAAAAGACCAATTAAACCAAAAACACATAATCAATCTGCATTTTAGTCAAACAGAACCCATTCTATCAATTGCTTACTTGAAGACCTACTCAAATTTGCATAGAATCTATGAAAGCCTTCCCATTATTGAAATAAAAATTAAAAACTGACCATCAATTAGATGAACTAATCCCAAAGAGTGCAGAATCAAGAACGTGAGCTTACCATAATCATAAAATCAATGCCAAAACTACCACCCACTAAACAAACAAATCAAGTTTCCTTTCCCAATTATTAATTACCACATTAATTTTGTATCCACATTTTTGTACTTAAAATTCCCATGGGCATCACATAGTAAAGAATACCGCCCCCTATTGTCCCAAAAAGTTGACAAACACACATACAAATCTTCCCAAAATCCAAACATCTAATCCAGCTGAAACGTAAGATTCTGGACCAAACAGATAGAAATAAGCAACCTATGAATACCAGATTACATAATACAGCAGAAATACACAAATCTTTCATAAAATAGATTCTTCACTCTTAAATTGTTTTGCCTATATTTCAAGGCGACAAATCATCAAAATGTATAGCTCCGCCACCAGAGGAAGACAACTTATAGTTCTTATTGACCGTATTTCTCAGATTCATTTGACTCTTCGTCCAATATTTGTCAGAAATAACTAAATAGAAAATTAAAATTTACGAAAATTCAATTTTCAAAACCCAGTCTACTGCACAGAGCTAAAGGAACTGGCTATTAGGAGGGGAAAAAAGAATTGAAAACGTACTAACGCCAAGCACATTGAATCAAATAAATGGCTATTCTAGACACAATATTGACCGAGCCCAAATATCAACTTACACTTTGAAATTACCAGTCAAAAATACTAATTATGTACAATCAGTTTTTCTCAAAATAAATTTCTTAAAAACCTCTACAGTACAAAATACAGATTTTATTGTTCTACAGGCAGTAACGAGACCAAAAAAATCAATTACTGTTTTAAGAAATACCAGTCAATAACCATAATAGTGAACACTTAATTTATTTTTTTGAAAACAATATTGCTTAAAACCTCCGCAGAAGCACGGAGCTTTAAAAATACACTTCGGCTATACAAAAAATCGATCATGTATAATTAAACATTTTCTTTACACAGAAAGTTCCAGAATACATTTACATTTTTTGAAACCCTAGCTGGCGGCGACAATAACAATAAAACCCATTCAAAAAACACGCGATTGAAATCAATACAGAGCTTCAAAACCTGCAAACAAAATCTGCCAATTAAGGACATTATGACTAGAGAAGAGCGAAATTTTGCAACTATTTACCTGTAATCACAAGCTAGGCAGAAAAATAATATTATGTTGTTGAAACAGGGTTGCCATGTACAAATGAGTGCTTATAGCAAGCAAAGTGTATACGTTTGTAATGAAAACATTGCAGAAAAGTGGCTGTAATTGAGGAACTTTGTCAGGTATTAGTGAACGCACTGGTCATTTGCAAAATCCTTATCCCTCATCATAACGATTTAGTTTTTATTATTATTATTATTTTTCATTTTTTCTCAAGGGAGAATAAATGAGCCCCTGTATTAGCGGGTGGATATTTGGTGGCCCACCTACAACATAAGATCAAAGTATTGTTGTCATGTGTTGGACCGTATGCATATGTCTGCCTATTTTTACTATTATTATTCTCAATGAGTTTTCCGAAGTTTGTGTTGGAAGTGTTTTTACTTCACATCTATAATGATGAAAATTGCATATGCACTTTTCTCCCGTGTTTTTGGCACTTTTCCCCCTTGTTCTTGGGCACTCCTCTTGTTGGGTTAATTTTGATGCATTTGTTTTTTTTATGATTTTTTATGTATTTGGGCACTCCTCTTGTTGGGTTAATTTTGATGCATTTGTTTTTTTTATGATTTTTTATGTATTTGGGCACTCCTCTTGTTGGGTTAATTTTGATGCATTTGTTTTTTATGGAAATTCAATTGAGTGATAATGCGCTGGAGTTTATAGGTTAAAACCTTTTCGGCTAAGAGCTAAGGACTGAGGGATGTCTATTTAATCAAATTCACCTCGGGCACGATGTCAACCCCATCCCTTTTGATGTCAGAGTCTTGCACTCAACAAGACTTGATGGGCTCATTTGGAGTCATTCAACTTGGAGTCATTTGTTGATACTTCCATTTGTATTATTTTAATATATCAATATTGATTTTAAATTTGAATATTAAAATTGGATCAAGTTTTTTTTAATTGAAACAATGTAGAAGGACTATCTGAATGTGCTTTTGGATTTGATTGTGTGAGTTTTTTTTGCATCAACGTTTCGGATCACACTCCATTATCCATCATTAGGATGATAAGAGAGCATGAGGAGAAGAAATCTAGAAGCACATTCAGACAATCTCGTGGATTGTGGAAATCTACTCACTTTAATATAAAAGGAATTATAGAGATGAAGACAACTAGCATGTTATCAAGAAGATAAAAAACAATTAGACAACCACCATCTTAAATAAATAAAAAAATAGAGTAGAAGCAAGAAGAATGTTTTTCTCGTACCTCACAAATCAAGCAAAAGAGAAATATTAAATTTCTAAATTTTAGCATACATTGTTGTTGTTTAGAACACAAGGTATCCTTTTTACGGAGCTATAAAATTTGAAATTTAATCTCATCTAAATGATAATTGATTGTATCATCATGGAGCTATAGAATTTGACATTTGATCTCAGTTGAATGACTATTGATCTTAACATGTTATTTGGGGACCCTTGCAACTAAGAACATGGAGATATTAAGATCTATGAGTTTAAGTGCAAAATGTTTCATTTACCACCTTTGGAGTTGTATTAAAAAATTCATTTATTTTTTATGTACTAATAAGCGTTGGTGTGGTTTTCGTTGAGAGTTAATATATAATTTGATTTTTAATTTTATTATTTTAAGGTATAAGTTTTGATTTTCAGTTTTTTGTTTTTTTGTTTTTCTTTGTATTCATAATTTGTGAGATTGATATGGGTCAATGTATAATTTATGGAAATAAATATATACGTTCATATTCAAATTTAAAAATTGGGCCATGTTTCGTCTATCTTTTTTTTTGTATTGAAACAATGTCGAAGAAATTCCATAGAAGAAGGCAACTAGCATGTAGGTAATAAGATTTAAAATAAAAATAAAAACAATTAGACAACAACCAACCCAAATCAAACCAAAATAGGATAGAAGCAAGAAGAATGGTTTGCCCACAACCCACATATATAGTAAAAACTGAGCAAAAGAAGAAGAGTAAATTCTAAATTTCAACATACATTATCTGAACATTTGATGCATCCTACATGCAATCAAATTATTCAATGGAAACCTTATTCATTTATTATACATGATATATACATAGGTATTTGTTGAGGAAAGAGAATCAGCAGTTCATTTCCATTTAACTATCCCATATATCGCATACTTCTCAAATCCAAATGCACTTCTATCTAACGTTTCATAGAATCCAAAAAGTTACCAATACATTTCATCCTATTAAAAAAAATCATTTACTCAACTAATATCAACATTATCTAGTTGTTTGCTAAGTCTAGTGCACTTCTCTGTGATATCCTCCCTTGCACACACTATCAAAGGTTCGAAGTGAACAAGATAGAAACAACACTTAACACAAAACGAGGGCCCACAATACTCATCATTCAAAATGATCGCTATAGACAACAACAAAAAAGAAGGTCCAAAAGAAAGGAATATCAAATTCAATGTCAAATCACGAAAAATGCCGACAAAATCCACAAGAAATAAAGTGTGACAGGTGCCACCGTAAAGAACAAAATAAATGAAGGAAAAAAATTTAAATCCAAAAACCAAATTAACTCCAATGACACTTCATTCAATCACTAAATAACTCAAGACAATATAGCTAACTCATCCAAATCTACATCACGAGGTGACCATTATCTGTCACACCAAAGGGAATAACCGCTACATAGCCACCAAGGATACAATGCCCTGGATGTGTTAGAGAGTGCACACCAGACATTTAAGACCATAAATTTATTTATATATCCAAATTATTTTATTATCTTTGATGCAATGCAATCTTTTATGAAAGTATAAACAATTATTCTTAATGAAGAGGGCATATACTAGGAAAAGATAAAGTGTCTCACACAAGTTCTTCAATTACACCTCATAATCTACACTAAATAATTCTTATACACATAATCCAAACACTTCAGCTTCTATTCATAAAGAAATTAATGTATTATTCCAACGTAACAAGTAAATACTATAAGCATGGCATTAGTTAAGAGGATATACACAATTTCTCTCACTCTATAGCATTAATCATTTACATAGTGAAAACAATCTTTAACATACTAGAAATTACAGAGCAAGGCAAGACCGCATAGAATCATTTTAAAATACTCGCAACGAAGAGGCATGTATAACGAATGAATAAAAGTGTTGCACACAATTACGATTTCTAGAGAGGATTAAGATGAGAATACAAAGCATGAATTTCTAAAATCTCCAAGGTTCCAGTTACCCTTTCCAAACACAAATCTCAAGAACAACTCAAGTTACAAAGAACATCATAGTACACCATGCAAGACTAAGAGCAACAACTTTAACTAGAGATCCCAGTGTTTGCAACATGGGCTCTGATACCAGATGTAATGCCCGCCAAAATACCCTAGAGAAATTAACCAACTAATATACAATACAGATAAAAATAAATTAAAAAACATCATCTATTACAACATATACCACTATCTACTCATATGCATTTACATCCATTGGTAAGATAAACAAATAACCATCACGATCATAATCACCAAAGCACTATACACAAGTGGAAAAAAATACAACTCTACAATTAATCTTCATTAGGGTATCTCAACATCATCGCTCACAACATCACCAAGAACATATCAACATAAGCATAACATCACAATTGCTACCATAATCCAATGCATTCTATTTCAACTAACATTTCTCTTCCCATGCCTACATAAGATACCTCACTAATCTATCCATTATGGTTCCATTCATTAATAACGTGAATACCAATAACTCCCTCTTAAATTTATTTTAAGAGCACCAATCTAATTTTTCCTAGTCTCAATCACTTATTCAATAACATCTTCATTATCATTCCAATTTCGATATTATCTACCGCATACCATAAACATTCATATATCACAATATGCACTTACATAGAATCAATTCCTTTATTTCCATAAATGAACAATATCGAAATACAACAAGATACAACATTAAGTTATCTTACAAGTATCAAGACCATAGCCTACTACATCTTATACCAATACAAAAACATTATCCTTTATATCAAAGAGTATAGCTCTCATCAACAAGTACAATTACATCATGAATTGTACAAGATACATGTGCCATATGAATCATATACATCAATCTGCTATAAGAATCCTTCCAAAGTTGAAGAGATATAGAATCCATATCCACGCACAAGAGCATCCAACAAAGAACATCCCAATGGAAGAAGGCATCAAACCACCTGACCATATGGAACCATAAGGAACCACACCCAATGCTAGGAGATGATACAAGATCTCACACACACTCTAGATCTAGGTTGAAACCTAACAACCAAAGGATAACACTCCACATATCACGCAGCTAAAATCAAGCTCAATATAAACATAAGACCTCCAAAGGCTACTCACAAATCAAAACTCAAGGTGCTAGGACCTACATGTAGGGAAAGAGTGTCATCGCATGCAGTCATAATGGGAATCTGGGAACTAGTCCCGACATCCATAATGCCCATGCAAAGCCATCTCACCCTCGAAGGAGTAAGGGATATTAGCTTACCTAGATCACCAAGGCCTTCCCAATCCTATCCCGAATACTACCCCTGGGCAAGGCATTAGGGCCACCATAACCATTTCTTATCTCATTATGGTGATTTACTATTACCCAACCCTCCTAGAATCAATTAATTTAAATTGTCACTTGATTACAAGGTAAACTCCCAATAAGATATTCTAGCGGTCTAGACCCTGAGTAACCTGGTTGTCTACTCCCCATGACCCTAGTCACTCACTTGGAAGCCCACTCCCCCTAGCATGCACCTAGACCTTAGGGTGAAACACATACAAAAACATAACATGACCTAGAGCTCTCAACAACAAATAACCTAGTTATCCAAGGTTCTCAATTAGATAAAGATCAACAAATGAATTCATGGCAACCTCACAAGTGTTATCGAGAAGATAAAAAAACAATTAGACAACCACCATCTTAAATCAAAATAAAATAGGGTAGAAGAAAGAATAATGTTTTGCTCATACCCCACAAATCAAACAAAAGAGAAATATTAAATTTCCAAATTTTAGCAAACATTGTTGTTGTTTAGAACACAAGGTATCCTCTTTACAGAGCTATAAAATTTGAAATTTAATCTCATCTAAATGATAATCGATCGTATCATCGTGGAGCTATAAAATTTGACATTTGATCCCATCCAAATGACTATTGATCTTCACATGTTATTTGGGGACCCCTTGCAACTAAGAACATAGAGATATTATGTGTTATACGAGTTTAAGCACAAATTATTTCATTTACCACCTTTGGAGTTGTATTTAAAAATTCTTTCTTTTTTTTTATGTATTAATAATCATTGGTGTGGTTTTTATTTAGAGTTTTTTTGAATAAAAGGGGTAAAAACTTTATTGAAACTCAAGAACAAGAATTACAAAGAGAGCCAGAGCCCCGGGCCCCAGGGTAGAACCAACAAGCCATCCCCACCACAACCAACAACCTAATCCTCCATATCCCCAATAAAAATCTTCTACAATTCCTGAGATTGATCCTCAGAAAGATGCTCCCAACTTTCAACCTTCCAATCACTACCATGTTCTGAGGCCCACTTTGCCAGACAATCAGCTACTCTATTCCATTCTCTAGGGACGTGGATAAAGGCCACCTACTCCATTAAAGAACTAATATGGAGAATCTGCTGAACAATCCCTGTCAACTGCCACTGAATCCCATTATCCTTCTACTCATTAAACAAGTTAGCAACAATTTGTGAGTCTGATTCACAAATCACTTGCCTATGACCCTGCTCCCAAGCCCGTTCAAGGGCGTAGAGAATTGCAAATCCCTCCATACAATTATTAGAGTGCCTCCCTTTATGAACCGAAAATAGGAAAACAACCTCCCCCCTGCTATTCCTGCCAACAACCCCAACACCAGCTGGGCCAGGGTTACCCCTAGATGAGCCATCAGTGTTAATCTTGATAATCCCATCCTGAGGGGGTATCCACCTTCCCACCCTTTGAACCTTCTTCGAAGCCCTTCTACCTCACCTGACACAAGCTGAGGTCGGAGACAGCTCTTGCAAGCCAAACCTACTCACAATGTCTGCCTCATCTCTATTCAACGGAAAGTTCACCTCACATTTAGCTTCCACTAACTCCCAGATCATGGCCATGATCCTATTCTAAACTTGCTGAACAAACATTCTGACCTCACGAAAGATCCTTATGTTCCTCTCGAGCCAGATCTGCCACAGAATGAAGATGGGCCCGATATACCAGACAGTCTGGAGGAAGGAGGACATGATAGGAGGTCTGCCCAAACTACTCCAGAACTCCACCAGAGAATTAGCATGGACACACAAATGCTTCCACACTCCCCACCAATAATGCCAAATAAGCATCGAGAAGGGACATTTGAAGAACAAGTGTGAGGAATCTTCCTCCCCATTACCGCACATAACACAAATAGAAGGCCCCAAGAATCCCCGCTTGCGAATATTATCCCAGGTTAGACATTTATTCAGAGCCAAGGTCCAAGCAAAACAGTTACACTTCGCCCAGGAAACCTTATTCCACACCTATTTCCACCAGTTCACCTCCCCTTCTTCCAAACCTCGGTTCAACAATTCCTGGTATCCACTAGCTACCGTAAAAACTCCCTTAGGATTTTGGGACCAAGCAAGCCCATCCCTTCCCTTGAGGAAGCTGCAGTGTCTACTCACCAGAATGCCCTGCAACTCTGCACACTCATCCTCCATCCCAGCAACCGGCCACTCATTAGGAGTTTTCCACTGCTCCAAATCCAGCCTACCACACCTATAAGCAGCCTTAAAGTCACTCACCCTTGACCAACCCACCTCCAAAAACCTTTGGCTCAGATTCACAAGATGAGGGAACTAATCAAGGATGGGAGGATAACCATCCCATGAATCTTTCCAGAAAAGGACCTCTTCCCCCCTCCTACAGATCCAAAAAGCCCAAACTTAATGAGAGCAGCCCCCCTCTTGAGAGTGACCCAAATTGAAGAGCCCTTTCCCTCAAGCGGATACCCAGGGATTTCCTCCATTGGGATCCTCATCATATATTTGTTGGCCAAAATCCTAGCCCAGCCACGATCCTGTTCCACACACTACCTCCAATACAATTTAGCAGCCAATGCTTCCCTAAAAAGAGTAGATTGCCTTAGACCAAGTCCCCCCGACTGCTTCGGGGTGTACACTAAGTTCCAATTAACCAGACTCCATTTGGATGAGGAAAGATTGCCTAGCCAGAGAATCCAATCCCTTCAAGAACCACTTAGGAGCCACATGAAGCATGCATCGATAGATCGAAAGAGCCTAAACCACCGACTGAATCAGTTGAACCCTCCCAGCAAAGGAAAGCCATATGTGAGTCCAGTGATCAACCTTTGTGCAGAATCTATCAAGAATGCCCTGCCAAGACTCCCTAGGAGGTTTGCCAGGAGAAATAGGAATACCCAAGTAGATCAAGGGCAAGGAGCCAACTTGGAATCTTAATATAAGTGCAATCCTCCTTTGAACAGCTTCAGGAGTGTTAAAGAAGATGATAGAAGATTTATTCTCATTGATCAACTGGCCCGAGGCCTCGAGATAAACATCCAGGGCCTTCCGCAAATTAGTAGCTTCTCTGACCCGAGCCAATCCCATAAGGGTTGTGTCATCCACAAATTGCAAATGTGACTGCAGCTGGAGGTCATTACCCCATCTCCAACCTTGAATAATACCTAGCCCCACATTTTTCTTAATCAACCTCCCCAACCCCTCAACCAACAGAATGAATAAATAAGGTGAGAGAGGGTCCCCCTGGCGAAGACCCCTGGAAGCACCAAACAGCTCAGTATGGTCTCCATTAATAAGAACAGAGAAAGAAGTAGTCGTAACATAGCTCATAACCCACTAAACCCACTCATCAGCAAAACCAAAGGCCCTGAGGATCTTTTGAAGGAAGGACCACTGGACTCTATCGTACGCCTTAGCCATATCCAGCTTGATAAACATAGCTTTTTCCTTGGATGAAGCCATGGAATGAATGGTCTCTGTAGTAATGACCACACCATCTAGGATTTGGCGACCTTCCACAAAACCACTTTGCTCCTCTGAGATGACATTCCCCAGGGACTTCTTCAATCTCTCCGCGATAAGCTTGGAGATGATCTTATAAACCACATTGTAGAGAGAGATAGGTCAGAACTGACCTAACCGATCAACCCCTTCACACTTGGGGATAAGAGAAATGAAAGTCGCATTCAACGCCCTAAGAATTTGCTTGTTCCTCTAGGACTCCTAGACCACCTCTAATAAATCCAGTTTGATAATATCCCAGAACTCTTGAAAGAATTCCACCAGGAACCCATTTGGGCCAAGAGCTTTTCCTTTCCTCATGTGAAAGACAATCCTTTCTAGCTCTTCCAATAAGATAGGACACAAAAGCTGCCCATTCATCTCCCCCATGACCAGAGATGGATTGCAATCAAGAACTTGATTCTCCGCCACCGAATCCCCCGGGGGGTCCTCCCTAAATTGGGCCTGAAGGAACTGTAACGCCTCCCTAGAGATCTCCTGCAAGGACACACACTGCTCACCTCTATCGTTGACCAAAACAGGGATAGAGTTACCATGTCTTCTTGCTTTTACTGAGTTGAAGAAGAAAGCAGTGTTCTTGTCCCCCTCCTTCAGCCAATCAATACGAGCTCTTTGCTTCTAGTATATTTCTTCGCAAAGCTCCCATTCCTTGACCACCTTGATAGCCCTTTCCTCGTCCCTAAGCAACTCCCCAGACAAGCCTTGCTCTCTGATTTCGCTGGTGATCCCATTCAACACCAATTGAGCAGCCTTCTTTGCATGAAAAATATTCTTGAAGCCCTGGCGGTTCCACTGCTTAAGCTGATACTTAATAGATTGAAGATGCTTGGAAAAAGAGTACATGGCAATGCCAAAGGGTGGCTTCCCCCTCCTCCACCACTCTGCAACAAGGGCCTGAAGGGAGGGATCCCGAAGCCACATAAGTTGAAATTTGAAAGAAGGAGAGCGAGCTACCCGAGCTGAAGAAGAAACCAGCTTGATGGGCCAATGATCTGACCCTCTCCAGTCGAGAATCTCGGAGCTAGTGGACCACCCTCCACCAATCCAGAACCTAGAGACCAAAAAACGGTCCAGCCTCTCTGCAATCCAATACTCTCCCAATCTCCTATTGTTCCAAGTGAACAAACCATTGCTAGTCTTAATGTCAACCAGTTGCAGCAAGGATATATTATCCTGGAACAAGACAGAAGAGGGTTCCAATCGCATGACACCCCCTTTCTTTTCACTCAACTCAAGGATGGCATTGAAGTCGCCTGCCATAATCCAAGGATGAAAAGGGGCCAGCCTTCGCATACAAGAAATATGGGACCACAGGTTTTGCTTACCCTGAAACTCTGTAGGGGCATAGATGTTATAAAACAAGATGGGTTCCCCAGTCTCAAGACTAGAAAGGACCCTAGATAAAGAAGATCTGGAAGCAACCCACCAGACCGGGTGAAATCTTGAGGGGTTCCAAAGACATGCCACCCCTCCTAAAGATCCAGCTGCCCCAACAGACTGACACTCGCCTCTCCCCCACAGCTTTGGCACTAGACCCATCATACTTTCCACTGAGATTCTAGTTTCTAGTAAAAATAGGATGTCTGGTGAATGATTCCTAATCAAATCCCGAACAACTTTTTGTTTAGGGCCACTGTTCAAGCCCCTCACATTCCATGAAAGCACAATCATTTAGGGGGATTGGAAAAATGCGTATCCAAGGTCTTTACTGACCCTGACTCAACCAAGTTCTCCCCCATCAATTTGATCTTATCCAGATCCTTTTTTCTGCCAGCCTTTGAGCTCTTCTCTGAAGCATTTTTCTTTATATCTTTCTGGTGTAGACCCAAGAGGGTAGAGGACTTGTTACTTTTCCCCCCAGTCGAGTCCAATTTCAAAGCTAATGGGGAACCCTTCCCCTCAACCATATTCTCTTCCAACCCAAGGGTGGGTCCCAGCTGAACCCCTACTATCTGATCCATCTCCATCTGTTGGCTTCCAACCACAAGTAGGGCCTGGGTAGAGTCCTCAATTCCACTTTCCGGTGCCTCCCCTGGTGCACCTTGATCCAGAGGGATAAACCCCGGATTAACTTCCTGGTGGCTAAGATCATCCAGAACCTCGAATCTGTTGAAGGAATCCTCCCCCTGTCTCTCCTGTAAGGGCCTCTTTTGTCCTCAGTTCTTGCTTTTTGTCTTAACTGCAACAAAACTATTAGTACCCTCAACCTCAACCGACATGGCAACTTTCCCTTTCTCAACCCTATCTGGGCTTGGGTCTGACTGCTGATATTGACGCACTACCGGTTTATATCTAGGATATTTACATTGTAAATGACCATACTCATGACACAGACAACACCAAAATGGGAGAGTCTCATAATATAATTGTTGAGTCCAAGAATAAGAACCTGCGCACATATCTATAGCATCTGACAATGGTTTACTAAGATCAATTTCAACACAAATGTGCGCGAAGGTCATTACCTTTCTCCCTAGGGTTTGCATTGAAGATCCCACTGGCCTCCCTAATAGAGTAGCAAGCATCCATAGCACGTCCTCTTGACAGCATTCTATAGGAAAACGTGGTAGTCGTACCCACACTGGAACCCTATTTGGGAGCTCCTCCGAAGGATTAAACCCTGCATGCCAAGGTTTGATGAACAAACCCACTTGGTTGTAAAAATACGTGTTGGCATTTTTGATGTTTATGTTGTGATTGTCATTGATGGACACACACTTGTATTGAGATCCCCTTTATTTGTATGAGCTAGAGCTCAACCGGTATGTTGTATTCTAGTCTTTAGACTAATGATTTTGCAGAATGTGTTTCCCAGTCTGAAGAGGCATATCGACCCCAAGCGGTTCGTAGATCTTGAGCGGTTCAAGGGAGCAAAGTGGCACAACACATTCTTACTAGTCTTCATTTTTGTCAAACCAACAACTGGTATTTTGTATGAATCGGTAATACTCTGTGATGAGTTACCAACCGACATTTTGTGATGAGTTACCAACCCACTGATTGATTGATGGTGCCAACACATTGATGGTGCTTTTTGTGTCATGCTACTGAGTATGTCTAGATTCATTGAACCTATAAAATTGTAATGTAATCCTATTGGATCGGCATGAAATCAGATTCCTTTAAAAGGACATCATGTCTAGGGTTTTAAGTTGTTGCTGAAAGGGTTAATATCGTGCTAGGGTTTAAGGTGGATGTTGAGTTGTTGTAAGAACGATCTTATCTGAGAAGATCAAGCTGTAACTGAGAGAGAGAGAGAGAGAGTTAGAAAAGACTGAAGTAATGTTGGAATGCATTAACTGTGAGCAGTACTGGATCTAACCAAGCAATTTGTGCTATTAGATAGATCAAACACTTGTTGATTACTCACATCTTTGACAAGTCTGTAGCCCTTAACCGGGTAGGCCTCAAAGCCTTTGTAAAATCCTCTAACAAGGTGGTTCACTTCTGTGAATCTAAAATCCTCTAACAAGGTAGTCTTTAATCGAACTTATCTCCTAACAGAGATTGAGATTCCTAATGGGATCTGTTCTGGTGAAGAACATTGTAAGACCTTAACCGGTTTGGTTTCTATTCTGCAGATAGTGACTCGTGAGTTCCATCTCACTGTGGTTTTTCCTAGTTGGGTTTCCACGTCAAATATCTTGTGTTATGGTTGTATTGCTTTTGTGGGTGAATGCTTTATTTGCATTTTGGTTTGCATGTGTGATAATCGGTCTGTCTATTAAACTGTTCTACCGGTTTATCTTCAGACTGTGTAAGTGTTTAAGTGCAGAGATTTTTGGCATACTAATTCACCCTCCCTCTTAGTATTCATCAATTGGTATCAGAGCCTACCTTTCTATAAGTTTAACCACTTGGAAAGAGATATGGGGGAATACACCATGAGCGAACTTACTCAACGACTCACTCAGTCTGAGCAAGCCTATGATGATCTTATGGTCAAATACAAGGCATCTCAAGCAAAAAGGAGAGAACATGCAGAGAGGCTGATGGAGCTATTTGAAAGCAGTTTTGAAGATGAAGCTAACATGGAAGCCATGATTGCAGAAGTGAATAAGCTGAATGATTCAAACTCCAATCCGAGAAAGGAGTTGGAAGGACTAACTATCCAGTTTAGTCAAGAGCTTGAGAATCGTAGGAAAGTTGAAGATCGGATAAAGGATAAAGATCATGAGATCTCCAAGTTGAAACAAGAGATTAGTGCACTGACTGCTCGCCTTCGTGAAAGCAGGATGGAAAAGGAAGACATGCAAGGTGAACTAAACATAGCCATCTCTGAAAATGCAAGTCTAATGGAGACAAATATTGCTATTTCCAAAGAACTCTCTGAGTCAAAGGAAATACTTACTAAGTTTGGCAAAAGTACTGTCAAGCTAGAGAAAAAGCTTGAGTCATCTAGATCGACAAAGAATACCAATGGTCTTGGTTTCTCTGGACATGAGGAAGGAGAATCCTTAGGAACAAATGCTGAAGCATCAAAGAAGCAACCGACACTCAAAGGAAAAGGTAAGCAAAAATTCAAACCTGTTTTCTTTAACTGTCTTAAAGAAGGAGACACTGCCAATGTATGTAGGAGCAAAGCCTACAATAATTTTCCATATTTTATCAACAATGTACCTAGATCCAATAAGTTCAATGGTCATTGTTATGCATGCAACAAGTTTGGGCATAGAGCATCTAAATGCAGGTCTGTCATGAACAATACCGGAAGATATCCTCAGAGGACCCAAGGAGCTGGTCCAGAATCTTTTGCAAACCGGAACCCCAACCAGTTCAATGCCTACAACTATCAGTCAAGCAACAATGGTTATCAACCAACAACCAGATGGAGAGCAAATTGTTAGATTTGTCATGGACATGGACACACTGCGACTACATGCAGGAGGAAGAATGGAAATATGAACAATGGACCTTGGAGAGCACCTGGATTGGTTTGCTATCACTGCAACAAACCGGGTCACATTGCAAGATTCTATAGAAGCAGAAAGAGTATATCTGATGATATACCGGTCACTCAGAAAGGAGAAGTTGATGTTGAAAAAGTTCAAGCAGACATGAACAAAACCTGGAGGAAGAAACCAACAATGTTGGAAGAGGAACCGGTTTCTACACCTAGTGTGGAAATATCGGAACCGGTAAACTAAGCTCCAAAGAGGCTTAGGGGGAGCAAACAACTAAATAATTATGAACCCCCAGTTACATCGGTAAAAGACCTTAACCGGTACGTGATACCTATCGCTTGGCAGAAGATCGAAAACGGTAAAGGAGGCAAATTAGGGTTTTTGCCCTAATAAGAGGAGAATTAATGGTGGTAGGTGAGAGTCATGTATAAAAGCATATTTCAAATCATTTCTCACTATCTATTTTCGAGTGAAGAAAAGTTTTCAAGTGTAGAAGCGAAGAAAAGGCGATTTGAGCTAAGATTTCAAGAAATTGATAAATCTTGAAGGAGATTCAAATCCAGCGTGCAAGCAGTCGTGGTGAACTCAAAGTGGTGATTTGGAAACTGACGAAGAGTGAAGTGAAGCAAAATCAGGAAGCCCTAAATTCGCATTGTAAAGGTATTTTTCGTGTTCTTGAAAATACTCAACAATGGCTTTTGCATCTCATACCAGTTCTAGTACATCCATTGAGTCAAAAAGTTTTATTCAGAGGAAGTCCAAATATAATGCCTTATCACAAGTTCCGGCTGGAGTCATAGTTGAAGAGGGAATTTTAGATTATATTGATTGCAAAATAGAAGACCTAGGGTCTTTATCTATTCACACCTAGTTAAGTTTATTTTGTGGCAAGGACAAAAAGATCAAACCGGAGTTTAGTATCCTAGAGAAGAAGAAACTCCATAATGCAGTATACTTTCTGGAAGATTTTACGGAGGATCACATCAGGATCTTTTTGAGCAGAGTCCACGATGACAAGATGTACCTGGAGAGGACACATGATATCATGCCTCAGGCAATTCATGCAGTCACCGGTTTTTGCAACATAGGGGAAGTGCTAGCCCTAAGAACGATAGGCAAAACCGAAATGGCCAAGCTCACCGGTTCAACAAGTGACTCACGGGGTATGATAGTTAATCCTATCAAGGATGATTTGGTGAAATACGCCTGCATGGTGATAGGCTACAGAACGTTTTCAACCAGTAGGATTAATTATGTATCTGCTGCCTACCGGATGATTAAAGAGGATGCATCTTTTGACTTATGCACCGGTATGTAGAGGCAACTCTTGTTGAATCTAAAGGTGATCAAATAGGACAATGCACTGAGGTTTAAGTCTGGACAACTACTGATAGGGTTGTTCTTCTATTTCCAAGGCTACTTTCCTGGTGTAGGAGATGTCTAGTGGTCTCCTGACTAACCGGTAACCAAGCAGATTAAGGAAAGCATACAAGCCATTGGAACCAGTTACTGTGAAGTACTGAACAAATATTTTGATGAGTTCAGAAGAAAGATGAGTCAAAGGGTAAGAATCTCAGGTGATATAGTAAAGAAATACGAAGATGACATCTGTTTCACCATCCAGGTGGATAAATGCTTAATGGAGGCTATTGAGCCTAGAATGGAGGAAGTGGAGCTAATGGGCTATGAAGTTATGTATGATATGTTGGAGGGGTATGCCTCAACCCTTATTGCCTCACCTCTTGATCCAAAGGCTAAAAGGATCAGAACCTACTTGGAGAGGATTGCACCTACTGAAGAACCATCGGTTAAGAAAGGAAGAGAACCGGCAGCAAAGAAAGCCAAAGCAGTGCCTGCAGCATCGACACCGGCTACTACTGCAACTCCAAGAGTGACCAAGCGATCACCGGCAAAGAAGAAACCAGAGGTAACACCGACAAAATTCTTTGAAAGAAAAAGGAAGATGAAGACAAATGAACCGGACTCTGAAGAGACCGAGTCTGATGAAAAGCCAAAGAAGGCTAGACAGACAAAGAAAATGAAGAAGAATGAATCGGCAGCATCCACACCGGTAAATATTAACATCTCCTCATACAAACCTTTGACACACTTTCAAAGGACAGTTAAGAATATTAGGAGAAAATTACTTCATGATTTAATAGATTATTATGATGATTTTAGTGATGAGGAAAAGGAAGAAGTATTACAGGAAATCATCATTTATTTGTGTAAAAATGACCAGTCGCCATCAGAGATTAAATCTCAGACACCGGATTCTTTATTTAAAGCATTAGATAATAAATGGTGCATTGCCATTGAAAAAGAACAGGAGATTAGGGAGAAAGTCTTTTCACAGTACTTTCCCGACTTCTCAAATTCATAATTATTTTATGTCCTGGATCAAAATAAAGGTCTCTTCTTCACAAGGAGAAGAAGACACTGGCTGTTGGAGGGAAGAATTGATGATGTTGAAGAAGACACTCATCAGCATATGAATCATGTTGTTCTAGCTCACAAAGCAAAAATGGCCAATCTCCAAGCGGAAAAAGAACCGGCTATTTCCAAACCGAATGAAGTCTTTGATGAGGAAGGAAACCTGGTTGAAGAACCAATCGACGCTATTGATGTCGATGCCCTGGATGTTGAAGATGTCACTCAGGGCATACCTTCTGAGGGAATAGAACAAGGGCAACAAGCTGAATAGGGTGGTGAGCAAGCTAAGGACACATAGGAAGCGGCTCAAGAATAGGAAGAGGGAAAGAAGAGGAATGAAAATGAGAAAAAGAGAAAAGAGGAAGAGGAGAAACGAAAAGATGAAGAGAAGAAGAAGCAAGAAGAAGAAAGGAAGAGGAAAGAAGAAGAGGATAAGGAAGAAAAGAGGAAGAAAAGAAGAAGATGGAAGAAGAAGAAAAGAGGAAGAAAAAAGAGGAAGACAGGAAGAAGAAGGAAGAGGAAGAATAGAAAAAGATGGAAGAGGAAGAAAAGAAAAAGAAGGAAGAGAAAGAGAAAGAAGAGAAGGAGAGGAAAGAAGAAGACAGGAAAAAGAAAGAAGAGGAAGACGGGAAACAAGAACAGAAGAAAGAAGCAGAGAAAAGGAAGAAGGCAGAAGCAGACAAGGCAACGAAAGCAATGGAGAGCACTCAGATGGAGACTCTTAAGGCAACTGGGAGTCAAGCCAAACCGGCTGACATCTCCAGTCCTATTGATCTCCAGTCTGCAAGTGAGTCAGAGCTTATGCAGAGCATCAAGGTTTCCCAAGAGCGCCTTGAAATCATACGAAGGAAAAAGGAGCAAGATATCATTCAAGCAGCTGTAGACATCCTTACCAGTTTGATCCCCGGTACCAATTTTCCTTACACTGAATCATCACTAGCACAGCTCAAACTACTGTGTACTGTAGTGGATGATCAGGTGCAGAGCCTGGAAGAAGCAGCTGAGGCCAATGTCAAGAAAGAGCACCAAAAGGCTCTTAACATTGCTCTGGTGAAAAAGATGAATGAGCTTAGGACTGAACTGCTGAAAGACCAAAAGGACATAAGGAATGCCTTGGATGAGGGAAACTTGCTACTAAGCAAAATCTGTCAACCTCATTTGTTCTACGATGATGTGTTAGTCAAGAAGCAAAAGCTTCAAATGGACTTACAGTCCTACTTGGGCACATTTAAGACACCTTATGATTCATTTGCAACATGTGGGCAAACTGTTCACCTGTTCCAGATCCAGTTAGCCAAAATAGAGCAAGAGATCAGTACACGATCTAAAGATTTGCAGAAGCTACAACTGGTTTTACTTCCATGTCTGCAAATTCTTCAGAAGTGTTATCTGAACCTGGATGCCTTGACAGTCACGTAGGAGCTGAGCACAGTTGATGCCATGGAGGAATAGGTATACCAGATGCAAACAGAAAAAGAAGTGGCCACCTCCTTACTTGAATCCTGGTCGCTATCCATGAAACAATTTTTGCAGGACTATAAATCAGTTTTTGACAAGTATTATTCATTATTGTCATAAACTTTTTTTTATATATATGTGGAAACAGGTTGTTCAGGAGAACTTTGTCATTGTTGGCAAAGGGGGAGAAGTATCTGTTTTTGGTTTTGAAAATTTTGATCTTCTGATACAGGGGGAGAAGTGCTCTATCTATTTTGCATAGGGAGACGCTGTTTTTGAAATTTTGATATATGTTTTGATATATGCTATATACTCTGATGATTATGCTCTGTATGAAAAATTGCTATACATTGTGTTGATTAAGGGATAGTGTATATGCTTAGGGGGAGCAATTTTGTTAATGGCAAGTTTTTGTTGTAAAACACTTAGATGTCAAAATTTTATTTTCCTAAGTGTTGCCATCAATGCCAAAGGGGGAGATTGTTGGCATTTTTGATGTTTATGTTGTGATTGTCATTGATGGACACACACTTGTATTGAGATCCCCTTTATTTGTATGAGCTAGAGCTCAACCGGTATTTGTTCCAACTGGTATGTTGTATTCTAGTCTTTAGACTAATGATTTTGCAAAATGTGTTTCCCGGTCTGAAGCGGCATATCGACCCCAAGCGGTTCATAGATCGTTGGTTCAATGGAGCAAAGCGACACAACACATTCTTACTAGTCTTCATTTTTGTCAAACCAGCAACCGGTAATACTTTGTGATGAGTTACCAACCCACTGATTGATTGACGGTGCTGACACATTGACGGTGCTTTTTGTGTCGTGCTACTGAGTATGTCTAGATTCATTGAACCTAGGAAATTGTAATGTAATCCTATTGGACTGACATGAAATCAGATTCTTTAAAAGGACATAATGTCTAGGGTTTTAAGTTGTTGCTGAAAGGGTTAATATCATTCTAGGGTTTAAGGTGGATGTTGAGTTGTTGTAAGAACGATCTTACCTGAGAAGATCAAGTTGTAACTGAGAGAGAGAGAGAGTTAGAAAAGACTGAAGTAATGCTGGAATGCATTAACTGTGAGCAATACTGGATCTAACCAAGCAGTTTGTGCTATTAGATAGATCAAACACTTGTTGATTACTCACATCTTTGACAAGTTTGTAGCCATTAACCGAGTAGGCCTCAAAGCCTTTGTAAAATCCTCTAACAAGGTGGTTCACTTTTGTGAATCTAAAATCCTCTAACAAGGTAGTCTTTAATCAGACTTATCTCCTAACAGAGATTGAGATTCCTAACAGGATCTGTTCTGGTGAAGAACATTGTAAGACCTTAACCGGTCTGGTTTCTATTCTGCAGATAGTGACTTGTGAGTTCCATCTCACCATGGTTTTTCCCAGTTGGGTTTCCACGTCAAATATCTTATGTTATGGTTGTATTGCTTTTGCGGGTGAATGTTTTATTTGCATTTTGGTTTGCATGTGTGATAACCGGTCTGTCTGTTAAACTGTTCTACCAGTTTATCTTCAGACTATGTAAGTGTTTAAGTGCAGAGATTTTTGGCATACTAATTCACCCCCCCTCTTAGTATTCATCAATACGGGCCTACTTCAAATACCCTATGGCGATCCTCCATGTAGTTGAAAGTAACCATGAAATAGTTATTCGCCCACAATATAATCTCCATTTCTCCTTCCGGTGCCCAAGTCCTCTGTGCCCAGTTTTCCAAAAATTGCAAGGACACCCTCATTCCCAAAAACTTGCAATAAAGGGAGTGCTTTGAAAAATACTCAATGTCTTCAGCTATCATCTCAAGAGGAATGACCAACTTCGGCCTCTCGCTGCATCTCTCCAAACATCTATTAATCTTAAAAATGCAAGAACTGCCAGCACTCCCATTCCCAGAATTAGATGAAAAAAGATTATTGTTGAAAGTCTTCATACTCTGAGGTGGGGGTTTTAAGCCCACCGTAGCCCGAAAATTCATAGTTGACGCATCCAGCGATGCCACACCACCAAGCGACGCCATCCGAAGAACAAAAATAAAAACAATGACCACGCACCCCACCCTAAAGGGGCCACACAAGGAAACACTGCTCCCGAAGCACCCTCCCTCCCTCACCACCAAAAGGAGGGCCTGTCGACACCCCAGACCCACAAGAAGAAAACCCTAGCAGCCCGAAGCCCACCCCCGCACAGCCTACACCCCGCCCCCGCGCAGCTAAAGCCCCGCCCCCCAAAACCCCTGCAGCCCCCTTCGCACCGAGCACCACCCCCGCAGCTGCTGAGCACCCCCAACCCCTTGCAACACCCTTCCCCGTCGCACCTACAACCACCTCACACGCGAGCTAGGGCCACGAAACCCTAGCTTGGCAGCTCAGGGACCCTCGCACGCACGCCATGCCTTGACTAATATAATTGAGATATCTATTATTAGTGGGAAAGCATTGCTATATCTGTTTTTATTTAGAGTTAATATATAATTTGATTTTTATTTTATTTTTACTTTTATTTTAAGGTATAAGTTTTGGTTTTCGATTATTATTTTTGTTTTTTTTCTCATATTCATAATTTGTGAGATTGATCTGGGTCAATGCATAATTAATGGAAATAAATCTAAACATTCGTAATCAAATTTAAAAATTGGACCATGTTTCATCTTTCTTTTCTTTTTTGTATTGAAACAATGTTAGAAGAAGGAAACCAGCATGTTGCCAATAAGATTTTTTTTTAATTTTAAAATGACAACAACCAACCCAAATCAAACCAAAATGGGATAAAAGCAAGAAGAATGTTTTGCCCACGACCCACAAATATAGTAAAAATTCCTCAGCAAAAGAAGAAGATTGAATTATAAATGTCTCCATACATTATGATTGTTTAGAACACAAGCTATCCTCCTCTTCAAGGAGCTATTAAATTGGCTTTGTAAAATATGTGTGTGTGTGTGTGTATATGTATATGTATATGTACATGTATGTGTATATGTATGTGTATGTGTGTGTATGTGTGTGTATATATACATGTATGAATGCATACATATATACATAAACATATTCATACATACATACATACATACATACATACATACATATGTAGACACTTAAATTTGATCGATTAATTTGATTAAATTTAATTCTCTTGGTCGCTTGTATTAATTAAATAATCCATATTACTTAATTAAATATAGCATCCCTTTTGGGGATGACCCCACAACGCATGTGTTAGTTGCAAGCCTCCTACATGGGAGGTCTTGGGTTCGAGTCTACTTGACTAGTTCTTAGCTCCAGGGAAAAGATAAAAATACCCCTTTGGCTATGACTTATCAAATTTTATTTTTTTATCCCTTTTGGCTAAATTAATTTAATTAATAAAGCCATGTCCAATTAATTGATTAACCTTTTAATTAATTAATTCCCCTTAAACCCTTCTTCTACTAAATAAAATAATGTAATTATTTTATTTAGTTCACGTCGCCTTTTAACTCCTTTTATTTGAATTTAAATAATTCAAATAACTAATTTAGTCACATGTCTCCTAACTTAAACCCACCTTCTAACCCAACCTTTATCCTAACCCATGGGTTCTAAACAATCCCATCCCCTCGACCAACCTTATCCATTCTAACCTCCCCCTTTATATGTGTGTGCACATTTAGGAAATTATAACCAATTTTGGGTGGCCATCTCCCAAAGGACATGTATCTTTGAGGACACAAGTTATTCCCTTTTTTTGACATTTTTCCCTCTTGGGAAAACTTGTCATTTCTTGATGAGCCACTTGTCCTCTTTGAGACCTCTTTGAGGACAAGTGTGTAATTTCATTCCACATCTCTTTCCACTTGTCCTCTTTGAGGACAACTGTCTCATTTCCAAATCCCTTCATCTCGCTTCTATTTTCTATTTAAGCCCTCCATTTTCCAAGCAAACGATCCACTTTTTCACTCATACCGTCGTCATACCAAAATAACTACTCACATTGCATGTCATTTCCATCAATCTCATCTTGCATCGAACATCATGGAGCAAAATCGAGCATCTGCAATGTCATGAGCACACATTAAATCGTGGGATAATCAAATCAAGGAATTTGAATGGGTTTTGCACTCTTTATTTGCTATTTGATATTTTAACCTTGTTTATTCTTTTTTTAGCATCTTGATCTTGAGGTGTTTGATTTATTTGTGGTTGTTTGATTATTAGTTTAGCTTTTAATCACTAGTATTTTGCACCCACATTTTCATCACACATTTTCTGGCACGCTTGATGGGACCCACTTCACGAGTCAAAGTTAATCATTTTATTGTTGTTTTTAGTGATTTTACTTGCAAATTGTCAACACTTGGTGGAAAAACCGTGATTTCAGAGGTCGACTTCCACTTTGGTCGAAGTCATTTCAGCACCAGATCCTTTTTGTACTTCGACATGTTCGTTCCCAACTGTAGCAGGTTCGTGGTCAACTATAGCGGGTTCGCTACCAACTTCAACAAGAACACATTCCCGCCATTCGTCCACAAGTTTACATTTTTGGTGATTTTTCGTACTCAAACGTATTTGTGGTCAACTCTCGTTGGTTTGTACTAGTGAAATTAATTATGGGTTTTTTATGCTCTCTAATTTGTCTTTGAAATCAACTCTAGCGGGTTTGCGGGTAACTCTAGCAGGTTTGTGGGTAACTCTAGCAGGTTTGCATTCTATCTACATTTTTCTGCATTGTTTAATTAAAATGATGTATTTTTTAACAAACTATGGCGAGTTTGTGGTTAACTCCAGTGAGTTCATGGGTAACTCCAGTAGGTTTGAGGGTAACTCCAATGGGTTTGCATTTAAAAAAATAAAATTGCAGAAGTCGCGAGAATGCACTAAGAAGCCGCATGAATGCACTAAGAAACTACAAGAATGCACCAAGAAATTGCGAGAATACACTAAAAATAGCGGTAATGCACTGTGCTTCTACGAGTTTGGGGTCTTTGTGTTTTAACAGTTATTTTATTGAATCTTTATTTCATCAAATCATTTCTAACCCACTAACTTTTATCGTTTGATTAGATTTTCACTAAAGTTTGTGAAGCTATCTTGCTTATTGAAGACCCCACGCCTTTGAAATACTAACGATTTATTGCAAGATCGCCAAAGAGGGGTAGCACATTGAAAACATATTTTTCCTTTGATCTCTTTCAATTTTGCATTGTGTCTTTTGGTTAATCTAGTAGCACACTTCAATTTTATAAAGGAAAAGAACAACTCGTTTTTCATGTTCGACACACTTGTGCATCTATTAAGTGGACCTACTACTAACACACACTATCCTCTCCCCTAGCTCTTGTGGTCTTGGGTCCAAGAGAAAAGTTCTAGTGATGCTCGTTTCTGCTTTAGTAGGTAGAAGGGCCTGCCTCCCGAGTAGCTGATAAGGTCAGGTGAGAGGGAACGACCCAAGTGGTACTCTTTCGATTCGCTATATAAATATTTGTGATTTTGGTGAAAGCCATAATCAACTAGTGTTGTTGTGTTATACCAATGGTTTCCCTCAATATCTACATGCAAATACCTTCATGGTCTTAACTAAAGTCAAAATCTTCTGGTGTTTGTGTGACAGATGTGTAGAAACCTATGTTCTATAGGTTGGGATATCTCTTAAATGAGCTGGCCACCATGTGTATAACCATTGAATTATGTTGAAATTTCCTCCACTATGAACCAGTGTTTTAGAAGCCCCAAACCCTTCTACTTGTTAACTCAGGTGTTGTGATACATGCATACCGAAGAAACCCCTCATGTACCCTTCAACTTTAGATAGTAAATTTTTCAGGATATTCGAGTCCTTAGAAATTCTAAGTTTGGCATGCCCAAGAAGTGTGTGTTGTGGAGTGGAGCCAGTTCTATCAAGGCTCTATCTATGCAACTGAATGTGGTATTTTGAGAAAGGGGATTCAACAAGTACTGTCATTTAATCAACCTAGGATGTACATGATTGTTCATGCTTTTATCATATTTGTGTGCTTGTTGTGTTTGTGTCACAATGATATTTTGTTGAAATCAGTATGTCATCAAACACATCATGTTTCACATAGTCCTAGTTGTTGTCCTACAGCAAATTCGCTTCTCGATATAGTGGGCATGCCTTTGTTTTGAGCTAGATTGACATACTTAGCGTAGTCACTGTCATTCAAATCTCTTGTGGGTTTACATTGAAGACTCGCAGGTTCACTCTTTACTCTAGCGGGTTCACTGTTAGTTTTGCTAGTTCTTTCAATCCGTGGTACTCTAGTGGGTTCGTACCTAGGTCTAGCAGGTTTGCACCTTGATCCAATGGGTTCATTGTTATTCTCTCCTATCATTTTAATAATTGATACTGTTTATGGTGAAAATGGATACAACAATATTGAAAGACTAAATGAATTCAACCACAAAACCCTAGCCTAACAAAAACAAAGATCCAGCATAACATATGAAGATTACCTAAGACAATGCAAATCAAATGAAACCACAAAGATTATACCATCACATGTCCAATAGGGTTTGGATCTCCATTCTTCATATCTCCATTGATCTTGCTTGATATATTTGCTCTCAGATTTTATATGCACAAGAGCTTTACAAAGAACGAAAATGTGGTTGCAAGTAGGCTTGACCGCATATGAAAGTTCGAAAGCGTAGAGTAGTCTCCAAGATTGATTAGCTAGGGTTGATAATGAAGGAAGCATCTCCTTATATAGAAGACACTATAAGAAATGGAGGGATAAGATTAAGAGGTGTAAATGGTCGGCTATGATTAGAGGGTAGGTAGAGAAAATAAGAAAATAATGAGAGGGTAGGTAGTGTAGGAATTAAGAGATGAATGACATGTGTCATGGGTAGAAAAGGCTAATGAATTAATTAATTAAATAAATATTCATTTAATTAATAGATAAAGTGGGATCAATTAAATAAATAAGATATTTCTTTAATTTAGGAAAAAGGATAATTTAAATAAATGAGAAATAGGATAGAAGAGGATAAATGAATTAATTAAAAAAATAAATATTTATTTAACTAATAGAAGAATTAGGCTTAAAATAATTAAATAAATAAAGATATTTATTTAATTAGACAAGACAATTTTAGGTGTCTACATTTTGCCCCTCTTTGAGACAATGCAACTTGTCGCATTATTTCAAAGAAGATAAGATGAACTGATACAAAGTTGCCCCAAGATGGGAATGATATGCCCCCTTGAGAGATTGGATGAAAATGTTTGAAAAGATTGCAGACAATCTCTCGATAAGAAAGAAAGGCTAAAAATGACTGACAAGATAGAGTGACAGAGTCACGGGATAAAGAAAACTGACCCGAGAGACTAGGGCTAGGGCTAGGGCTAGGGTAGTTTATAAGATAGACCAAAAGGGGAAAACATCCTCATTGTCATCCACACATCCAAGAGATCAGAGTGCAGAGAGAGAATAGAGCAGCAATAGTCAGTAGCGATGGATTTGGTGCATAGATTCGATCGCGTTCGCCGATATCAGAGGCCAGCAGATGCAGGACCGATAAGTACCGCAAAACCTCCTTGTACTTTGTCACAATAAATGTTGTCATTAATGCATGTTAAGTAGCACATTTAATGTATTCTAGATATGTCAAGCAGGGGGGAATAAACGCTAAGGCGCTTCTGTACTGGTGCCAGGCATGTCTAGGTTGGCTAGGCGCATCTGTGTTTGTGCTAGGCGCGTCTATGAATGCAAAGGCGTCTGTGTCAAATGCGAGCACGTCTATGCTTTATGGTCGAATCGACGGTTCTGTGATAGACATACGCTTTTGATTGGATAAGTTGCTGAGAGGATACACTCAAGCAGGTCCTCTAGGGAAGACCATAATAGATTAAGGCATTTTGTGATGAACAGGGAATGCCAAAACATAGTACTTTGTGATGAACAGGGAGTACTAAAAAGAGCAACACTTTGTGATGAACAGGGAGTGCAAAACACGTATTACTTTGTGATGAACAGGGAGTACCACTAGGATAGACAACAACACTTTGTGATGAACAGGGAGTGTCACTAGGATAAAAAGCAACACTTTGTGATGAATAGGGAGTGTCACTAAGATAGAATACCATAAGGACTTAGGATAAAAAGAAACATTTTGTGATGAACAGGGAATGCCACTATGACTGACATGATTGATTTGCTTGACTGCAGGAGTACCTACCTATGCTGGAGTCACGGGAGAGATTCCCATCTACTCAGAGTCTGCAAGCAGAGCTGACAGTTGAGGAGAGAGTAGAGGTTCAGGCTATGGGCCTGTGACATATTTTGTATGCGTTCGAGTTTCGGGTGAACATGGGATTGCTGACTATGTTGGCTGAGAGATGGCACTCAGAGACTTGTAGTTTTCATTTGCCGATGGGTGAGATGACAGTCACCTTAGAGGATGTATACAGGATATTGCAGATACCGATCGATGGGGAGTTAGTTCCTTATGATCGAGAGGGAGACATGGATGCACTGAGATGAGTGTTCCAGGATCTAGGATTGGAGATGAGGGTTGGACATGTGGCATGGGACACGATGACATAGACTAGATTAGCATTACCAACAGTACTAGCAGGAGTGATCAGTGGGTTCCTCTGTTCGGACAGGGCGACACGAGGGTTGGCTGTGTAGCCATATGTATTTTGACATCATTGTATCATGACACTTATATATACATATATATATATATATATATATATATATATATATATATATGAGATGATTTCTTGTGACAACTATATGCATGTGTACCTATTTGATGAGATATTTCATGATGTATGTTTTTATGTGATGCTTATGATATGTTTTATGATGATGATTATGATATGGATGCAAATATGTACATGATGAAATGCAATATTTTTTGTTCTTTTATGTTTTTTAATATGTTATGCATATGTGAATGTATGAAATGCAGATGAATATGATAATGCAAAGAACTATTTACATGATGAGAATGTAAAATGTGCTAACATGTGTTGTGTGCAGGATGTGATGCAATTGTGATATCTATATGTATGTATGAAATGCTTATATGTGGTAATGCAGGTGAAACTACATGAGATGCAAATGTTTTTGGTGTGTCATTATACTCAGTCATGTGATAGCAGGCTACATGGACTCAAGAAGGACGATGGAAGTCAATCAAGAACGAGGGATGGAAGATAGAAGATATGAAAGTGAAAGAGCTTCTTGTGTGTTATCATCATTGAGCTTTATTATGGCAAGTAGGTTATGACAATCGAGGCATATATTTGACCCAGAAAGTCATTGTACCTGTTTGCATGGAGATAAGACAGTCTCAAACAAGGAATGCCCCAGTTCATACTAGACTCACAGTGTCCTCATATCCTTGGACAAGTCATAGCATTACTAGGAGACAATCCACAAACAATAAAAGAAAAATAGGTGACGATACCCCATCCTCACCTTTCTAGTCAAAAACATCCCGAAGATAGAATCTCTAGTCAAAGACATCCTGGAAAAGCTAAAAGACATGTCACCAAAAAGATAAAATCAAAAGAAAATCAAAATTCAACACCAACTTCCTTGTAGTCCTCAAGTTTAGTGTCTCTTGTCACTTATATAAGTCTATTTGATTGTGGTTACAATGTTTACTTTCACAAAAGGATAGATAGCATTGAACCATAATGTTGCCTGAGTCTGTTGAAATATTTTATTTTGTTAAAGCCCATTGTTGCTGATGTGTCATCTGAAACTGACTGAATCCATGAAACTGATACTTTATTGTGAAGAAGATGAAACTTTATTGCGGATTGGCGATGCAAGTGTTTCTTTATTGCAGATTGTGCACGGATAGATTGAAGAAAACTGGAAGAAATTGTACTCCTTAGAACTTGTGATGCTCTTAGTTCCACACCCATCACTAGATGTAGGATTTGCCTTAGCCACAGATAGGCGCTGATTTATTATGGATGGAAAGGGTGAAAAGGAATGTTATTATGAATGGCTAACCAATCTTAGGTAGATCAATAACAAGCCATTATGGGAATGAGTAAGTTTATTATGGATGGATAGGTTGTGAGTGTGTGCAAAGTGAAAGGATGAAATGGAATCCTAAAGGAGGGAGGAGCAATGTCTCTACGCATGGCGCTGGTGACCCAGTTTTCACCATGGTACTTGCCCAGAGCACCACCGAAGTGGTTTTCACCGTTGGACGAAATGTTTTTCTATTTTTCAATTTTTTTATGTCACAAGGTGCCTGTTTGCTAGGTTTTCACCAAGTAACGATTTTTTTATGTTTATGATTTTTTTTTTGGTATTTTTTTGAATTTTTGTATTTTTGAATTAGGATACTCTGAAGAGCTATGTGTAAAACCTGCAAAGGTGCATGTTGTTGATAGGATCCTCCAAAGGTTCACCCTCTGTGGTTGAGAGCTGATATGCACCAGATCCATATGCTGTTGTGATGATGTAAGGACCAAGCCAGTTTGGTTCGAACTTTCCCTTCTTTTCTCTGTCTTGTTGATTTTTAGGATTTTCTTTGAGAACTAAGTCACCCACCTTAAATGTGTGAGGCTTCACCTTGTGATTGTAGTTGCGTCATTCCTTGACTAAATGATGTGTAGCTCGAGTGACTGTCTTCCTTGATGAAGGAACTGAGATAGAATTACTAGCGTGTGGACTACACAAGCCCATATGCGTGTCACCTAAAGAAGTTTGGGCATCCCTGGTAACAAAGTCCTTCGAGGAAGCTCCATTAAAGGTCCATGATGTATCGCCAGAAGGGAAATGATGTATGGAACATGCAGATGAGTGATGAAGGCTTATGATTGTGAAAAGAAGTGAAAGTAAGATGGCATGATAGAGACTTAGGATCAACAAGTATGTGTTTTGACTTAAAATTGTGGAACTTTTGCTCCCAGTTATTTTGATATCAGGGGAGATCATCTCTTGCTCTTTTTCTTTGATAGGATCTTTATCCTTGACTTTGATTTTTGCAGAGTTCAATAGCTTTTGGTTTTGATTTGGACTGAAGGACTTTTCTTTATTTTTGACTTTTAGATTTTTCTTTTCATATCTTGATTTTTGATCCCCAATTAGTAATTTTCTGATTCTTGTTGATTTGAGTCTAGGAGCTGAGTGGAAATGGAATGAGTGGATGAAATGGTAAAGCTATGTGAGTTCTCAAGAGGGCTGGTGATACACTCAATACATTCTTCGCTGGAACCACTCTTAGGACTATTGATATCAAGAGGTGCTTGCACCACTAGAGGAGATTTGCATTCAAACTTAGTAGCCACAACACTAGGTGGTTCATACCCAATTCCTTGATATTGCAAATTGTTTATAGATTGTTCCTGTTGACTGAATACCTTAGAAGATAGTGGGAGTCGATCAACATGAAAGATATACTCACCACATCCCAGGTCTTTAACCTTGAATTTTTGTTTGAGCTCTATTTGTTTTGATGTAGAAGCTTTCAATGATTCTGGATCCACATATGTTTATGAAGGAATAGCTTCTCGATTGACTGGGATTATTATTTCTGATCTAGGTTGCATATTGTTGCAATATATAAATGGATTTGGATCAGCTTTGACGGTCACTTCAACTCCATTGTGTGGAAACTTGATACATCGATGATATGTTGAGGGTACTGCGTTCATCTCATGAATCCATGGGCATCCTAGTAATATATTGTATGTGAGATCCAGGTCTAGGACTTGACAAACCAAATCCTTTGTAACTGGCCCAACTCTGAGAAGCAAGGTGACTGTACCTTTGGATGAACGCTCTTCATCATCATATGCCTTGATAGTAATTTTGTTTGTAGCATTCACAACTTTTTCAGAATATCCCAATTGTTTAATAGTGCTCAATGTACAGATGTTTAGACCTGCTCCTCCATCTATCAGGACTCATTTTATTCGGTGCTTGTGTATGAAGGATTTGATGTGTAAAGGTGCATTATGTGGTTGGCTTACAGAGGCATCGTCAGCTTCTGTGAATGTAAGGGAGTGTGGAATGGAAAGGTATCCCACCATGGCTTGAAACTGGTCCACGTTCAGATCAATAGGGACAAAAGTGTCTCTCAAAGTTTTGTCAAGAATGGATTTATGTGCAGGGGATATGCATAAGAGCTCAAGGATGGAGATAAGAGTGGGTGTCTTCCCTAATTGTTCTACAAGGTCATACTCAGGTTTGGTTGATGAGGAAGTGGTGTTTTTAGCTGGAGCACCTTGCAAGGTGAATTTACCTCAACGAGTTGTGATATTACATTCAGAGGTAGGTTCAGAAGAAGATCCAATGCCTTTTAGGACAATCTTGGGTCTTTGAGTAGAACTTTCTGATGTTTTGTCCTTGATGATAATGGTAGAGACATAATTGTCCATTGAAATGTGATTGATAGTTGAATCATAGTTATAAGATGCTTTGGTATAGTTGGTTTGGTCATCTATGGATTTAGCTTTTCCCTTGTCATGTTTTGGGAAT
The DNA here is from genome assembly GCF_030272615.1 of Cryptomeria japonica. Lineage (NCBI taxonomy): Eukaryota > Viridiplantae > Streptophyta > Pinopsida > Cupressales > Cupressaceae > Cryptomeria > Cryptomeria japonica. The sequence goes on from NC_081405.1 coordinate 553,176,134, forward strand.
GGTTCTTTAAACATTTCATGTTCTTGATTGGATGAGTGTCCGTCAATCTCAATGTCACCTCTATCAATGAGATCTTGTATGATGTTCTTCAATCGATGACAGTTTCTTGTTTTATGACCCTTGCTCTTATGAAATTCACAATATTCGTCGTCATTCCACCAATTTGGTTTAACCTTTGGTTCATATGGAGGTAGATCTGGAATTGTGATTATCTTGTTTGCCACTAGCTTCTTGAAAACTGATTCTAGTGGTTCTCCCAATGGAGTGTACTTCCTTCGTGACTTGGAAGTTGTTTGAGTATTCACCTGATTGTTTGTAGAGCTTGATCTAAAAATAATAATATTGGATCGTACTGTATTGGCATCCACAACACCATCATTGATTGTGTTCTTGTTTTTATTCCAAAATCTTGGCTTATCTTTTCCTTTAAAGTCATCTTTGTTTTCCTTGAATACCTTAATGACTCCTTGTTCAATTAGGACCTTCTTTGTTGCTAAGCCTTTTTCAATGACATCTTTGAAGGTGGACAAGCAAGCTTTTCTTAGGTCATAACCAATGTCTTTGTTAACATTTTGAATGAACATCTCTACCATTTGTTTTTGTGGAATTTCACAAGAGCATCTACTGGCTAGATTTCTCCATCTCTGTAAAAATGATGAAAAAGACTCTCCATCCCTTTGTTTGGTGTTGCACAAAGTAGTGACTGATATGTCTGTCTCTATGTTGTATGAGAAATGTTGGATAAATGCCTCTGCTAAGTCACCCCATGACTTAATTCCAGGTGGGAGTTGGGAAAACCATTCCATAGCTTGATCACCTAAGCTTTGTGGGAATAATCTCATCAAATATGTCTCTTTTGCTGCTACCTCCATGCAAGCTGTGAAAAACTGTCTTATATGTGCCTTAGGATCCCCTTTTCCTCTGTATTTATCAAACTTAGGTGTCACAAAGTGTGTAGGAAATGGAGGCATTGGAATGCTTTTGTCAAATGGATAGGGACATATGTCTCTCATTGTGTATGTTGGCTTCGGTGTATTTATGTCCTCCATTTTCTTTTGTAGGTCCTTGATTTGCTCTTCCAATTTGTTCTTAGGTGGAGACCGATTTCTTGGACCATACCCGATGCCTGAACCACTGGGTGGAGGAGGAGCATTTTGCACATATGGATGGTACTGATCATACAAATGTTCATATGGAGGAGGTCTATAGTGATGCTACATATAAGGACCACTTGGTATAGAGTCATGATGAGGAATGGAATATCTATTTTGTCCATGTATACCATACTCTACAGGAATGTCATGAGTTTTTTCTAGTGTGTTGCCCCCAAATTTGACGTGGGGTTTCCTTGTGTCCAAATTTTGAGCATGCCTTTGGATATCGAATTGTCTTTGTGGTTGGTCCTTAGCATTGGTATGTGATTGAGTGTATTTTTTTGCATAAGACTTCCATAATGGTTTGCGAAGGTGAGTATCATATGCTTGACCATGTGTGTATGGGACCTCAGGTTTTTGAAACAAAGACGATGGTGATTCAGGCACCATATGTGGTCCTCTATTGCCTCCACTATTAGGCCTCCTTTGATCCATGTTGAGGTGAGGTTGTTGCAAAGGTTGATTTTCCATTATTTGAGATATGTCAAAATCATGAGGGATCTTGGCTCCACTTTGTGCCATCACTTGTAAGAAGTATTGTCTATCTCTCCTCATTATTTCCTCAACCAATCGATTGAAACGGGGATCCATAATGGAGTCTTCTACTTCTACTGACTGTATGGAAAAGTTGTCCATATTGTCATTGTGTGTGTCATTGTTGTTTTTGTTATCCATGTTCTCAACATTTGGAATGTTTCTATAGGCATCCATGTCAGGTAATGTGGTATGATCAGAATTGAAAAAGATATCATTGTCAAACTCATAGGAACTCATGTTTGCGGACTGTTGATCCTCTTTAGTTTCTCTCCTATATTTTTGGGAACGGGTTTCAACCATGAACCAGGTATTGACCAAAATGTGAGAGACTAGATGAAAATGGAAAGAGTATGGAAGACCAAGAGTTGGATGGAATGTAAATGAATCTGAGGTGTACTTGTAATGTCCAAAGTGTAAGACCAAGTATGTATGTAGTAGAGTAGGTGTGGCTTCCAAAGAGATGATAGTTTCTCTTGATGAGGGACCACTTAGAAAAATGTTGTTGTATGTAGTGTGTTGACAAAGTGTGATGAGGACAAGCAAGTGACCTTTTGACTCAAGTTTAGAAAAATATGAATGTAATGTAAGGTGTAAAGCAATGATGGACTTTGTGAGACCTAAAGATAGGTTGAATTCTAGATGAAAACCTGAAGAGATAGCTTAGGAAGCTCAAGAATTCTTAAACTGATTGCTCTTATTTGTTGGACTGTAAATTTTTCCAATTTGTGAAGTTGTTGTGGTGACCAAATCTGAATTTTTTTATACTGTTTTTCGTGACAAGATGACACAATGTTGATGAGAACTCAATGTTTGCAAGTGTTTAGACTCAAAATGACTCAAAAGAAAGTGTATTGTTTGATGTAAAATTGTTTTACATACACTTGAAGACACAAAAGACACAATGTTTTGATGTTTGATCTTGAATGTTTGATTGTTCAAAAGAAGACAAGCACAATTCTTATGGTTGGCCAGGACAATAGTTGTTGATCCCACATGGGGTTTCCCCCGAGGCTACGCTATTCGGAGTAGATACTTAGATGCTTGACCCCACTGACTCCACCCTCGGCACTTACTTCTCGGGGTAGCCAAGCATCAGTCCCCATGAAAACTCCCCGTGGCGAACTTTGTATCTCTACTAAGAACTGTATGTGTGTGGGTCGCTCTAGAGGTTCGACCTCCTGCCCCAACAACTAGAAGGATTTTGGCTTTCTAAAACAAAAAGCTGCTAGTAAGGGCATCCGCTCGTGTGGCCATACATGCAACACTTTTAGCTCTGTAAATACAGAAGGCTCCCAGCCAGTAGGGGTTATGCCCTACAAATGATCAAATAAATTTGATCAAACAGGTTTATGGGGAGACATAGTGTCAATATGAACTAATCAGCACACGTTATCCATAGTTTTCACCATGAATACAATTGTTTATAGTGGTTTGGAAGAGGTGGGTTTTCCTCGCTACCACTTGGTTCGTTCTCTCCTCACTAGTAGTCCTAATGACCACACGGGGAGACAGACCCTCTAAAGATGAAACAAAAAGAGCCTATTGCCCAAGACACAAAAGACACTGGTTCAATTTTAGTGCACCAATTGAAGTGTTTTCTAATCTATGAAAACAAGGCACACAATAAAGATCAAAAACCCTTGCCAAAATTCTGCAACAAATATTTATTAGTAGTTTTGCAATAATACCCCTCCTGCAAGCACACAAGTGAGGTAAATTTTAGATCCAAAAGACTTTGTGAAATAAGGGCCTTCAACAATGCATTTTTTTGACCAATTCAAAGATCTGATTCATCATAAAAAAATACCACCTGTAAAATTTCAAGAAATTTCCATAAATGTAAGAAAATCCAAAAAATTTGCTAATTTGCTCCAAAAATTAATTTTTTATGAAAAATCATAAAAATTTCATATAAAATGCAAAATTGATCCAAAAAATCTGCAATTTTTACTGGACAGTCTTGATAACCTTCCAAACCTACATAAAACAATTCCTGCAACAAATCCGAGCAGTTTGTGAGATATGAGCAAAATAATGCAAAACCCTAATTTTCAAAGATCCAATTTTTGAGGAATGATTTTGCATCAAAAATAACAAAAAACAGAGTCTATGTATAAATCAAAGAGCTTTCCAAAAATATAAGAAAATCTGAAATTCGCTAATTTGCTCTCAAAATTAATTTTTCATGAAAATACATAAAAAAAATTCATAGAAATTTCCAATATGCTCCAAAAACTCTGATTTTTTTACTGCAAATCTTTGATAATGTTATTGACCTGCAAAAAAAATTTGATGCCAAAATGAAAAGCCGTTTGTGAGATTTGATCAAAACAATGAAAAACCCTAATTTTTAAAGATTTGATTTTTTAGGAAATATTTTGCATCAAACTTAAAATCACAAAGAACAGATCCTGTGTATAACTATGAGAGATTTCCAAAAATGTAAGAAAATCTGAAAAATTCGCTCATTTGCTCTCAAAATCAATTTTTTATGAAAATTCATAAAAAAATCATAGAAAATTAAAATATGCTCCAATAGATCTAAATTTTGGTTTGAGAGCTCTTGATACTGTCTTCAACCTGCAAAAATAATTTGGTGTAAAATTTCCAAGCCGTTTGTGAGATATGATCGAATCTCTCCAAGATCTTGATTTTGTGTCCAAAACCCTAGCTGCAGAAGGTTATTCTCCAAATTGTTTTACAAAACAACAATATATGGTTAGGAAAACCTACAAAAAAAAACATAGATCTAACAAAAATCCATGTCCCATGGGGCGTGCCAAAATGTTTATGGTAAAAATGGATACAACAATATTGAAAGACTAAATGAATTCAGCCACAAAACCCTAGCCTAACAACAACAAAGATCCACCATAACATATGAAGATTACCTAAGACAATGCAAATCAAATGAAATCACAAAGATTATACCATCACATGTCCAATAGGGTTCGGATCTCCATTTTTCCTATCTCCATTGATCTTGCTTGATATATTTGCTCTCAGATTTTATGTGTGCACAAGAGCTCAACAAAGAATGGAAATGTGGTTGCAAGTAGGATCGCATATGAAAGATCGAATGCTAAGATGCTTGATTAGAATGTATATGTCCAGGAGTTTGATAATGAAGGAAGCATCTCCTTATATAGAAGACACTATAAGAAATGGAGGGATAAGATTGAGAGGTGTAAGAGATAAATGGTCCGCTATGATTAGAGGGTAGGTAAAAGAAATAATAAAATAATGAGAGGGTAGGTAGTGTATGAATTAAGAGATGAATGACATGTGTCATGGGTTGAAAAGGCTAATGAATTAATTAAATAAATAAAGATTTATTTAATTAATAGAGGAAATGGGATCAGTTAAATAAATAAGATATTTATTTAATTTAAGAAAAGGACAATTTAAATAAATAAAGGTATTTATTTAAATGAGAAATAAGGCTAGAAGAGGATAAATGAATTAATTAAATAAATAAAGATTTATTTAATTAATAGAAGAATTAGGCTAAAATAATTAAATAAATAAAGATATTTATTTAACTAGACTGGACAATTTTAGGTGTCTACAGATACTATAGTGGGTTTTCACCTAGGTCTAGCAGGTTTGATCCTTACTATGGCGGGTTCGCATCTTCCTTCAATAGGTTTGATCTTTATTGACTTGCTATGCTACCAAAATTTGTCCAACAATTTTCTTTCATAGTCTAGAAAGCTTTCCTTATTCCCAAGGTCTAGTTTTCATTCCCTTCAATCATTATTGTCATCCATCTCATTTTGAATTTGCGTTTTTTTAGTATCCTCACTGCTTGCATAGTTGCATCGTTGTCATCACCTCAATTCTTGCGTTGTCATTATCATCCATCATCGCCTTTTGTCTCCCAATTAGCGTTATCATTACCTTCTCCCTAAGTCACAGATTGAACATCAAGCTTCATCCTCTTTCCAACTTCATCAAAGTCAATCCCCATCCTAGTCTGAGCTTGTCATTTGTCCTATTTTGAGCTTTTATCTATTGTCCATTTTCATCTTTCATCTCTCCAACTCATCAACTAATTGTCAAGTTCATAATTTTATTATGAGGAGTTTGTTCGTCCTTCATTTTCTTCCAATTCATCCCATTCTGATGATGATGAGAGCCTTGATGATCAAGACGAATATAAAATTGAAAACCTTGATGTGCTCGTCCTTAGCAATCTTACACCAAGTGTTAGATACCAAAATCCATTTGTTCATCCTAGCTACCCTACCATTCCTCCATGCACATCCACTCATAATCCTTACACACCTTCAACAAGGGAAATCCATTATATCTTTCACCCATAGCTCCCTCATATATCACATCCACGTATCCCTCATATGCAACATCCATGTCTCCATCTTCTCCCATTATCCTATCCCAACACCCATCTTTTCATAACAACACTGCACCTTACGTCCATAATCCAAATCCACCATATCATTATCCCCAAATCTATTACATAATCCATAATCCTAATCCCCCACCCTAACTCACTCCACTATATAATCCTAATCCGCCATCCTACCTCAATCCTCCATCTAATCCTAATCCCCCAGCTTACCTCAAGCCTCCATCCAATCCTAATCCCCCATCCTACTTCAATCCTCCATCCAATACCAATCCTTCCTCCTACCTCAATCCACCACCATCCACCTCATCCCATCTCCACCCACCATCCACTTCGCCCTACCTCAATCCACCACCATCCACCTCATCCTATCTCCATCCATAGTCCACTTCATCCTACCTCAATCCACCACCATCCACTTCATCCTATCTCCACCCACCATCCACTTCGTGCTATCTCAACCCACCATCTACTTCATCCTACCTTAATACACCACCATCTACTCCAGGCTATCTCAATCCACCATATTCCACTCCATCTTATCTCAATCCACAACCCTCCATTCCCCCCTCTATTTTTGCAACTTCCCTTACACCTCTCACACCTATCATTCATCTCCCTCTTCCTAACACCATCAAAAACCTCCCATCCCTTGAGACCATCCAACCACAATCCCCATCACCTACTCCTACCATCATTCAAACTCAATTTGATGAAATTTACATCCTTCCATCCACTCCATCTACCCTAGTTGATGAACCTCCCATCCTTCCATCCACTCCATCTACCCCAATTGAGGAACTCCTCATCCTTCCATCCACTCCATCCACCCAAGTCAACAAATCTCCCACCCTTCCATCCATTCCATCTGAAGAGTCTACCCACTTACCCCTCGTCACACCATCCACACCAATCCCATCATGCGAAGATCTTGTTCTAAGGCATGTTGAAATATTTATCGATCCAAATCAAGATCCTACCATTTTCCCTCCTCCATCTCAAGATCCCTTATCATCCCTTCATTTGCATTATGATCCTACTGTCCCATCTACTCCATCTCACGAGCCCTTGTCATCCCCTCATCCAAGTCAAGGTCCTCTCATCCCATATACTCCACTTCTTGATCCTCCATTTCCTCCTATCCAGACCATCCCACCACCATCACTCTATCTCCTTGGTTCACTTACATTTATCAATGATAGTTCACTTGTAGCAGAAGAACATCTCATATACACCACCCATTCTCCTCCATTTGATAAAGGACTCACATCTTGTTACCCAAAGAACAAGTATCCCACTTTAGATAAAATGCTCAAAAAAATAAACTATCAAGGTAAAGGCTTAGGCTTGCATGAGGTACTTTTGAGCCCATCCATGTCAAAGCACATCCAGGATCTCATGGACTCGGTTACATATCCTAAGGCACTTCATTCAAAAATGTTGGTACAATTAATGAAAAACACAAGTATGCTTCTAAACCTACCATCCCATCATTCCTCCAAATTATTTATTGCCATCCCCCCTCCTCCATCATATAAAGCCAAAACATCCATCCATCTCCCTCCTTCATCCTTTAAATCTAGTTTGGGTCCCTATATCCCAAAGTCCACCATCACATATCCCCCACATGCTAAATCCATTTTAGGCCCCTATATCCCACAACTCCATTCTCCATCTTGTCTCGCTCATCCCCTCATGCACAAATCCCATATCCCCACCACCCATCATAGACATCCTACTCATTTCATTCCTAATCAGGATCAACAAAGGCACATATCCCCACATTCCATCCAACATCCTACATCCATCACTTCATCCATATTCCCTCCATCTCCTACACCTTTTCACACTCCTTCCAAGGCTTCTAGCAGCAGTTTGGATACCAAATAAAAAATGCATAAAGATGAACATCCACAACAATGTAAAGATGGCCATGTCCACTCAAAAATACATGCTCCCACAAAGAAAACTTTGATACAAAAATGCAATGAATCCCAAAGACCGCAGAGGCCCACTAAAGAAAAAGAAAAAATAGTGTGGATCCCAAAGCAAAAAGAATCAATGCATCCAAAAGAAAAATTCCCAATGGCATCCAAAGTTATTATTTCACCAACCAAACATTATGCCCCTCCATCTCCTAAGTCTATTTTGGGTCCATGTGTCCCAAAGCTACCTATCATAATTCCTCCATCCTATCCACGTGCTATGCCCATCTCCCTTCCACTCATCCCATGTCCCCCACAACATGTGTCTATGTTGGTCCTGCCAACATCCCCCCATCACACTCACTTTCCCTCATTACATCTTAACACTTGTCATTTCCATATCCCCTACACCACATACATTCCCCATCAAAACCATCTAATCCAAGCCTTTGCATAATCCACTCATTCCTAATAAAGTTGTACCAACATCCAGTGTTCACTCCAAATGGGCTCCTATTACCTTGATATGGATCTTGATGCTTGAGTCCTCCATCCATATCCCTTATCATCTATCCTCCAACTCATTTATCCTCGTCTACATCCATCCATAAGTTCCTCCCAAAAATTAGAAAATACCCCCAAAAAAATTGGAAAAAAAGAGTAAAAGTAAAGAGAAAAATTCATCCAATGGTGAAAACTTGGCAAATAGGTGCCTTGGACAAGTACCATGATGAAAACTTGGCAAATAGGCGTCATGTGTAATTATCTCCATCTTTTTGTTCTCCACATTTGGGGGCAAGTTCTTATAGCCTTCCATCCATCACTTCCTCCGTCTCATCTACCTACCATACCCATCATATCCTATCCAGTTCACTTCCTCCATCCTCCCTTGGATCTTGATAAAAGTGTAAAGGGGCCACCATGTATACGTTCTTTGGACACCTCTTGACTTTCATTTCCCCATCACACTTTGTCTCCATTTTCTTACCTATCCACCCATCCTTTTGTTGGCATTATAATAGACAAAGGGAGATTGTTGGCATTTCTATAAGGATATTGAGAAGGTTGTTGATGATTATGGATAAAACTGATTAAGGATGTTTTACTGTCTTAATATTATTATTTTGTCATTGATGTCAAGAAATTGATTTTCTAATTCAGTATGATGTTGCCATATCTTGAGAAGTATGATTTGATGAGTATAAAGATGTCGGTAAAAGACACAAAAAGAATATGATGAATAAGGGGAGGAATAAGTTATTCAATGGGCAACTATTACCGAGTTAGACAATGATGAGATCATGATGTTTAGATTGTTTTGATATCATACATATGTTATTGATTGTAAGGTTAATACTATACTATGTTACCGAGCAAAGAACCTAGTCGGTAAACCCTAAGGAACCTAGTCGGTAAACCCTAAGGTTATCGCTATCGGTTAATGAAGGCAGAATGTCTACCGAGTGAAGTTTAGTATTTACCGAGTTGCAACCGAGTAATAACAGAATGCATTAAATGATTACATGCATTATTTAATGAAGGAAGTTGATGAGCTGGCTATGATTAAATGATTGGTATGCTATGAATGAAGTTTGTTAAAGAATCTATGGCAAAGGAAAATCGACAGGAAGATCTACAGCTCAGATTGAACCACAATACCCTAGCACAAGTTCCAAGAAATGTATGCAAGTTCCAAGGTGGGGTAAAACATTTTCAGATCAAAGGATACATTGAACCTGGTCAAAGTTTGAAGATCTGATGGCTATTATTGATCATGGGAAATGTGATCAAGGAGATTAAGCGGTTAGCTATTGTTTATAAATAAGGAACTGTTGATAAACAATGTATGTGGGCAAGTGTATGCACAGGGATGCTACATAGTGATTAGCGAGAAAAGAAGCTTGAAGACCTATTTGAATAACATAGTATAGAGCCCAACAGATGGACAAGATAAGTCCTAAATTGTATTGAGCAAATAAGAATTTGCTTTAGCATTTTAGATGTGAAGTTGCAGATAGATTTTTATTACTGTTATTTAGTGAAGTGACAGAAAATCTCTTAACCGAGTGGACTTAACAGTCTTATTTGTAAAACCCTCTAGCAAGATGACATTCTGATTGAGTGTTTGAAATCCTTTAACAAGGTCACTTCTAGCAAGGTGAAGATCCTAACAGATCTGAGGGAAATCCCTTAACTGGGTCACATCTAGCAATGTGTTTGTAATCTTTAACAGGATTTGCTTTTAACCGAGCATACTCTAGAAGAGTATATTTCTTAGTGGGTCCAAAGTCCCACAATGGTTTTTCCCTATTTAGGTTTCCACGTTAAATCTGGTGTTATGAGTATTATGATGTTTATATGCTTTTGAGTTTGCATGTTTAGCAGTTTTGGTTATATTACTGAAGCATATGTTATCGAGGTTGAATCTGATGTTTTAATGGAAGATTAAGTTTGTATGATTCACCCCCCCCTCTCATCTTATTAGCTTGGCATCTGTACTTATCTTTAAGTATCAGAACTATCAATTGGCATCAGAGCTTTGGACTCCGGAAGGAAAAGTTTAAAGGTACTTGAGGCAAAGATCCAAAGATGTATAAGAGGGATGCACCGAAGCTGAACAAGTCAAGTTTCTCTACATGGCAGAAAAGGATGAAGTTGCACCTATTAGGAGTTGGAGAATATGTTGTATATTACCTGGAGAATGATTTCATTACACCAAGCACCTATCCATTAACAATGGAAGAGATAAAGGCAAAGCAAGAACATATCCAAGCAATGATTGAAATAACATCTGCATTGACCGATTCAGAGTTTAATGATCTAGAAGGCTGCAATGATGCAAAGGCAATGTAGGACAAGCTCATATCTATATATAAAGGTGATGAACATGTTCAAAGAGCAAAAGTGGATAGTCTAAGAGGACAACTTGAATCTATGAGGATGAATGAAGGTGAGAACACAACCCAGTACAATACAAGACTAAAGGAGATTGTCAATCAAATCAAAGGAGCAGGTGGAACTATTGAAGAAAAGGATATAACAAGTAAGTTGTTAAGAACCCTTCTACCAGCTTATGCAATCCGAGTCTCTGCAATCAATGAATTAAGGTCTGTACCTAATATGCCAGTTTCTTTAGATGCTACTATTGGTAAGCTACATGCATTTGAGTTAAGTAACTTTGATAACAGTGGGTCATCGGTAAATAAAGTTGAATCTGCATTTAGTTCTTTTCATCTTGATGAATCTAATGATTATAATGAAAGAAAGTATAAGTACTCTGAAGGAGATCACAATGGAGCAAGTGAAAGATTTTGCAAGAACATGGAGGAAGTACACAAACTGTATGAGGAAATCAGAAAGCAAGAAGAGTTTGAAGCACTATTAGCCAGAAGGTTACCGAGAGGCAAAGGTAAGTATAAAGGAAAACTACCTTTGAAATGTTTCAATTGTGATAAGATAGGACATATGGCTTCTAACTGTCCTGACAAAGATTCTACTAAAAAGAGAGATTACTGAGATGATAGACAGAAAGATAATCATTACAGGGGACACCGAGACTTCAGAAGAAGAGATAGAAAGACATGCTTAATAGCTGATGAGGAATCCGATGATGATCAATCAGATGAAACTGATGCAGAGGAAGTAGTTTATGTGGCTATCAAAGATGGAACAGATGAAGAAAGGTATGAGGAAAAAGCCCTTATATCTCACATAAATACTAATGATTCTTGGATCATAGATAGTGGATGCTCACATCACATGACAGGTGATAAACACAAGTTTGTTATGTTAGAAGACTATGATGGAGGCTATGTAAGATTTGGTAATGATGCACCATGTCTGGTAAAAGATAAAGGATCTATAACACTTCTTGATAATGCAAGATGCAATGATGTTTATTGGGTTGAAGGTTTGAAATACAATTTGTTGAGTGTAGCACACCTAAACAATACATGATACCGAATATAATTTCAGAAAGGAATTGTCAAAGTTCATGACAAGCATGGAAAGTTAGCTGCTACTGGGACACAAACAAAAGGTAACACATTTCACCTTGACTTAACTCAGAATAAGTGTCTATATGCAAAGATAGATGATACCTGGTTATGGCATAAAAGGTTTTGTCATGTAAATTTTGATAATCTGATCAAAATAAGCAAGAAGCACCGAGTAAGAGGTCTACCGAGTCTTGAAAAACCTGAGAATTCTATGTGTCGAGGATGCCAGATGGGCAAAATGACAAGATCAAGCTTTACAAGTAAGTCTTACACTTCTAAGGGAATTTTAGATCTTGTGCACACTGATCTTTGTGGTTCTATGAAAGTTCAAAGTTATTATGGTGATAAATATTTCATATTATTTGTGGATGATTACTCAAGGATGATGTCAGTAATGTTTTTAAAAGAAAAATCATAAGCTTTTTGAATGTTTAAATGGTACAAGGAAAGAGTTGAAAATGAAATAGGAAGACAACTGAAATGTTTTAGATTAGATAAAGGAGGAGAGTTCACATCTGATGAGTTCAACTTATTCTGCAATGATCATGGTATAAAAAGACAAGTCTCTGCACCAAGAACTCCACAACAAAATGGAATAGCTGAGAGAAGAAACAGATCTATTGTGGATTGTGCTAGAACCCTGATGATTGAAAAGAAAGTGCCACAAACATTTTGGAGAGAAGCAATAAGCATAGCAGTTTACACCCTGAACTGAGTACAACTGAAGAAAGGTACTTTGAAGACACCTTATGAAATCTGGTATGACAAGAAACCTAATGTGCGTTACTTTAAAATCTTTGGAAGTAGATGCTATGTACACAAGGATGATAGAAATGGCAAGTTTGATCAGAAAAGTGAAGAAGGAAAATTTCTTGGTTATTCTTTTAGAAATAAAGCATTTAAATGTCTGATCAAATCATCTAACAAAATAGTAGAAAGTGCAAATGTGAAAATTGATGAATTTGCAGAAAGAAATGATGAAGGAAATTCCAAAGAACCAAAAGATTATGATGAATTTGTCTATGTTCAATTGACAAGTCCTACCGAGAAAACTGCAGAAGGAAATGAAGAAAATATTTAGTTACCGAGTGATGAAGAAGATCATACAGAGCCTACCGAGCCTGTATTAGCCAAGTATGTTAGAAGACATCATGCACCAAGTCAGATTATAAGAGATAAGGATGATCCAGTGATGACAAGGAACAAACTAAGACATAACACATGTCTGATATCTGAATTTGAACCTAGAATAGTGAAAGAGGCATTTAATAGTGAAGATTGGATAAATGCTATGATAGAAGAGATTGATCAAATCAAGAAGAATGACACATAAACACTAATCCCAAGACCGAAGGACAAAAATGTAATCGGTACAAAGTGGATTTTCAGAAACAAGCTGAATGAAAAAGGAGAGGTCATTCGAAATAAAGCAAGACTAGTTTGCAAAGGTTATGCTCAAGAAGAAGGAATTGATTATGGTGAGACTTTTGCACCCGTGGCTAGACTAGAAGGAGTAAGAACATTGTTGGCATATGCTACTTACAAGAATTTCAAGGTCTATCAAATGGATGTCAAATCTGCATTTCTGAATGGTATATTAGAAGAAGAAGTTTTTATTGAACAACCTGAAGGATTTGTTGAAGACAAGAATAAAGATCAGGTATGTAAATTGAACAAAGCTTTATATGGTCTGAAACAAGCACCTAGAGCATGGTATGAAAAATTGCACTCTTATTTAATCAAGATTGGTTTTATAAGAACAAGTGAAAACAACAATATGTACATGTAGAATGATGAAAATGGAATACTGATCTCAGCCATATTTGTTGATGACATTATATTTTGTGGAAATGACTCTCAATGTAAGAACTTTGGAAATGAAATGAGCAAAGAATTTGAGATGTCATTAATCGGTGAGATAAAGTATTTTATAGGTTTACAGATACTACAAATGAAAGATGAGATTTTCATTACTAAATCCAAGTACATAAAGGAAATCTTGAAGAAATTTGGAATGGAGGATTCAAAACTAGTAAGTACTCCTATGACTACCAACTGTAAACTATTAAAGAATGATGAATCTGCATCTGTTGATGAGACACTTTACCGATCCATGATTGGAAAGTTGCAATATGTTGTTCATAGCAGGCCAGACATAGCACATGTAGTAGGTATAGTTGCAAGATTCTCTGTAGATCCTAAAGAAACACACATGACAACAATCAAGAGAATTTTCAGATACTTGAAAGGCACTGAAGATTATGGCTTAGTATATCAGAAAAGAAATGATTTTGATTTAAAAGTTTATACTGATGCTGATTGGGCAGACAACATTGATGACAGGAAAAGCACAAGTGGAGGAGCTTTCTTTTTAGGAGAAAGACTAGTGAGTTGGCTTAGCAAGAAACAAGGATGTGTTTCACAGTCAACAACAGAAGCTGAATACGTTGCTGCAGCATTGAATTGTACCAACATAGCATGGATCAAACAACTGTTGGAAGGTATAAATGAGAAAGTTACCGAGCCAGTAACTATATTCTGTGACAATACTTGTGCCATTAACATTTCAAAGAATCCTGTTATGCACACTAAGACAAAGCATATCTCTATCAAATATCATTATCTTAGAGAAGAAGCTCAAGAAAAGAAAGTGGTGTTGGAGTATGTTAGCACAAAGGAACAAATAGTAGATATCTTCACCAAGCCACTACCAAGGGACACTTTTGAGTATCTCAGACGTAAGTTAGGGGTCCTACCCCTATCTTCTACTCACTAACCGAGTTCGGTGAAGGCATCAATTCGATGACTCTATAGAATATCTTTTAGGAGTTGATGCTGATTTACACACTTTAGGATGTTTTCTAAAGGTGTGCAGGAAACAATACAGGAAACAATACAGGGAACATGAATTGAAGACATAAATGCTCTGACCGAGACTAAGTTGATACATAACAACAGGAAATCACTTCATACAGGAAGAAATTATGTTTTAGTTCTTTACTTTTTGGCATTGTTGTCAAAGGGGGAGAAGACTGAAGAAAAAGCAAGACTGAAGAGAAAAGAAGAGAAGACTAATGTATTGGGGAGAATTCTGATAACAGAAGGAGAGCATTTCAGCATTTCAGAATTTCACAGCAATCCGAATCAATTAGGTCAAATCAATTGGTTTTGCCATCAAAACCAAAGGGGGAGATTGTTGGCATTATAATAGACAAAGGGAGATTGTTGGCATTTCTATAAGGATATTGAGAAGGTTGTTGATGATTATGGATAAAACTGATTAAGGATGTTTTACTGTCTTAATATTATTATTTTGCCATTGATGTCAAGAAATTGATTTTCTAATTCAGTATGATGTTGCCATATCTTGAGAAGTATGATTTGATGAGTATAAAGATGTCGGTAAAAGACACAGAAAGAATATGATGAATAAGGGGAGGAATAAGTTATTCAATGGGCAACTATTACCGAGTTAGACAATGATGAGATCATGATGTTTAGATTGTTTTGATATCATACATATGTTATTGATTGTAAGGTTAATACTATACTATGTTACCGAGCAAAGAACCTAGTCGATAAACCCTAAGGAACCTAGTCGGTAAACCCTAAGGTTATCGCTATCGGTTAATGAAGGCAGAATGTCTACCGAGTGAAGTTTAGTATTTACCGAGTTGCAACTGGGTAATAACATAATGCATTAAATGATTACATGCATTATTTAATGAAGGAAGCTGATGAGCTGGCTATGATTAAATGATTGGTATGCCATGAATGAAGTTTGTTAAAGAATCTATGGCAAAGAAAAATCTGCAGGAAGATCTACAACTTAGATTGAACCGCAATACCCTAGCACAAGTTCCAAGAAATGTATGCAAGTTCCAAGGCGGGGTAAAACATTTTCAGATCGAAGGATACATTGAACCTAGTCAAAGTTTGAAGATTTGATGACTATGATTGATCATGGGAAATGTGATCAAGGAGATTAAGTGGTTAGCTATTGTTTATAAATAAGGAACTGTTGATAAACAATGTATGCGAGCAAGTGTATGCACAGGGATGCTACATAGTGATTAGCGAGCACAGAAGCTTGAAGACCTGTTTGAATAATAGAGTATAGAGCCCAGTAGATGGACAAGATAAGTCCTAAATTGTATTGAGCAACTAAGAATCTGCTTTAGCATTTTAGATGTGAAGTTGCAGATAGATTTTTATTACTGTTATTTAGTGAAGTGACAGAAAATATCTTAACCGAGTGGACTTAACAGTCTTATTTCTAAAACCCTCTAGCAAGGTGACATTCTGATTGAGTGTTTGAAATCCTTTAACAAGGTCACTTCTAACAAGGTGAAGATCCTAACAGATCTGAGGGAAATCCCTTAACCGGGTCACATCTAGCAATGTGTTTGTAATTTTTAACAAGATTTGCTTTTAACCGAGCATACTCTAGAAGAGTATATTTCTTAGTGGGTCCGAAATCCCACAGTTGTTTTTCCCTATTTGGGTTTCCATGTTAAATCTGGTGTTATGAGTATTATGATGTTTATATGCTTTTGAGTTTACATGTTTAGCAGTTTTGGTTATATTACTGAAGCATATGTTACCGAGGTTGAATCTGATGTTTTTATGGAAGATTAAGTTTGTATGATTCACTCCCCCCTCTCATCTTATTAGCTTGGCATCTATACTTATGTTTAAGTATCAGAACTATCACCTTCCTCCCTTGCATGTAATCCTTTCACATACCTTCATAATCCTTATCCACTCATCACCCTTTCTTCCATCCACTTCTCTCAACTTCGTATCCTTCTATCAATCACCTTATCATATCCATCCATCCACGAACCCTTATCTCCTAGTTCCTCCATCTCTTCATCCATAACTTAATGCATCCACCAACCCTTATCTCCTAGTTCCTCCATCCATTCATCAATAACTTGATCGTCTCTCAATCCTCATCTACCTCTATCCCATTGTCCCTCCTCATTTCATCTCCCATCCACATCGATAATGCTTCCATCTTCAAATATTTTTCATCCTATCCTCCATCCTTTCTTCCCTCTTATCATATCATTCCATCACCTCTTACATCCCTTGTCATTGGTATCTAGCTCCAGGATACCCTCATGCAATCCAATATCATATATCAAATCAATCCATCTGGTTCTCGCAATCCACCATCTTGTGCAAATCCTATCCATATCCCTCAGCTATCCAAAGTCCACACAATAATCAAATCATCCAATCACATCCTCAATATTGTTCCTTGCCTTGCTATAAGCCTTGATCACAATCCAATCATCATCATCATCATCATCGAGAGGCATCCTTCCCAATCCTTGTGTTATTTCGGGATATCTTATTCTCACATCAACAACACCCCATCGATATTCAATCTCTCATGGATTTCATCTTGACTAGGGCGACATCATGCTTGTCCCCGGGTCTCCATCCATCATCCATAGTTCTTGTACATCTTGTAAATAGTGTCTTGTACATAGCGTTGGTCGTGTGTCTCCATCTAGGTCCATGTGTACATGAGTGTCCTTAGGTCTCACCTATTGCATAAGTTGGCCATGCATTATCGAGATCATGTCCCATCAACTGGTTCTTTAATAATCATCCTTGAACATCTTTGTCATCATGATCGT
The DNA here is from genome assembly GCF_030272615.1 of Cryptomeria japonica. Taxonomy (NCBI): domain Eukaryota; kingdom Viridiplantae; phylum Streptophyta; class Pinopsida; order Cupressales; family Cupressaceae; genus Cryptomeria; species Cryptomeria japonica. The sequence continues at coordinate 553,193,768 of NC_081405.1, forward strand.
ATCAAGTACCTTTTGTTATTCAACATAATCAATATTTTATCCAATCATCAGTCCGTGCATGATGTATCCTTCCTCAAGTCAAACATCATCAAATCTAGTTCGTCAGTTATCCTTTTGACAAAAGACATTTGAGGAACTTGTGTTGGCTTTGTTTTTGAGCTCCTTTGTTTTGGTTCCTCTTGGTCACCATGATCTTTTATATCATGGTGTGCTAGGAGTAATACAACTAGGGATGTGATCTTGTTGGTGTTGGTTTTTCTTGGTGTGTTTTCTTGATGTGTCCCTTGTTGTACCCCCATGAGGTCTCAACTATCTCATGTTACACTGGATCATGTCTTATGCTTGTGGTTTTTCTCGCACCATTTTCCATAGGGTCTTTGTAACTCTGTGTGGTGCTGGATTAACCTTTCGTGTATGTTCATATGTGTCAGTCCACGCATTGGTTGTGAAATTCCACCATGGTTCCTTATACCTTGGTGACTCACATACAATGTTAAAATTAAAATAAGTGCTCGTTGCATGGCAACTGTAGTACCCCTACCCTAGTCAGCTTTGTAAAATCGGTTTGACCTTGGTTGACTTTTTATGTGGCAATCTTGAATGGTTGAATTACCATGAGGTAATGTTTAGTCAGATATTATGATTATTGTGCGTATCTGTTAATGTGCTTTCACATTGATTCTTATGTAAGTTTAAACTGTCCTCCTGATTCTTGTTATTAATCTCGAGCTAACATCTTCATATATATATATATATATATATATATATATATATATATATATATATGCTTGTTTGCCTCTTGGTTGTAGGAGATTGCAAGTACAGTACCACCTAGGTGTAAGGTTCGTCTTCACCTGTATTCGCAGGGTTGAGTATACCTCTTTCGTCCTTAGAATTTGGGTTAGGTGGTCGTAAAACCTTCAGTTTACCCTAGTCATACTCAAATGAGCGTCACTTGTGTTCCGTCAGTTTTCTTTTCATTTGGGTTTGCGGGTCGGGTAATTGGTTGGCTTACTTGGTTTGCGTGCTTGGCATGTGGTAAATAAAGTATTTAACCCTAAGTATTTATTTTGATTTAATGTGTTCATTTATGCATTAGTAATTGAGGAATTAAAATAAACAGGTTTCTTTTATGCGATTAATCATTAATTAAAAAGATCGCCCTATTTATGTTTGTAGTGAGTTTAATTTAATGGTTAATTTTAAATAACGAATTTATTCAGTTTATGCATTTTATAAAAGAAAGATTTAAATTTATTCGAAATAGAAATAATTTAATCTCTTTTGCTTTTTGGAATAGAAAGATTAATTTTAATTATTTAAGAAAATCAATTTTGATTAGAAAAGTGAGTTTTATTCATATTTATTTTATATAGTGTGTAAGATTGATTTTTGGAATTTAATTTAATTAATAATATTTTACCCTCATTAATATTGTGAAATGTAACTATTAGCTTTGTTAATTAAAAATTAAATGAGGGAGAAAAACATTTCTTTTAATTAACTAAATTCATAATCTCAATGCATAAACAATTCAACTATGAGATAATTCCATAAACTTAATTAATTAATTAATTAAATTAAGTTGCAAGCTGCATGATATTAGAAATATATTTTTATTTAAATTTTAGTGGAAAAATAAATTAGATTAATTATATTTATTGTTCCTAGAATTTTAAATAAATAAATAAAAGAATAAAAGTAAATAAAAGAATAAATAAATAAAAAATGAATAAAAGAATTAATTGGAATTAAAGTATTGTTTTAATTCTTTATTTAGAAAATTAATTAATTTGCATGAGAAAAGAAAAGAAAGAATAATGATTTTTAATTATTGCATGTTAGCTTATCTTTTGTTATAAAATTAGAAAATAAAATAAAATTACTTTTATTCTAAATTTAAGTTTTTTGAGAAAAAGCTATTGAACCTAGAATTTTAGTTTAAATAGGGAATAGGTCTTTATTTTAGATACACAGGAAACAGGTCAGGAATTGAAGTGAAGAAATTTATTGGAAGCTTATTGAAAAGATTAGGGCTCTTCTACATATTTCTTCCAGGAAAGCTATACCAGGTTGGATGGCTTCTTTGATTTGTTGGTTTTTTAGAAAATAATTCTATTTTTCTCTGAATGGTGTGTGTATAAATTATTTGTCAGATCCAAAACTCTCTTCTGGTTAATTCAGGTTTTGATTTAAAATTTTTGCATGATGTTAATTTTCTAGTTAATGGGAGTAATTTAATTTTGAGAAAATTAGGGAAATTATTATGAAAAAAATTATTCTCTCTTGTTGATTTGTTCTGATAGTGCTTTAAATAAATCTTTGTGAAATTAGTTGATTTCTTTAGAAATAAATTTAATTGTGAATTAAATTTATTGGTTTATCTAGTTTAAAGAAAAAGTAATTGGAATAAAATTCTGTGAATGAATTTTATTGAGTTGGGAATTTTATTTCTTTGTAAATTCTGTCAAAGGAGTTTTAAACTGACCCTTTTGTCATCAATGGCCTATTTATTATAATGAGTTGGGAACCCCAAGTCCAGGTGTACTCACTTGGGTCGTTCCCCTCTTACCTTCTTAAAGAGAAAGTTGGGAGGGCAGGCCCACTAAGGGTAAACATTCAACAAACATGAAAAACTTGGAGGGTCTGGATTTCTGTTCGTCTAGCTAGACGAGAGCATACTCTCCTACCATTACGTTTTTCACAAAACACAAAGGATAATGGTTTATTTACCTTCTAATTAGATCTAGGTGCCTAGTTAGAAAAAAAGACACAATGTTTGCTTGAACCTCCTAGGCAACCTGCAAAACCACTTGATTAGTAGTTTGAAAATAAAGTCTTCAATAAGCATCTTGCAAAAGACAAAATAATGGCAAAATAATATTTTTTAAATTTTTTTTGGGAATGAGTAGAAAAACAAGAATAAAAACTTTTCTACTAAAGACAAATGTGGATTTGGAGGAAATTTTGATGGGTAAATGGGGTTTGACTAGATTTTTGACACTTTCTAAGGGATAGGCAAGCATAAAATGGGGATTTTAGAGGCGAGGTGAAGGAATGGAAAAAAATTATCCAAGAGGGACAAAGAAGCAAAAATTGGAGATAGACAATATGGAAGAATTTGGAGGTGATTGGATAAAACTAGAAGTTATGGCAAACCCTAGAAATAGAGAAATGTGGGATTTCGGGCTTCAAAAAGTGGAATTTGGGATAAGGCCCTCAAGGAAGGAAATGTACAAAATGAAATTGCAGGGGATCTAGTGAAGTTTGGAGGAAAACAGAGTGAAGATAAAGAAGATGGTGAAAAAAAAAAAAAAATTTTAATTTTTTTAATTTATTCCTGCGACGCGCTGATTAGCAGACAATCGCGCTAATCTCTAACAGACAAAATATTAGTATTAAACAGAGCAGATAACAAAAGCAGAAAAAATTACAGTCACGCTGATTAGCAGGTGCTCGCGTCAAAACAACTAGAGTTAGTGCTTGAAAATTCAAATTCAAAATTTTAACAAAACGCTCGCGCTAATCACAGAGTAGTTGCGCTGAAGTGACAACTGAAAAGAGATGGAAGTGAGAAGATAGAAGCGAGAAGAACACAAAGAATGAGGACGAGATAGATGAATTTGTGTCGCGGTTGCGCTGAAGAACAGTGAGGCGCCATAAATTTTTTGAAATTTTGATGCGGTCGTGCCAAAGCTGAGATGGTCGCGCTAATTAGCAGGCGATTGTGCTGATTAGTAGGTGGTCGCGCTGATATAGAAAATGATCACGCCAATGTGCGTGCGCTCGCACTGAAGTGTGAACTTGCGAGAAACCTTCACAAAAAACTCAATTTTTTGTTAAATTCGGGACATGGGTCTCACCGAGTGTGCCAGAATGAAGAGGGGAAAATGGGATGAGAGGTTAAATGATCAAAATGACAATGAAATAAGCATGAAAACACTAAAAAACATTAAGAGATCATTTTTACCTTGCTATTTTACCTTCTCTAGATTGAGCTTGATGAAGTGGATGATGAGGATGCGCCCTTGATGCTCCACTTGATGTGTTGTTTGCTTGATTTGGATGTGGATTGATCTCCTTTGTGCTCAACAAGATAGATTGATGGATTGGATTTGAATTGAAAGGTTAATGATTGTTGGATTTTGCCAAGATCAAGGGCACAATGAAAAGCATAAAAGAGACAATAGAATGACAAGAACAAACTGTATTCTCATCAATATACAAAATGATCAACTAGATTAACCAATACAATGAATAGAGACCTGTTTATATAGGCAAGGCCATATGGATGTATAAGCACACAAATATGACATGTGGCTCAATGAGAAACAAGGGTAGGTAAGAAATACTAAGGGTAGGTAGGAGAAATAATATAATATTCTACAAGAGGTGGATAACCCACCGAATGTGGAGTGTAACAGCAAAATAAGACCACAAAAGGTGGAATTTCTCGTACAAGCTCTATCCCTAAGTGCACACTTCCCTAAGTGTCTCAATTCCAAATTACGATGAGATGCATTATCCTAAGTTAACTTAAGTAAGTGTAATAATATCCAAAATGAATATTTATTTACACCAACACCCCCCCTTAAGTGCAACTTAGGGGAATGAAGACTCAAGTCAACAATGCAAGATGGGTCCCAGCTACTAGGCCATGATAGGTACCCATGTACAACATGCAAATACAAGCAAAACAATGCAATCCAATCTCTCACAAATGGAGAAAGGGAGAAAACCCAGTGGGAAAAAACTCCCCCCCAAAAAAGAGATGAATGTACAAAAGACTCTCAAAGAAGAAGGACAACACCTCAAAGAGGAAAAAGTCCCCCCCATAAGAGAGGAAGGAGAAGTTAGCTGACCCCCACTAATGACACATCCCACACCCCCAAGAGAGCTCGCAACTGCTGGAACTTACTCTCGGTGAAAGGTTTGGTGAATATGTCAGCAACCTGCTCTGCTGTAGGACAATACTGCAAATCAATGACCTGCTCCTGGATGAGCTTTCAGATATAGTGCATATGAATCTCGATGTGTTTGGTTCGCTGGTGCTGGACCGGGTTCTTCGAGATCGCAATAGCACTCTGATTGTCGCAATGTAGAACTGTCGGTCGTGGAGTGGTGAAACCAAACTCTGTGAGAATCTGCTGGAGCCAAGTGGTCTCAGTCGCTGCGTTAACAGTGCCTCGATACTTAGCCTCAGTCGAAGAGAGAGCAATAGCATGTTGCTTCTTGCTCTGCCAACAAATGGGGCCCGAACCAAGGTGAAAACTGTAATCAGAAGTAGACTTACGATCAACTAGATTGCCAGCCCAATTGGAGTCTGTGTAACCAACCAAGCGAAGTCCTGTGCCTGCTGCATAGTGAATCCCATAGTGATGTGTACCTTGGATGTAATGTAGAATGCATTTGGCGACTTTCCAATGAAGCTCATGTGGTTCCTGCATGAAGTGGGAAACCATGCCAACTGCAAATGAAATATCAGGGTGTGTATGAGTCAAGTAGATGAGACTACCCACAAGCTGACGATACAAAGTGGCATCAACTGGTGGAGAAGAACATTGAGCCTCAAGCTTGACTCCTGAAAGAAAGGGAGTCGGGGCAGGCTTACAATCAGCCATATGAAAGCATGCAAGTAGATCAAGAGCATACTTGGGCTGTGATAGTGTGATCCCGGAAGGTGATTGTGAAATCTCTATCCCGAGAAAGTAGTGCAAAAGACCCAAGTCAGTCATAGCAAATCTGTCATGCAAAGCAGATTTGAACCTGCTAATGATGGATGAAGTACTCCCTGTAATGATCAAGTCATCAACATAGAGCACAAGTATCAAGTGAGAGTCATCCTATCGCAAAATGTAAATATTCGGATCAGAATGACATCTGGTGAACCCAGCGGAGAGAAGAAAGGAATCCATCTTGGCGTACCAAGCCCTGGGGGCCTGCTTAAGGCCATAGAGAGATTTCCTTAGTCTGCAAACCAAGGAAGTATCCTAGATGAAACCCTGTGGCTGCTCCATATAGATCTCCTCATGAAGATCACCATGAAGAAAAGCACTCTTCACATCCATCTGATGTACAACCCAACCATGAGCTGCATCAATAGCAAGTGTCAAACGAATGGAGTTCATCTTGGCTATGGGTGCAAAGGTCTCAGTATAGTCAACACCTGCAACCTGCGAGAAACCTTTTGCAACAAGCCGAGCCTTATACTTATCCACACTACCATCCGCTGCAAACTTGGTCCGATAGATCCACTTACATCGAACCATCTTTCTCCCCTTAGGGAGATGGACTAGATCCCATGTGTTGTTCCTCATCAAGGAACTATACTCTTCCTCCATAGCTTGGTCCCACTCAGGAACCCCTGATGCTTCCCTAAATGTCTGTGGATCGGAAGCGGTAGCAATGAATGCATGTGGAAGATCCTGATGTTGTGATCGAGTTCTCCGTGTATCCGAAGGATCCCCAACAAGAGAACCCACGGACTCAAGTGTCTGTCGAGCCAACAAGGTCTAGGTGGAGGTGGAGAACGAGGCTCCTCAACTGCAAGTGGACCCTGCGGAGGTGGAACCCTGCGAGTCGGAGTTGTGGTAGTCTCATCATCAGAATCACTAACATCACTATCCACAATGGAGGAAGGTGGAGGAGGTAGAGAGGCTAAGCTAGGAGAGCTTTCCTCAAAGTGAACACTCCTCTCAATGAATACCTCATGTGTCTCTGGATCCATCAATCTGTATGCCTTAACACCCTCAGGATATCCAACAAATATACAAGGTCGACTCTGAGGTTCCAATGCCTTGCGTTTCTGTGGAGGTATGCGAGCCCATGCTGGACATCCAAAGACTCTGAAATGTCTCACAATCGGTTTCCTACCAGCCCAAACTTCAAAAGGAGTAATACCTTGCAAAGCTTTGTGAGGAACCCGATTCTGGATGTGTGTGGCACAATTGATAGCCTCTGCCCAAAAGGTGGGATCAAGAGAACGTGCATGTATCATACAGCTAGCCATTTCTTTGAGAGTTCTATTCTTGCGTTCTGCAACCCCGTTCTGTTGTGGAGTGTATGCAACATAATGCTGAAGATCAATCCCCTCAAATGTACAAAAATCCTCAAGTCTTTTGTTCACATATTCCCTTCCATTATTTGTGCGAAGAATCTTGACCACTTTCCCTGATTGCTTCTCCACACGAGTCTTGAAGTCCTAAAATCTGTCAAATACTTCACTCTTATGAATGAGAAAGTAGACCTAGGTGAAGCGGGAGTAGTCATCAATGAAGGTAAGAATATAGCGGGCCTTACTGAATGAAGGTGCTGGAAATGGACCTGCTACATCACTGTGAACAAGTTGAAGAACTTCCAAAGCTCTCCAAGTTTTCTCTTTATCAAACTTCTCTTCGGGATGCTTTCCCATGGAACAACCTGAACATACACCCTCTGAAAAACTGATTTGAGGAAGACTTGTGACCATGTCTTTAGTGCTTAGCTATTGAAGATAGTGGTAGTTGAGGTGACCAAACCGCTCATGCCATAGCTTACTTTCTGAATTTGAATGAGTAAGCAAGGCCCTAGAAGGTGAACTTGGCACAAAGTGGGAGAATGAATAAAGTCTAGAGTTGTCATTGACTTGTCCCACTGCTACCAAGGAATCATCATCAAGTTCCTTTACCACAACTGAATCTGGGGTAAACTCAACCTTTTTCCCATTCCCATAGTGAGTGATTTGGTAGATGGAGAGAAGGTTGGTGGACAAGTTAGGAACATAGAGAACATTCTCAAATGTTCCATCATCCATGTCAATTGAACCTTTCCCTTCAACCTCTACTTGTGTGTCATCACCTATGTAAATGTGAGGTACCTTAGATGGCTACAATGAAGAAAACTACTCCTTTGTAGAACCCATGTGATATGAGGCACCTGAGTCAAGTATCCATTGCTATGAAGAACCTGTTGTAGCCACAAATGCTTGCCCTTTTCCCTTAGACTGTGAGGAAGAGGAAGGAGTTGAATCCTTCTTTGTGTAGGCAAATGGCAAGTTGATGTTGTTTTTCTTGAGAAGATTGGTTAACTCATCAACTTGCTTTGTGTGGCATCGATGCTCATCATGACCATACTTTTTGCAATATGCACAAGTTGGTTTATCCTTCTTAGGTGGTGTCCCCTTCTTGGAAGAGGATGTAAAATCGCCTTGTGATGGAGAGGATGATTGTCCTTTTTCCTGGTGTGGCTTAGACTTGGATTGCTTCTTCTTCTTGTTGGAATCTTTGCCTTGACTTCCTTGATTTCCTTGATTTGCTACCAAAGCCTTGGACTTTGAAGACTAGAGGAACCCCATGTTCAACAACCTAGATTGTTCCAATATCAACATTTCTGTGAAAGCATCAAAAGAAGGCATAACATAAGAACTCCCCACTGTCAAACGATGAGTTTGGAAGCTAGATACAAATGCTGCATATTTTAGTGCAAGCTTGTCCAACAAGTTGAATATCAATTGAGCATCCTTCTTGTCAATTCCACAATCCTTTAGCTTTGCTCTTAGCTCATTTGCTTTGGTTACATAATCTTGGATTGTATCAAAATTCTTGGGATCTAAGTTGGTGAGCTCATCATCAATTTGATAGCCTCTGATTTCATCAACTTGTCCATACAATTTCTGAAACATATCCCAAGCCTCTTTAAATGTTTTACACTTCTCAATGTGGAAAATGAGGTCATTTGATACATACTTGCGTAAGGTTCCAAGAGCCATGCAATTCTTTGTGAGCCATTCTAATTGAGAATTTGGATCAGCCTTAGGATCAGGTGGTGCTGTTATTGTTCCATCTATGTAGTGTGTGAGACCCTTTTCCATTAGTTTACTCCATAGTTTAATTTTCCATGATGCATAATTATGTGGAGTTAATGGTGGAAACTTATTAGGACTCATTGCAACAAGAATGGAAAGAGCACAAAGAGAGGCACAATCACACAAAACACCCCCCCAAATTCACTCAATCAAAGAACCCCCCCCAAATGTGATGATTTGGCACTTTATAAGTAGTGCGTATACAATGGGCCACTTGCAAAAGATGGCAAAGTGGACTTCTGATTTACAATTTTACAACTGCCTCAATAAGGCCAAAAGAGTCTCAAACTGATAATGCAAGAGATCTAACTAAGATCCAAGCAATTTACAAGTACCTAATAGGCCAAATAAGACCAATATCTAAAAGTACAATTTTCACTCAAAATCTCTAAAATCTGATCATAGATTCTGAAAGTAGACAAAAAAATAAGCACTTTAAAAAAAAACGACACCTAAAAAGGAGGTCGTATGAGCTCAAATGAGGCCTTTGAAGTTGCAAAATTGAGGATTGGACAGGTACAGCTGAGAGAATCCGAAAATTCTGAAAAACCTGTGCACCAAAATTAGAAAATAACCACACCACTGCGAAGATCACAAAATTTTAGCCCATTTCAAAAAAAAAATTGCACCAAAAAAGGAGCAAAAATGAGCAAGATATGGCCTTCCAAAGTTGGACTGCAAAACTGAAAAGCCCAATGGAGAGGGGTTAAATTTTTTTTCAAAAAATGCTGATGTGGCGCTGACGTCAGCAAGTCACTGTGTTAAATTTGACGACCGTATGACTGTCGCAAAAACTTCGCCTCCTTGCTGACTGGGTGTCCGTACTGTACGGACTGCTGACTGTATAGATGGCTGTGCAGATCGTACGGATGACGTTGCACTGTACGGACGATTGCGTGGCTATGTGACTGTGCAGTCCGTACAGATGACGTGGCACTGTACGGACAATTGCGTGGCTATGTGACTGTGCAGTCCATACGGATGGCGTGGCACTGTACGGACGAGTGCGTGTCACGGTGACTGTGCAAGCCATACTGATGTGGCGTACGGAGAGTTGTTTATCCGTGGGCCAGTGGCCGCTTGCCACATGGCGGGCGCGGTTGTCACCTGGGTTAGGTGGTCGCCGGCGGTGGAGATGGTCGGAACTGTGGACCGACGGTGGCCGAGAGTTTGTGCGAGGCCGAAGCCGGTGGACGGGGGAGGCGCCGGCGGTTGGAGATCTCGGCTCGGGCGGCGGCGGGGGACCAGCACGGCGGCAGCGCGGCGATCGGGGCTCTCTGCGGCGGGTACCTGCAACCTGCGCACAACAGGTACGGCCAGGTACGGGGGGTCTGCGAACCCCTCAAAAAACCTTTTTTTTGATTTTTTTTTGAAATTTTTTGAAATCCTTTTTTTTTTGAAAAATAATTTTTTTTTTCGAAATCCGTATGACTTAGCCAAAATGGGAAAAAAAAATTTCTCACCAAAATAGGTCGACTTTATAGTCGAAATTTATGGAAATGGCCTCTCGGATTCAACGATGATGTCCAAATCGCTGTATGATGCCCCCCAAAAATGAAGACCCCCAAATCCGAAAGTAGAAGCCTTCCACGATGTCTCCAAAAAACTAATCAACAAAGCCCCAATAGTTCTGATACCATGTTGGATTTTGCCAAGATCAAGGGCACAATGAAAAGCATAAAAGAAACAATAGAATGGCAAGAACAAACTGTATTCTCATCAATATACAAAATGATCAACTGGATTAACCAATACAATGAATAGAGGCCTGCTTATATAGGCAAGGCCATATGGATGTATGAGCACACAAATATGACATGTGGCTCAATGAGAAACAAGGGTAGGTAAGAAATACTAAGGGTAGGTAGGAGAAATAATATAATATTCCACAAGAGGTGGATAACCCAATGTGGAGTGTAACAGCAAAATAAGACCACAAAAGGTGGAATTTCTCCTACAAGCTCTATCCCTAAGTGCACACTTCCCTAAGTGTCTCAATTCCAAATTACGATGAGATGCATTATCCTAAGTTAACTTAAGTAAGTGTAATAATATCCAAAATGAATATTTATTTACACCAACAATGATAGATGGATTTGGTAGAGGATTATGAAGAGAGAGAGGAGAAAAGAGCAACATGACAATGCATGAGAAGTGGATAATTTGTGAGGAGAATAGGCTCCAATTTATAGATTGGATGAGGCCAATGGAGGGCCAAGATTGATTTGATTATGAAGGGTTGAGATTGATTTTAGATAGAAAACATGGATCAAGGGTTCCTTGGGAAAATAAACAGGTATATAAAATTTCTTGGGAAAAGGGGAGAGAAATTTGAATTTCAAATATGAGGAATTAAAAATTCCAAAATAAGGATGCATTGAGGGATCCAAAGAAATTTGAATTTCTTTAAAAGACTCAATGTTGATGTGACATGAGTGGGAATTAAAAATTGAAGGATAATGATAAGCATGATTATGAGAGATTCTAGAGGAATTAATTAGGTTGAGTGGGCTTAGGAAAAGTGATTTGTAGGAATCACATGACTAGGTTAATTAATTAGAATTAAATAACCGAGTGGGTTTAGAGGAAATAATTATTAGAGGGAACTTAAGAAGAATAGGGGAATAATTAATTTATTTGATAAATTAATTATTGGACGATAGTGACAGGATTAATTAAATTAGATTTAATTGATTCTAAGAGGAATAAGGATAACACAATTAAATTAATTAATTATGTTGATAGGCTTAAATTAATCAAATATTAATTTTAGGTGTCTACAGAGATGACTAGGGTCTATTATAAAGAAAGGTGAAGAGTCTCATTAAGCTCTACTTAAAAAAATATATTTTGTTGAATGTATATGAATGAACCACTATGCAAAAAAATTATAAGTTGGGAGAGAAGTACAAGGATAAACCCCTAATTAATATAAATTTACCAAGAAATTAAGACACATTGAGAATGTATTTGGTGTCTTTATGGTCAATAATTTTAATGTGTTCAATATAATTATGACCTAGTTGCACTCTGCTAGAGCGAAAATAGAGGAGGACCATTGCATGTCACTTCTATGTTTTTTGTTAGGCTGGTATGATCACTTAGTGATAGAAATTGGGAGCACTACCTCAAAATTAAAAATAGATGAGATAGTTATTATTTTAATTTTAAAGGAGAATAGTGAAAAGCTTATGAATTTACTAAGGAAGCCCTAGATATTAATGAAAGACCAAAGGAGATAAGCAAGAAGAAGAACAATAGGAAAGAAAATTCTTGATCCAAATTTCACAGGGGATCTAAATCACATGGAAAGTTTAATCCTATGTATTGAAATTATGACAAAGATAAGCACTTGCATACAAATTGTAAATAGGAGAAGTAGATAATAAAAAATGATTTAGATGATGATTTTGAAAATCCTTCTCAAGATGATGCAAATGCCTTTGTCATGGCCTTTACAACTCATCCATTGGAAGATGTGTGGTTGATAATATTTGTAGCTTCCTTTGATACAACCTTACATTTAGGTGGCTTTCAATTGTGAAGAATGTTATGATGAAAATGTGTACCTCAATGATAATTCTCATACAAGAATAATTGCTAGAGGTATAGTCCAAAATTTGTCCCATGATGGATGAATGAAGGCAATCAACAATATATTACATACATCTTGTTTGGTACAAAACCTATTATCAATTGGAAAACTCAATGATTTGGGTGTACAAGCTATTTTATCTAGTGGATGATATAAGATGGTGTGAGGAACTATGGTGCTTGTTAAGAGTGTTCGTGTGGGCAATCTATTTTAATTAGATGCATGTGTTGTCTACTATAATAGTTTTTTCTTGTAATTAATAGATCTAAAAATAAATAAAAATGTCATCTAAAGCAATAGAAAATAGTAGTAGGCCATGCTTTCTAGGTACTTAAGTAAGTTTTTACTTCCAATAGAAAGTTACTTGTAGTAGAAATAATGCAATGGAACCAAACAATAGGCCATATCAGTAAGAAGGGTGTAAGCAACTTGAAAAAAAAAATTGTTGATGGGATGGATGATTATATTATTGAATTTGACTTATGTGAATGGAAAATAGAATTGTTTTAAATTTTATTCTAGTTGTCATTGAGTTAATTCATATAGATATATTTGATATGTTAGTACTCCTTTTATTTCTAAATCCGTGTACTATGCATTTTTATAGATGACTATTCTACAAGGATGTGGATGTACTTTCTCATGAGTGAATTTGAAGTCTTTGACCATTTTATAGAGTTTAAGGCTCTTTTGGAAAATTAGTTTAGTAGGAATATCACAGTTTTGAAGGTAGCTTTAATTTCATAGATTTAATAAATATCATAAAATTGAGAAATATACTCCATAACCCCTTAACATAAAGGAACTATTGGAAAAATGAACAAATGTTGAAGAGAGATAGAAGTATTCTTAGTGGAGGTGTATGTAGAAAATTATAGTGCAAGATAAAGATGTTAAAAGAGAATTTTGAAAGTAAATGAAAACAAACAAGTCATCACTGCTGCTGCTGCTGCTGCTACTACTACTCCTCCTCCTCCTACTGCTGCTGCTATTATTAATTAAAATGAACACATGTTGAAGAGAGAATTTTGAAAGTAAATAAAAACAAACAAGTCACTACTACTACTACTACTACTACTGCTGCTGCTGCTGCTGCTGCTGCTGCTCCTCCTCCTACTGCTGCTGCTATTATTAATTAAAATGAACACATGTTGAAGAGAGAATTTTGAAAGTAAATAAAAACAAACAAGTCACTACTACTACTACTACTACTACTACTACTACTACTACTACTACTACTACTGCTCCTGCTGCTGCTGCTGCTGTTGCTCCTATTATTAATTAAAATGAACACATGTTGAAGAGAGAAATTTGAAAGTAAATGAAAACAAACAAGTCACTACTACTACTACTACTACTGCTGCTGCTGCTGTTGCTCCTATTATTAATTAAAATGAACACATGTTGAAGAGAGAATTTTGAAAGTAAATGAAAACAAACAAGTCACTACTACTACTACTACTGCTGCTGCTGCTGCTACTACTATTATTAATTAAAATGAACACATGTTGAAAAGAGATAGAAGTATTCTTAGTGGAGGTGTATGCAGAAAATTGTAGTGCAAGATGAAGAAAGTTAAAATGCTAAACTAAACATCTAAATGAACACAAAAATCAACCACACTCATGATTAAGATGTTAAAAGAGAATTTTGAAAGTAAATGAAAACAAACAAGTCACTACTACTACTACTACTACTACTACTACTACTACTACTACTACTACTACTGCCACTGCTGGTACTGCTGCTACTACTATTATTAATTTTATGAGCAATGCTAGTTAAAGATGAAAAAAATGAATAACAATGGAATTAGTTTAAAAAGAAGATTTAATAAGTGGTGACTTGCACATGAGGTTATAATTTATTTGGAAATTATTTATTTTCTCAATATTCTAATTGAGCACATGGTGTAGAAGAAATAAGAAGATTCTAGAAATGAATTCAAATTCAGATTTTAAATGCATGGTCAAATGTAACCGCCACTATGACAAGTTGTAAGGAATATGTCTTGCGTGAAAATATTTTTTGGGAAAGAATCTCAAATTCAAATTTCGAATGCATGGTCAATTGTAACCCCCACTATGTCAACAATCATTTTTGCATGAAATTAAATTAGAAATTAATTATTTTCTCAATATGTTAATTTAGCACATGTTGTAGGAGGAAATGAGAAGACTCTAGAAGAGATTTTTAAATTCAACTTTTGCATGTAACCCCCACTATGACAATTAATCATTTCGCATGATTTTTTTTTGGGGGAAAGAATACAGAAATCAATTAATTTCTTTTGTAGTGGGAAAATGACTCTCTTTTCTATATATTGAGTTCTAGATTTTCACAAAAGGGGGGAGTTCATTATTTTGTGATGATAAAATAGTCTTGAAATTCTTATGAAATTAATTTTGTAGACGTATAAAAATGACCATATTCCTAAATGAATATTTTATGTTCATTTCTCTATTTGATTAAATCCAATTTAATTAAATTATCCACATTCTTCTATTTAATTAAATAAATTATTCAATTTATTTAAATTAAATTCACTATACCATTTAATGAATAAATCATTTTATTCAATTAAATCCCCCTATCCACTTTTAATTAAATTCAAATTTAATTAAATAGTTATCCCAAATTGAATAAATCAAATTTATTTAATTACAACCAAATTGAATGAATTAAATTATTTCAATTAAATCCTATTATCCCTCCATCCACTTGCAAAATCCCAAACCCCTTTCTAATCCCTTCTAGAATCTTCTAATCACTTTTAATTAACCTAACCCTCCTCTAAACTTTGTCACATCCCTAAGCAAAGGGAAGTCACTTCTCAAAAACCTTAAAGTCTTTGATAACCATTGAAGGTTTTCAACCTTCAACCACTAAAACCCTTAAAGTCTTTGAAAACCATTAAAGGCTTCCAACCTTCAACCACTTAATCCCTAAAGTCTCCAATAACCATTAATGGTTAACTCAAACCCTCCTACATGGTTAAAACATTTGTTTTGACTCAACCTCTATCCAACCCAAGGGTCTCATCAGGCCATTAATGCTTTGACCATGATTATCTCTTAATCATTTGCACAAAGGTTTATCCTTGGATTAACTCTTAATCCAGTGGGTAAGCCTAACTTAGACTTGACCCTTAGCCTTTAGATAACCATGAGGTCTTCTCAGGCCTTTAATGTCTCCAACCTCTTCTCTCAACCCAATCCTATGTTGACACTTGTCACCATTTCATTGGTACAAATTATGCACATGGATCCCCAACTTTCAAACCTGGCCCTTGATTAAACCTTTCAATCTTGACCATCCATTGCCTTGTTTATGCTATAAATAGAGCTCTCATTCCTCCATTCTAGACAATCATCCTTCAAATTTGTAGCATCACACTTATGCTCAAATTCTTTCAAGCTTTCATTTCATATATGCTCATCATTTAGCCTCTCTTTAAAATCAGGAAGTAGACTAAATATGCATGTTTAGAATAAGTTCTTTATCATTTTAGCTCAATCATAGATTAAATATAGTATGCTAGGATAGTATTCATACTAATCTTGTCATCTTATCATTTAGTTTATTGCATTTTTAGCATCATACATAGCTTAACATCTATTTCATACTAAATTTAGCAAAAACATCTCTCGTTCTCATATTTGCCATCCCTAAACCATTTTGCTCAGTGATCTGAGAGCAAAAACATTGGTTTGAGGGACATTGTGAGATAGAGAACCATGGGACCCTTCTTGGGAAGCTGAGTAATACGTTATTACTCCATAGCTTGCACCAAGAAGTCCTGTGTGTGTGTGTGTGGACTAGTATTAGAAATATTTTCACATATTTAGTTTTATCAGCCCACTTTTCTCGCATACATTTTTGGCGCCCACCGTGGGGCCCGACCCCAAATAAAAAATCGGTTTTTAAAATTAACCTCTTTTGCAGACACGCGGGAAAATTGAAGTAGTGCTTTCAGGTCACTGTTTAGCGCATCCAATCAACAGAGTAGCACATCCAGCTCACTGTTTAGCGCGTAGGCCCTATTTTTTAGCGCGTGAAGACATTATCTTAGCGCATGACTCTTTCTAACATTTTCCTGTAGGTCTCGACGTGGGCAAATCACAGAATAGTGCAGACAATTACCAGAATAGCGCATAAGATCCACAGTTCAGCGCTTATAGTCTATCATTCAGCGCGTACGATTCCAAAATTAGCGCATCAAATTCAAAAATTTCTTGCAGGTCTCAGCAAAACCACAGAACAACGCCTCGAACTTGTAGAATAGCGCATTCATTGAACAGTATAGCGCATCTGAAAATAGTTGTAGCACATCCTGTCTCTGTTGTAGCGCGTAAAATCCATTCTGTAGCGCATAATAGACAGAGGAAAATTTTAAAATTGTAACCGAAAAAGAAATTTTAGACTTGTGGAAGTCCACCAAATCAGCTAACAAATTTTTTGTTTGCTTGCAGGATTCTGATAATTTCTTGCAGGTGGAGCGGGGACGCTTTTCGTTTGTAAATCGATTTCTTTTGCTGACCTCAAAATCAAACATTTGCTTTGTTGACCATTTCCCTTTCATAAATTAGAAAATCATTGATTTGCCCGGATAAAAATGAACATCATGTTTTGTGGAGCAACATCTCCACATAGATTTTAGCAAAATCATTGATTTGAAAGGATAAAAAAAAACAAAAAACAATTGATTGCTATGTCTCGAAAGTGGTAGGAATATTCTCTCCCCTTAACTGGGTGATCAAAAATCCAGACAACTCTTACAGCTTTCATTATTTCAAGCATTTACATCCTTTAGCAAGCCTGCCTTCCTGGGGAGTTACAATCAACTCTTAAAGCCGTTTATGGCCGGTGTGAAGGGAATGACCTAAGTGGGGAACGACTTTGATGCCAAGTGTTCCAACCCACTATAATCAAAAGTGGAAAGTGACGAAAGTCCTTTTCAACGGTTGCGCGCAGTGATTAGCCTTCCCCCAGTATCTTTACGATACGTAAAGCCTTTGTTCTAAAGGTTGGGAAGCCTCCTGAGGGAGTTTATCACTGACGGCTGAACGGGAAGCCTGATTATGAACCATAGAATTAGAAACTTTGAACCGAGTCAGTAACCAAACATTTGTAACATCATAGTGCAAGGGTGGGGAAGAATCCGCCCCCAAGATTACTCACCATATATCTCCCAAGATAATTACTCAACTGTGAAGCAATTCACTTTGAGTTAATTTCTGGCAAAAGGCAAAAAAACGGGCGCCCCCTAGGGGGTGACACGGCTGTTTGAGCTGACGGAGTATCGAGACTAGTGGGCTATGATGTTATTTATGACCCTTGAATAAAGAGTCTTTCTGAAGTGTATTATTTGTATCCAAACCTGTTAAAACATTGGGGATTTGAACACATCCTCGCAAGAACATACACTTTTTGTTAGATTAGGCAAAATGGTTGTACTTTTTGTGTCGTGCTTGCATTTATTACTTCAGAAAATCATCCATCGCACTTGAAAAATTCTCAACAAAAATAAAAAATCTCAAGAAAACACCCAAACCAAAAAATCAGGGCAGTCTAGTGCATAAGAACAACATCTTAGCGTGTCGAAGACTTTTGCTAGCGCATCCAAGCCTCAAATTAGCACGTGGAATTAAAACACTAGCGTTTTATCATTAGGCAAACCAATATACAATCCTTTAGCGCATCCACAACACAGTCTAGCGCGTCGCAGCGACCTCTTAGCGCGTAGGAACCAAGGATTAGCGCATAAAGAAAAACAGTTAGCGCTTCACAGGCCCAGTGTAGCGCGTAACATTTTCAAAAAAAAATTCAATAGCCATTTTCAACAGTCATACTTTTAGTGCGTGGCAGCCACATCCTAGCGCGTAGCATACATACATTAACGCATCTACACAAACAGCTAGAGCGTATCAGGCCCAGTGTAGCGCGTAACTTTTTCAAAAAATTCAACAACAAATTTCAATAGACCTAACTTTAGCGCGTGGAAGAAACAGCTTGTAGCGCATGTACTCCAACAGTTAGCGCATTTGAAGCCCAGTCTAGCGCGTAGATTTTTCACCCGTTAAACAAAATTTTTCCAAAATCCAAATTTTAGCGCGTATCTTGGGGCAGATTAGCGCGTGTGCTTATTCATTTAGTGCATCAGGTAAATTCAGTAGCGCATGTAAACTCTGTTTTAGCGCGTAACTAAGGTCGAAAAACAGAGAAGTCCAAAAACTGAAATTTTTTGAAAATTTCAAAAATATTTTAAAGACTTTTTTTCATCAAAAAATCATCTTTTATCAAACCAGAGTGACAAAAACAAACTATTAAAAACTTTTCTCAAGCTAAATTTGTGTTAAACAAAGTTGTCCGAATCCTAAACAAATCGCACAATAGAGGATGTCTCTCCTATCATAATCCGGAAAATTTTCATCATCAATGTCATCAAAATCCTTTACCATCTTACGGATTTCTATCTCAAAACACTTGTTTAAAATTCTCAAATCGTCAAATCTAGTTTCCAGATCGGGAAGCTTTTATCCGTATCATTTGACACACTTTATCGTGAAGGGGCAGCCTTCACTCTTATAAAGTAAGATTTGAAATTTTCAAAACAAGAATCAACTGAATCCAAACCAACCAAAGGAAATCATTGATCACTCTTGCAAGAATAATCCCCTTATTCTGAGAAGAAAGAACCTCTATCGTAACATCACGTTGAAGAAACAACAACCTAGTTTTTCCAAATTCATGAAGCGAAATAAGTTTTTATACATCAATCGTCAACTCTTCAAATCTCATTGGGTATTCCTTCATCACGTCAAACGTTATATCCAAAACAAATCTAGCAAATTTGACAAGGAACCCTTGAAGACAAGAGCATACTGTCAAAAGTCTGCTTTTAATCAAACCATAAACCGCGACAGAAAAATCAATCCAGCATTCTTGCCCCACGAGTGCATCACATATAACACATCTCGACCAGAACCACCAACGCCCGAGCAACACATCGAGGACACTGTTGTACCTTTCATCACTGAAAGCTTCTGTTAAAATGCCTGTTACTCGCTCTCAAAGTAACAAACAAAGCGAGGCACATGCAGAATCAAGTATGAATCGCAGATTATCAAATCCTTTTGAAGTTCCGCCTGTAGAACCTGAAATTACTGAAGCCCTTCTTCGGGAATGTCAAGTAAATCCCTCCTTCCAAAAACTTGTCGAAAAGCTCATGGAAAATGACAAGGAAAAATATCTGTTGATGCTCACAAGCAAGGGCGTTAAACTTCCAGAAGATTTTGACCCAAATCTTTTTCAAACCGGATCCCGGCAATATGCATCTCAAGAACAAAACCGAGAAGAAGAAACTCACATACCTAAACAACATAACTTTGAGCAACAGATTCTAGAACAACGCATACCAGAAATGCGTATACCTGAACTAGAAACACCAGAGCAACATATTGTTGGGAAAAATGGTGTCTCAACCTTGCATTTATGTGAGGTTACTATTTATAGTAAGTTTTTATTTGAGCACGAAATGGTGCGAAACTCTCCCTGAAGCTTCTGGTTGGCTAGATAAGCATTCCGGTAAAATTGCGTCGCAAAGTCACAGCTAGTTTTGAAGATATTAAAGTTTTCGTCTTGGAGGGGTGCAATAAAATGTTTAAACTTAATTTTGGGGACTTTAGAGGCTCCGAAACGCCCTGAAAAGTTTCCGTAACCGGCGAAGCGGGTTACGAGGTGATAGAGCACTTCGCGAGCTTTCCGGTGCTTCAAACGGTTCGTCAATCGGACACCCGGTTCTCAAGTTATGGCCTCCGGAAGTTTGTACTCCTGAAATAGGAAAAATAATTTGTATCGAATACATAAATGAGCTGTAAAAGGGAGCGACACGTGTTGATGTGTGCTTTAACATGTCATAGAAGGGAGATAAGGTCGGCTACACCTTATTGGGTGGTTTTAGCCCATGGTTTTGTAATACCGTTTGACGGTTTCTTGTATTGTATCTCCTATTTATGAGGTGTGTGAGATAGAGGTTGTGTGTAAGAGTCCTATGGCTATTGAGTTGCCTCTGAATCTCTGTTTAGTGCTACTCCTGCGAAGAGCTTGCTCTGCAAGTATTTTGTAATCTATTTTTGATTGCTGAATAAAATATTGAGCTGCTTTTGGAGGGTGGGGTTTTTCTCCCGAAAGGGTTTTCCCCACGTAAATCACTGTGTTGTGGTATGAATGCTATTATATCTATTTCTATTTTCTGTAACTGTTGTAATGATCTGAAAAAGTTTTGCATTACCCTCCTCTCAAGGTTAGTGTAGGAAGTTGTTTCCGCTACTTAACTTCCTTACAAGTGGTATCAGAGCCTGATCACCTTTGGTTTCAATTGTGGGCTGTTGGGTTTTTTGAACTAATCCAGATTTGAGTGGGAGCTTGTGCAGAAGACACTTTTTTATCCTGTTGCAGGAATATTCAGATGGCGAGTTCGTCAGGGAGAATAGAGGTGGAGAAATTTAATGGAAGTAATTTTGAGATGTGGAAGCTGAAGATGGAAGATCTGCTAATAGATCGAGATCTTTGGGATGCTGTTGATGCGAATGTCCAAAGGCCCTCAGATCCTACTGCGGCAGCTCAGCATGATGTTATGGACCGAAAAGCCAAGGGTCTAATCAGACTGTGCCTGGCAGACTCTGTTCTAATCAATGTCCATGAAGAGAACTCTGCAAAGAAGCTATGGACTAAGCTTGGTGAGATGTATCAAGTGAAATCTTTATTAAATCAAATTTTCTTAAGAAAGAAATTGTATTCCTTGAAGATGGAAGAGGGTGGACGAATTGCAGACCACCTAGAAGCATTCAATATGATTGTGGCTCAATTAGTATCCCTCGGTGTTAAGATGGATGAGGAGGAGAAATGTCAGATCTTGCTTTGTTCTTTGCCTGATTCGTGGGATTCTCTTGTTATGGCTATCGGTAGTACTTCTGTTGTTTTGAAATCTGAAGACGTGGTGGGTGCCCTACTCGGTGAAGAGATGCGAAGGAAGGTATCCATCAGTTCAAAGGAAGCCCTAACCGTTCGTGGAAGACCTAAGGAGAAAGGCAAGAAGAATGAGAAGCGCGGCAAGTCCAAATCCAAAGGGAGATCGAAATCTCCTGGAAAGTCCAAAGTCATTTGCTGGAATTGCGGTAAATTGGGTCACATCCGTAAGGACTGCAAAGAAGAAAAGAAGAAGAAAAAGAAAAAGTTTGATTCTGATTCTGAGTGCGACAAGGAAGATGGCGATGCATTTATTGCGGCTTTGGCGACTCATGCAGGTAATGATGCCTGGCTAATTGACTCAGGTGCATCTTTTCATATGACTTCCAATAGAGATTGGTTTTCTGAATATGAAGGATTTAATGGAGGTAAGGTGTACCTGGGTGATGATTCACATCTAGACATTGTTGGTCGAGGTAAAGTTAGAATCAGGTTTTCTGATGGTAGAATAAAAAGGATTAATGGTGTGTTGCATATCCCTGGATTAAAACGAAACCTGTTATCTGTGAGCAAACTAATAGATGCAGGTGTGCAGGTAGTCTTTTCTGAAGCAGGATGTAAGATGATTAAGGGTGCTATGGTAGTTGCTAGAGGTGTCAGGTTTGGCACTTTGTATAAGCTTGAAGCATACACTATTGAGTGTAATAGCACTTCTGTAAAAAGTAAATCTGCGGATACTTCACTGGAAGATTTGAAGGTTTCACCTTCAGCAGATGGAAATGGTTTTTGGGTACCTAAGGGTGCTCTTTCGTCTGAAGCAAAGTTACCTGCAGAGAAGACTATGTTATGGCACCAGAGACTTGGCCACATTGGAGAAAAGGGTCTAAGGACCTTGAAAAATAAAAACCTTGTTGAAGGTTTGAATGATTGTAATCTTGACTTTGATTTCTGTGAGCATTGCATTTATGGAAAACAAAACCGCGTTCAGTTTTACTCGAGTTCTCATAAAACTTGTGGTGTTTTGGATCTTATTCATTCTGATGTGTTTGGTCCAGTAGATGTCTCTTCGATTGGAAAATCCACATATTATGTTTCATTTATTGATGATTTTAGTAGAAGGACATGGGTTTATTTTCTAAAGAGTAAATCTGAAGTTTTTAGTCGTTTTAAAGAATTTAAAGCAATGGTTGAGTTGCAGACTGGAAAGAAAATAAAATGTTTGAGAACTGATAATGGCGGTGAGTTTTGCTCTAATGATTTTGATAGATTCTGTAAAGACTGTGGAATTAACAGGCAGAAGACAACTCCGTATTCTCCACAGCAGAATGGAGTTGCAGAAAGAATGAACAGGACACTGATGGAAAAGGCTAGGAGTATGTTGAGTGGTGCTGGTCTTGAACAAAAGTTTTGGGCTGAAGCTGTTGCCACTGCTTGCTACCTGATTAACAGGTCTCCTACATCAGCTCTTGTTGATAAAACGCCTATGGAAGCATGGTCAGGTCACAAGCCTTCATTGAGACATCTTAGAGTTTTTGGTTGCGAGGCATATGCACATGTGCCAAAGGAGAAGCGAACAAAGTTGGAGAACAAGGCTGTGAAATGTATCTTCATCGGGTATAGTTATGGTGTGAAAGGATACAAGCTTTGGGACCCTGTTGCACAAAAGGTAATTCACAGTAGAAGTGTTATTTTTAGAGAAATTAAGTCTCCTTCTGTTACATTGCAGCCAGAACAGACTAAAAAAGAAGATGTGATTCAACTTCCTTCTACACCTGAAAGAGTTGAATCAAGACCCCTAGATAGGCAAGAATTTGAGGAGAGCTCGTCTAGCTCTGAATCTTCAGAAGAGGAGGAAGAACCTCCAACTCAGCTTGTTCGAAGGTCTACAAGACATAGACAACCACCTGAAAGGTATTCACCTGATGATTGGAGATGTATTTTTTCTCTGAATACTAGTGTGGATGAACCAAAATCTGTAGAAGAGGCATTAGGTATGAATGATGCAGAATCCTGGAAGATTGCTATGGAGGAAGAAATGGCAGCGTTGAAAAAGAATGATACATGGGATCTTGTACCATTGCCTGAAGGACGAAAACCTGTTGGTTGTAAATGGGTGTTCAAGAAAAAGATTGGTTCAGATGGAAGCATTGAGAAGTATAAAGCAAGGTTGGTTGCAAAAGGCTACTCTCAGGTTGAGGGTGTTGATTACGGTGAGATATTTTCTCCTGTTGCAAAAATGACGTCCATTAGATTTTTGCTTTCTATTGCTACTGCTTATGATTTAGAGGTTGAGCAAATGGACGTGAAAACTGCTTTCCTTCATGGTGATTTGGAGGAAGATATTTATATGACACAGCCGGAGCACTATGTGGTGAAAGGCAAAAGTAATTTGGTCTGTAAATTGAAGAAATCTTTGTATGGCCTCGAACAAAGTCCTAGGATGTGGTACCAGAAATTTGATACATATGTGTTGAGTTTGGGATTTGAACGTTCTAAATCAGATCACTGTGTTTATTGTAAATCTTATGGTGATCATTTCTTATTCATTGCATTGTATGTTGATGATATGTTATTCATTGGCAAAGGGAAAGGTATGATTTTAGAACTGAAGTCTCAGCTCGCTGCTAAATTTGAAATGAAAGATCTTGGTGCAGCAAAGCACATTCTTGGGATGGAAATTAGAAGAGATAGGGCGAACAGAAAGCTATGGCTAGGCCAGAGTAAGTATGTGAATTCAGTGTTACAGAGGTTCAACATGCAGAATTGTAGACCATTGAGTGTTCCTTTTACAGTTGGAATGAAACTATCTGTTTCAGATTGTCCTACATCCCCATTGGAGATGGAAGACATGAGCAGAGTGCCTTACCAGAGTGCAGTTGGAAGCTTGATGTATGCTATGGTCTGTACTAGACCAGATATTGCCCAAGCAGTGGGAGTACTTTCTAGATATATGTCTAATCCTGGTAGAGTTCATTGGGATGCAGTCAAAAGAGTCTTCAGATATTTGAAGGGTACTTCAGAGTATTCTTTGTGTTATCATGGTAATTCAGTTGGAGACATGACTTCCCTTGATATCCATGGTTATGTGGATTCAGATTGGGCAGGTGATATTGATAGCAGAAGATCCACCAGTGCTTATGTGTTTACTTTGTTTGGTGGTGCAATTAGTTGGATGAGTAAGCGACAGGCTGTGGTTGCTTTATCCACTACTGAAGCAGAGTATATGGCAGCTACTCATGCTTGTAAAGAGGCCATTTGGCTTAAGAGACTGTGTTCAGATATTGGAATAAAACAAGGTACAGTGACAATTTACTGTGACAGTCAGAGTGCAATTAGCCTGGCTAAGAACCCGACATTTCATGTCCGGACCAAACATGTTGATGTTCAGTATCATTTTGTTAGAGATATGGTCGAAGATGGTAGGGTGAAGCTGGTTAAGGTGGACACTTTGATGAATGTTGCAGATGCTTTAACTAAGGCTGTGAGCACAGAGAAGTTCAGATGGTGTTCAGAGTCTATGGGCCTTATGGCCCCTAGCAATTGATTCATTGTGTTGACATTCCCTTCCGCTCATGCAAGGTGTTCGACAAGTGGGAGATTTGTTGGGAAAAATGGTGTCTCAACCTTGCATTTATGTGAGGTTACTATTTATAGTAAGTTTTTATTTGAGCACGAAATGGTGCGAAACTCTCCCTGAAGCTTCTGGTTGGCTAGATAAGCATTCCGGTAAAATTGCGTCGCAAAGTCACAGCTAGTTTTGAAGATATTAAAGTTTTCGTCTTGGAGGGGTGCAATAAAATGTTTAAACTTAATTTTGGGGACTTTAGAGGCTCTGAAACGCCCTGAAAAGTTGCCGTAACCGGCGAAGCGGGTTACGAGGTGATAGAGCACTTCGCGAGCTTTCCGGTGCTTCAAACGGTTCGTCAATCGGACACCCGGTTCTCAAGTTATGGCCTCCGGAAGTTTGTACTCCTGAAATAGGAAAAATAATTTGTATCGAATACATAAATGAGCTGTAAAAGGGAGCGACACGTGTTGATGTGTGCTTTAACATGTCATAGAAGGGAGATAAGGTCGGCTACACCTTATTGGGTGGTTTTAGCCCATGGTTTTGTAATATCGTTTGACGGTTTCTTGTATTGTATCTCCTATTTATGAGGTGTGTGAGATAGAGGTTGTGTGTAAGAGTCCTATGGCTATTGAGTTGCCTCTGAATCTCTGTTTAGTGCTACTCCTGCGAAGAGCTTGCTCTGCAAGTATTTTGTAATCTGTTTTTGATTGCTGAATAAAATATTGAGCTGCTTTTGGAGGGTGGGGTTTTTCTCCCGAAAGGGTTTTCCCCACGTAAATCACTGTGTTGTGGTATGAATGCTATTATATCTATTTCTATTTTCTGTAACTGTTGTAATGATCTGAAAAAGTTTTGCATTACCCTCCTCTCAAGGTTAGTGTAGGAAGTTGTTTCCGCTACTTAACTTCCTTACACATATACCATTTACCACTCCTTTTCAGCTGAGAACCAATACAAGGCAAGAACTTTTTCCTCGGCAAGATAATACACCCTTGATTGCTCTTACTCAACAAATGCAAATGTTGCAAAGGCAAATACAGGATATGCAACAAGGGACAACAGTGCGGTACTCTTTAAATGAAATCTGTCCTTATCCATTTGACAGAAGCTTGAACATGGTGCCTTTTCCTCCAAACTCAGACGTTCCCAAATTTGATAAATATGATGGGAAAAGTGATCCCAGAGATCATGTTCGAGAATTTTGCACACTAAGCCTGGAATTTGCTCATGATGACACCTATTTGATGAGGTTATTCCCCAGAAGCTTGGGAGGGCAAACTATGGAATGGTTATCCAAAATTTCGCCACCTATTAGATCATTTGATGAATTGGTTAACAAATTCATAACCCACTATTCCTACAACATCCAACATGCCATAACCATGGTAGATGTTTGCAACACCAAACAAAAGAACAATGAAACATTCATGGCATTTCTTCAACGCTGGAGACGCATGGTCTCCATATATCCTCGAGATATTCCTGAAAAAGAGAAAATGGAAATCTTCATTGATAACTTGAATGGCGAAATGGGTTACAGACTAAAACTTCAATGCATACCATCTTTCGCTAAATTGATTGAAAATGGCATTCAAGTAGAGGAAGCATGTGTCAAAAAGGGAACACTCAAATTCTACAAGGAAGGAACAAACTCATCAAACTACAATAACCAAAACAACACCAACTTTGACAAATCTCGATTTTGGACTCGAAACAAAAACGAAGGCAACAACGAATCACATGATCCCAAATCTAAACAACCAGTGCTTGCATTATCTGGAAATCCTCAGAACATGAAAAATCTTAAAAATACTACTCCCAATGCTAACACATATACGCAAAACACTGATCAAGGACAATTCAACACAAACAATACCAACGATAATCAAGGCAAAAACATGAATCCTGGACCTAACAACAATCCACGCAACAACACGAACAATTTCCAAAAGCGTATCTTCACACCACTGGGACAATCACTAGAATCCGCATTCAGAGAACTTTTGGCAAACAAGGTTCTTTCTTTACCACCACTCAACAATTATGAACCCCCAATCAAACCACCTTGGTGGAATGATTCACACTATTGTGATTTCCATCGCAACAAGGGTCATAGAACAAACGAATGCATGAGATTGAAACATATAATACAGGACATGATTGATCGAGGTGACTTAACGGTCGATGGTCTCAAAACAAATGGGGATCACGGAGCCTTTAAAAATCCTCTCCCAAATTACAATAAAGATGGAGCATCTACTTCAGATGATACAAGCGGAGCTCGTATTAATCACATCTACAACAACACTATCAACTATATATCAGCTGAAGATCATCAAGTAAATGTCATCACCATCCGAGATCAGCGTGATCATGAATCTATCAATGTAACAACCCGCACTCAGAAATATGTCTTGAAGGGACATACTGCACCTGCAACTACCACACCTAAAAACCAATATGACTTGGTTAACCAACTACGCAAGACTCCAGCTCAGATATCTATCCTGGAATTATTGAAACTATCACCCAAGCACAAAGACATATTGGAGCAAGCATTATTGGAAACAAATGTACCTCAAAATCTGGATACAGACAGATTTCAAGCCATGGTCGCCCATATGACAGGACCTCATAACCTCACCTTCTCAGAGCATGACAATACCTCATTGAGTCATCCGCATAATACTCCTCTCCATATTGAAGTCATTGTTTGCAAACATCGAGTCAAGAGAGTCCTAATAGATGGAGGAGCCGGCCTTAATATCTATACTTTAAAGCTTATCCGTGCATTAGGCTTCTCAGAAGAATCTATTGATCCTTGCAAAAAGATTACCATAAAAGCATATGATGATGAAGAGCGGTCCTCTAAAGGCACAATAATATTACCTATTCAAGTAGGCCCAGTACAAAAGGATACTATTTGTCAAGTCTTAGATATTGATCTAACCTACAATATTTTGTTAGGACGACCCTGGATACATGAAATGCAAGCAGTCCCTTCTACATATCACCAGTGTGTCAAGTTTTCTTATGATGGACAAGAAATCTCCATATCTGCTGATCATAATCCATTTCAACATTGCAATGCAATGGGGGCAGCCCAGGATAGTTTGGTTCCTCATAATAGAGAAAAGCAACAATCTTCAACATTAGATCCATACACAGCAAAATCCAACTCCTTATGGGGAGACTTCAAGCAGAAAATGCAAATCAAAGACCAAGGCATGGGAGAATACTCTTTGGAGCCTTTATGTTTGGCAAAATTGCCAACCTCACCTAGATCGCATGGTTTGCCTACTACATCAACACAACTGGCTACTCAGCCCATCACTAAATTTGATGGTACCTTCATCCAATTGGGTACTCTAACACATGAATCAGAAGACAAAGATATTCTTAGCTGGTTATACAAAGATGAAGAAGAAAATCATAGAGCAGCTGCTCTGGACATTGTTCTACCAACACACATGTATGGAAAAGGCTACTTAATCATGAAGCAAATGGGATATGGCGGTAAAGGACCTATTGGCAAACGCAAAGAAGGAGTCACTGAACCTATAGATCTTCCTTCACAATCTAGCAGAAATAAAGCAGGATTGGGTTCTAAACTCATGTTCCTATTGAAACGACCACCTCACCTCCCTATCAAACCTCAATGGAAGGAAAAGAAGAAGTACACAGAAGAATCCTGGCAGGAAGCACTTTTTGAATCAGCAGAAACAATCCACAAGGCACGGGAACGTCAAGATCAGAAGTTACATCAGGAAAAACTTCTAAGTCATAAGAAGGCCCTATCCACAACAGTAGCTCATATTCAAACACCAATATCTCAAGAACAAATCAGGACATCTTCAAATACCGTTATTCCTCCCCGAAGAAGCACAGTCTATGAACAAATCCAGCAAGTAGAAGACGGATCTGATACAGAATCTACAAAAACCATCAAAATGGTATCCATCATCAAAGATTTGTTTTCACCGTACAACACACCTGTTTACAGCATAGATAGAATCTGGGATGATGCCTATGAGACAGATTCCAATGAATATGAATGGAGTACCTGCTCCAATGCTACTACTGATATCCTGGATGATACTGATTCTATATCCCTTTCTCAGGAAGAACATAATGTAGAGGATAGACCTCTTGAATTTGGACCGCAAAATATCTATGACGCTCCGGAAAGTGAACAGAAACATTATGAACAAGTCTATGTAGAAGATGATACCATCGAGGACCTCGATGAAATCTTAAATTTCTTTAAACCCAAGACCCATCACGATGAAAACTCTATCCTAACACTTACGGTAGCCGAACTTGATCCACCCAACGATTCCTTACCACTTGTCTTTCCTGATCTCATCGACTGGGACAAACCGGAAACAAATGATATACCTATTTTCCCAAATGATGCATTTATTGTCCATTACCTATGTACCGTAAATCCAGAAACAGACTCTACCAGTGAACGAAATAATGATATCTATCAATCAGGGAGTGCCAAGTCTCTCAGTCACAAAAATGCACCAAATAATGAGTCTAATGCTGAAAACCAATCAATGGCAGCTCTAGATCATAAAAAAGTAAAAATAAAGGACGCATCGGAGGGTGAAAACTTTTTTAAGGCACCTAACGATGGGAGACTTGACACTCTTCCTGAGCACTTTCATGAGCGATCGCCCATATTGATTGAGCCTACTCAATCAATCAACATTGGTACCACAGAAGCAGCCAGAAATATACATCTTGCAGAATCTCTGACAGCGGAAGAAAGATCAGCATTCATCATCTTCTTTAAAGAACAACAAATCAACTTTGCTTGGTCATATGCTGATATGCCCGGAGTAGATCCACACTTAATCATGCATCACTTGTCCATCCCTACAGGAGTTAAGCTAGTCAAGCAAAAGCTACGAAAGATGAATCCATAGGTGGCACTCATGGTCAAAACTAAACTAAAGAAATTATTAGACGTCGGATTCATCTGACCCATTGACTATGCAGAGTGGATATCCAATATCGTTCCAGTATCAAAACCGGATGGTAGTATCAGAATATGCACTGACTTCAGAGATGTCAACAAAGCTTGTCCCAAAGATGACTTTCCTCTGCCAAGTATCGACATAATTGTAGATCTCACAGCAGGTCATGCAATGCTCTCACTAATGGATGGTTTCTCAGGCTATAACCAAATCAAGATAGCTCCTGAAGATCAAGATAAAACAGCATTCACCTGTCCTTGGGGGACATACTATTGGAATGTCATGCCTTTCGGCTTAAAGAATGCAGGGGCCACTTACCAAAGAGCAATGACCACAATATTCCATGACATGATGCACACATTTATGGAAGACTATGTAGATGACCTACTAGCTAAGTCCTTCACCAGAGAAGAACATCTTGGCATCCTAACAAAAATCTTTGATCGATTGGAGAAATTCCAAGTCAGGCTTAACCCTAAGAAGTGTGTCTTCGGGGTTACATCAGGCAAGTTACTAGGCTACATAGTCTCAGCTAAGGGTATTGAAGTTGATCCAGCAAAGGTACAAGCCATTATGGAAATGCCACCACCACGGAATATCAGTCAACTCAGATCTCTACAGGGACGACTTCAATCAATCCGGCGATTCATCGCTCAGCTAACAGATAAAAGTCTACCATTTAACCATTTGCTACACAAAAATGTACCATTCAAATGGGAGGCTAAGTGTGCAGAATCTTTTTATCAAATCAAACAGTACCTGATGGATCCACCAGTTCTAGTACCACCAGTCGCCAGAAAGCCACTTATTCTATATATCTCAACAACAGATATTTCACTGGGGGCATTATTGGCACAAGAAGATCAACAAGGAAAGGAACACGCCATATACTACATCAGTAGAACATTGAATGGCTATAAGCTCAACTATACATTCATTGAAAAGACTTGCCTAACAGTGGTCTTTGCGTCTCAGAAGTTCCGACATTACATGCTAGCACACACCATCAAGCTAGTTGCGAAAATTGATCCTCTCAAATATCTACTCAGCAAGGCCGCTCTTACTGGCCGATTGGCTAAATGGGTCATGATTCTCAGTGAATTCGACATCCAATACATAGAAAGACGAGCCATCAAAGGACAAGCAATTGCAGATCAGTTGGCCGAAGCACCGCTACCAGGCAAACAAACCATGGAGGTTGAATTTCTAGACAGGGATGTACTTGCTCTTTCTACTAAACAATGGACCCTATACTTTGACGGATCTTATACTCAACATGGTTCAGGTGCCGGCATTCTATTCATCACTCCTGAAGGACACACTATGCCAAAATCATACAGACTTATGTTTCCATGCACAAATAATGTGGCTGAATATGAAGCACTGGTCATAGGCATCAAAATAGCCGTAGAATGGAAAATTACAGAGTTAAAAGTCTATGGAGACTCACAACTGGTCATTAATCAAATCAATAACAACTATCAGACAAAGGACGACAAGCTACTACCTTACAAATGAATGGTGGATGACTTCAAACAGTATTTTGTGCACATCACCTTTGAGCAAATACCAAGGTTGAACAACAAAGCAGCCGATGCAATGGCTACAATCACTTCGCTACTACAAATTCCTGAGCAACAGAGTCGTTATGAGTTTCTGGTAGAGCAACTGTTCTCCCCCGCCTATGACCACTCCGAATCCCATGTTATCTATGCCTTGACTGGTTCAGATTCTCCGCTATATGGACCAATATACGACTACCTCAAGCATAATATCTTACCCATTGACCAATCCCATAACCAAAAACGTAACTTTATCCGACAAGCTGCCCGTTACACCCTTACCGTTGATACTTTGTATCGTCGAGGTCTCGATGGTACTCTTCTTCGTTGTCTTGATCGTAATGATTCTGATTTGGCTTTACACGAGCTTCATGAAGGTATTTGTGGCACACATTCAAGCGGCACTACTCTTGCTAAAAAGCTTCTAAGGATGGGATACTACTGACCTACAATGGAGAAAGATTCATATCACTTTGCCAAGAAATGTCCTAAATGCCAAATCCATGGTAATCTAATACATGCACTAGCACAGGAACTGCAACCCTTTACAACATCATGGCCCTTTTGTCAGTGGGAACTGGACCTAGTTGGCAAAATTCATCCGTCCTCTTCAAATGGACACAAGTTCATTATAACAGCAACATAGTACTTTACCAAATGGATAGAAGCAGTTCCCATGACCACGGTGACCGGGAAACAAATTGCCTCTTTTATCCTCAATTATCTGATCTGCAGATATGGTATTCCAAGTTCAATCATCACAGATAATGGACGGCCCTTCAAAAATCAAGATGTCCAAGAACTATGTGAAAAATTCAAAATCCAACATAGGTTCTCTACACCATATTACCCACAGGGAAATGGTCAAGCAGAAGCATCTAACAAGACAATACTGAAAATCCTCAAGAAAACAATGAATGATGCAGGCAAAGATTGGCATGTACAACTCAATCCAGCACTTTGGGCATACAGGACCAGCATCCGCACACCTACAGGAGCAACACCATATTCATTGGTATATGGATCCGAGGCTATTTTACCCCTAGAGGTAGAAATCCCATCTCTCAGAGTCTCTTTGAAAGGCTTAATCCCAGATGAAGAGTATCGAGTTAACCGCCTACAAGAACTTGAGCTATTAGATGAAAGACGCCAACATGCTTATACTCATCTCAAAGCATATCAGCAACGTATGTGCAGGAGCTACAATCACAAGGTCATTCCCTGCAACTTCAAGGTTGGACCTAGTCCTTAAAGAAAATCCAAGAAATCAGCAAGATTGAGAAAAGAAAGGGAAATTTGAACCTAACTGGTTGGGTCCCTATGTTATCATATCCGTTTATGGATCAGGTGCTTATTAGCTAACAAATTCTGAAGGAGATGTGCTCGACGAACCAACTAACAGCATCCATCTGAAAAGGTACTATACTTAAAAGTAGCCTAGTGCACGGAAAAAGCCCAAAACAAACAAAAAAATAAAAAAAAATCAAGAAAAAGCCAAAAAAAGCAAAATATAATAAAAACAAAGGTTGAAAACCTGGTAAATAGGCGCCCTTGTGAAAGAACGACTCCTCTATCTATTTCCATACCATGTTGTCCATACAAACACTATCGGCCATCGTCCGACACTTAGCAAATATCCATTCAGGACATACTTAGCGTAGTCAATATCCTGGTTTATCTATAAATATCCTCCTACCACTAAAACACCATGGCTTGGAATCACTGTATGTATTCACATCAAGAGGCACACTTAGCAAGGGGCATGTAAATCATATCAATATTGCAAACACTCAAGATATCAAGACTGAATGCAAAACTCACCAGCATAACATCCCACAAACAACTACGCTTCATCGCAAAAACCAAAAACTAAACAAAACACGAAAATATCAAGGATGGATGATTTTCTGAAGTACTGAATGTTGCACTATAGCACAAAATCTTAACTAGTTTTGCATTTTGAACTTTTGGCATTATTGGATTCTCTTCCTTGTCTCACTAAATGCTTCATAGCTAGAGGTTACGGGGAGCTTCCAATATTTTCTTAGTCTTCTGTCTTGGAGGCGATCACTTGTACTGTGTGAATACATGCCTCGAGACGTGATACATCCAATATCACTGAAGGCTTGATTCCACTTCACGCATGCAAATGATCAAATCTTGTCTGTTTACGCAATACGCACTCAGATCGTCCTGGTTCAATTATACCTTGACGCTTGTGCTATCTTGCAAAATCAAATATCATGAAAATTTTTCTCAGGTCATTATGGTTCAATTATACCATTATGCTTGTATAAATTTTCAACATATCCTAAACAAATCAATGCTCAGTGATGATATTTACAAAGAAAGCAAAACAATGGTTCTATCGGATGGCACATATGAGAACGAGAGATGCTCCAAAAATAGTTAGTTGCATATCATTTTACAATTAGTTGCACATCATTTTACAATCAGTTGCATATCATTTTACAATTAGTTGCACATCATCATTCTATATCATTTACAACGTATTTGCATATCATTTAAAAACCAATTACATATCACGATACATTTAGCAGCATAAATAAAACATACATCTCATTTTCAAGATACATCTTACATCATATATTTAAGCATTGCATCATCACATAAAATAAATGCATCCATATCAACACATCACATGATAAAAAATGGTGCCGTGTATATATATATCTCAAAACTGATCAAAATGTACAAAATGTGTCCACGCACTGTGTCCAGTACAACAAATAACAAACTGCTCAAAAATACAACAGAGACCCTGTCTCTCAAGTATGACTATCTCCTGACGGAGATGGTCTCGCTCCAGCTGCACCCGCCCCTGGATCTCCAGGAGGGTCCTGTCTCGCTCCAGATACACTCGCCCCTGGATCTCCAGGAGGGTCCTGTCTCACCGGCCCCGTCACACCTCGGCTCTCAGATCGTGTCCCAGCAGTTCAAGATCGACTCGATCTCAACTGTGCAAAGCTCTCCACTCGTCGATCTCGGGGTACTGCAGCCTCATAATGCCACCTATAATACTCAACCTCCTGTACTCTCCGTGTCAGCTCTCTAAGGGTGTCTCTCAATGGACCACCCGCCGCTGCTCTCTGTACACTCGCCAAAGCCTCCTCTGCTCGTCCTCGTCGCTCTATCTCAGTATCTCTCTCAGTGGTCAACTGAGAAATCTGCCGCTGATAGGTCAAAATCTGCGCCTGCAACTGCTGAACGGTAATCTGCAGGGTCCGGATCTGTGCATCCTCCACATGACCTGACACTCGAACCCGCAGTGGTACCTGTGCTGGAGGAACCCCTCCCACTCGCCCTGTCCTCGGTACTGGAGGTGGGAGTATATCTACCCTCCTCCTCTGTGTTGGTCTCACCATCTCCTCCTCACCCCCCACTACCGCCAACACCTCCGTCACTCTCCCCTCTCTCCCGGCTCCGATAGCCAATCCTCCTCTCTCCCTCTCAATCCTCCCTTGCCGTACCGCTCTCTCCACACCTCTACCTCCCCGCCTCCCTCTAGCTCCTCTAGCTCCTCCATCCTCTCCATCATCTCCATCATCTCCCCCGTCTCCCTCCTCCCCATCCGAATCAAACGCTGGCCTCATCTCCTCTGGATCTGAGATCCTCGCCACTGCCCGCACAGCAAACAAATGGGCAAACTCATCTGTCATCCCGGCGTCCTGAATCTCTGGGGCATAGTCCCAGATCTGCCCAGCTATCCCCACAAACTCCTCCACGGCCACCGCACTGTCAATATTCAGCCCCCAATCGGCCACATCCTGCTGCCTCCGTGCATATAGACACGCTCCCTGAGGAATCCCCTGTTGGCGTCCGAACTGTCGCAAAACTCGGGTCACCAAAAACTGCTCAATAACGAATGGGGTCCTCCCAATCAGATATCGGCTCATAAAAATAAAGGGCATCTCCAGCCCATACCTCGCAACCTGTATACGGTCTCCAGGTGACCGTATCTATATCATCGAACACCCTCCTCCAATGCTCTAGCTTGCCCAACTTACGCTAGACAACTAGGCCTCTGTATCCGTAGGCATATGCTGCACCTACGGGCCTGTCTCTATCTGCCAGTGGCCTAGCTACTGGAATGTGCTCCCAGCACCATACCTGTAATAGGGTCACTCCTGCTGACAAGCTACTGTAATGGAGGTATACTACCTTGTGTAAACTCCTGTATAAATGAGCCAACATCGCTGACCCCCATGCAAACCTCCTCCCCTGTGTAACCATCTCCTCCAAACCCAATCCCCATCCCACCGAGAATCCCTTTGACCTGCGATCAGGACAAAGGAATCCCCCAATGAATCCTGCCAGTACAGATGGCAGCGGTGCATACCCCAAATCCAAAAACTCCTGCCAAGGGATCTCATACCCACAAACTGTGTCATCCTGAAAAATGCAGCGCAGTGCCTCTGTGCCGCCCTCCTCTGACTGCTCATAGGGAAGTAGTGCCCCTACTACAGGAATCCGCAAAATCTGGTAGCAATCCTCCGGTGTCACTGTCATCTCCCCTATGGCAAAATGAAAGGTGTTCGTATTACTATGCCACCTCTCTGCCAGTGCTGTCAAGAGCCCCCGGTTCACAGTGAATCCAGGCATATCCAAAAGCGAGGTCAATCTACATCTCTCTATGATATCCAAATCTGCCTGTGACAGTCTCGGTATCAACGTCCATGGTCTCGGGAATCTCTCCCTCGACTGAACAACCCCCAATCGCTCCTGTCAAAACAAACAAAAATATATCCAATATCAGTTTCCACATCAACACAAAGATATCAAAATCAAACTTACATCAACAACATGAAACAATTTGCTCATCTGCAATCAAAGTTCAAAATCATATCATTTCATATCAACTTGTAACACAACTCAAGTTCTCCAAAAACCATATCAAAACTTGTAAAACAACTCAAGTACCAAAATCACATAAACTTGTAAAACAACTCAAGTTTCCCACCCATATCAGCTTGTAAAACAACTCAAGTTTCCAACCCATATCGGCTTGTAACACAACTCCGACTTTCACATACATTGAACTTAAAACAGAACACGCAACTACATCATTTTTGATCAACACAACAGATTGATATCTATACATAACTTGGAAAATTGCACATCAAAATAAGTTATACATATACTCATTTTGCATATATTCATCAAAACATGACAGATAAACAAAACAAAATTTTCAAATCGACCGACACTGC
This sequence comes from Cryptomeria japonica, assembly GCF_030272615.1. Taxonomy (NCBI): domain Eukaryota; kingdom Viridiplantae; phylum Streptophyta; class Pinopsida; order Cupressales; family Cupressaceae; genus Cryptomeria; species Cryptomeria japonica. The sequence goes on from NC_081405.1 coordinate 553,230,524, forward strand.
AAAATTTTTTCTGATGCGCTAAAATAGAACTTTAATGCGCTAAATCACCCCCACGCGCTAGGCTGTCTTTCCTACGTGCTAATCTACCTGTTCTATGCGCTAGACTTTGTTTATGCGCTACTCTTTTCCTTCATTGCGCTACCTAACCCCTCCTATGCGCTAGACTCTGTCCACGCGCTAATCTATCCCTCCTAAGCGCTACCCGTTTAGCCCTATGCGCTAGGTTAGTCCTACGCGCTAAAACACCTTCCCTATGCGACCCTCTGTGGTCCCTATGCGCTAGGTTAGTCCTACGTGCTAAACACCCTTCCCTATGCGACCCTCTGCGGTCCCTATGCGCTAGGTTAGTCCTACGCGCTAAACCCCCTTCCCTATGCGAACCCCGGCGGCTCCTATGCGCCAGGTTAGTCCTACGTGCTAAACCCCCTTCCCTATGCGAACCCCGACGGCTCCTATGCGCTAGGTCACACCTACGCGCTACCCTGTTGACGCGAAGCGCTACCTAATACCTCGCATGAGCTATTTTCCTTGCACGTGCTAACCTAAAAGTTTCATGCGCTAACCTATGATTTTCAGACGCAACTCCTAAATTTAAACTTGATGCGCTACTTCACACTTCACATGCGCTACTGTGGACCTTAGACGCGCTAAAACGAAATACCCGAACTTTGAAATTCAAAAAATGACCAAAAACGACAAAACAAAACATCAAAAAGGGGTCAAAAACATTGACTTATTGGTGGTCCACGCGCTACAGGCCTCCGGTACCTCCGAACGTGCTCGAAACGGTGTCTGTGATAGGGAATCAGCATTTTCTCTCCAGAGCAAATTCTCTTTCTTCACAATCAACAAAGCACAAATGAACCTAAATCAACCCCTAAATCCCTTTTATAGGAGGCAAATGAAATTAGGGTTAGCCGTAGGGACCTGTAATATGGTCGCGATCTCCCCTATACCAAAACAGTTGTAACTTATCAGGAGATGAATCAATCTGCACACTTTTTACATGCATGAAATCCTACACATCATACGAACTTCATCAAATTAAATCAAAAATTTTCAAAATTGATTCATCTCCCGAGGGGGCATCACACATCGAATCTGGGGCACAACTTGCAAATCAAAAGAGCGACACAACAAAAATTGCATTTGATCATAAAATCACAAAAACACATCGTTTTCTTTGAAATAACATGTGCACACACGTCACTTCAAAGAGGGGCAAAATGTAGACGTATAAAAATGACCATATTCCTAAATGAATATTTTATGTTCATTTCTCTATTTGATTAAATCCAATTTAATTAAATTATCCACATTCTCCTATTTAATTAAATAAATTATTCAATTTATTTAAATTAAATTCACTATACCATTTAATGAATAAATCATTTTATTCAATTAAATCCCCCTATCCACTTTTAATTAAATTCAAATTTAATTAAATAGTTATCCCAAATTGAATAAATCAAATTTATTTAATTACAACCAAATTGAATGAATTAAATTATTTCAATTAAATCCTATTATCCCTCCATCCACTTGCAAAATCCCAAACCCTTTTCTAATCCCTTCTAGAATCTTCTAATCACTTTTAATTAACCTAACCCTCCTCTAAACTTTGTCACATCTCTAAGCAAAGGGAAGTCACTTCTCAAAAACCTTAAAGTCTTTGATAACCATTGAAGGTTTTCAACCTTCAACCACTAAAACCCTTAAAGTCTTTGAAAACCATTAAAGGCTTCCAACCTTCAACCACTTAATCCCTAAAGTCTCCAATAACCATTAATGGTTAACTCAAACCCTCCTACATGGTTAAAACATTTGTTTTGACTCAACCTCTATCCAACCCAAGGGTCTCATTAGGCCATTAATGCTTTGACCATGATTATCTCTTAATCATTTGCACAAAGGTTTATCCTTGGATTAACTCTTAATCCAGTGGGTAAGCCTAACTTAGACTTGACCCTTAGCCTTTAGATAACCATGAGGTCTTCTCAGGCCTTTAATGCCTCCAACCTCTTCTCTCAACCCAATCCTATGTTGACACTTGTCACCATTTCATTGGTACAAATTGTGCACATGGATCCCCAACTTTCAAACCTAACCCTTGATTAAACCTTTCAATCCTGACCATCCATTGCCTTGTTTATGCTATAAATAGAGCTCTCATTCCTCCATTTTAGACAATCATCCTTCAAATTTGTAGCATCACACTTATGCTCAAATTCTTTCAAGCTTTCATTTCATATATGCTCATCATTTAGCCTCTCTTTAAAATTAGGAAGTAGACTAAATATGCATGTTTAGAATAAGTTCTTTATCATTTTAGCTCAATCATAGATTAAATATAGTATGCTAGGATAGTATTCATACTAATCTTGTCATCTTATCATTTAGTTTATTGCATTTTTAGCATCATACATAGCTTAACATCTATTTCATACTAAATTTAGCGAAAGCATCTCTCGTTCTCATATTTGCCATCCCTAAACCATTTTTCTCAGTGATTTGAGAGCAAAAACATTGGTTTGAGGGACATTGTGAGATAGAGAACCATGGGACCCTCCTTGGGAAGCTGAGTAATACGTTATTACTCCATAGCTTGCACCAAGAAGTCCTCTCTGTGTGTGTGTGTGGACTAGTATTAGAAATATTTTCACATATTTAGTTTTATCAGCCCACTTTTCCTGCATACAAATTTCAATATCATGTTAGTTGTAGGAGAAATTCCGTAGATGTATTGTAGGCTTTTGCAGAAGATCATTACCAGGCTTCAAGGAGGATTGAAGGAGGATAATAGGGAAAACAAGGAGTGAATCAACAACAAGGTTTCTTTTTCAGTCATCTTGCAGAAATCAGGTTCCCCTCTTCCATATTCACCTTTATGATTTCTACCAAAAAGAGAAAAAAGGGAAAGGACTTTTATTTCCATAATATAGAGTATTTGCATTCTTTTGTTTCCAGATTTTGATAAGGAAATCTATTTGCATGTACCATCTTGTTTCATATTTTGATAGAAGGAATATGTATGCATGCATGTTATAGTTTCTTTAGAAATAAAATATTTTTAATAGAGATATCAATATTTTGTTTAATGGGTTAAATTAAATAGTAGATTCATTTCTTCTCATTTTTTTTTTCAGATTTTTGAAGAAAAAATAAAAATATGTATATGCCTTGTTAAATACATGCATATACCTTCTTGCTTTTAAATGAATAAATTAGTAGTTTCTTTCAAAGAAGGGCACATTCAAATGTACATGTTAAATCCATATTTCATTAACCAATTATTTATTGTTTTAAGGGTTTTAATATATATATATATATACACTTCCATTGGTAAGACTAAAAAAAATAAAAATAAAAAAATAAATAAACATATAAATATATGAGAGTTAAAATTTATTTTGATAAAATAAATCTATGTTCAAAATTTGTTTTGTAAATTTAAGTATATTTATTATTAAATTTTAGTTTATTTAAGGTCAAATTTAATTTTTATAATTATGAATGATTAAATTTAATTAAATGCATTTATTTAAATGTTAATATTGAATAAATTGATTTGTTTAAACAAAATAATAATAATAAATAATAATAAAGCAGTTTGAATTTCAAATGGGCGGGAGTACCACACATGGCTGCATTGATTAAGGGCTAGGAATACAACTTTTTAATCTCTAAAAAGATGCTAGTTAGTAAGTGTAGCAAGTAGCTTGCATGGCTTGTTGGTGCATAAGCAAAATAAGTGGTGGGTAGTTAGGGGTTCAAACCGCCCAACGTGCCAATCTTTTTGCATGCAGCCTGCGGGGGCCGCAATTATTCTGGCTCCAAAACGGACCTTTTGTACAACGTGATAACGATGTGTTAGTCAATCACATCAGTTTATTGCAAAATCGACAGTGTGAACGTGTGACTAACACGTGTGTTAGTCAATCCGTATTGTCATTTTGGAGCCAGAATAGACAGACGTGTTCGACTGCAGGGGGGAAAGGGGCCCGTAGTACCCCCTCCCTCTTTTTCTTTAATGTTTCTTTTATTTAGATATAATTTATTTTTGTTTACTAAATTTTGATTAATTAAAATAAATAAAATTTATTTTAGTAGAAAAGAATAATTAAAATTTATTATATTAGAAAAATAAATAATTATAATTTTTTAATGTGGAGTTATTAATTTGAAATTGTTTATTATAATTTAAAATATAGTTTATATTTAAAAATTTATTAAAAAGTAAAAATAAATAAATAATAATAAATATTTAGGCTATTTAGATAGTTGAATCAATTTATATTTTGAGTTGTTAAAATAATTAAATCTATTTGTATCATTAAATTTAATTTGTACATTTGTTAATTAAAATTTATTATATTGATAGAATTTAATTATTACAATAATTCTAATAGTTGAAATTTAGTACAATTTATTTTAATAAAAGGGGATTTATTCCTAATGAATAGTACATTTGTTATTTAGTAATGAATCTAACTCATGTTGAAATTTAATTAAGTTACAAATTTCAAATTTTCCTTTAGCAAGTATCTTATTTCTAAAAGAGTTTATAATCTCTTCAATAAGGCAAAAAGGTCAATTAACACATGTGGAATTTTTAATGATAATCAAAAAATTAAGGGATCTATTATCTTTAATTAATCTTTCTTAGTATGTAGATATAATAGTTTAATCTTTTTATTAAATAAATTAGTTTGACTCGAGAAAACAAAAGAAAATGGAAATGATATTTCATCAATGATAAACTTATTCTATAGTATTGGTTCTTTTCATCAAGTATCACTAATTAGTCTCAAATAAATCCTAGTAGTAAATAAATTTCCCTCAAGATGTTTAATACATTTCAAATATTTAAGTTATTTGTTTATTGGATTTCAAAACTATAGGAGTTGAGAAATACAACCCCACAGTAGCCTGAAGATCTTCTGCAAGCCGAATAACCTGTTACAAGGAGAAGCAATGAAGCAAAATCTGAAGAACAAGAAAAAACACAGGAATAAATATTCTCCAAAAGAGAGCTCCAATTCACCAGAAAAATGTATATGAAAAGATAATACATTTTTCTGGTGAATTGGAGCTCTCTTTTGGAGAATATTTTTTCCTATGTTTTTTCTTGTTCTTCAGATTTTGCTTCATTGCTTCTCCTTGTAACAGGTTATTCGGCTTGTAGAAGATCTTCAGGCTACTGTGGGGTTGTATTTCTCAACTCCTATATGGTATCAGAGCTTCAAATCTGCAGCTACCTATTCTTGTTTTGAGAATTTTTGGCTTTGGAAGCAGATCTAGGGTTTCAGGAATTTTTTATGTACCTAGGGTTTGAACTTTTTTTTTGAGCACTTTGGGCCTAAACGGCCCTCACCATCATGCTCAGAAGGCCCAAAAACCCCTATGGTCATATAAAATTTGACCTGTTTTGGTTCCTGAGCCTCTGGGAGCAAATTTTTTCTCAAATCTAGGCCGTACGGCCCTGACATGCAGATCGAGAATTTTTTTTTTTTTTTTTTTTGCCTTTTTACGACATGCAGGCTGAAATTTGTTTTCAAAAAAAGTTCTTTAAAAAAAACGAAAAAAAAAGGTTTTTTTTTTTTTTGGGCAAAAAGTTTTTTTCTGGGGGGGGGGGGTTCCCATGGTACGCAGGGTACCACGGGGCCCCTGCCCCTGCCACTGTCAGTATGACCACGAATGTTGACCTGTGTTGTTGCAGGCTGTCACTATCACCTCGAGCCCCGCGCTGTTGGTCTCTCGACCCCCGCCGGCTACAGACTCTGACCCCCACCGGTCGTTCCCTCCGGCTTCTCCTCGGCTTCCGCTCCCGCCGGCCGCTCAGCTCCCCGTTGGTCGCTGCTTGTTCCTCTGGCCGCTCAGCTCCCCACTGGCCGTTGCTTGTTCCTCCGGCCGCCGCTCCGCTCGCCGGCTGCTGCCCACAACTCCTCTCCCTGGTCGTGCTCCGCCATGGCCCTCCGCCAGCTCCCCGCTTAGCTCCCCATTGGCCGCTGCATGTTCCTCCGGCCGCCGCCTGCAGCTCCTCTCCCCGGTCGAGCTCCGCCCAACCCGACCTCCTTGTCGCTGGGAAATCTCCGCCTGGCCCATCGGCCACCGCTCCACCACCGGGCCACCGCCCTACCACCCGGGCGCTACCGGAGCTCCGCTCCCTGGCCACCGGACCACCAACAGGCAACCAAACCCCCTTTTTTGGCTTTTTCAGGGGGGGTTTGGTTTTTTGGCCCTATCTTGGGCATACGGAGTTGTTTTTTCAAAAACAAATAGGCATCGGAAAGCTAGTTCCGAGGCTGACCGCATGGTATTAGTAATTTTTTCCAATTTTTCTATTTAACTATGTTTTTTTATAGTCAAAGTGAGGTCTCTTTTTTGCACTCCAGGAGACGTAGAATGAGCATCCGAACTCCATTTTTCAAAAACTTTATATTTTTGGAAAGCTTGTGCTGTGTAATTTCCAAAAAAATGGGTTTTATTTCTAGATTCTACTCCATGCATATTTTATTCAGTTTTTTGCTTTTGAGCACTCTGGTGGATATCATGGTTGTTTCAGGTTCTGGGATCTCTTTTCTAAGTAGGGTGTCTCTGTTTTGATTCTCGTTTCTATTTCCAGTCTTCTTATCATTGTAGCTTGTAATTATGCAAATGCACTGAGATAAAGTGCCATCATGCATTGTTTACTTGGAATCTTGTATATCTTGTGTCTTGTTGTACATGCACTGTTGATCAAGTGCCATGAGGGGGTTGATGTTTGCCTTTGTTTGCCATCTTCCTTTGTCAAGTGAGTGTTCCTTCCACGACATTCTCCTCATGATGATGTGTCTCAGCACCTTTGATGTTCTTGGTTCTTCGTCATGCAGTTGTTTTTGGCTGTCCTTTTCAGTGTTCCTGTCCCTCTCCCACTTCTGCATTATGGGGAGGTTTATCTTGTTGGTTCTAATGCTTCCGTGGTTCGATTGATCAACTCTTCAGGCTTTGGTTTCTCATGCCATCTGTATCTTCGATTTCAGTTGTTTTGCCTTGTTTGCCTCCTGATTCGAGTAGTGTCATTTGAGGGCACTCATATAGGAGTTGAGAAAATACAACACCACAGGAGCCTGAAGATCTTCTGCAAGCCGAATAGCCTGTTACAAGGAGAAGCCATGAAGCAAAATCTGAAGAACATACAAAACACAGAGAATATGCTCAAAAAGAGAGAGCTCAATATTCACAAAAATATGTAATGTGATTCTTACAATGAAAAGAAAGAACTCAACCTTTAATAGGTCAAGAAACCCTAAAAAGGGAAAACCTAGGTTTGCACATAATAATTAATTAAAATAATTAATTATATGCACCTAAAGTTAGCTTAAGTGTAAAAGAGATAAAGGGAACTTAAATAATTAAACAAAGAATGTTTAATTAATCAAGTAAATACCCGAATACTCTAACAAAAACTACCTCTATGTATATTTCAATTAGTGCAAGTAATAAAGGATAAAAGGTTTAACCTCCCAAGTTAATGTGTTTAGATACATAGTTACCCCATTTTATGTTTTTAAAGTAATATGAGCTAATATTTAGTTAAGGATCCCTTCAATTCAAAAAGTTGATTATCCATTTGTTTCTTTACACAAGTTAGGCTTCAAGATATGGAGCATGCAAGGCTATTGTGAATAGTCAAGTCTTTTAAAAGATAATTTTTGTATATTATCTTTGGCTTTAAAGACACTTAAGACTAGTAAGTAATTTGTATAGGTGAATTTAATTAACGTTTAAATTTAGAGGTGAATTTCATAGTTAAACCTTCATACAACCTAAATGGTATAATCTATTTTGGAAGAACACTTGTATTGATTAGGATGTAAAGAAATTTTATTTACAATCAAAATAGTTTTTAAGCAAATGGAAATAGAACCAAATTTGTAAACTTTTTACAAGATATTGTTAAACTTGACCTTATCTTGCAGAATCTCAAATTTAGTACTCATCTTTTGTGAATGTCTAATGAAACTTATCTTGTAGATGAAATAAGTTATAATTTGTTATTATTGGATTTTTACCTTAATATGAGTTTTTGAGAAACCTAATCCATGATCACTTGTTAGAAAATTAAATAATGATTTTAATTGAAGTAAAATTCAGGAGCAAGCATTAGCTCATTTCGAAGAGTTTTGAAATCGATAAGGTCATCCTTTGTAGAAAATATCTAAAAAATTAATGTTACTTCAAGTGGAAGAAATGGTTGGTTTATCAATTATAATTTTTGTGAATAATTTAACATTAATCCAAGAGAGAGTAAAAGTAGATTGATTGGAACTATTTAGAAGCCTTATTCATATCAGTTAATTAGTTAGAAATTAGACTCTCTCATAATCTTATTTTCAAACATTGGTAATTAAAAGTAATGTGGTTATCAAGATTGTTGTTAAATAGTTTCCCCTTCAAACAATAGAGTATTAAATTCATTTCCAAAGTCTTGTTATTTAATATTTTATTTTATTTTATTTCTTTCAAGCAATTTAGTACCTTTCAAGTATTAGGATACATAATTAAAAGTGTAATAGTTTTTGTTTCAAAACAATTAGTATCTTATAAGTATTTCAATCATTTCCCATAAGTTATCTCTTACAAGTATCACAGTTTTCAAGCATTGAGTACTTTCATGTGTTTAGTTTGAGAATTAGAGTTTTAAATGTTAAGTTATTTTTCCTTCGAGGAATTTGATTTGTTTTCTTTCATTCCCAGGAAAATAGTCCTTTCAATTTCATAAAATTAAAATATTAGTTAAAATTCAAGCAATAATTCCTTGTATATAATAGTTTTTTTTTCAAGTTGTATTAGTATATTGCTTTGCTTAAGTTTCATGAATTCAAAGCTAAATTCCTAGTTAGACAACTAAATAAGAGGAGTTGAAACCAAAAACCTTAGCAGTGTTCGATATCTATGGTGCCTCTGGGTCATGCTTACGAGTAATGTCGTTGTGTTGAACTACTGCACTTAATGCCTAATAAACCTACAACAACGACATTTGTGGCATCGTCTCTCTAAATTGTTGGGGAGAAATAAGGGTAATGTTGAAGTTAAAATCCAAGGGGCAGGTAATCCCCCTTGGAACGATAATCTAAAAAGATAATTTTTAATTGATTTTACATCTGCTCAGTTAAACCTTAGAAAACCCCATTAGGGTTGGTTGCGAGTGATGATTTTCAGAAATTTATTTTATCTTGATGATTTCAGTGGACGATAACGAATCAAGGGTGACATATTTAATAGGAATTAGGACTTAGTTTTCTTAGGCCATAAGCGAAAGGCCACCTTGAGACTTGTTGCTATAAAGCTACCATCGTGGGTAGAAACCATAGAGAAACTATCTGGGACATTGACCCTAGAAAGGGTTGCGTACCCACCAAACAATTTATATTAAACCATAGTTAGAAACCATAACTACATACTTTAAGCCTTGATCCCATGCCGAAACGAGTATGCAGGCAGTCTAGGGATGGACTTGTCCCTTGTACCTAGGCGTTCAGGGATGGGGATTAGGATTTGGTTAAGAGTGAGTTGAGGAATTTTTGAAGCCTCTTAGTCCCTCAATCAAAGGATATAGATAATGGTAATTGGGAGATTAAAAGTATTTCAATGCATAATTGAAAGGGATCCCATATGGATTCACTTGACTTCCCAAGGCTTTAGGCCAAATTCCAAGGTAGAACTCGAGCTTGTTTTATCTTATTTTTATTTGCTCCTAAAGATGGCAACCTTGGTGCACTCCTAGTATAGGAGTGTAGTCTTTAGAGAGTGACTCAAGACCCAGATGGTCCTGATGAGTCTAAAGTCTCTGGTCAGAGCATTTCCTATTCTTTGAATAGATGCCTACTTCGTTTGGGTAGATATCGATCCCGAATTGGATAGATGGAACCCCTTGTCCCATATGGATAGATGCCTAACCCATATGGTTAGATGCCTATCTCAGCTGGATGGATGCCTATCCTGTTTGGATAGATGCCCAGAGTATGCAATTGAATCAAACACAATTAAGAATAAGTGCAAATAAGAAATCAATATTTATTTCAAAAAAAAAAAATCAGTTAATATTTTTGGATTAAGTCAAGTGGGTTATTACAATAATGGTAGATGCAAGATGAGGATTATGCTAAAATGAGATGTAAGATGTATACTAAATGGACATGGATGTGCAAAATATGAGTAAACAATTCAACATTACAATGGTATGAAAATAAAAGTGGATGGATTGTGAAGAAAAATGAGGGGACTAAATAGGCTAGGATGGGAGATGAGGAGGCATGAAAATAAGACACTTGTCCCTGAGAAGGGCAAGTGTCATGTATGGAAATGACACGTGTCCTTAAGAAGGACAAGTGTCATGGGAAGGAATGACATGTGTCCCTGAAGACACAAGCCTATTTGGGAGAGAGACACCCAAATAGGAAGGTTATATTCCAAATATGGATATATTCCCACATGTTAGGATATTTAGGATATTTCATCAAATATTAGAAATTTTCCCTAAATTCTAGGAAATTTAGGATATTTTGAGAATGCGCACACATATGGCGAGGAAAAGGGGATAAGGTTGACTAAAACCTATGATTAGCTAGGTGGGTAAGGTTAGAAGAAGGGTTAGGTGAGGGTTAGAGTTAGGAGACATGTGGGGGAAATGAAATTAAATAATTCTATCTGGAAATTAAGAGGAAGGTAAACATGAATTAAATAATCAATTTATGCATCTGATGTATTATATAAAAGAAAGGGGGTGAATTTAATTAATTAAATGAGCTATGGTTGTTAAATAATTGATTTAAAGGGACTATAGTGTAATTGATTAAATTAATTAGCTAGAAGGAGGGAACACCAATAATGCAATAATATGTAATTATTTAATTAAATACATTCAAGATAGTTAAATTCAATTAATTAAATTAATCAAATTTACGTGTCTACAGGAGGTATCTTGGAATATAATTTTTGGGTAGAAGTGAGTGCTACAACATATTAATTGGTTTAAGATTCTTGTGCATAAACTCTTATTAATGGGATTCCTATGGAGGCATGGACAAGAAAAAGCACTCATTATGTCATCCCCACTTTTTTTATTACAAGGCATATGCACATGCATATAGGGAGAAAAAATCAAATTTTGAGAACATCACATTAAACGTATCTTCATTAGCTATGATGTTTGTGTGAAAGGGTACACACCTTTGGAACTTATGGCTAAGAGAATTCAATACATCAAAAGTGCTATTTTTAGAGATATTAAGCCTTCTTCCATAGTTCTAGTGCATAAAGAATGATGGAAAGAAATATGTTGTTGAACTAACCCTAAATACTAAGAATGTTGAACTAGAAGCTCATAAAGGATCCAAAGAGGTAAGATAAGATAGTTAAAACAATTTATAAGAGGAGGTAGACATCAACCTCAATTATTGAGGAAGTCCACTTGGTAGAAACAACAACCATACTAGTATACTCTTGATTTTATATACCAGCGAGCCTAAAATTATGAACAAGATGATGTATATCAAAGATTATAAGTCCTAGAGAGTGTTTATGAATAAAGAGATGGTTATATTTAAGAGTAATGACACATGTTATTTGGCATTGTTTCTAAAGGAATAAATCATAAAGATCGGTTTTGATGGTAGTGTTAAAAATTCAAATCAAGATTGGTTGCAAAAAGGTTATTTTACAAATTGAAGGGGTATAATTTGGTAATTTATTCAAAAATTTCTAAAATAAAATTTATCAAGTTCTTATTATTTATAGTAGAAAATTTTAATTTGGAGATATAATATTTGGATATGAAGACAACATTCTTGCATGGTTCCTGTAGAAAAATATCTACATGACACAATCATATCATTGTGTTGTTAAAGTTAATAGGTCTTTTCTTTTTGAATTAAAAATTTCCTATAATGTGTTACCAAAAAAATTGATTCATCTATTGCAAATGCGAAGTTGATGGTGTGTCAATATGGTTGTCATTGATGTTCACATACTGATTTTGTGTTTTAGTGATTGGTTTGTGCTTAGCATATCTGATATGTTGTAGACAATCATGAGGTTTTGGTATGTTGTTAGAAGTTGCTTTGGGATTTCATGCTTATGATTTAGTGCTACAAAAGTTTTTGCTCCAAAAGTCTTCTTGTTGATTATGTTCGATAGTATTTGTAGTGCTCTGCATTTCTGGTTCTGATGATAATATTTGGGATTTATGCTATTCATGTCTTTATCTTTCTTATCCTGATTTGGGACACGATGATGTTCTTCAGAGTCATAGTTGTTGGTATGTTCATTCCAGGTCCGGTTGACCTTGAATGTTTCCGTTTTTCTCTGGTGATTGTGGCATACAGATAACATGCTATTTTGATCAACGTAGTGTATTGTGGTGTGGTCCACTTCTCATTCCTTTCCACTGTAGGAATGTTTAGTGTAGACCTATTTCAAATTGTGTTTTAGTGAATTATTTTTGGCTGACTTGGGAGATTCCTAATTCAAGAGATCAATATAAACAAAGGATGATTATAATGAGAAATATATAGAAGCAAGTGGATTGAAAAAGAAAAATCTATTTGTGCAAATTTGTATGAGGTTATGTGAAGTTGTGATTGAGCTGTTTGATTGTGTGATGTTGTTATTTGGTACCAGAGGTAGTGAGCCAAAGGTTTCTTTTGACGTTGCAGTGTTGTGGCAGTTGTGTTTTAGTGGTAGAAGAGATAGAAATGAATGGTTGATTGATAGTGGATGTTTAGGCAGTTTTCGCCGAGTAGTGAGCCCACCTACAGTGAGCATTCTGACAATGAGCCACCCTTTGTAAAAACCAACTTAACCAGTGTCACCCTAACAGGTGTTTTATAATTGACAATTATCATTCATCGTGGTTTTTCCCTTCTTAAGGTTTCCATGTAAAATTTGGTGTTTCTTATGGATGTTTCATGTATGTGCTCTTTCATGTTTATATTTGTTTACGGTTAAGTAATCAAAAGTTTGTTTACCAGATTTGATTTTATGGAATAAGTAAAAGGTTTTAATTGACAACTGATTCACCCCCCCTCTCAATTGTCCAAGATATTGAATAATTGGTATCAGAGCTTTGGTTCCTAGAAAGTGAGACTAACCGCTCGAGGAAGATCAGATGGTGCATAAATTAATTATTCCTACCTTTGAAGGATCTGACTATAGCTTCTGGAGATTGAAGATGAGAGGATATTTGATTTCTCTGAGTTACAAGACTTGGAAAGCTGTGGAGACTGTTGGTGTAAATAATTATTCATCTTGGATATTATTACACCTTACTTAAGTTTACTTAGGAAATGCATTTCATAGTAGTTTGGGTATGAGACACTTGGGTGTTTGTGCCACATTGGGATAGTGTGTGTAGGAGAATTTCCACCTTTTATGGTGTTGATCTTGTTGTTACACTCCACATTCAGTGGGTGATCCACCTCATGTGGAGTATTATATTGTTTCTCCTACCTACCCACACCTATTTCCTACCTACCCTTGTTTCTTATTAAGCCACATGCCATGTTTGTGTTCTCACATATCCATATAGCCTTGCCTATATAAGAAGGCTCATATTCATTTTATGTATCACTTGATGATCCAGTTGATTAGTATTTTCATCTTGATAGAATACAGTTTATTTCTATCATATATTTTGTCTCTCTTATTTGTTCTTTCCATTGCCTCTTGATCTTGGCAAAATCTCACATGGTATCAGAGCTGGTCCATGTCTCACATGGTATCAGAGCCATTAGAGTGTCATTGGTTTGCTAATTGAGAGAAATTTGATGCTATTTGGGGTTTGCATTTTGGAGTTTTCTATTGCAGGTTTTTATTGGAGCTTGATGGGTCAAATCGGAGGTTACCATTGGATTGAGGAGGACCAAGAAAGTCAGTTTTGCCTTTTGTTTCATCTAAATTAGACTTCGGAGGCCAAATCTAGAGGCATTTGAAGTTTGACGCTGCGGCGGAAATTTTCCAGAAATTATAATTTTGCAGGCATTTTTCAAATAGCGATATCTCACTCATCCGGACTCATTTTTACGAGATTTTTTTTTTGTTTTGGGGTAGAATTTCATGATTTGTACAGTGGTGCAGAATATTTCTAATTTTGGATACAGGTTTTTCGAAAATCATGAAATCCCAATTTTTACAACTTTGGAGGCTTCGTTTGGGCTCATATGGACTCCTTTTCAGGTGCCGTTTATTTTGAAAGTGCATATTTTTTCATCTACTTTAATAATCTGCCATCTGTTTGTAGTGATTTTAAGTAGAAATAGTACTTTCAGTATTTGGCCATTTTTGGCATATTTGGTACTTGCATTTTGCTTCGATCTCAGTTTAGATCACTAGAAGTATTTGTTGAAGTTTCTTAGATCTCATTTTGAGAAGTTGTAAATTGAAATCAGAAGTCCACTTTGCCTTGTTTTGCAAGTGGCCCATTGTATACGCACTAAGTATAAAGTGGCAAAATCACCTTTTTGGGGGATTTCTTGATTGAGTATTTTGGGGGGGTGTCTTGTGTGATTGTGCCTCTCTCTATCTTGTGTTTTTTCATTTTGGTGCTATGGGTTCTCCTAAATTTGCACTTTTAACTCCTCATAATTATGCATCATGGAAAATTAAGGCACGGAGTAAACTAATGGAAAAAGGACTCATTCATTATGTAAATGAAACTATTACAGCGCCACCTGATCCTAAGGCTGATCCTAATGCTCAAATTGAATGGCTTACTAAGAATGCTATGGCACTTGGAACACTTAGAAAGTATGTATCAGATGGCCTCATTTTTCACATTGATAAGTGTACAATAATTAAAGAGGCTTGGGATATTTTTAAGAAATTTTATGGTCAAGTTGATGAGATTAAGGGCTACAAGCTTGATAGTGAAAACTCACAACTTTGGATCCCAAGGATTTTGATACAATCCAAGATTATGTCACAAAAGCAACTGAGCTAAGAGCAAAGCTAAAGGATTGTGGAATTGACAAAAAGGATGCTCAATTGGTTCATAACTTGTTGGACAAGCTTCCTTTAGAGTATGCAACCTTTGTATCTAGCTTTCGCACCCATATGTTAGCTCAAGGTTCCTCATACACTTCTCCCTCATTTGATTCATTCACGGAGATGTTGATACTTGAGCAATATAAGTTGACCACGATGGGGATTCTCAAATCTTCAAAGTCACAAGCTTTGGTGGCTAACAAAGGGAATCAAAGTAATCAAGGAAAAGGCAAGAATCAAAAGCAACCTAAGTCTAAACCACAACAAAATGGAGCACAATATTCCTCTCCACAACAAGGTGATTTACCATTCTCACCTAAGAGGAAATCATATAAGGACAATCTTTTTCGTGGATATTGCAAGAAGTTAGGACATGATGAACATCATTGTTATAAGAAGGATATTGATGAGTTGAAGAATCTTCTTGAGAAGAATAGAATCAACCTACCTTCTAGAATGTCTACATCGACTTCTTCTTCCAAGGATAAAGGAAAGGATCACTCTTTTGGGATAGATAAAGGAAAGGGACAAGCTCTTTGTGCTACTACAAGTCATGATTCAGGGAGATGGCTTCTAGATTCAGGGGCTTCTCATCAAATGACATCTTCGCAGTCTATGTTTTCTACATTTGAGCCTTGCCACATGCTGCAGATTTTGATGGGCAATCATACATACATGGATGTGATTGGGAAAGGATCTATTTCCATTGGGGATAACTCCTTCAATAATGTGTTGTGTGTACCTCACTTGACAAATAATCTTCTTTCCATCTATCAAATCACACATGGGGCAACTAGGAAAACTGTGGAGTTCACACCTAATTCAGTTATCATTAGAGACTTCAAGAGTGGAGCTATCATTGTGACTGGGGTGGTTGATCATTCATCTCGGTTGTACTCTTTTTCAGATTTTGGTCCTATTGATGAGGTTGATTCTTCCTATGTTGATTATTCAGATTTTGAGGAGAACTTTGGGCATTTAAACTTGGGGATTCTCACATGTGACCCCATTCTTGAGCCTTGCATTTCATCTCCTTCTATTGATATCACACCACCTATTGAACCTGATGATGCATCTAGTGCAACAGTTTTGCCTTCTTGTGATTCAGTACAGTAGGATATTTCATTTGATTGGGATGCCTACTTAACAGACATTGCAAGTTTGTTTGTGGACTCCTACATTGCAGATTTGGGAGACACCATTGATGACATTCATCTTCTCTTTGATGAAGATGATCCTTCTTTGATTGTTGCGAGGGATCACTCTGACCCTCTTGTGCATTCTCTACATGATCAATCTTTAGAGGTTGACATGATTGTGGATACTTTTGTACAACACTTGGAGGAGGTTTGTTTATCTTTTGAGGAGACATACGAGTATTTGGAAATTGTTCTACATTCATCTACACTAGATCTTGGAGTACCTTTTTCTGCAGTGTGGCATAGTTTACCACCTTTGGAGGGGGTACCTTTCAGCATTGACATGGGGACACTTGAGCAGTTTTCAAAGATTCCTTTCATCATGCGTATTTTTGCTTCATCTTCCCTTCATGATTGGGGAGACTTCATGGATACACCTTTGGTTTTGTTTCTTCCTAAGGGGAGGAATGTTGTTCGACGATCGTGGAGTAGTTTCTTCATACATCGAGCTTCTATCATTGGTGCAGATTCCATATTGAGGGGGGGCTTCCTAGCTTCTCTTCTTCTCTCATATGGGGGGGACTTTTTCCTCACATGGGGTTTTGTCCTTCACATACTTCTATGAGAGTTCTTTATATCTAGTTTTCATCTCTCTTTTGGGGGAGGGTTTTTTCCCATTGGGTTTTTCTCTCTTTCCTCTCTTTGTGAGAGATTTCCTTGCATTAGTTTTCATGCATTTGCATTTGTACATGGGTACCTAACATGGCCTCGTAGCCGGGACCCATCTTGCATTGCTTAGTTGCATTGTAGACTTTAGTGCATTCCCCTAAGTTGCACTTAAGGGGGGGTGTTGGTGTAAATAATTATTCATCTTGGATATTATTACACCTTACTTAAGTTTACTTAGGAAATGCATTTCATAGTAGTTTGGGTATGAGACACTTGGGTGTTTGTGCCACATTGGGATAGTGTGTGTAGGAGAATTTCCACCTTTTATGGTGTTGATCTTGTTGTTACACTCCACATTTAGTGGGTGATCCACCTCACGTGGAATATTATATTGTTTCTCCTACCTACCCACACCTATTTCCTACCTACCCTTGTTTCTTATTGAGCCACATGTCATGTTTGTGTTCTCACATATCCATATAGCCTTGCCTATATAAGAAGGCTCATATTCATTGTATGTATCACTTGATGATCCAGTTGATCAGTATTTTCATCTTGATAGAATACAGTTTATTTCTATCATATATTTTGTCTCTCTTATTTGTTCTTTCCATTGCCTCTTGATCTTGGCAAAATCTCACATGGTATCAGAGCTGGTCCATGTCTCACAGAGATGAAGTATGTGATGCTGACAAATGATCCTACTACCCAGATGAGATTGAAGCCTATGAAGAGAATGAACAAGAAAATGTATGTTATTTTTAGTGCCCTATCTAAAATTGAATCGACAAAGGTTGTTGCATTATATAATACTTTTGAAGTTTGGGAAATATTGGAAAACATCTAGGAAGGGAATGAAAGAGTTAAGCTAGCTAAGATGCAAACTTCTAAAGGTATATATGAGAACTTGAGGATGGAAGAAGGTCAAGACATAACAAGTTATTTTCAAAAGGTTGATAGTGCAGTGAATGAGATCAGAGATCTTGGAAATACCTTGGATGATAACAATGTGATAGAAAAGATTATGAGGACTTTACCAAAATGTTACAATGACAAGATTTCAGCCATTGAAGAAACTTATGATATGTCCAAATTCACCAGAGAACAATTGTATGACACCCTGACTGCATTCGAGATGAGAAAGTTTGGTAAAGACAAAGCAAGAATTGAGACAACATTTAAAGCTACAAAAGCTTCAGATGAAATGGAAGCAAACTTTGTAAGAAAGCTGAAAAGAGGAGCCAACAAGTATAAACGTATGTTACCTCTTAAATATTTTTAAGTGTGGAAAGATTGATCATTATTCATCTAGATGTCTAGAGAGAGGAAAAAAGAAAAAGTTTAAGGAAAACAAAGGAAGGTTCAATAAGAAAGCCTACTATGTTAAATATGATTATGGTATTTCAAATGATGAGTCAGATTATGAAGATGGTGGTTGTTTGTTCTTGGTAGAAAAAGATGAATCTAAACCTAGCAATAATAAGGAGATATCTAAGTTTGTTAAAATTGTTGCATCAACATTTCATGTTAGAAGAGATAAAAATGAATGGTTGATTGATAATGGCAATTCAAATGGTTTGTCAATTGAACTCCTAGATTAAAAGTTATGACCTCCAGAAGTTGGGTCTCTTGAAATGAGAAATATACAAACATATTAGACACATAAATGAGCTAAAAAAGGGAGTTACATGTTGATGTGTACTTTGACACATTATAAGGAAAATTGGATTGGAGATACTTTGGGCACCACTTTTTTGGGTATTTTTAGCTCATGGTTTTGTAATATTGTTTGTCAGTTTCATGTATTGTATCTCCTATATATTATGTGCATGAGATGAAGGTTGTGTGTAAGAGTCATATAGTTGTTGAGTTACCTCTAGATCTTTGGATGGTGATACTCCAATGGGAATATTTCTTTGCAAGCATATTTTATTTTGTTGTCAATTTCTAAATAATATTTTAGGCAATTTTTGGAGCATTGGGTTTTTTTCTCGAAAGGGTTTTCCCCACATAAATCACTGCATTGTGGTATGCATGCTATTTATTTATTTATTGTTAAGCTTTTGTAACTATTGTAAATATTTTAAAAAGTTCCATATACCCCTCCTCTCAAGGTTAGTGTAGGAAGTTGTTCTACTACATTGACTTCTTTACAAACATCCCTAGGATCCCTTCAAGACCAAAATAGTTTCCACAAGTGAGAATGGCAAGATAACTTGCATAATAAGAATACATTTATTGAATTTGGTTGAATATGAGATATACAATGAGAGGGCCTTGCTTATAAAGGTAAGGTGAGAGGTAGGATTATACAAGATGTTGACATGTTTCTTAATCCTATGCAATGAGACAACTACCCTTCATATAAACATTAAATGAAAAATACAAAATATTAAATCCCTAAGACACTAAAAGTAAGTGAGGTGAACATGGCCCCATCATAACTAACTTCTAGAAATAACACCTAGGACCTAAGTAAACTTAACATGTGAATAGATACCAACTAATTACTAGTTAAAAAATAACCTTATTCACTCTAACACTTTCACTATCCACTTTAACAAGTTACTACATGTTTTAGTAGCTCCATGAGTTCATATTTGTTCATGACATCAACACAAGTCAACATTGTTAACCGCTTCATATATCGATAGCTCACACATTAAGAAGAAGTTGGTAGTCTAGAAAACATTCTCTGTTGTGCCATTAGTTAAAATTTGACTCATTAACTCAGGCATGACCCATGACAATGAAGTTATAAATAAAGTTCATGAGTAAGTGAATCCATTGATTGCATATCAGGAAAACCTAAAAATTAGTAAAAGGTCTTAAAGTTATCAATTTGATAACTTAAGCCTATTGTGTTATTGGATAAAATTTAACGAGTCAACCAAATCAATGAGATCAATGTCATTCATGAATTTTTATAAAGATTAAACAGAAAATATAAATGCACTTGTACTATTAGATATATGTCACAATGATGCTCCTCAAATCTATGATCAATTTGAAATTATTATTAAAGTGGCACCATCAATAAGAGATGACACAATGGACTAAGTAGACCCCAATTTTGATAAGAAGTAGAAGGCATGAGTTGAATTCACAAATAAATGAACACGTCAACAAACAATGTAGCTAACACCAAAGAAAATATTCTTGAAGACAAATCACCATATACTGAACATGTGGTACTTTGGCACTTCTTAACAATGTTATTAGAATCGACATATGCTTTTATTATGCTATTGGTTAAATATGAAGTTATACAAGGTAGTTGAACTGATCAAATTTGTTTGATATAATGAAAGTATAATGCAACTAGAAATGGAATAAAACCTTGAAGAATGAAGGGCATGCTGAATTTCTATCTCAATTATCATCCACAAATCTAACTCCAGCTCTGTTGTATGAATCTCTTATATACAATTGGCTAGTTTTTTAGTTCTTTTGGAGTTTTTCTTTGAAAGTAGATGAATAAATATGCATCTCATGTATTATAAGAGGAGGTTTGATAAAGAAGATAAAGCACATATTTATGATATTTAGACCTTTAAGGCAATGTATTTTTCTTCATATTCAATTCATTGAGCTTAATACAACTATGCAAGTTGGCATTTTGCACTTTGTGTAAAGAACATTGATAAATATGAAAAGCGTCTCTTTTTGTTGTGCCCATTTGTGGATTTTCTTTTATTTATATTATTATTGAATTAGCATCATTAAGTATGTTAACTTTTATATATATATATTTTTTGTATTTTATAATGATGAATAACCTATGCATAAGTTTATTGCCTAACAATTCATTTCCTTGAGATATTTTTGATTAGCAATGTTTTTTGAATATGTATTAGGGGATGCATAAGTCATGCTTATGAATGTTTCTTAGGATGCTTATTGAAGTTTCAAATTTTATGTTTTCATTGAATATTCATTGTTGTGGTTGTTGCTTACACTTGTAATGGCATTCTTTCCTTGTGAGATATTTTTATGCATTGAATGGTATATATAGACCACCTACATGTTTAGATATGGTTTTCCCTTATATGTCAATTATTCATATTACCTACCTTGATATGCATGTATGGTGTTTTAATCTATTTCCACCTTCATATGGATGCTTAATTTTATATGTGATTATTTTAATGGTTCAACATCTTGTATTTATCTAGTAGATATGTGCATGTTACATAGATGGTTGTTATTATCATTGTGTTGGCACTCTAGATGATTGTTAGTATACATTTACATTATTATATGATGTTTAAGATATTGTTTTCATTAGGTGGCCTTACGTTGCTTTGGTTATCGTATATATTGAGCAGGTACATTTGATGTATGCTTTGAGTATGCAAGTACAAGGTTATTTCTCCACCTAGTTTTTCAAGTATGAGTTATTACAATTGGTAGTTAATGATAGATGTTGTGTGTGTGAAAAGTGGATTTGTATCAATATCTGTATTTGAATACACAACACTTCAATTAAGTCATTAGATGCATGGTTCTTAAATCAATAATCAGTGAATAATGAAACCATTACAAATCGACCTATTGCCTTCTAGTAGATGTGAGTTTAGTTTTTCTCTCAAATTTCTTTATGCAACACCAGGGACTAGACGACACCTACATGAAGGATTTAATTTATATGAGTATGAAATTGAGCTAAATGGATGCAAGACATGCAATATTAAGCTAACATGATTTAAGCAATTTATCCATCTATATGATTTTAATCAAACTAACATGATTCAAGAAATATGATTAAGCTAATGCAATATTTTCAATAGACCTAGAGCAAAAACAACATAATAACAATAATCTCTAGTTTTTTTTTTTGAATGAGAGATGAGAGCTTGAATTTATAGAAAATCTAGAGAGAGACCAACAGTCAAGATCGATTAATGATGAGCAATCGAGATTCTCCAAGAGGAAGCACAATCCAAGTGAATTGATGTGATTGGTTACTTTTCTCAGCTTTAAAAGAAATTGAACTAATTTTAAGATAAAATAAAAAAATTAATTTATTTCATATTTTTATTCAATTTTGATATTTAATTGATTTAATTGCTTTTATGAGATTTTTCAATTTAATTCCATTTTGATTTCTTTTCTCAATTATAATTCTTTTTTCAAATTAATTCCTTTTTTCCAAATTAATTCCTTTTTTTAATGATTTAATGGCAAATTGATTTATTAATTAAATATGCTAGGATATTTAATTAAATAAATAGGATAATTGATTAAAATGATTTACTTGGAATGATTATTTAATTAAATAATTATTTAATTAATATAGAATGATTTATTTTCCATGTGACATTGATGACTGAGAATTACTTAATTAGGTGTTCTGGATTGATTCAATTTGCCTTTGGTTAGGACGTTGGTGATGTAGTCGAGATTAGGGGCCTGTGGTTTAGATGACTATTTTTTAGGGTATTACATTTGCCCCTCTTTGAATTGATGTGCAAGCAACACATTGATTGAAAGAAAATTTAATATCAAACAAATCATCAATTTTGAACTTAATGGATCACAAACCGATGAAGAGCGAGATGTTCAACTTGATTTGAAGCCATGAAAATGAACATATTGATTAAAGCGACACCGATCCTGAACTTGATTGAACTAGGACCGACAAAGAGCTAGATACCAATTTTGAACTTGATGGATCAAGAAATGAGTATTGATGTAGAACTTGATTGAACTAGATTGAGTGAAGAAATGAAATTGATTCCGAACTTGATTGAACTAGAATCGATTAGCGAAACAAAATGTTCAACTTGATTTGAAGTGATGAAACTGAACATTGACTTGAATTAAGCACGATTCAGACAAAGACAATATCAAATTGATTTGATGCGATGAAACTGATATGCCCCTAGAGATCGATTTAGTTTTGAAGAACAATAAGGTTTTATTTGATTAATCTTTGATTAAAAAGATTTTATGCTCAACTTTAGATGAAGATTTGAAAAAAAACTCGACTTTTGATGATGCAATCATTGATAATGATGATGCCCCCTCGGGAGTGAAATAAAAAGATGTTGAGGTTACAATAATTGTAGGCAATTGAAAGGATAAAAATATTTAATGATGATAATCTAAGCACAAAGATGTATTGGAGATTTAATTTGAAATCAAAATTGATTTGAGCAAAAAATGATGAGAAAATGTGATATGAAGACGAAAGTATCAAGTGGTCAATGTTGTGAGATTTTGACTAGAAAAATGATCTCACATTTCGATTTCAATCCCGAAAATGGAGTCAGGACGGTCGATTTAGTCAAGGGTATAATTTTCACGTCCATCGGAGCAAGTTGAAAGTTTAGCATTTTCTATATAAGTTGTGAAAAGGGTCAATTTTCATTTCATTTTCACTTTTCAAGGTTTAAAAATTCAAAAACTTTCTCTGGAGAAAAATGACAATTCCTGAGCATACCCATCGATTTGAGCTGCAAAGATGACATAATCGACCTAGGAGCTATCCCCCTATGGTAAGTGATCGATCTTGAGCTTCTTAAATTTCTAAATTTGTAATTTTTTTTAATGAATTTCTCATTTTAATTTTGTTTTAGCTCGTGTCTTATCGTTTTGTCGTACTACCAAGTAGGGTTTGTCATACGAATCACTATTAAATAGTGTTGACTCGTATATAGTCATTTTTTTGTCGTTCAGTGTGTGCCCTCAAATCGTACAAGATATTTCATTAGGGTATGTTTAGTCATTATGTATTGTTTAGTGACTCGTATCATAGAGTTTACTCGTATTGTTTGAAATCTTTATTCGTATGAGTTGCTGCCCCTCTATGTTTACTCATTTCAAAAACTTTGAGCATTTTTTAGCATCAAAACTTGAAATTTTGATATCCATGATTGATTAGTTGGATTCATGAGGAATTTTGACAACTTTATAACTCAATTTGTATTGCGTACTGACGAGTTTATGTTTAATTTTGCATGTTAGCTTGCCAGACATACAATTTTGATGCACCTATCTGCCTACCATGAGATTAGTTCGACAACTCTCAGATGCTCAGAGGGCTCATATTGAGGCATGTAGTTTTGGACACTTGTTGTAGATGCTAGATATTTGTGTGAATCATGAATTACTGAGTGCATTAGTCAAGAGATTCTATTCAGAGCATAACACATTTCACTTGCCTACCAAGGAGATGACGATCACTCCCGAGGATGTATACAGGATTCTGAGGATTCCATTTTCAAGTGGTAGAGTGGATTATGATTCATCTACTCAGGTGGGGATTACAACATTACACATGGTTTTCCAGGATGACAATCTGATAGTCCGATCCATTTCATGGGATGCCCTGATGAGCAGACATGGAGGGAGATTTCCCATTGCTTGTGTGTTGGTTGGACTGATGGGATACTTTGTTATGCCAGACAAAGGTCAGTAGGGATTCTTGTGTGGCTAGGGG
The DNA here is from genome assembly GCF_030272615.1 of Cryptomeria japonica. Taxonomy (NCBI): domain Eukaryota; kingdom Viridiplantae; phylum Streptophyta; class Pinopsida; order Cupressales; family Cupressaceae; genus Cryptomeria; species Cryptomeria japonica. The sequence goes on from NC_081405.1 coordinate 553,254,800, forward strand.
AAGATTTTGGATATGTTAGTTGCTCAGTCGAGGAGATTAGGTTGGGGACCTTGCTTGCTGGCACACATATACCATGAGATGCATGAGATCGCATACCGAGATGCGAAGAGAATTACTGATGAGGTTCTTGTTCTATATATATGGGCATGGAAGCATATCCCAATGTGTAGGCTAGTGGTTGATGTTTTGAGAGAGGCACATCAGCCCATTGTGTTGATATTCAGGTTACTTGACGCAACCCTACTTGGGGAAGACAAGTTTCTGGAGACACTAGTTGGATGACCTGATTGCAGTTGTCTGGAGGCCTTACAGGGGTTTAGAGGAGTGGTATGACTGGAGGCATGAGCAAAGATTGATGTTTATGACACACCCACTCATTGGGAGATCACAAATAGTTATTGAGTGATTTGTTGTTAACTGGGTGATGAGGTAGTATGGGCGAGTGCAGGCTATTTCATAGAAGTTTACTGCTTACGACCGGTTTGGGGATGAGGAGAGGAAGGGATGGGGGCCAAAGTTATCTTAAACCCTAGTAGTATAGGAGATGATAGCCCTCCAACCACAACGTTGGGATTATTCAGAGGATATTGCTGATGCAGGGGTGACCCCAAAGTATAGGGATGAGTCCTTGAGACATCCGTTCCTACGATTTATAGATCCAAGAGAGTGAGAACCTTAGATTGATGAGGGTAGAGAGGATGTACTAGATCAGGAATAGGGACAGGCTCAAGTACAAGGACATTCTCAGGTACAAGGACATAGAGTAGATCCACCTAGGCAGGCTGAAGGTGATCTTGGTGCGAGCAACAATAGGACACCAGTGGTTGGTCAACAACGAAGGAGGGGAGAGGGTGGTTCATTGGGTGCAGTTAGAGGAGAGGGAGGTGGAGCTTAGGATGTAGGGGCTAGAGGTGGTATTGGCGGTGAGGGGGAGATGGGAGAGAGTTTTCCCTCAACAAGTGTGAAAATAGAGGGATGAGCTGGTTGAGGGAGGAAAGGAGGAGATACCTTGAGAACGGATGCCAACGAATATGATCTATATATTGAGAGGGAAGGTGAGGACCCTCTAGACATAGGTGGCAATCACATAGACCTAGGTTGTAGAGCGTGACCAAAAGATTCACAAATTGAGATCAGAGCGTGATCAAGAGGCATAAAGATTGAGAGTAGAGATAGCTGCCTCCCAGCGTGAGGTTCTGCATCAGTCTAGCCGAGCATCGTATTATGTGGAAACATACAATGGAGCAGTGCCAACAGACAGATAGGTGGCTCCTTACTCATATTATATGGCTAGATCAAAGGGAGCACATGCACCTCGATAGTTTGATGTTCCACATAAACCTCCTCTTCCACCAGGTGACGAGGGAGAGGGCCAGAGCTAGATTGTTATAGGCTTTGTATTATGTTGTATACCCAATTTTTGTAGTTTATGTGATTCTTGCCCCGATAGACATTATTTATGATAGTTTATATCATTTGTACCCCTTTGACACTGACACTTTTGATGAGATATATACGACACATGATTCAATCTCATTGTTCTTGTGTTGAGTATATGAGATGTGTTGTGAGATGTCCATCTATATGCATTTTTCTACATGATGTTCTAAATGAATGCATTTATTTTTAGTATGTATCTAATAAAGATCAATGTGGATGTTTTTGCTTCTTTTTCATAGGCAATAAATGATAAAAATGATGACCTAATGATGAAAATTTATATTTTTTAATTTTTGATGCAATAATATGAATGCAAATGAATGCTTAACGAACTTATGGATCTATATATGATATACTCATGAATGTAGCAAACATGTCATATAAGATTTTAGATTTTGATGCTCGAGATCTCAATCATGTTGATAAAGTCAGTTGACCACTTGGCAAAGAAATGATGATTGTTTCGAAGTCAGGCTCTCATTCAAAGAACAAAGAGAGAGATTGTATTATGCTGAAATCACTTGTAATGCACAAAATTAAGAATGAATGCAACCTAAAACTGAGTCACTGGATTTTAATTTGCTTTTTATCATCATTGAGCGAAAATGTAGGAATAAACATAAGCATCAAAGCATGAAGAGACAGGATGACCTGAATGTCACATCCTTTTTAATATAGCAAGTGAACATAAGCATCAAGGCATAAAGATCCAAAATGACCTGAATGTTTCTTACATGCAAACACACCAAACAAAGTAGAGTTCCTTGCTTATTATATGAAATATTGATTATCGTGTTCGCAATGACCCATGTATCGTTCATATCCTAGGACAGATTAAGCATGTATCTAGATTGGGTGATAAAGAAAGTTACTCAAAATAGATAAGGAAATGATTCCAACCACCCTATAGCATACAAATAAATGAAGTTGAGGTATGTGTGGCGAGTTCACCTTGATGTGAAGGCACTTATCACAGACACCCAACTTATGAGATGCTTTCAGATCATCAGAATCATACTTACAAGCAGGAAAATAAAAAAGTATCATGTCCTTAGTCCTTGCTCCTCTTTGTCAAGGTTACTCAGAGGGAATAATAATTGAAAACCAAGTTAAAAGACAACATTCAAAGAAAATTTCAATCAGAGCTCAAACAGTTTTCAATGTTCTTGCTTTATGTGTTTATTCAGTGGTAAAACTCGGTAGTGGATAGGAGATAGGCAACTGACTTAGATTGGATGACCTGGTACTACCAACATAAGGATGACTTGGTTGAACTACTTAGGAAATTTAAATTGATCAGTGGAATACCCTAAGACTAGGAAGTTGATCGGTTTCAAACCATGAGGGTTCCAAGAAGAACCAAGGTGTCACGAAAGTGACTAAAGGATATATACAAGCTAAAGAGAAGATACAGAAAAGAGGGAAATAAAGAAGGAAATGCCAAAGTTGCGTTGATAGATGGTGCACTTCAGTACAAGAGGTGCCTGTTTACTAGGTTTTCACCTACTTGACAAAGATTCTCTCTTTTTTACTACCAAGGTGCTTGTTTACCAGGTTTTCACTAGGGAATTTTTCTTTCATATTTTGATTTTTTGTTGTCATTGTTTTCTCTCTTATTTTATTTTTTACTTTTTTAGAATTTCTTCAGGACTTTTTCGCTGTACAAAATGCTAGAGCAAAGAATGCTAGGTGTAGAATTTCTTCAAGTGGATGGTGTTGATCAATTCACGGAGCTGTTCTCCTTCTGATGTTGAGAGTTGATAAGCGCTAGAGCTAAAGGTTGTAGTAACGATGTAGGGAACTAGCCAATTGGGTTCAAACTTCCCCTTTTGTTTCTCAAAATTGTTGATTTTCAGGATTCTCTCTTAAAACAAGGTCACCAACCTCAAATTATATGTGTTGAACTTTCTTGTTATAACATCTAGACATTCTTTTCTGATAAGACCTTAGATGATCAAACGCCACTTGCCGACGTTCATCTAGCAATTCGATTTCTTGCAATCTAGATAATCTATGATCTTCATTAGTGACAAGACCTTGTAGAGAAACTCTCAAAGAAGTGATTTCCACCTCTATAGGAAAGACTGCTTCAACCCCATATACCAAAGCAAAAGGCATAGATCCTGTAGGTGTTCTGATGCTTGTTCGATAACCCCAGAGTGCCAAATTAAGCTACATATGCCAATCCTTCCCAGATTTGTTGACCATTATGTGTAATATAGTTAGCAATTTTTTATTAGATGCTTCAATCTGGCTATTACCTCGAGGGTAATATATAGAAGACCAATGTTGTTTGATTTTGAACCTTTCACATAGCTCATATAGATCCTTGTTTTTGAACTGCCCTCCATTGCCAATCACAATCGAAGAAGGTATTCTGTACCTACAGATAATATAGTTAAGAATGAACATAGCTACCTATTTGCCGGTTGCTTTGATTAGCAGAACCACTTCAACCCACTTGGTCAAATATTCAGTTGCAGTTATGATAAAATTATGTCCATTAGAGGATGAATGATAGATTTGGCCGATTAGATCAAACGCCTATTGCTGAAAAGGCTAATGTGTGATAAAAGGTATTAGCTCTCTTGATAGAGCATGTATGAGATGCCCATGTAGCTAACATTTCTCACAAGTTTTAGCAAATTTTATAGCATCTTTTTCTATATCTGGCCAATAGTAGCTAGCCCTTAGCAGTGTCCGAGCTAAAGCTAGACTGTTTGAGTGAGATCCACAAATACCTTCATGGACTTCAGATAATGCATGTTAGGACTCTTTAGGTTCTATACACCTAAGCAAAGTACTATCCAAACCTCACCTATACAAATTGTTAGCAATGGTGACATATCGTGAAGCATTTCGGATTAGGTTTCTTTTCTCATTACAGGTAAGGTTATCAAGGATAATTTGGTCACATAAGTAAGAGTAGATATAACTATAGCGAGATGAGTCATGTCCAATGATAGAACAAACCATCTAGGACTTAGGAATCATAAGTAGGATAATGAAGCTTTTCCACCAGGAATTCATAGCGATACTCAAATTCTTGTAGTTGTGGTATAGATGCCAATGTAGCCATAACTTCGGCTACTCTATTTACTGATTTGGGAAACTGCTAAAATGATACAAAGGTAAAGTATTTCTTAAATTCATCAACCATTCTTTTGTAGGGAATCAATTTTTCATCCTGAGTTTGACATATATCATTGATCTGGTTGATTATTAGCTGAGAGTCACCATAGATGTATAACTAAACCACTTCTGTTCAATAGCTAGTTTGATTCCATTTACCAAGGCTTCATATTTTGCAATATTGTTTGTACAAGGAAAGATGATCTTGTACGCCTTTGGGATTGAGTATCTTTGAGGAGTGATAAAAAGAATTCTAGCACCAGAACCTTGTTGAGTAAAAGACCCATCAAAGAATATTTTTTAGAATCGCTGAGTAAGGTGCATTATGGATTCATCCAGAAATTCTATGTGCAAAGGTTGATTGTCTTCAAGCGAAGCATCATCAAGTTGATTTGCAATGACTTGTCCTTTGATAGCTTTGCATTCTATATAGTCAATATAAAATTTTGTAAGAATCATAACTCACTTAGCCAATCTCCTTGTAAGCATTGTCTTGTTGAGAAGATATCTAAGTGGATCTATCTTAGCCACTAGTTTGATAGAATGTGCTAGCATGTAATGTCTTAATTTTTGTGATGTGAAGACCAATGCCAGACAAATTTTCTCAATAATAATATAGTTCATCTCATAGGACACCAACGTCTGACTGATATAATATATAGCTCTTTCCTTTTTATTCTCATCCCATTGAGCCAAAAGTGCCCCTAGTGATGTATCAGTAGTTGATATGTAGAGTATCAAGGGTTTGTTTTGAATCGGTGGCATTAAGATAGGTGGATTAGAAAGATATCCCTTGATTTCCTTTAGATGTTGGTCACAATCTTCATCCGAGTTGTAGGTAACTCCTTTCCGTAAAGCTTTTGTGAATGGCTGAGCTTTATTTGCGAGCTGAGAGATGAAACGTGTTATGGATTGGAGCCACCCTTGTAGAGTCCTCATTTGACTGATATTCTTTGGAGGTGGCATGTCCATGATAGCTTTAACTTTTTCTGGGTCCACTTCAATTCCTTTCACTAAAACAATGTATCCTAGGAGCTTAGTAGACGCAAATCTAAATGCACATTTCTTGAGATTTAATTTGAGTTTAAATTTTTCCATCCCGTCTAAGATTGTACCCAGTTTTGAGAGATGTGTCGATCTTTTCATAGATTTGAGTAGAGTATCATCGACATAGTCCTCCATGTTTTTGTGCATCATATCATGAAAAATTGTTGTTACAACTCATTGATTAGCCTGCATTCTTTAAGCCGAAAGGCATTGCATTCCAGCATAAAGTTCCCCATGCACATGTGAATGCTATTTTCTCTTGATCCTTAGGTGCAATTTTGATATGATTGTATCCGAAAAAACCATCCATCAGAGAGTACATTTCATAACCAACAGTCATGTCCACTATCATTTCTATGTTGGGTAGTGGAAAATCATCTTTTGGACATGCTTTGTTTAAATATCTGAAATTTGTACAAACATGTATTGACTTGTTAGGTTTTGAAACATGTACAATATTAGAGATCCACTCGACATAATCAATTGCTATGATGAATCCAACTTTTAGTAATTTTTCTAGCTCAACCTTAACAACTAATGCAACATGAGGATACTTTTTTCAGAGTTTTTTCTTAACAGGTTTAACTCTAGGAGCGATATAAAGATGATGCATGATGAGGTCAGGATCCAAACCCGACATATCAACATATGTCAATGCAAAATTGATCTTTTTTTCATGAATAAATCAACAAATTCTTTCAGTTCTTCTGCTGATAAGGATTGAGCTACATGTATGGTATGCTGAGCTTCTTTTGTTCTATTTTACTGGTTAGGTTCAATCAACACTGATGATCGCTCTTGAAAGTGATTAGGTAAAATATCAAGTATCTCACCTTCAGGTGCCTCAAAGAGGTTTTCACCATTAGGTATGTCCTTTATTTTTTACTCTTTTTGATTCTGACACCGCCACAATGTGGGTTTTGCCATCAAAACACTTATTTTTATTTTATTTTTGAGACTTAGATACTTGACATCTGCTGCTGTCATGTTCTCACTTTGTTCACTGATGGAAGAGCCCATTTGTTTGACTGCATTAAGATAACAAGCTAATGTATAGTCATTGGCAAAGGTAGGGATATTCAAGGGTTGATCTTGGAGAGTACAGTCAATAATCTTAGGATGTGCCAAGGATAAATATTTAACAGGTTCAAGGGAATTCACGATATTGTCATCACAACCTCAGACCGACAAGTTGAGGTCTAGGAGACTACCTTGCCTAAGTGTCTCGAGACCAAGAAGAGTTAGAACATGATTATCAAAGTTTACGTTAGTATTTATGGGACATAACCCAATAGACCTACCACTAGCACCGTCCTCTACTTCAGACTGGACTACATATTGTGGTTCAACAGTAACATGATTTTCAGATAGAGTTTCGACATTCATGATGAAGTAGTCATAGTTTGGTGTCAAATAGGTAATATCATAAATATATCTTATTTTAGAGTGATCAGAGTCAGAAGATGAAGCCTCCGACTCCTCTTCAAGTGGTTTAGTGAAAGCATGTATAGTATCAATATTAATATCTTTGATGCTGCAAGTTCCTTCATGATTTGGCTCAATGATCACTTGTAGTTGACATACCTGTTGACATAACCTTGATGACTCTGTTAGTCTCTATCATCTTTCCCACTCAGCTTCCTCTGGGCTGATGACCTGTCCTGCTTCTCTAGCCTCCAGTTTGTCATTTGTAGTCTCATATTTGATTTTCTCTATCTCATTAGAGGGAGATATAATAGGTGAAGAAATTTCCTGTGCTTTTCCTTCTTTCAGCTATTGTTCATAATCTTCTTGTCTTTTAAGTCTGATTTCCTCTATTTCCTTTTGTAGCTTCAAGCGTATTCTTTCTTGTTCTTCTTCTATGATATCATCAGGTTCTTCAGGAGATGTATCTGAGAGAGGCTCTGGACCCCATTCATACTCATTTAAGTCTGTTTCTGAATCCTCTACTTGCATTCTTCCCGTATACGTGACAAGAATGTTTAGCGGTGCAAACATGTTTTTAATTCCTTCTACCTCTTCTCTCATGTCTTTTGGAACATCTACTTCTTGTATTGTGATTGTTGATACAATTGGAACTTGATTACAAGCTACTTCTTCTCTCTTGATTGCTACTTCTTCTTGTTCTTTTTCATACTCGTCTTGAATTTTCTAAGTATTTACTTCTTGTGATGTTGGAGGTAGTATCTTTTTCCTCCTCTTAGGTTGTTGATGAGAAGTCTTTTTTTGATTTTATGACTCTTCTAGATGGTAGCTGAGTCCTATTTTATCATTTGTAGACTTATTTTGTAACTTGATAGGTTCGATGATTCCTTCTTGGCGCTTTCCCAAAGGACCGGTACTTGAATATCCCATGCATTGAATCATCTTATAGCTCGGACCATATTGTTCATGGGAAAAATCACTGTGTTTCCCTTCTCTATTTTCACTTTCTTCTTTGAAAAGCCATTTGAGAACTACCGCCTCTTCTATTTCATCTACAAGGCAAGTAGAGGACTATACAAAAATACCATCATAGATGATGTTTGTATTTGAAGTTTGTCATTTCTCAGCCTCTAATGGTTTTCCAGATTGTCTCGGTGATGGTGGAAGAGACATTAATGAGAGTACAGGTTCTATTTTGTATCCATCCATGCCATTACCTATGATTTTCAATTTTCGTTCTAAGTCTTTCATCAAAGTTTCTGAACTTTCAGCTATAGAGGTTGCTCTGTTATGAGGAACAAGGGTATCAACACACTCCTTTAAAGAATTATAGGTGTAGGTTGTATCCACAAGAACACTAACTTCAATGCCATTGTAGGGAAATTTCAAACACTAATGGTAAGTAGACGTCACTGCTTGCATTTTGTGAATCCATGGTCTACCCAATAAGATGTTTTATGATAGAGGAAGATCAAGCACTTGACAAATAACATCTCATTCTATAGGTCCCACCCTAATTGGTAATAGTACCAGACCCTTAGAGGTTCTTTATCCTTCATCATAAGCTTTGATTATTATATTCTTTGTTGGATCAATGACATTATTAGATTATCCCAACCGTATTAGTAAATTGTAGGTCTAAATATTCAACCCAACACCACCATCTATCAAAACACGCTTGACTCAGTGCTTATGGATCATAGTTTCAATATGAAATGGCTGGTTATGCAGATGAATAAGTGACTTTTCATCTTCTTCAGAAAATGAGAGGTAGTGAGGTGAAGTCAAGTGACCCACCATAGGTTGAAACTGACCCAAATCTAAGTCTTTAGGGATGTTAGTAGTGAGAAAAGCTTTGTCCAGAATCTCTCTATGAGCAGAAGAGATTTTAAGTAGTTCAAGAATGGAGATTTGAGTGATAGTTCATTTTAATTGTTCAGCAATACTATAACCAAAAGAAGATGATGAAGTCAACTATTTAGATTTAGTTGTGATCGTATCTAGTTGTGTGCTTGAAGAAGTTGGTAGGTTTGATGCTGTCAACGGATTTGATGATGTTTGATCAGGGGAGGAAGAGCTAGCTCCTTTGAGAGTAACCTTCTTCTGAGCGCGAGTTATGACATTTGCATTTTGCATTTTATTTTGCTTATATTTAACTATGATTACATTGCAATATTCAGATTGGGAAGATTCAATCATGTTGATCACATTGTCATTGTTGGCATAGGTGTAATTGACTTTGACACCTCCCTTGGATTTTGAGGAATCGCCCCACTCATAAGCAGGTAAGGGATCTTTGAAAGTTTTGTGATCAACATTGGTTGCATGATTTCCAACAACAATTTTACCAACATCGATGAGGTCTTGAATCTCGTGTTTGAGTTTCATGCAGTTATTTGTTGTATGACCCTTGTTTCGATGATATTCATAGTATTTGTTTTCCCTCCACCATTTAGGTTTGACCTCATGATCATATGGCTTAGATTTGTCAAGCAATGTGATCAGTTCATTTTCTAATAGAGTTTTAAAAGCTAACTCATAAGATTCACCTAGAGGAGTAAAATCACACTTAGGTTTTGAAACCTAAGGTTTCTCTTTAAACCACTCTTTTGATTTCTTAGGCGGGTTTTTTGTAGTGCTTTCAATTGCTTTGAGGACTTCCGTTCTGCTAGTCAGATTGAATACAACAGGTTTTGATTTTATTTTGACATTATCAACTACTTCATCATTAACAATATTTCTGTTATTATATTTTCCGTACTTCCAGTATTTGCTTTTTTCTTTGGAACTAGAGCCTTGATGTGTTTCTTTATAAAGTGTTATATCTCCTTTCCTTACAAGCACGTCTTCCATTTTGAGAGCACTATCCACCATTTTGTTGAATGAAGGGTATACTTGCATTTGGATATTATATTTCAACTCAGGAATCAAATTATTGACAAATATGCCCATTTTCTTAGAGTCAGGAATGGGTTGTGAATATCTAGAGAACCTCTTTCTCCAATGCTGAAGGAAAGTAAGAAAAGGTTATCCCGTCTGTGAGATTTTGCCAAGATCAAGGGCACAATGAAAAGTATAAAAATAGAGACAAAAGAATGACAAGAACAAACTATATTCTCATCAATATGAAAATGATCAACTAGATTCACCAATACAATGAATATAGGCCTTCTTATATAGGCAAGGCCATATGGATGTACGAGCACACAATTATGACATGTGGCTCAATGAGAAACAAGGGCAGGTAAGAAATACTAGGGGTAGGTAGGAGAAATAATATAATATTCCACAAGAAGTGGATGACCCACCGAATGTGGAGTGTAACAACAAAACAAGACCACAAAAGGTGGAATTTCTCCTACAAGCTCTATCCGTATGTGCACACTTCCCTAAGTGTCTCAAATCCAAACTACGAAGAGATGCATTATCCTAAGTTAACTTAAGTAAAGTGTAATAATATCCATAATGAATATTTATTTACACCAACACCCCCCCTTAAGTGCAACTTAGGGGAATGAAGACTCAAGTCAATAATGCAAGATGGGTCCTAGCTACTAGGCCATGATAGGTACCCATGTACAAAATGCAAATGCAAGCAAAACCATGCAATGCAATCTCTCACAAACGGAGAAAGGGAGAAAACCCAATGGGAAAAAACTCCCCCCCAAAAGAGAGATGAATGTACAAAAGACTCTCAAAGAAGAAGGACAAAACCTCAAAGAGGAAAAAGTCCCCCCCCCATAAGAGAGGAAGGAGAAGTCAGCTGAGCCCCCCTAATGACACATCCCGCACCCCCAAGAGAGCTCGCAACTATTGGAACTTACTCTCGGTGAAAGGTTTGGTGAATATGTCTGCAACCTGCTCCGTTGTAGGACAATACTGCAAATCAATGACTTGCTCTTGAATGAGCTCTCGGATATAGTGCATATGAATCTCGATGTGTTTGGTTCGCTAGTGCTAGACCGGGTTCTTCGAGATTGCAATAGCACTCTGATTGTCGCAATGTAGAACTGTCGGCTGTGGAGTGGTGAAGCCAAACTTTGTGAGAATCTGCTGGAGCCAAATGGTCTCGGTCGCTGCGTTAATAATGCCTCGATACTCCGCCTCAGTTGAAGAGAGAGCAATAGCATGTTGTTTCTTGCTCTGCCAACAAATGGGGCTGGAACCAAGGTGAAAACTGTAACCAAAAGTAGACTTATGATCATCAAGATCGCCAACCCAATCGGAGTCTGTGTAACCAACCAAGCAAAGTCCTGTGCCTACTGCATAGTGAATCCCATAGTGATGTGTACCCTGGATGTAATGAAGGATGCGTTTGGCGGCTTTCCAATGAAGCTCATGTGGTTCCTGCATGAAGCGGGAAACCATGTCAACTGCAAATGAAATATCAGGGTGTGTATGAGTCAAGTAGATGAGACTACCCACAAGTTGACGATACAAAGTGACATCAACTGGTGGAGAAGAACATTGAGCCTCAAGCTTGACTCCTGAAAGAAAGGGATTCAGTGCAGGCTTACAATCAGCCATATGAAAGCATGCAAGTAGATCAAGAGCGTACTTGGGCTATGATAGTGTAATCCTGGAAGGTGACTGTGAAATCTCTATCTTGAGAAAGTAGTGCAAAAGACCCAAGTTAGTCATAGCAAATCTATCATGCAAAACAGATTTGACCCTGCTAATGATGGATGCAGTACTCCCTGTAATGATCAAGTCATCAACATAGAGCACAAGTATCAAGTGAGAGTCATCCTGTCGCAAAATACAGACATTCGGATCGGAATGACACCTGGTGAACCCTGCTGAGAGAAGAAAGGAATCCATCTTGGCGTACCAAGCCTTGGGGGCCTACTTAAGGCCATAGAGAGATTTCCTTAGTCTACAAATCAAGGAAGTGTCCTGGATGAAACCTTGTGGCTGCTCCATATAAATCTCCTCATCAAGATCACCATGAAGAAAAGCACTCTTCACATCCATCTGATGTACAACCCAACCATGAGCTACAGCAATAGCAAGTGTCAAGAGAATGGAGTTCATCTTGGCTATGGGCGCAAAGGTCTCAGTATAGTCAACACCTGCTACTTGAGAGAAACCTTTCGCAACAAGCTGAGCCTTATACTTATCCACACTACCATCCGCTACAAACTTGGTCTGATAGATCCACTTACATCGAACCATCTTTCTCCCCTTAGGGAGATGGACTAAATCCCATGTGTGTTTCCTCATCAAGGAACTATACTCTTCCTCCATAGCATGGTCCCACTTAGGAACTCCTGATGCTTCCTGAAATGTCTGTGGATCGGAAGCGGTAGCAATGAATGCATGTGGTAGATCCTGATGTTGTGATCGAGTTCTCCATGTATCTGAAGGATCCCCAACAAGAGAACCTGCTGACTCAAGTGTCTATCGAGCCCAACGAGGTCTAGGTGGAGGTGGAGAACGAGGCTCTTCAACTACAAGTGGACCCTGCAGAGGTGTTACCCTGTGAGTTGGAGTTGAAGAAGTCTCATCATTTGAATCACTAGCATCACTATCCACAATGGAGGAAGGTGGAGGAGGTAGAGAGGCTAAGCTAGGAGAGCTTTCCTCAAAGTGAACACTCCTCTCAATGAACACCTCATGTGTCTCAGTATCCATCAATCTATATGCCTTGACACCCTCAGGATATCCAACAAATATGCAAGGTCGACTTTATGGTTCCAATGCCTTGCATTTCTATGGAGGTATGCGAGCCCATGCTGGACACCCAAAGACTCTAAAATGTGTCACAATCAGTTTCCTACCAGTCGAAGCTTCAAAAGGAATAATACCTTGCAAAGCTTTGTGAGGAACCCGATTCTGGATGTGTGTGGCACAACTGATAGCCTCGGCCCAAAAGGCGGGATCAAGAGAACGTGCAGGTATCATACAACTAGCCATTTCTTTGAGAGTTCTATTCTTGCATTCTGCAACTCCATTTTGCTGTGGAGTGTATGTGACAGAATGCTGAAGATCAATTCCCTCAAATGTACAAAAATCCTCAAGTCTTTTGTTCACATATTCCCTTCCATTATCTGTGCGAAGAATCTTCACCACTTTCCCTGATTGCTTCTCGACACGAATCTTGAAGTCCTGAAATTTGTCAAATACTTCACTCTTATGAATAAGAAAGTAGACCCAAGTGAAGCGGGAGTAGTCATCAATGAAGGTGAGGACATAGCGAGCCTTACTAAATGAAGGGGTTCGAAATGGACCTGCTACATTGCTGTGAACAAGTTGAAGAACTTCCAAAGCTCTCCAAGCTTTCCCTTTATCAAACTTCTCCTCGGGATGCTTGCCCATGGAACACCCTGAACATACACCCTCTAAAAAACTGATTCGAGGTAGACCTGTGACCATGTCTTTAGTGCTGAGCTATTGAAGATAGCAGTAGTTGAGGTGACCAAACCGCTCATGCCATAACTTACTTTCAGAATTTGAATGAGTAAGCAAGGCCCTAGAAGGTGAACTTGGCACAAAGTGGGAGAATGAATAAAGCCTTGAGTTGTCATTGACTTGTCCCACTGCTACCAAGGCATCATCATCAAGTTCCTTTACCACAACTGAATCAGGTGTAAACTCAACCTTTTTCCCATTCCCATAGTGAGTGATTTGGTAGATAGAGAGAAGGTTGGTAGACAAGTTAGGAACATAGGGAACATTCTCAAATGTTCCATCATCCATGTCAACTGAACCTTTCCCTTCAAGCTCTACTTGTGTATCATCACCTATGTAAATGTGAGGTACCTTAGATGGGTCCAATGAAGAAAACTGCTCCTTTGTAGAACCCATGTGATATGAGGCACCTAAGTCAAGTATCCACTGATGTGAAGAACTTGTTGTAGCCACAAATTCTTGCCCTTTTCCCTTAGACTGTGAGGAAGAGGAAGGAGATGAATCCTTCTTTGTGTAGGTGGATGGCAAGTTGATGTTGTTTTTCTTAAGAAGATTAGTTAACTCACCAACTTGCTTTGTGTGGCATCGATGCTCATCATGACCATACTTCTTGCAATATGCACAAGTTGGCTTATCCTTCTTAGGTGGTGTCCCCTTCTTGGAAGAGGATGAAAAATCACCTTGTGATGGAGAGGATGATTGTCCTTTTTCCTGCTGTGGCTGTGACTTAGATTGCTTCTTCTTCTTGTTGGAATCTTTGCCTTGACTTCCTTGATTCCCTTGATTAGCCACCAAAGCCTTGGACTTTGAAGACTTGAGAAACCCCATGTTTAACAACTTAGATTGTTCCAATATCAACATTTTTGTGAAAGCATCAAATTAAGGCATAACATAGGAACTCCCCACTGTCAAACGATGAGTTCGGAAGCTAGACACAAATGCTGCATATTCTAGTGCAAGCTTGTCCAGCAAGTTGAATATCAATTGAGCATCCTTTTTGTCAATTCCACAATCCTTAAGCTTTGCTCTTAACTCATTTGCTTTGGTGACATAATCTTGGATTGTATCAAAACTCTTGGGATCCAAGTTGGTGAGCTCATTGTCAATCTTATAACCTCTGATTTCATCAACTTGAGCATACAATTTTTGAAACATATCCCAAGCATCTTTGATTGTAGTACACTTTTCAATATGAAAGATGAGGTCATCTGATACATACTTGCGCAAAGTTCCAAGAGCCATGCAATTCTTAGTGAGCCATTCTAATTGAGCATTAGGATCAGCCTTAGGATCAGGTGGTGCTGCTATTGTTCCATCTATGTAATGCGTGAGACCTTTTTCCATTAATTTGCTCCATACTTTAATTTTCCATGATGCATAATTATGTGGAGTTAAAGGTGGAAATTTATGAGGACTCATTGCAACAAAAATGAAAGAGAATAAGGAAAGAGAGTCATAATCACATGAGACACCCCCCCAAATTCACTCAATCAAAGAACCCCCCCAAAAGTGATGATTTGACACTTTATACTTAGTGCATGTACAATGGGCCACTTGCAAAAAATGGCAAAGTGGACTTTTGATTTCAAATTTACAACTTCCTCAATAAGGCCAAAAGAGACTCAAACTAATAATGCAAGAGATCTAAACTAAGATCCAAGCAATTTACAAGTACCAAATAGGCCAAATAAGACCAATATCTGAAAGTACAATTTCTACTTAAAATCTCTGAAATCTGATCATAGATTATGAAAGTAGATGAAAAAACATGCACTTTCAAAAAAAATAGCACCTGAAAAGGAGGTCGTATGAGCTCAAATGAGGTCTTTGAAGTTGCAGAATTAAGGATTGGACAGGTACAGCTGAGAGAATCCTAAAATTCTGAAACACTTGTGCACCAAAACTAGAAAATAACTACACCACTGCAAAGAACACGAAAAATTAGCCCAAATTGAGCAAGTAATTGCACCCAAAAACGAGCAAAATTGAGCAAGTTATGGGCCTCCAAAGTTGACCCAAAAATCCAAACTGCTCAATGGAGAGGGGTCTAAAAATTTCCAAAGAAAATGCTGACTAGGTGTTGACTGGGTGTTGACTGGGTTCTGCTGACTGGGCGCTGACTGTGCGCTGCTGACTGGGTAGAAGGTACGGATCCCAAAAATAATTTTCAAATTTTTTTTTTTTTTTTCAAAAAATCTTTTCAAACTGGAAAATAATTTTCTGAATTTTTTTTTTCTTTTTGAAAAAAATCCGAAAATTCCATACCGTACCGCCGAATTGGGCAGAAAATTTCCTCCACACCCAAAAATCGATTTTCACCAAAATAGGTCAAATTTATACTTGATTTTTATGGAAACGGCCTCCTGGACGCAATGGTGAGGTCAAAAATCTCCAAGATGCTGCCAAAAAGCACAGTTCCTCAGATCCAAAAATAGAAGCCTTCCGTGATGTCTCCAAAAACCAATCAATGAAGCCCCAATGGCTCTGATACCATGTGAGATTTTGCCAAGATCAAGGGCACAATGAAAAGTATAAAAATAGAGACAAAAGAATGACAAGAACAAATTGTATTCTCATCAATATGAAAATGATCAACTGGATTCACCAATACAATGAATATAGGCCTTCTTATATAGGCAAGGCCATATGGATGTATGAGCACACAATTATGACATGTGGCTCAATGAGAAACAAGGGTAGGTAAGAAATACTAAGGGTAGGTAGGAGAAATAATATAATATTCCACAAGAGGTGGATGACCCATAGAATGTGGAGTGTAACAACAAAACAAGACCACAAAAGGTGGAATTTCTCCTACAAGCTCTATCCCTATGTGCACACTTCCCTAAGTGTCTCAAATCCAAACTACGAAGAGATGCATTATCCTAAGTTAACTTAAGTAAAGTGTAATAATATCCATAATGAATATTTATTTACACCAACACCATCTTCTGTTTGGTATTACAAAGCTCAATCATTGTGATCGGATGGCGAATGTTATAGGAGTATTGATGTAGAAATAATTCAACCAGTTCTTCAAAAGATTTAATTCCTACAGGCAAGCTTGAAAACCATTCCATAGCTTGTCCTCCTAAACTTCTTGGAAAGAAGCACATGGGATAAGTTTGTTTGTATATGAACTTCATACATAGGGCACAAAATTATCAGACATGGTCTTGGGGATCCGAGTTGCCATCATATTTATCAACCTTAGGAATTTCTGTTTTGGAAGGAAACAAAGGCATGTAAAGACTCTTGTCGAATGGAAATAGGCAAATTGTATCCAAGGAATATTTCATAAGAGATTTGTCCTTGTCTTTCATTTCTTTAATCTCAGTTTGTAGTTCTTGTAATTGTTTTGTCACTAAGGCTAGTGGAGTATCACCTTCTTTAGTGATAAGACTTTCAACATTGTAATCAGGGGGAGTTTAGCTCCTTGTTTGGCCAATTCTAGAAAGTATTCTTCTTTTTCTTGGGTGAGGATAATCTTCATCATCTTTCTGAAGTCTTTGTCTTTTTGACATTTCACTATTGTATCTTCTCCCAGTTCAGAAACTTCAAAATCGTTGGAAGAAGATTCACTATCATTAGCCTGGATGCTAAGGTCATCACGAGCTTTATGTTTACCGACCTCTTTTTCTTGTCTTCTTTCAGACATATTAGAAGATAAGGATTGATCCAAAATTGTTTGTTTGAAGACGAAGGTTTGTCTAAAGTTTGTTGTTCAAAAGGCTCGTAAAAAATTGGTTGTTCTTGGAAAAATGGATTAGGTTGCAATGTTATTGTCTCTTTCTTTTTCTTGTTCTTGTTTTTAGAAGAGCTCTTGGTTTGAACATGCATTCACAACTGACATGACCAAGAGTTAGATGTGATGCAGATGTCAAGATCAAATTAGAGCTAGTTACGTGTTTAACGTAGTGATTGAGAGAGGTGACTAAGACCTAGTTTGGTTTAAGGAATGATCTATCCTATATAAGACGTGATCTAAGAAACCTAGGTTGATTAAGTTTGATAAGTGATTGATAAGCGATTGACAAGTTTGATAAGTGATTGATTGAACTAGTTGGGAGATGATTGACAAAGTCGTGCAACACAACGACAAAGGTACACTGTCAAGGCTATTTATGCTCAAGATTAAAATGACTAGATTTACACTCACTACAGACTGATTAGGAAAGTATGACTAATTTGAAAAGGACGCAAAAAGACAGACTTCTGGGCTGATAGAATTAGAGGCTCGTATGACAAATATGACAACCCGAACGACACTTTAGTAACTTCCAAACGATAAAGACATATACTCATACGAGTTGCTGCCTATACTTGAACGACAAGTTAAAGCTTACCACACAACAACTTTTTAGAGACCAGTGTGACTTGTACGATAGATTTTATAAGCCTAGACGTCAATCTTCAAAGACCAAAACGTCAGTTTGGAGAAGACAGAACGACAAACTAGAGGACTCAGACGACAATGTAGGTAACTTGTACGACAATTATGACCAAAGGCAAATTTTTGACAAGGAAATTGAGTTTTTGACCACTGAATTTGATTTTTTTGGTGTTTTTGAGTTTTTTCCATTTTTTTTAGATTTTTCAGTTTTTAGCTTTAGACAAAAAACACAGCAAACACGTAAGATCCAAAGCGATTTCAAACACAACACCCTAATTCTAAGGAAGTTGGCTAAGAGATATTTTTTTGGCTTGCAGACTCAGTTACACACCTAATAGCTAATCATAATACGACCACTGAGTCTCATGCAATGGATTCTCATTGTCGTATTAACCGACTCCAAACGCTAATGGGGGCACAAAATGACAAGTATCTTGGGAGAGTTACTATCTCTCTTGCACAAAGATTATCCCCCTTTCGGAGGTGAATTGGGTAGCTGCTATTTTAAAGTTCGTAGTAAGGATTTTCATTCAAAATTACCCCTTGAAGTCGCACAAGCACGATTGAGGCCTATAGCCCGATAAGGTATTGAAACAAGCTATAGTCACACAAGCGTGATTGAGACCATGAGGCCCTACAAAATGCCCAATATGAGAGATCTTAAAAGAGAAAACTCAAATAATCCCATCGTCCAAGACTTTAATCTAGAAAGGCCTATTTATTATAGTGACTTGGAATGCTTGGGTTTAGCTATACTCACTCGGGTCATTCTCATAGGGTGATTACTTTTTCCCACTGTGACAGGCCCGCTAAAAGGTACACGAATCTCAAACTTTGAAAAAACTTCAAGGGTTTGGATTTTTGATTGTCTGTGCAGACAAGAACATACTCTCCTACCTCTTAAATTTTTCTTCAAACACAAAAGATAGATTTGTTCATTAAGCAAATAGCAATTTAAGTGCCTAAAAATGAATTAAAGAATACACAATATTTGGTCGATTCTCCTTAGGCAACCTGCAAAACCAACACATCAGTAGTCATATTGTTTTCAATTCTTTGACATGCGTGATTTTTATTTGACAAATTCTTTGATAGGCGTTCTGTAGAAAATCAGTTAGGCTATAAAAAAATCTTAGGCAAATAGAAGACAATTCAGGGTTAGCATCAGTAAATCCAAAACCAAATTAAGAAAACCCCCAAAAGTATATTGTTTATAAAACGAGCAAATCAAAAATTCGTACGACAATTCTCACAGAGCAGAATGAGTATTCTCACCAAGCTGAACGAGTAAACCCCAAAAGAAGACAACAAAGTAGAAATTTTGTAGAAGTTGTACGGATGGAAGCTAAAAAAAATTTTGCAAGGCCAAAAATTAAATTCTCGAGCCCCACGGTGGGCATAAAAAATGTGTGTGAAAAGTGGATTTGTATTTGTATCTATATCTGAATACACAACACTTCAATTAAGTCATTAGATGCATGGTTAGTAAATCAATAATTAGTGAATAATGAAACCATTACAAAGCGATCTATTGCCTTCTAGTAGATGTGAGTTTAGTTTTGCTCTCAGATTTTTTTATGCAACATCAGTGACTAGACGACACCTAAATAAAGGATTTAATTTATATGAGTATGAAATTGAGCTAAATGGATGCAAGATATGCAATATTAAGCTAACATGATTTAAGCAATTCATCCATCTATATGATTTTAATGAAACTAACATGATTCAAGCAATATGATTAAGCTAATGCAATAGTTTCAATAGACCTAGAGCAAAAACAACATAATAACAATAATCTCCAGGTTTTTTTTTGAATGAGAGATGAGAGCCTGAATTTATAGAAAATCCGGAGAGAGACCAACGGTCAAGATCTATTAATGATGAGCGGTCGAGATTCTCTGAGAGGAAACACAATCCAAGTGAATTGATGTGATTGGCTACTTTTCTCAGCTTTAAAGGAAATTGAACTAATTTTAAGATAAAATTAAAAAAAATGATTTATTTCATATTTTTATTCAATTTTGATATTTAATTGATTTAATTGATTTAATTGCTTTTCTGAGATTTTTCAATTTAATTCCATTTTGATTTCTTTTCTCAATTTTAATTCTTTTTTCAAATTAATTCCTTTTTTAAATGATTTAATGACAAATTGATTTATTAATTAAATATGCTAGGATATTTAATTAAATAAACAAGATAATTGATTAAAATGATTAATTAATTAAATGATTATTTAATTAATATAGAATGATTTATTTTCCACGTGACATTGATGACTGAGAATTAATTAATTAGGTGTTCTGGATTGATTTAATTTGCCATTGGTTAGGACCTTGGTGATGTAGTCGAGATTACAAGCCCACGGTTTAGATGACCATTTTTAGGGTATTACAGATGTCACTTTTGGATAATGAGTTAGTAGTCACTATTGCACTCAATTTAAGTATGAAATGGACCATATTATCTCTTATAGTTTTGTATATGAATTGATAGCAATTTTGGATTCGGTGCATTGTGAAAAACAAAAAATGTATGATTTATATTGTGGTTATTTTTTTTTTGTATGCGTGTTATTGTATTTCAAAAGTAAATCTTATGTGTTCATGATGCTTGATGAATCAAGGATTGTGAAGATTGAGAAAGAAAAAAAGGGGGAAATGCAATTTAATATGCATTCAAAATGATATTTAAATTGTTGTAATTAATTAATTATAACCGACAAAAAAAATTAATTTAAAAAAGTTAAATTGAATTATATAAGTTTTGAGAAAGAAATTAAATGATATTATTTTATTTGCATTTGAAAAAGAAATAAATTAAGCATTTTGATTTATGGTAAAATTATATTTTGGTGAAAAAAGGAACAATAAAGAAAAAGAAATAAAAGTAAAATGAAAACTAAAAAATGTAATAGGCATAAAGGAAAAACAATAGTCTATTTTTTACGATTCTCTCAATTTTGGCCTTTTTTTTTTTTTTTTTTCTCAAATTGAAAAAAAGGAATGGATTGGCTTGTTGTTGGATTCATAAAGAAAATTGGATTTTAAGGAACATAATTGAAAAAAAGGAATGGATTGGCTTGTTGTTGGATTCATAAAGAAAATTGGATTTTAAGGAACATGATTGAATGTAGTATTAATTTTCATTTATATTGCACCTTCAATTTGGAGGAAAATTGGTAAATTTTGTGAGTCATACTTGAGATAATTTTTCCTTTTCTTCATGCTTAAATTCTTTCTTTAAATGCTTGCCATGCTTGCCCATATGGGAGCATATGACTTTTATTTTAGATTGAATTCATGTATTTTATTAAATTATTGTTTACTTTATTTGAAAATATCCAATGTGTCCCCACTATTGCAAAATAATTTATAAAAATTTGAAATGTGAAATTAACCTCAAAATAGTGATGTTGTTCATCGTAGGATCATAAGGGTATTATCATTTTTTGAAATTTTTATTTTAAAAATTCAATAATTCAATATTTTTTTTTTTTAAAAATTTTTTTAATTTTTTTTAATTTTTAATTTAATTTAATTTTTATTTTTATTTATTTATTTGATAGAATTTTATGGTTTTTACTTTGGGAAATATTTTGAGAAAAAAAAAAGATTGTGGATGAATTTTATTGGTGTAATTAAGGTGTTGTACCTTGTTAGATTTTCACCTAGGTTAGTTTTAGTGGTTTTATCACTTTACCACTTTCCACCTCATGTGGAACTTCCACCTTTCATGGTTTTGTCATATTATCACTTTTCTAGTTTAGGTGGGTGATCCACCTTTAGTGGACATATCATACTATAACTTTTCCACCTTAGGCAAGTGATAAGTTGTCAATTTATGTACCATTTCATAAGATTACAATACTTGTCGTAATCTTATGCACTCCTATGTTTTACCTTGGCCTATTTAACCACTTGAGGGGTCTCCAATGTACTGTCATCCATTCTATTGCATTATTGATAGGAATACAATTTATTCTTGTCATATTGATTCTATCTTGTTCTTGTGATTTCTATTATACCTCTATATCTTGGGTGGCTACCTTCATATCCAAATCTTACATGGTATAAGAGCTTTTAGAGTACCATTGGTTAGTCTTTTTGAGAGATTTTCGGTGCATTTTTGGGTTTTATTTTTGTGGCTTTGTATTGCAAGTAAAAATAAGAGATTGGTGGTTCAAATATGAGGTTACCATTGGATTTAGAAGGTTTGAGAAAGTCAAATTTGGCTTTTATTTCATCCAAATCAGAATCTAGAGGCCAAATCTACAATCATTTTAAGTTTAGAGGTGGCACAATGATACAAGCATCATAATTAAACATAAATTTTCAAACACCAATATCTCAATCATTTAGGCTTCTTTTTGCAAGCAATATTTTTTGATTTGGGATAAAATTCCACACTCTTCACAGTGGTGCAAGTGTTTTGTGATTTTTGTACAGAGATTTAAATTTTTTTTATGTAATGCATATTTTTCCAAATTTGGAGGCTTTGTTCAAGCTCATATGGGTTCCTTTTCAAGTGCAATTTTTTTTGAAATTGCATAATTTTTCCTATATTTCAAAGTGGTGCTATCAATTTATAGTCATTGTGATAAAAAATCTTACTTTCAGTACATTTCCTTATTTAGCTTATTTTTGGCAAATGTAATGCATAGGTCATAGTTTGGTCTTTTGGATATTGATTTAAGTCTAATATAGCCTAATTGTGGCAATTGTAATCAATAAATTCAGAAGTAAACTTTACCTTTTTTTTCTAGGTGGCCATTGTAATTACACTAAGTAAAAGTTCCCAATCATTGTTTCTGGGGAGGCTCTTTGATTGAGTGAATTTGGGGGGTAACCTTGCAATGGTAAATTGCATTCTTTTGCATTTTTTTTTGTGTTCAAATGATGGGTAAATCTCAAATTGAGCTCCTAACATCACATAATTATGCATCATGAAAGAAATCAATATGAAATTATCTCATGGGAAAGAGTTATCTTGGGTATCTAAAGGAAATAATTTCCCAAGCAACTAATCCTAATGTATTATCAAAATGAGAGATTGCCAAGGAGAAAACACTTGGATGTATATTTTCGTTAGTATCATTTGATTTGTAGTTTCATATTGAATCATATAAAAAACCTAATGAGGCATGGGAGAATTATGAAAGATTATATGTTTAAACTAGTAACATTAGGGGATATCAAATTGATAATGATTTGATGAATCTTGATCTACGAAGTTTGGACCACATCCAATACTATATCTCTAAAATAAAGCAATTAAGAACACAACTAAAAGAATGCAATATTTAAAAAGAGGATTTACAATTGGTACTTAATGTGTTATCCAACCCGAGTCCTAAGTATTTAGTGTTTGTTGATGGCTTTAATACATATGTTGATCCTAAGTTTGGTGATTTTGAAAATCTCCTAATCAAAGAGGAAGAAAATTTAATTCACATGGGTCTAATCAAGTCTTCTACACACTAAGCATTGGTGTCGATTGCGCCTAAGGTAAAGAAAGAAATAAGAAATCTTGATAAGAAGCAAAAGAAGAAAAAGAAGAAGCTAAACAAAGAATTAGAATCCCCTCCCTCTCCTAAGGAGCAATCATTTAAGAAGGAGAAACCTACTTCCAAGAAAATGGGACATGAAGAATACCATTGTTTAAGAAGGATATTGATGAAATGAAACATTTTCTTGAGAAGAATAGAATTAGTGATAGTTCTGATACTAAATGTTTAGTACAGATGCCAAGCTAACAAGATGAGAGGGGGGGGGGGTGAATCATACAAACTTAATCTTCCATAAAAACAACAGATTCAACCTCGGTAACATATACTTCGGTAATATACCAAAACTGCTAAACATGCAAACTCATAAGCATATAAACATCACAACACTCATAACACCAGATTTAACGTGGAAACCCAAATAGGGAAAAACCACTGTGGGATTTCGGACCCACTAAGAAATATACTCTTCTAGAGTATGCTCGGTTAAAAGCAAAGCCTGTTAAAGATTACAAACACATTGCTAGATGTGACCCAATTAAGGGATTTCCCTCAGATCTGTTAGGATCTTCACCTTGTTAGAAGTGACCTTGTTAAAGGATTTCAAACACTCAATTAGAATGTCACCTTGCTAGAGGGTTTTACAAATAAGACTGTTAAGTCCACTCAGTCAAGAGATTTTCTGTCACTTTACAAAATAACAATAATAAAAATCTATTTGCAACTTCACATCTAAAATGCTAAAGCAGATTCTTATTTGCTCAATACAATCTAGTCATAGGACTTATCTTGTCCTTCTGCTAGGCTCTATACTCTGTTATCAAAATAGGTCTTCAAGCTTCTGTGCTCGGTAATCACTATGTAGCATCCTTGTGCTTACACTTGCCCGCATACATTGTTTATCAACAGTTCCTTATTTATAAACAATTTGCCAACCACTTAATCTCCTTGATCACATTTCCCATGATCAATCATAGCCATCAGATCTTCAAACTTGACCAGGTTCAATGTATCCTTCGATCTGAAAATGTTTTACCCCGCCTTGGAACTTGCATACATTTCTTGGAACTTGTGTTGGGGTATTGCGATTCAATCTGATCTGTAGATCTTCCTGCCGATTTTCCATTGCCATAGATTCTTTAACAAACTTCATGCACGTCGTAACAATCATTTAATCATAACCAACTCATCAGCTTCCTTCATTAAATAACACTTTTATTCATTCAATGCATTCTGTTATTACTCGGTTGCAACTCAGTAAATACTAAACTTCACTCGGTAGACATTCTGCCTTCATTAACCGATAGCAATAACCTTAGGGTTTACCGACTAGGTTCCTTAGGGTTTACCGACTAGGCTCCTTGCTCGGTAACATAGTATAGTATTAACCTTACAAACAATAACATATGTAGGATATCAAAACAACCTAAACATCATGATCTCATCATTGTCTAACTCGGTAATAGTTTCCCATTGAATAACTTATTCCTCCCCTTATTCATCACATTCTTTCTGTGTCTTTTACCGACATCTTTATACTCACCAAATCATACTTCTTAAGATATGGCAACATCATACTGAATTAGAAAATCAATTTCTTGACATCAATGACAAAATAATAATATTAAGACACTAAACATTCTTAATCACTTATATCCATAATCATCAACAACCTTCTCAATATCCTTATTGAAATGCCAACAATCTCCCTTTATCTGTTATAATGCCAACAATCTCCCCCTTTGGCATTGATGGCAAAACCAATTGATTTGACCTAATTGATTCAGATTCAGATTGCTGTGAGATTCTGAAATGCTCTCCTCCTGTCATTAGATTTCTCCCCCATACATTAGTCTTCTCCCCTTTTCTTCAGTCATCTCCCCCTTTGACAATAAAGCCAAAAAGTAAAGAGCTAAAACATGATTTCTTCCGCTGAGAAGTGAATTCCTTATTGTTATGTGTCAACATAGTCTCGGTCAGAGCATTTTGTCTACAATTCCTATTCCCTGTATTGTTTCCTGCACACCTTTAGAAAACCTCCTAAAGTGTGTAAATCAACATCAACTCCTAAAAGATATTCTGCAGAGTCATCGAATTGATGCTTTCACTGAACTCGATCAGTGAATAGAAGATAGGGGTAGGACCCCTAACTTGCTTATGAGATACTCAAAAGTGTCCCTTGGCAGTGGCTTGGTGAAGATATCTACTATTTGTTCCTTTGTGTTAACATATTCCAACACCACTTTCTTCTCTTGAACTTCTTCTCTAAGATAATGATATTTGATAGAGATGTGCTTTGTCTTAGAGTGCATAATAAGATTCTTTGAAATGTTAATGGCACTAGTATTGTCACAGATTACTGGCTTGGTAACTTTCTCATTTATGCCTTCCAATAGTTGTTTGATCCATGCTATATTGGTACAATTCAATGCTGCAGCAACATATTCAACTTCTGATGTTGACTGCGAAACACATCCTTGTTTCTTGCTGAGCCAACTCACTAGTCTTTCTTCTAAAAAGAAAGCTCATCCACTTGTTCTTTTCCCATCATCAATGTTGCCTACCCAATCAACATCAGTATAAACTTTTAAATCAAAAACATTTCCTTTTTGATATACTAAGCCATAATCTTCAGTGCCTTTCAGGTATTTGAAAAATTCTCTTGATTGCTGTCATGTGTGTTTCCTTGGGATCTGCAAAAAATCTTGCAACTATACCTACTGCATGTGCTATGTCTGGTCTACTGTGAACAACATATTGCAACTTTCCAATCATAGATTGGTAAAGTGTCTCATCAACAGATGCAGATTCATCATTCTTTGATAGTTTATAGTTGATAGTCATAGGAGTACTTACTGGTTTTGAATCCTCCATTCCAAATTTCTTCAAGATTTCCTTTATGTACTTGGATTGAGTAATGAAAATCTCATCTTTGATTTGCAGTATCTGTAAACCTATAAAATAATTTATCTCACTTATTAATGACATCTCAAATTCTTTGCTTATTTCATTTCCAAAGTTCTTGCATAAAGAGTCATTCCCACAAAAGATAATATCATCAACAAATATGGCTGAGATCAGTATTCCATTTTTCATCATTCTTCATGTACATATTGTTGTTTTCACTTGTCCTTATAAAACTAATCTTGATTAAATAAGAGTGCAATCTTTCATACCATGTTCTAGGTGCTTGTTTTAGACTATATGAAGCTTTGTTCAATTTACATACCTGATCTTTATTCTTGTCTTCAACAAATCCTTCAGGTTGTTCAATAAAAACTTCTTCTTCTAATATACCATTCAGAAATGCAGATTTGACATCCATTTGATATACCTTGAAATTTTTGAAAGCAGCATATGCCAGTAATGTTCTTACTCCTTCAAGTCTTGCCACAGGTGCAAAAGTCTCACCATAATAAATTCCTTCTTCTTGGGCATAACCTTTGCAAACTAGTCTTGCTTTATTTCTAATGACCTCACCTTTTTCTTTCAGCTTGTTTTTGAATATCCACTTTGTACCAATCACATTTTTGTCATTCAGTCTTGGGACCAGTGTCCATGTGTCATTCTTCTTGATTTGATCAATCTCTTTTGTCATAGCATTTATCCAATCTTCACTGTTAAATGCCTCTTTCGCTATTCTCGGTTCGAATTCAGATATCAAACATGTGTTCTGTCTCAGTTTGTTCCTTGTCATCACTGGATCATCTTTATCTCCTATAATTTGACTTTCTGCATGATGTCTTCTGACATATTTGGCTAATACAGGCTTGGTAGGCTCTGTATGATCTTCTTCATCACTCGGTAACTGGATATTCTCTTCATTTCCTTCAGCAGTCTTCTCGGTAGGACTTCTCGGTTGAACATAAACAAATCCTTCATAATCTTCTGGTTCTTTGGAATTTCCTTCATCATTTATTTTTGTAAATTCATCAATTTTTACATTTGCACTTTCTACTATTTTGTTAGATGATTTGATCAGACATTTAAATGCTTTGCTTCTAGAAGAATAACCTAGAAATGTTCCTTCTTCACTTTTCTGATCAAACTTTCCATTTCTATCATCTTTGTGTACATAGCATCTACTTCCAAAGATTTTGAAATAACTTACATTAGGTTTCTTGTCATACCAGATTTCATATGGTGTCTTCAAAGTTCCTTTCTTCAGTTGTACTTGGTTCAGGGTGTAAACTGTTGTGCTTATTGCTTCTCTCCAAAATGTTTGTGACACTTTCTTTTCAATCATCAAGGTTCTGGCACAATCCACAATAGATCTGTTTCTTCTCTTAGCTATCCCATTTTGCTGTGAAGTTCTCGGTGTAGAGACTTGTCTTTTTATACCATGATCATTGCAGTATAAGTTAAACTCATCAGATGTAAACTCTCCTCCTCTATCTGATCTAAGAAATTTCAGTTGTCTTCCTGTTTCATTTTCAACTCTTGCCTTGTACCATTTAAACATTGGAAAAGCTTCTGATTTTTCTTTTAAAAACATATCTGACATCATCCTTGAATAATCATTCACAAATAATATGAAATATTTATCACCATAATAACTTTGAATTTTCATAGGACCACAAAGATCAGTATGCACAAGATCTAAAATTCCCTTCGAAGTGTAGGACTTACTTGTAAAGTTTGATCTTCTCATCTTTCCCATCTAGCATCCTTGGCACATAGCATTCTCAGGTTTTCCAAACTCGGTAGACCTCTTACTCGGTGCTTCTTACTTATTTTGATCAGATTATCAAAATTTACATGACAAAACCTTTATGCTATAACTAGGTATCATCTATCTTTGCATATAGACACTTATTCCGAGTTGAGTCAAGGTGAAATTTGTTACCTTTTGTTTGTGTTCCGGTAGCAGCTAACTTTCCATGCTTGTCATGAACTTTGATAATTCCTTTCTGAAATTCTATTTGGTAACCTGTGTTGTTTAGCTGTGCTACACTCAACAAATTGTATTTCAATCCTTCAAACCAATAAACATCATTACATTTAACATTGTCAAGAAGTGTTATAGATCCTTTACCTTTTACCGGACATGGTGCATCATTACCAAATCTTACATAACCTCCATCATAATCTTCTAACATAATAAACTTGTGTTTATCACCTATCATGTGATGTGAGCATCTACTATCTATGATCCAAGAATCGTTAGTATTTATGTGAGATATTAGGGCTTTTTCTTCATACCTTTCTTCGTCTGATCCATCTTTGATAGCCACATAAACTACTTCCTCTGTATCAGTTTCATCTAATTTATCATCATTGGATTCCTCATCAGGTATTAAGCATGACTTTCTATCTCTTCTTCTGAAGTCTCAGTGTCCTCTGCAATAAATATTTTTCTATTTGTCATCTCGGTAATCTCTCTTTTCAGTAGAATCTTTGTCAGGACAGTTAGAAGCCATATGTCCTATCTTATCACAATTGAAACATTTAAAAGGTAGTTTTCCTTTATACTTACCTTTGCCTTTCGGTAACCTTCTGGCTAATAGTGCTTCAAACTCTTCTTGCTTTCTGATTTCCTCATACAATTTGTGTATTTCTTCCATGTTCTTATGAAATCTTTCACTTGCTCCACTGTGATCCCCTTCAAAATACTTATACTTTCTATCATTGTAATCATCAGATTCACCAAGATGAAAATAACTAAATGTAGATTCAACTTTATTTACCGAAGACCCACTGTTATCAAAATTACTTAACTCAAATGCATGTAGCTTAACAATTGTATCATCTAAAGAAACTAGCATATTGGGTATAGACCTCAATTCATTGATTGCAGAGACTTGGATTGCGTAAGCTGGTAGAAGGGTTCTTAACAACTTACTTGTTATATCCTTTTCTTTAATGGTTCCTCTTGCTCCTTTGATTTGATCTCCTTTAGTCTTGTACTGTACTGGGTTATGTTCTCACCTTCATTCATCCTCATAGATTCATGTTGTCCTCTTAGACTGTCCACTTTTTCTCTTTGAACATGTTCATCACCGCCATACACAGATATGAGCTTATTCCACATTGCCTTGGCATCATTGCAGCCTTCTAGATCATTAAACTCTGAGTTGGTCAATGCAGATGTTATTTCAATCATTGCTTGAATATGTTCTTGCTTTGCCTTTATCTCTTCCATTGTCAATGGATAGGTGCTAGGTGTGATGAAATCGTTCTCTAGATAATATACAACATATTCTCTAGCTCCTGATAGGTGCAACTTCATCCTTTTCTACCATGTAGAGAAACTTGACTTGTTCAACTTCGGTGCATCCCTCTTATACAACTTTGGATCTTTGACTCAAGTACCTTTAAACTTTTTCTTCTGGAGTCCAAAGCTCTGATACCAATTGATAGTTCCGATACTAAATGTTTAGTACAAATGCCAAGCTAACAAGATTAGAGGGGGGGGGGGGTGAATCATACAAACTTAATCTTCCATAAAAACAACAGATTCAACTTCGGTAACATATACTTCGGTAATATACCAAAACTGCTAAACATGCAAACTCATAAGCATATAAACATCACAACACTCATAACACCAGATTTAGCGTGGAAACCCAAATAGGGAAAAACCACTGTGGCATTTCAGACCCACTAAGAAATATACTCTTCTAGAGTATGCTCGGTTAAAAGCAAATCCTATTAAAGATTACAAACACATTGCTAGATGTGACCCAGTTAAGGGATTTCCCTCAGATCTGTTAGGATCTTCACCTTGTTAGAAGTGACCTTGTTAAAGGATTTCAAACACTCAATCAGAATGTCACCTTGCTAGAGGGTTTTACAAATAAGATTGTTAAGTCCACTCGGTTAAGAGATTTTCTGTCACTTTACAAAATAACAGTAATAAAAATCTATCTACAACTTCACATCTAAAATGCTAAAGCAGATTCTTATTTGCTCAGTACAATCTAGTCATAGGACTTATCTTGTCCTTCTACTGGGCTCTATACTTTGTTATCAAAATAGGTCTTCAAGCTTCTATGCTCGATAATCACTATGTAGCATCCATGTGCTTACACTTGCCCGCATACATTGTTTATTAACAGTTCCTTATTTATAAACAATTTCCCAACCACTTAATCTCCTTGATCACATTTCCCATGATCAATCATAGCCACCAGATCTTCAAACTTGACCAGGTTCAATGTATCCTTCGATCTGAAAATGTTTTAGCCCACCTTGGAACTTGCATACATTTCTTGGAACTTGTGCTGGGGTATTTCAGTTCAATTTGAGCTGTAGATCTTCCTGCTGATTTTCCATTGCCATAGATTCTTTAACAAACTTCATGCACATTGTAACAATCATTTAATCATAACTAACTCATCAGCTTCCTTCATTAAATAACGCTTTTATTCATTTAATGCATTCTGTTATTATTCGGTTGCAAGTCAGTAAATACTAAACTTCACTCGGTAGACATTCTTCCTTCATTAACCGATAGCAATAACCTTAGGGTTTACTGACTAGGTTCCTTGCTCGGTAACATAGTATAGTATTAACCTTACAAACAATAACATATGTAAGATATCAAAACAATCTAAACATCATGATCTCATCATTGTATAACTCGGTAATAGTTGCCCATTGAATAACTTATTCCTCCCCTTATTCATCACATTCTTTCTGTGTCTTTTACCGACATCTTTATACTCACCAAATCATACTTCTTAAGATATGGCAACATCATAGTGAGTTAGAAAATCAATTTCTTGACATCAATGACAAAATAATAATATTAAGACAGTAAACATCCTTAATCAGTTATATCCATAATCATCAACAACCTTCTCAATATCCTTATTGAAATGCCAACAATCTCCCTTTGTCTGTTATAATGCCAACAATTAGTTTGCCTTCTAGAATGCCTACTTTAGCTTCTTCTTCTAAACAAGTATAATTTGATAAGGACAAGAGTCACACTTTTGGGATAAGTAATAACAAAGGAAAATCTCTTTGTGCTACTATAGGTTGTGCTTTAGGGAGATGGCTTCTAGATTCAAGAGCTTCTCATCATATGGCATCTTTGTAGTCTATGTTCTAATCATTTGAGCCTTGCAAATTTCCACCTATTTTGATGTGCAATCATACATTTATGAATGTAATTGGGAAGAGATCTATTGATATCAGGGATGACACCTTTAATGATGTGTTGTGTGTGTTGGAATCCAATAACACTGAGAGGGGGTTGGGGGGGTGAATCATTGTTATACCGAAATGATTTATTTTAACCTTATTAAACATGCATACACCAATCGGTATACCGATACATATAGACTTGATAGAAGTAAAGAAACCAATAAGTGAATCACATAAATGAGAACCATAACACACACATTTATACATGGAAAACCTCAAAGAGGAAAAACCACGGTGGGATTTGTGACCCACAATATCAATCCACTAGCCATATGAAGAAGGATTACAAAATATGTGGGGCCTCCACTTGGAAGAAGGCTTATAGTTTAGAGCACACCGCTCAATCACAAAAGGAGCCTAACTAACTACATAAAATTCCAAACTACAATTCGGAGAAGTGTGAACTGCTAAGATAGCATCTTCTATGCCAAAATACAGTCCCGGTTTAAGCTTTGTTTGTTCTGGTCTGAAACCCTAAACCCTTTACTGGAATAACCCTTACATGAATTTCGTCACATACATGATCTCTCTGATATATTTCACATCATATTACATTAGCATATCCATAATCTCCTATCTCATGTCTATTTCGAAATGATCTATCAAATTGACTTATATACCCTATACAAATTTACATGCCTTATGTTGGCTTACAAAGATATATACAATATCAAATTACATGTTGGCCAGATAACATAAATGCATAAATATTAAAACCAATTGTTGATGCCAGATCCAAGATATGTCGGCCTACAATACCGATTACCTTTACTAAACCATGTCAGCTTGTATTGCCGGTAACCAAAGAAATCCTTCTGTCCTACCGGTGCAGGTGTAGTATCCGTGAAGTTAGTGCCGATACACAACTGAACAAAAACATGAAGTCAGAACACAATACCATGTTGCCAACAATGACAACATAGTGAAACCAACCAATTGAGTGTCAATTGCCAACAATATCCCCCTTTGGCATTGATGGCAACACTCATGTGAAAAATGGTCAAGGTTTCATCTGCTGGTTTCATCCTGCCCTGCTCCCCCTGAGCTGAATATCCATTAATGCAAAATACTCCATATTTCTATAACTCCATAAATCCCCCTAATGTATACAACTCCTTTTATTCTTTTTCACATCTATATTACTCCCCCTTTGACATCAATGCCATAAAAAATTCTAAAAAGAATGTCAAAGAAAAAGAATTGTACAATGAATATCCCAAAATGTCTTACCGGAGCTTAACAAATTTCAAAATTTCTGGATAAGCCTTCTCCAGTAGCTCAAGATAAGTATCCCAACCTGTTTTTAATGTGCCAGAAATAGATACAAGTCCACTCAATATATGTGCAAATGACTCTTTCTCATTTACCTCTGTCGGTGTGGGCTTTCCCACCATATCCATGCATTTTTCTTATGTACACTGAGTGAATCCAACCGGGGACTTTCCAAGACTCTCAGACTTCTGGCTCTTCTTATTATTTTGTCTCTTTCCTTCTCAAGAACAAAAAATTGGTTCTCCAAAATCAAAATTTGACCATCATGTAGTCAATGAAATCAATTCGTCAAAAGAATTAGCTATATTTGCAATTTTCTCCCGAAGGTCCTTTATCTTCTTATCCACATTAGCTGTAAGTATATTAGTGTTACAACATACCCTATATATATTTGTACATTGCTTCAAAGAATTTTCTATTAGTTTCGGCTTCTCATCAATCTTTTCAGATTCAATTACTTGATCAAATGCAGCTCTCTTAGCCTGAGTGAATCTCTCTAGTGCTTGTCATTTTGAAATCTGCTGTAAGGATTGGAAATCCTTTTAAATATGCCCAGTAATTATCTTAAGCTTGTCGAATGGGCTCGCTTCATTTTTAATCTTTCACTCTAGGACCAGTCTATGTAAAACAATGATTGATTGATCAATAATCCCTTTATCTATGGATCCCTCCTTCATTAGTTTTTGTGCTGCATCAATCATGAGTTCAGTAGGATTCATTTCTATGATGTTTTTGTTTTCAACCTGGGAGGTGTCAATTGACAACAATGATGGACCAACTACCGATTCCCTACCAGATTCCCCTTTCTTCTCTTCTGAAGATTTATCCTTTATAACCTCCTCACTTGCACCGGTGGCTTCGCCACTTGGTGCAGTCTGTGTAACTGTTGGTTCCTCTATAGGAACTATAACCTCAACCTATACATTTGTATCCGGAGGACTATTATCCTATATATTAGTATCCTGTACAACATTAACTTTTTCACTCTCTGTATTAACCGATATCTCAATATTTGTTTGTACATCTGTATGTACCGGGGGCTCATTTTCCACTATCTTAATATTTTTCAAAACTAAGGGTGAAGTACCCATAATCCCCTTTCCTTTTCCTTCAATCAGGGTATCTACAATGTTTGTCTTGGTTTCCAGTGAAGTAAATAATCCTCTGTTCTCTCCAAGGAATTTAACCCATTTTTTTTGAGTCTCCTTTATTATTTCATTTACTCTTCCTAGCATGAGACTAGTTATTCTATGTTTTCTATTGAAAACTTTTCTATCTGCCACCTCAAGTGTCTTTTCCATTTCATCTGGAGCAATAGTAACACAAATAGATAATAGCTCTTGAACTTTAATATGTTTATCTTCTTGCATAGCTAACAATATTCTAGCATCTAACATATTATACAGTTCAACTGGTATTTGATTTTCTATTTTTATTAAGGCTTTCTTATAAATATCCAAGTATAATAAGACTTCTTCCTCTACCTCTCTTTGTTCATCATCCTCTAAGTGTTCATAATAAAATTGAACATTCTTCAACATGCCATCCTTAGTGATTTCATCTACTAATTCTACACAGTTTTAGGTGGTATGATAGTCACATTACCAGATTCAATTGCTAAGCCGATGTCACTCTTCTTCTTCCTCTTTGCAATACCAGATGCAGTTGAAGGTGTTGCCTTTGGTGCTTGCTTTTGTGCCGGTATTTTTATTGTAACCTTCCTAACCAGTTGCTTTTTAGCTTCAACCTTAGTTTCCTATGTTTTCTTCCTAACAACCCTCTTAAATGTCAATGGTGTGTCATCCTTAGATTCAGATTCTACAGTAATAGCCTCAATGTGTACTTCTACATTCTTCCTCTTTCTACCTTTCTCTAGGACAACATCAATTAAAGCTTTAATGTCCTTTGAGACCTTCTCCACAAATTTGCTTGCTTTCCCTTCCTTCTTCTCTCTTTTCTTCTAGTTGAACTCTGTTTCAACCTCTTGTGTTTTTTGTTGTGCAATACCACAAGGCTTCTTTGCCTCATCAATAGGTGCATCAATCGACGTTTTTGCATAGGCATCAAGAATCTATGCATCCACCTCATAGCCCATTTCCTCAATCCAAATCTTTCGGGGCTTAACTGATTCCATAAGTGTTTCATCTTTCTTTACCATGAAGCATATGTCGGTTGAATATATTTCTACAATATGCTTAGGTACCCTTACCCTAGACCTCATAGATTTCTGGAATGCTTTGAAATATCTCCATACCTTATCATCTCTCTGACTTCCTAAAGCAACAATTGACTGTTTCAATTGTCTCCCTACCAAGATGTCAAATGCCCATTGCCTTTTACCAAAACTGGGTGTATCAATCATGAAATATAACATTAAGCAAACTATCAAGTTGCCATACCGAAATGTACCCTTCTTTTCACACTTAATTTTTCCTAGGTTTATTACCAACTCATTTAGCATCCAATTGCATAGATCTAATTTCACATTCTCTCTCATCATTTTGTATGCAACCCAAAATGCATGAACTAGAACTAGAATTACGTCAGTTTGACTGAGTTACCTTATACTTGATGATCATGCTACCGAATTTGATGTCCATGTCGGTAATAGTGCTCACTCTCATGGATCTCTTGTCAGATGTCGGGCCGGTGATCTTGTTCATGAAATCATTTGAAACCTTCTTGTCTGGATGTTTCCCAACCGATGGTAAACTAATGATTGCCTAGATGGCTTCCTTGGTGATTTTGTAAGGTCTGTCTAACCATATAAATTCCCCATGTACTCTACCCAAAACATATCTGATTATCTCATCTTCAAATTCCAGAATATCCAGAAAGCCGGTAAACCCTAGGTCTTCAATATGCTTGTATGCCAGTTTGATCTTTAAAGATTCTCCCATCAGCTCACTCATATACATGCCCTTAATTTTAGAAGTTCCCAAGTCCTCAATGTGACAGTGACTATATTCCCTAACATCTTCTACATAGACAACTCCCTCCGGAACATGAGAGAATGCTCCAACCGAATCTTCCAGGGTAGCTACATGTGGATACCGCTTGAAAATTGGCCTGGGCGGTCCTTGACTTCTACTATAGTTGGGTTTGCATCAAAAATAGGAATAGATGATGATCCTACTTCCATGTTTAAAGATAAATACCTTTTGATCACTCTCAGTGAAAACCTCTAACAAATTCTTCCAGACGCCGGTAAAATTGCTCAAGAAGAAATCTGATTGCTCTGAATTGCCTTTGATCGCTCTTAGTCACTCTAAATCACTTTGAGATCACTCTGAATGCAAGGTGATCAATAATGAAATCAATTCAACCTTTTAACCTTCAAGAAAAACCCTAATCTTCCATTGACATGAATGATTGCCGGTGAAAGATACTAGATCTCGCACATAACATATCCATGCCGGATAATCATCTCCAATATCTGGAACATTTTCCAAAACCTCTTTCCGGGGCATATGCAAAATCTTCATGAATTTTGCCTACCACTAAGGAATCTGCCTTAGTTACCGGATGAGCTACTCGCCGGTGTAGGAGAAACTGATGAATACTAAGAGTGGGGGGGGGGGGTGAATTAGTATGCCTAAAAACTTAACCAAACTCTTAAACAATTGTTCTGCAGACCGGTGTAGTAGTTTAAACAACAAACCAGTTAAAACATAAACAAGCCAAATAGAAAATAGAGCATTCACCCATAGAAGAACAATCACCATAACACAAGATATTTTTACGTGGAAACCCAAATAGGAAAAAACCATGGTGACTAAAAATCACAAGTCAACTATCTGTAAAATAGTAACCAGACCGGTTAAGGCCTTACAATGTTCTTCACCAGAACAGATCCTGTTAGGAATCTAGATCTCTGTTAGGAGATAAGTCCTATTAAAGACTACCTTGTTAAAGGATTTCAGATCCACAACTGTGAACCACCTTGTTAGAGGATTTACAATAGGCTTGGCTGGGCCTACCCGGTTAAGGGTTTCAGACTTGTCAAAAAGATTAGTAATCAACAAGTGAATGATCTAGAAAGTAGCACAAAATGCTTGATTAGATTCTTAACAGTTCTCTATTAATGCATTGCAACATTACTTCAATTTTCTATCCTTTGCACTCATAAACTGTGTAGTGAGATTTCTATTTCGCATAGACCTAATCTGCTCTACAATACTCGCACATATCAACTACTTCAAAACCTTAGACATGATGTCCTCATATAGGGATCTGATTTCATGTCGGTCCAATAAGATTAGGCTACAATTTCCTAGGTATAGTGCATCTAGACATATTTGGTAACACGACACAGAAACACCACTAAAGTGTCGGTGGATGATAACTCATCACACTTTACAATTATATTGGTTTAACATAGTATACCAATTATAGGTTAACGAATAAAGACTGGAAAACTAGAACATAATGTTCTAATAAAAAAGATTAACTATCGCTAGGGGTCCTCGTTCCGCTTGACGTCTTCATACCACTACGATCAGTAAGCTTCTTCTGCAAATCACCGATAGTCTTCTACAAACAAAGAATATACATACAATGGCATATAATACCGGTGTGAACAACACAACACATATTACTGGTGGAGAATAACTTATACATAAAATAAGTGTGTGTCCATCAATGACAATCACATCTTAAACATTATCAAACTACCAACAACAACCTCCTCTACTGGATAAGTAACTAGGACATTCCCATCTGATGATTGTTCTTCAGTATTCCTAACCCATCTTTGAGTATGATCTTGCTGGATTTCACTAACCTTCTCTTTTCCTTTCTCATTTGATCCTCCATTACCAACCGGTGGATTTATGCTTCTACAAAATTTAGTAATATGTCCAACCTCATTACATGCATACCATGTAACATTGTTTCTTTGAATTGCTTTGCTAAAATTGGTGAAATTGCTTGACCTCCACTGATTAGCCATATATCCAAATTTTGCACATGCATAACATTTAACATTCATTTTGCAATCTTCTTTTTTATGACCATACTTATTGCATTTGGAACATTTATCGGGAGCAGAATCTGGGTTTTGATTTGCTCTGTTTCTACATTGTCTAGCCATGTGACTAGATCTATTACAAACAAAACATCTACCATTAAATTTATAAGCATTAAATTGCCTTATCGGTGCCTTATGGTTTTGATCTTCATTATTAGTACCAAAACTCAGTCCTTGCTCAAATCCAAGTCCACTGGAATCTCCAATTTGCCTTTGTCTCTTCAATAACTCATCTAGCTGTGTTGAGCTAATCTTGAATTTTTATTTATACTCACTTGTAGTAGTTAAATATTCTCTTAGAATTATCTTTTGTCTCTCAAGCTCTTGTTCATTACTCTGGGATTGTACCAAATTAGTTCTCAATATATCATTCTCATGAACCAACCTACCACATTCTTCAAATTTGTTCTTCAGGGATACAACAAGTTTTTCTTCCTTTTTATTTCGGTCCTCAATCTCCTTAGACATCCTCATAGTTATATCTTGCATTTCATTTATCATAACCATGTTCTCCTAACTCAATTTCTGACATTGTTCCTTAAGTGCATCTTTCTCTTCATCATCTTGACTTTGCAAAAGTTCCTTCCTCCTAGCTTGAACATATGATAGCCTCTCTTGTAGGACAAAATGAATTCCTTGGCAGAATTCAATTCATCTTGTAGCTTTAAGTTCTTCAACCTTTCAACATCATAATCTTCAAGTGCCATCTCAAGTTGCTTCTCCAAAGCCATATCCATGGATTCTGGATTTAGGATCTTCCTCAAGTTGTTAAACTTCCTTTGAGGCACAAGGCTCTGATACCAATTGTTGGAATCCAATAACACTGAGAGGGGGGGTGAATTAGTGTTATACCAAAATGATTATTTTTAGCCTTATTAAAACATGCATACACAAACCAGTATACCGATACATATAGAATTGAAAGAAGTAAATCAAACAATAATCCAATCACATAAATGAGAACCATAACACACATATTTATACGTGGAAAAACTCAAAGAGAAAAAACCACAGTGAGATTTGTAATCCACAATATCAATCCATTGGCCATATGAAGAGATATTACAAAATATAAGGGGCCCACACTTGCAAGAAGGATTATAGCCTAGAGCACACTACTTAATCACAAAAGGAGTCTCACTGACTACATAAAATTCCAGACAACAATCCAGAGAAGTGTGAACTGCTAAGATAAAATCTTCTATGCTAGAATATAGTTCCAGTTTAAGCTTTGTTTGTTCCAGTCTGGAACCCTAAACCCTTTACCAGAATAACTCTTACATGAATTTCCTCACATATATGATCTCTTTGATATATTTTGCATCATATTACATTCGCATATTCATAATCTCCTATCTCATGTCTATTTCAAAATGATCTATCAAACTGACTTATATACCCTATACAAATTTACATGCCTTATGTCGGCTTACAAAGATATATACAATATCAAATTACATGTCGACCAGATAACATAAATACATAAATATTAAAACCAATTGTTGATTCCGGATCCAAGATATGTCGGCCTCCAATACTAATAATCTTTACTAAACCATGTTGTCCTGTATTGTCGGTAACCAAAGAAATCCTTCTATCCTGCTGGTGCCAGTGTAGTATCTGTGAAGTGCCTGCCGGTACACAACTGAACAAAAACATGAATCTAGAACACAATACCATGTTGCCATCAATGACAACATAGTGAAACCAACCAATTGAGTGTCAATTGCCAACAATGTGTACCTTTCTTGACAAACAATCTCCTTTGCATCTATCAAATCACTCATGCTACAACAAGGAAGACTATGGAATTCACTCGTGATTAAGTTATCATCAAAGACTTTGAGAGTAATCTATCATTACTACTGAGGTGGTGGATCATGCATCTCGGTTGTACTCTTTTTTTAGACTTTGTTCTTACTGATGACAATGATTCTTTAGATGGTGATCACACTTCTAGTGTGAATTCATATATCAAGGAGAATTTTGGCTACTTGAACTTGGGTATTATCACATGTGATAAAGTTCTTGAGCCTTGCATTCTTTCTCCTATTGATATTGCATCTCTTGTTGCTTTTAATTATGCTTGTGTTGCTATAGTTTTTGACTTGTTATTTATTGCAACATGATTTACATTGCCTTCTAAATATAGTTGCTGGGGATGACTACTTGATAAATATTATGGGTTTGTTTTTCGAGTACCATCTTGCAGATTTTGGAGACACCATTGATGAAATTCATCTTATCTTTAATGGAGATGATCCTTCTTTAGTTGTTATGAGGGAGTACTCTGACCCTCTTATTCATTCTCTCCATGATTATTATTTTGAATTTGAAATGACTATGGATACTTATGTACAACATTTAGAGGAGGTTTGTTTGTCTTTAGAGGAGACACTAAGTCTTTGGATCTTGTTCTTCACTCATCCTCACTAGATTTTGGATTGTCTTTTTTAGAAATGTGGCATACTGCACCTGATTTGGAGGGGGAAACTTTTATCATCGACATGGGGACATTTGAGTAGCTTTTAGAGATTTCATACATTTTGATTTTCCTTCCTACGTAACCCTTTCAAGATTGGGAACACTTCATTTTACACATTTAGTTTTGTTTCTTCATAAGGGGAGGAACATTGTTTGATGACCAGGGACCATCTTCTACATCCAGTTTAGAGCATCTACCATTTGTGCATATTATTCATTTAGGGGAGGCTACATAGTTTCTCTTCTTCTCTCTTATGGGGAACTTTTTCCTCACATGGGGTCTTGTCCTTCTCATTCTTCATTGAGCATCTTTTGTATCTTTATCTCTATTTTAGGGAGGATTCTTTTCCCACCAGGTTTTCTCCTTTTCTCTATTTGTGAGAGATTGTATTGCATTTTTACTATTGTAGATATGTGTTTTGTTGTCATTGATGTCAAACATTATGGTCCAGATATGTTTTGGTTCAGACATCTGCATATGGATAGGTATGGGTACAATGCTGAGATGTTGGTGAAGTATGAGGTGATTTGGTTTGGAACTAGAGATTAATATAATTAGTTCCATGTTTGAGCAGTTGCATTGGAATGGTATTAGCATGTTCTGGATTGGTCCAGGTTTTGTCTATTTTGGTCCAGTTTATATTTCATGTCTCAAGTTTTTGGTCTAGTTGTATATCTTGGTCGGAAAAGTATGTACATGCTACAATCCTTCTTCTTGGCTGACTTGGTGGGAATGGTTTTGTTTTGGTTTGATATATATAATGATTTGTTAAAGAGAAGTGGTGTGTGAAAAAGAGTTGAATCATGCAAGCCATTTGTGTATGTGAGATATTGATATAGAAAGCTGTGAGTAAGTTTGCTGTGTGAGTGGTGAAGTGGTGAAGATTAGTAAGGATGTCATGTGGGGAAGCATGTCAGTTATTTTTGTAGTGTAGTTATTTTAATGGACTTAGATGCAGTGATCTGAAAGGTCCAGTAGATCAAATATTTCAGTAAGAGCGAAGTTTTGTTTTTTAATAGTGACTATATTCATCAGTCTAAGATGTTTATATTTATACAATTTATTTTCTGATATTGTAATCGTGTACCTTTCCCTAAGTGCAATTAGCTTCAGGTTTGCAAGTCCCTTTTGCATCTTTCCCCATGAGTAGTTACCATTGGTGTGCAAGTCTGAAGTAGTTAGCTCCCTTTTGTAATTATTTCATATATAGTGGATTATCTTGTGGGTTAACTCCCACTGTGGATATTCCTAGTTTAGGTTTTCCACGTATAAAATATTGGTGTTCCTGTGTGAGTGCTTATGTTGCTATTAATAAATCTTCATAATATGGTCTATTTGATTTAAGCTGTTAATTGTGTTATTAAGTTTCATAATTTTTTTAATGCTGATTCACTCCCCCCTCTTAGTATACGGTGTGTTCAATAATTAGTATAAGAGTGTGGTTCCTCTTAGGTAAGCTTAACTACTCAAGGTAGATCTAGAGTCTTGAACATGATGTTTGAAGAAGAGGTGAATGATATGGATGCTTTAGATCAAGGTGATTGGAATGATGTTGAAGGAGTTGTTGATATGGATGGAGAACTAAGGTTTGCATTGATTGATTTGGATGATTGCAAAGATAAGTATAAGAAGGTAGTTGAGACCATTACTTTCTTAAGAGGTCTAGTGGACAAAGGAAAGAAATCTATTGATGAGTATGAGACAAAGCTTGATGAGAAGTCTAAGGAATGCTCGAAACTTGAAGAGGAAGTATCAAATCTTGTTGGGAAAATGGTGTATCACCTTGCATTTACATGAGGTTACTATTTATAGTAATTTTTCATTTGAGCACAAAATGGTGCAAATTCTCGCTAAAGCTTCTGGTTGGTTAGATAAGCATTTCGGTAAATTTACATCACAAGATCACAACTAGTTTTGAAGATATTAAATTTTTCGTTTTGGAGGGGTCCAATGAAATGTTTAAATTTGATTTTGAGGAATTTAGAGGCCCGTAAACACCCTGAAAAGTGGGTGTAAATGACATATCTATTTATGAGGCAATAGATCACTTCGCGAGATTTCGAGCACTTCAAACGGTTCGTCAATTAGACACACAGTTCACAAGTTATGGCCTTCGAAAGTTTGTACTCCTAAAATAGCAAATGTAATTTATATCAGACACATGAATGAGCTGTAAAAAGGGAGGGACACATCATAGGGCATCTAGAAGGGAGATAAGGTCGGCTACACCTTATTGGGTGGTTTTAGCCCATGGTTTTGTAATACATTTTGACGATTTCTTGTATTGTATCTCCTATATATGAGGTGCGTGAGATAGAGGTTGTGTGTAAGAGTCTTATGGCTATTGAGTTACCTCCAAATCTTTGATTAGTGGTACTCCTATGAAGATCTTGCTTTGCAAGTATATTGTAATCTTTTTTGATTGCTAAATAATATATTGGGCGGCTTTTGGAGTGTGGGGTTTTTCTCCCGAAAGGGCTTTCCCCACGTAAAGCATTGTGTTATGGTTTGAATTTTACTATATCTATTTATGTTTTCTGTAATTGTTGTGATGATCTGTAATTTTTTTTACATTACTCTCCTCTCAAGGTTAGTGTAGGAAGTTGTTCCACTACTTGACTTCCTTACAAGTGGTATCAGAGCTTGATCACCTTTGGTTTTAGTTGTGGGTTGTTGGGTTTTTTGAACTAATCCAGATTTGAGTTGGAGCTTGTGCAGAAGACACTTTTTGATCTTGTTGCAAGAATTTTCCGATGACAAGTTCTTTAGGGAAAATAGAGGTGGAAAAATTTAATGGAACAAATTTTGAGATGTGGAAGCTAAAGATGGAAGATCTTCTAATAGATCAAGATATATGAGATGTTGTTGATGCGAATGTCTACAGGCCCTCAAATCCTACTACGATGGCTCAATATGATGTTATGGACCAAAAAGACAAGGGTCTAATCAAACTGTGCCTGACAGACTTTATTGTGATCAATGTCCACGAAGAAAACATTGCAAAGAAACTATGGGATAAGCTTGGTGAAATGTATCAAGTGAAATCTTTATTAAATATGATTTTATTGAGGAAGAAATTATATTCCTTGAAGATGGAAGAGGGTGGACGAGGTGCAGACCACTTGGAAGCATTCAATATGTTGGTGGCTCAATTAGTATCTATTGGTGTTAAGATGAATGAAGAGGAGAAATGCCA
This sequence comes from Cryptomeria japonica, assembly GCF_030272615.1. Lineage (NCBI taxonomy): Eukaryota > Viridiplantae > Streptophyta > Pinopsida > Cupressales > Cupressaceae > Cryptomeria > Cryptomeria japonica. Next base: position 553,298,290 of record NC_081405.1, read on the forward strand.
GATCTTTCTTTATTCTTTGCCTGATTCGTGGGATTCTTTTGTTATGGCTATCGGTAGTACTTCTATTGTCTGGAATTTTGAAGATGTGGTGGGTGCCCTACTTGGTGAAGAGATGCAAAGTAAGGTATCCCATTGTTCGAACGAAGCCCTAACTGTTTGTGGAAGACCTAAGGAGAAAGGAAAGAAGAATGAGAAGCGTGATAAGTCCAAATCAAAATGGAGATCGAAATCTCATGGAAACTCCAAAGTCATTCGTTGGAATTATGGTAAACAAGGTCACATCCGCAAGGATTGTAACGAAGAAAAGAAGAAAAAGAAGAAGATTGATTCTCATTCTGAGTCTGAGAAGGAAGATGGTGATGCATTCATTGTGGCTTTGGTGACTCATGCAAGTAATGATGCCTGGTTAATTGACTCAGGTGCATCTTTTCATATGACTACCAACAAAGATTAATTTTCTAAATATGAAGAATTTAATGGAAGTAAGGTGTACTTGGGTGATGATTCACATTTAGACATTGTTGGTCAAGGTAAAGTTAGAATCAAGTTTTTTGATGGTAGAATAAAAAGGATTAATGGTGTGCTTCATATCCCTAGTTTAAACTGAAATTTGCTATTTGTGAGAAAACTGATAGATGTGGGTGTGCAGGTAGTCTTTTTTGAAGCAGGATGTAAGATGATTAAGGGTGCTATGGTCATTGCTAGATGTGTCAGGTTTGACATTTTGTATAAGCTAGATGCATACACTATTGAGTGTAATAGCACTTCTGTAAAAAGTAAATCTATGGAAGATTTGAGGGTCTCACCTTCAACAAATAGAAATAGATTTTGGGTACCTAAGGGTGCTCTTTCTTTTGAAGCAAAGTTACCTACAAAGAAGACTATGTTATGGCACCAGAGGCTTGGCCACATTGGAGAAAAGGTCTAAGGACCTTGAAAAATAAAAACCTTGTTGAAGGTTTGAATGATTGTAATCTTGAATTTGATTTCTATGAGCATTGCATTTATGGAAAACAAAACCACGTTCAGTTTTATTTGAGTTCTCATAAAACTTGAGATGTTTTGGATCTTATTCATTCTGATGTGTTTGGTCCTATAGATGTTCCTTCGAATAAAAAATCCACATATTATGTTTCATTTATTGATGATTTAAGTAGGACATGGGTATATTTCCTAAAGAGTAAATCTAAAGTTTTCAGTCAATTTAAAGAATTTAAAGCAATGGCTGAGTTGCAAAATGGAAAGAAAATTAAAAGTTTGAGGAGTGATAATGGCAGTGATTTTGCTCTAATGATTTTGATAGATTATGTAAAGACTGTGTCATTAACATACAAAAGACAACTCTCTATTCTCCACAACAGAATGGAGTTGTAGAAAGAATGAACAAAACATTGATGGAGAAGGCTAGGAGTATGCTGAGTGGCATTGGTCTAGAACAAATGTTTTGGGCTAAATTTGTTGCCACTGCTTGTTACCTGATTAACAGGTCTCCTACAACAACCCTTGTTGATAAAATGCCTATGGAAGCATGGTCGGGTCACAAGCCTTCATTGAGACATCTTCGAGTTTTTGGTTGTGAGGCATATGTACATGTGCCAAAGGAGAAGCGGACAAAGTTGGAGAACAAGGCTGTGAAATGTATCTTCATCAGGTATAGTTATGGTGTGAAAGGATATAGGCTTTGGGACCCTGTTGCAAAAAAGGTAATTCATAAAAGAAGTGTTATTTTTAGAGAAATTAAGTCTCCTTCTACACCCGAAAGAGTTGAATTGAGACCCCTAGATAGGCAATAAGTTGAGGGCAACTCGTCTAGATCCGAATCTTTAGAAGAGGAGGAAGAACCTCCAACTTAGCTTGTTCGAAGGTCTACAAGACATAGACAACCACCTGAAAGGTATTCACCTAATGATTGGAGATGTATTTTTTTCTTTGAATACTTATGTGGATGAACCGAAATCTGTAGAAGAGGCATTAAGTATTAATGATGTAGAATCCTGGAAGATTGATATGGAAGAAGAAATGGTAGCTTTGAAAAAGAATGATACATGGGTTCTTGTACCATTGCCTAAAGGACAAAAGCCTGCTGGTTGCAAATGGGTGTTCAAGAAAAAGATTGGTTCAGATGGAAGCTTTGAGAAGTATAAAGCAAGGTTGGTTGCAAAAGGCTACTCTCAGGTTGAGGTTGTTTATTATGGTGAGATATTTTCTCCTATTGCCAAAATAACATCCATTAGATTTTTGCTTTCTATTGCTACTGCTGATGATTTAGAGGTTGAGCAAATGAATGTGAAAGATTCTTTCCTTCATGTTGATTTGGAGGAGGATATTTATATGACATAGCCAGAGCACTATGTGGGGAAAGGTAACTATGTGGTGAAAGGTAAAAGTAATTTGGTCTATAAATTAAAGAAATCTTTGTATGGCCTCAAACAAAGTCCTAGGATGTGGTTCTAGAAATTTGATACATATGTGTTGAGTTTGGGATTTGAGTGTTCTAAATCAGATCATTGTGTTTATTATAAATCTGATGGTGATCATTTCCTGTACATTGCATTGTATGTTGATGATATGTTATTCATTGGTAAAGGGAAAGGTATGATTTCAGAACTAAAGTCTCAACTCGCTACTAAATTTGAAATTAAAGATCTTGGTGTGGCGAAACACATTCTTGGGATGAAAATTAAGAGATAGAGTGAACAAAAAGATATGGCTAGGCCAAAGTAAGTATGTGAATTCAATATAACAGAGGTTCAACATGCATGATTGTAGACCATTATGTGTTCCTTTTACAGTTGGAATGAAATTATCTACTGCAGATTGTCCTACATCCCCATCAAAGATGGAAGACATGAGAAGAGTAACTTACTAAAGTGTAGTTGGAAGTTTGATGTATGCTATGGTCTGTACTAGACCAGACATTTCCCAAGCAGTGGGAGTTCTATCTAGATATATGTCTAGTCCTAGTAGAGTTCATTAGGATGCAGTCAAAAGAGTCTATTGATATTTGAAGGGTACCTCAGAGTATTCTTTGAGTTATCATGGTAATTCAGTTGGAGACATGAATTCCCTTGATATTCATGGTTATGTGGATTCAGACTGGGCAGGTAATATTGATAGCAGAAGATCCACCAATGCTTATGTGTTTACTTTATTTGGTGGTGCAATTAGCTGGATGAGTAAGTGATAGGTTGTGGTTGCTTTGTCCACTATTGAAGAAGAATATCTGACAGGTACTCATGCTTGTAAAGAGGCCATTTGTCTTAAGAGACTGTGTTCAGACATTGGAATAAAACAAGGAGTCGTGACAGTTTATTATGACAGTCATAGTGTGATCTGCCTAGCTAAGAACCCAACATTTCATGTCCAGACCAAGCACATTGATGTTCAATATCATTTTGTCAGAGATATGGTCAAAGATGGCAGGGTGAAGCTTGTTAAGGTATAAAATTTGATGAATGTTGTAGATTCTTTAACTAAGGCTATGAGCATAGAGAAGTTCAGATGGTGCTAAGAGTCTATGGACCTCATGGCCCCTAGCAATTGATTCATTGTGTCGATACTTAGCTCTTGCAAGGTGTTCGACAAGTGGGAGATTTTTTGGGAAAATGGTGTCTCAACCTTGCATTTACATGAGGTTACTATTTATAGTAAGTTTTCATTTGAGCACAAAATGGTGTGATTCTCCTCGAAGCTTCTGGTTGGCTAGATAAGCATTTTGGTAAAGTTATGTTGCAATATCACAACTAGTTTTGAAGATATTAAATTTTTCATTTTGAAGGGGTCCAATGAAAGGTTTAAATTTGATTTTGAGGACTTTGGAGGCCCCTAAATTCACTAAAAAGTGGGCATACAAGGATATACCATTTTCAAGGTAATAGAGCACTTTGCAAGCTTTTTGGTGCTTCAAACGGTTCGTCAATTGGACACACGGTTCACAAGTTATGGCTTTCGGAAGTTTGTACTCCTGAAATAGCAAATATAATTTGTATCAGACACATAAATGAGATATAAAAAGGGAGGGACACATCATAAGGCATATAGAAGATAAGGTCGACAACACCTTATTGGGTGGTTTTAGCCCATGGTATTGTAATACCATTTGACAGTTTCTTGTATTGTATCTCCTATATATGAGGTGCGTGAGATAGAGGCTGTGTGTAAAAGTCTTATGGCTATTGAGCTACCTCTGAATCTCTAATTAGTGGTACCCCTGTGAAGATATTTCTCTGCAAGTATATTGATATGTTTTGATTGCTGAATAATATATTGGACGACTTTTGGAGTGTGGGGTTTTTCTCCCGAAAGGGTTTTCCCTACGTAAATCATTGTGTTATGGTTTGAATGTTATTATATCTATTTATGTTTTCTATTACTGTTGTGATGATCTATAAAAGTTTTTACATTACTCTCCTCTCAAGGTTAGCGTAGGAAGTTGTTCCACTACTTGATTGCCTTACAAATCTGAAAAAGGATCTCAAAGATGTAAAAGATCAAATCTGTAATAGCTTAAGTCTAAAAGGTAGAAAAGAGATTCGGGAATCTATCTTCCAATTTCATAATTGTGGAAAGTTTGGTGAATGTTCAAAGGACAATGAAGAAAAGGAGAAGGGATTGAATAATGCTACTAAGTATAAGCATGATTTCATGCCTAATCAAAATCTCTAGAAGTCTGTAATGGACCAAAGACCTCCTCCTATTCCTCCTAGGTATTTATCTTTCAAAGAAAGTTGTTTTTCATGTGATAAAGTTGGGCACAAAGCAAGTGGATGTAGAAATCAGATAAGGAATTACTCTTTCAATGGAAATTGTCATTATTGCAACAAGTTTGGACATAAGGCTAGTGAATGTAAGAGCATAATGAATATGAACAGTAATGTTAGATCTTTCAATGGATATTGTTATGTTTGCAATGGACATGGGCACAAAGCTGTTGAATGTAGGAATAATAATTTTAGGAGAAATGTGACTGGTAATATGATGTAAAATGGTCCGGTATGTTATAATTGTAATGCTATTGGGAATATTGCAAAAAATTGTAAAAGCAGTAAAGGAAGGAATGCTTGTCTAGAGAATAGAATGGACTCTAAAGGAAAAGGAAAGACAAAATGGGTAAAGAAAACAAAAGAGAAGATTGAAGGAAATATTGAAGGTGGCTCGACATCCGTTATGGATGTAGTTCCTTCTTCTGGTAATTGACTCAGACAACAGGGTCTGAGGGGGAGATTTAATGAAAACATCTTCATGACCCCTCTTGGTTTGATATTGAGATTCTCCTTAGCATGACAAATATGTTTGGTGTTTTTCTAGAGGTTTAGAAATTATCTTATGGCCCGAATGTAATTTTCAAAGGTTCGACAAACAATGTATTAGCTTTTTGAAGACCTAATTTATGGATATTTATTTCAACGATTATGATCATTTGGGCACTTGTGATTTGGGAAGTGAAGGAGTGTGGAGGAGCAAATTTGAGTGAAAGTATGAAAGAAAGAGTTTGTAGAATAAAAAATTGGTATAATGGCGAAAATTGTAAGTATTAATAATGAACCTAGACTCGTGTATGAATTGAAGTCTTTTATTCCGTCGAAAATAGATTCAGTTGGAGCTTTTTCTGGAATTGATAATAAAATTATTCATAAGGAAGATGTTTTTAAGTACATGCATGTTGCTTTAGAGGAGTATGATCATAGAAATATTGGAGCTTTTAGGCATACTAATTTGGCTAACAATTCACAAATATTGAAAAATGATTTTGGCACCCTAGGGTTCAAGGGTTTGGATACATGGAATTATTTTCTGATGATCATTGATGAAGAAATTATTAGAATTGTTCTTAGTAAGATTCATGGTGAATATTTATGGCTTGATAAGCCATACTTGATTTCAAAAGAAGTATTGCAGGCTATGAGAGGGTTATGTGTGATCAGTGAAGTTTTGATGCTAAAATCCACCAAGAATCTTGAACTGAATCATTTGACCAATGTAGTATCAGATGGAAGAGTGTTGAGAATTGACACCATCAAAGATGTAGATGTTATATATGAAACAATGGCAATATCATATAAAGTATATTATAGGAATATAGAAGGTTCTTGGGTGTCTACCGAAGTTCATATAGCATACATGATGGTTAGAGTGAATGCTGAGTATGATTTGTGTGAGATTCTCTGATGATAATTGTTTCACAACCTAAAGATGATGAAGAGTGATATGTATCCATTTTGGTATGGTTATTTGATTGTTTGTTTGTTTTTCTATTTTTTGCATTTGTTGCCTAGAATTGAGAACATTGCATGAAGAAATGATATGACCATTGAGTCTCAGATCAAAGGTTTTCTAGATGGTTTAGACTTGATAGTTCGAAGATGGTAGAAATTTCTTTGAAAGATTAGAAGTGTTATGCTTATGAGGAATTGGTTTCCTCCCATGGTTTTGGACTAGTATGAGAATGACATTGTGTTTTTAGTTGGTAAAGATAATTTCTTTTTAGAAAAGCTATGGTTTCGAGAGTATCTTGGGTAAGTTCGTTATCTTATGAGGTGTTTGAAGATGAATGTATGAAGTTAGCAAAGAAATTTTTAATGATGCCAAATGATCTGCATGCAAAAAATTTTAATACAAGAAATGAGATTATTGGAAGGTTCGAAATGTTGGTACTGGAGAAGAAATTAAAGAAATCAAGAAGGCTTTCTAGAGATGCCTTTGCCTCTAGTTTCAATGTTCAGAAAAGGATTTACAAGAAGGGAAAAAGAGTTTCAAAGAAGAAAAATATTAAGCTTGTGAATTTGGATAGCGATGATGAGGAAGAAGAAACAATGGTAGAATATGAAATAGTTCAGAGTGTGCAAGCATAAGAGAAGGAGTAACAAGGTTCTAAATAAATGTTTGACAATGATGAGTTGACAAAAGAAAAAGTTTTGGAGATGAATGAGATGCTTGGGGGAATAAAGTCTGTTGGTGATTCTTATCATGATCATGTGTCGTATGAGTAGGATGTTATTGAGAAGGATTTTGTGAAGTATTTAATGCAAAAAAATTTGGTTGTGACTGATATTGCAGATTGTCTTCCAAAGGAGCTTGTTGAAGTGCTTATTTAAAGAATGGCTGAAGAAGATGTTGCTAAGGAACTTACTGAAGGAAATGTGTAGGAAATGGTGTCTAAGAAAAGCAAGAAGGCACATCATGTGCTAATTCTCAATTTAATGAATTTCAAGAAATCGATTGGTGAAGCTGAAAAATTGTATAAATTCTATTTGAAGTGGTTGGTTGCCACACAAAAATAAAAAGATGAAATTGATCGAATTGAGTCTTAGCTGGTTGAAATGGGTAAATATTGCAAAGTGAACAAATGTTTATGGTAAATAAAGGGATAAGGCACGTGAATTATCAGGAGAAGTTAGAGAGATGAGTTTATCAGGATGTTTGTAGAATTGAGAGCTGATATTGAATTGAAACTTTCTTCTTATTTGAGATTCTTGGTTTTTGCAGAAAGTGTTGAGAAAAGTTCTCAAGGCATAAGTTTGTTTTATGAGGTTGTGATTAAATGTATTGATTGTGAGAGTCAGAGTGGATTCTTGGATGCTTCTACTTGTGCTTGGAGGCCTCGATGATAAAATTAAAGAAGCAATTCAAAGATATCTCGTTGAATGACTTTGAATGATTTTAGTGGCTTGGTGGAAAATGGCCTTTGTCTTTGATTGAAAAGGGGGAGAAAGGTTAAGTTGAAAATTTGTTTATATGTTTGTGTCTTGAGACATTGTTGTTAGGGGGAGTTGTTGTAATTAGTTTTTGCAATATTATTCTATGAATTCTGTTGGTAAACATTTTTTATTGTTTGCCATCAATGACAAAGGGATAGATTGTTGTAGATATGTGTTTTGTGTCATTGATATCAACTAGTGTGGTCCAAATATGTACTAGTTTAGACATCTGCATATGAATAGGTATGGATACAGTGTTGAGAAGTTGGTGAAGTAAGAGGTGATTTGGTTTGGAGCTAGATATTGATATAATTAGTTCTATGTTTGAGCAGTTGTATTGGAATGATATCAACATGTTCTAGATTGGTCTGGGTTTTATCTACTTTTGTCTATTTTGGTTCAAACTCTTTCTCTTGTGAAAAATTGTAATTGGTACAAGCATAAGGTCATATTATTGGAATTGGATATAATGTATATTTGGTATGGTGATCTTGCGAGGAGTGTTATTTTGGTTTTTATGATGGTTTTGGTTTGGTTTATGTTTCATGTCTCATGTTTTTGGTCCGTTTGTATATCTTGGTTGAAAAAGTATGTACATCTTATGTATAATCCTTCTTCTTGGTTGACTTGGTGAGAATGGTTTTGTTTTGTTTTGATATATATAATGATTTATTGAAGAGAAGTGGTGTGTGAAAAAGAGTTGAATTATGCAAGCAAGTTGTGTATGTGTGATATTGATATAGAAAGATGCAAGTAAGTTTGATGTGTGAGCGGTGAAGTAGCAAATATCAGTAAGGGTGTGATGTGAGGAAGTCTACCAGTTATTTTTGTAGTGCAGTTATTTTAGTGGACTTCGATGTAGTGATCTGAAAGGTCCGGTAGATCGAATATTTTAGTAAGAAGAAAGTTTTGTGTTTAACAGTGACTATAATTAGCATTCTAAGATGCTCATATTTATACATTTTCTTTTTTGATATTGTAATTTTGTATGTTTCCCTGAGTGTAGTTAACGTTAGGTTTGCAAGTCCCTTTTGTATCTTTCCCCATGAGTAGTTAGCCTTGGTGTGCAAGTTCAGAGCAGTTAGCTCCCTTTTGTAATTATTTCATATATAGTGGATTATCTTGTGGGTTAACTCCCATCATGGTTTTTCCTAGTTCAGTTTTTCCACATATAAAATATTGGTGTTCATGTGTGAGTGCTTATGCTGCTATTGTTTAACTCTTCATAATATGGTCCAATGGATTTAAGTTGTTAATTGTGTTATTAAGTTCCAAAATTTAGTTTATGCTGGTTCACCCCCCCTCTCAACATCAGGTGTGTTCAACATGTACATGGGTACCTAACATGACCTACTATATGGGACCCATCTTGCATTATTTGAATTGGTGTACATTCTCCTTAAGTTTCACTTTAGGGGGTGTTGGTGTAATTAATGTGTTGAACCTTGTTACTTCTTCACCTAGTTCTAATTATGTGTCACTTAATCTTACTTAGGGACCACATAGGAGCATTATGATCATTCCCACTTTATGTGGTGTCTCCATCTTTAGTGGTTTTATAACTTTTTCTTTCTACCTCATGTGGAACTTCTACCTTTCATGGTTTTATCATGTTATCACTTTTCCACCTTAGGTGGGTAACCCACCTTTAGTGGATTTATCACACTTTCACTTTTCCACCTTAGATGGGTGATAAGTTGTCACTTTATGTTTCATGTCATAAGATTATGACACTTTTCATAATATTATGTATTCCTATGTATCATCTTGGCATATTTAACCAAGGGGTCTCCTATGTACTATCATCCATTCCATTGCATTATCTCATTTGTTCTTGTGATTTTTATTAGGTCTCTATATCTTTTCTAGCTACCTTCATAACCAAGTATTACTAATTTTAATGTTGGAAAATAAGTCTTAGTAGTGATTTTATTTAGAAATTTTTGAAGTTTTGTTTAAATGTTTTATCCTGATAGTATGCATCGGAATTCATGCCATCTCCAAATAGTATTTTGGCATCATAAACATGGGATTTGAGAACTAGGACGTAGGAATGGTGTGGATTTCTAAGATACAAAAGGATCCCATATGATCTAACTAGTGAAGAATTACTAATTAAGTGATAATTAAAATTCATTGGGTAAATGAAAATATTAAAATGTAAATTTTATAGCACATTTGAAAGTACTTGAAATGGCTAAGTGTGAGAATGAAGGACATGTTGCACTCTAAGAGTCAATGTATATTATCAATTAACTACCCTTACACGATGAGTAGGAGCATAATCAATCCCACTCATCCATCCCTTCAAGTTTTTATAATGACACTTCTTACCCTACCTCTAGGATCATCATCCTTGATGTCATTGTACTTAGTTTCCAACACAAGACCCATTTCTGATCATGTTGTCATTTGATGAGACCACAATTACACATTTTTATATCTATTTTGTATGTTTTTGGAATGTATTCTATCTCATGTGATTATATCTTATGCTTGTTGTGTTAGTGATGATCTCCCCTTGAGCATGTTTCTAATGTGATTGGATAATTTTCTCATTATATTGCTATGCATTTGATGTTTATTATGCTTGTACATGTGCATTATATGATGATGATTTATCTTGTTTTATGCCATATGAATGTTGTTGTAATGACCGCCAAAATACCCTAGAGAAATATACTAACTAACATGCTAATAGAGATGATATTTTTTTATCTAATGCAACATATACAACTAACTACTGATATGCATTTAACATCCAGTAACAAGATATGCAATTAATCATCATGAACATAAACTTAAAAGGATAATCATAAGAACTCATTACACAAGAGACAACAAACACAACTCCACAATTATTCTTCCCTAGGGTATCTCAACGCCATTACCTAATATACCCATAGAGCATAATCACATCAAAAATATACCTGTAGACACCTAAAAATGGTCAACGCTTGCGGAGTCATACTTTAACATTTGCGCATTGCCTCATTTTAGGTTTTTACGTCGCATTAACATTTCTCCTATGTCATGCACTTGGTCTTTATCATTTGTGAGCATTGAGTCATTCTTCTACATTCTTCATTTATCTCGCTCTCGAATTCGGTCTTGTCGACAACAATCTCCAATCATGATTTTAATCGATCTTATCTTATTGCATCAATGTGCATGCTCATTTGTCATTATTTTTGGACATCGTCAATCCTAATTAGGGTTTTGTCCTCCTGTCAATCTTGTGATCGATTTGTCATCGATCGTTGTCCTCTTATCAATCTTGTCATCTGGTGATCGATTTATCATCAATCCTTATCATTTTCAATCTTGTCGTTTTAACGATCGATTTGTCATCGATCGTTGTCATGTTCGATCTTGTCATTTTGCGATCGATTTGTCATCGATCGTGGTCATTTTCAATTTTGTCGTTTTGCAATCTATTTTGTCATCAATCCTTGTCTTTTTGTCAATCTTGTCATTTCGCGATCGATTTGCCATTGATCGACGTCCTTCTCAATCGTGTCAATTTGGATCAATTAGTCATTGTTCCTCATCAATTGACGCATTTTCTAATCAAATCATTTATCACATTGGTCATTTATCAATTCAAAATCATGATCGATATCAATTATCTTCAATCAAGACCTAATTGTCATTCTCGCATTGCTAATTCGTCTTCTAGGGTTTTATGATTTCATCATTTAACCTTGTTTGTCATTTCTCCCTTTAGGATTAATAAATTATTTATTTATCCTAAGTCTTCTTGTCACAATTAAATGTTCATTTAATTGGCTAATTATTCCTCTTTGTGAATTAATTAATAAATGACAAATTATTAATTAATTTACCTAATTTCTAATTTTCATTAATTTCTTAACTCCTAAATTCTTAATTCTCTAATTTCCTAATTTTCTAATTCCTAATTTCTATTCCCTCCTATTTCATCTCCTAATTCCATGGGAATGACATTTCAATTTGTCATAATTTGTCATAATTGACAATCAATCAATTTTTGACATAGAAGTTTGTCATAATTTGTCATAAATCATCAATCAACAAATTTTGCATAGAAAGTGCATAATTTGTTATAATTGACATAATTGATTTGAATTTCCATTTGAATCAATATCATGCTAATCTTGTCTTTTCTTCAATTTTTCTATAAATTGGATGAATTTCTTCAATCTCACCCCGAATCAGATTATCGAATTTCTAATCAATCACGCTTCGAGTACTTTTGAGCAATTTTCTTATCTACTTGCTTTCAATCATGTATGTGCACTTGTAGGTGAGATCCACAACCAAACTATTTGAAGAGGAAAGAAGAACAATGGAGCCGCATGAAGGAAGCATTCGGATCTACATTTGGTTTGCATAATCTTTAGTTTTGAATGTTTTATCTTTATGTCTCTATTGAATGTGTTTAGGATAGATCATTGCAATTGTGCTTTCGTGATTGAGCTAGATTAGTATGTTTATATTGTTTGTGATGATTTCCAATTTCCTAGCTACAATACCATCATAGGCATAACATCATAATTACTACCATAGCCCAATGCATTCCAATTTAGCTAAAATTATCTCTTTTCATGCATATATTTATACCTATATGAACATTCACTTCTTTATCTATCATGAATGCAAATCCCATTAGACCCCCATGATTAATTTTATGAGCACTAATCTAAATGTTCCTAACCCCAATCACTTATTCAACATCCTAGCATCACTATTCAATTTCCAATACTAATTACCATATTATTATTCCATTTCCTTTAATCATTATAGACACCCACATAACACTAAATGCATATCCATAGAATCAATTCCATTAATGAGCATTGTCTAAGATACAAAATTACATTCTCTTACAAGTATTATGATCATGGCCTAAAACATCATCTAACCATTATATATACATCAACCATTTCATATCAAGGAGCATAGCTCTCAACTACTAATACAATTGCATCATGAATTGTACAAGATACATATGCCATATGTATCATATGCATCAATCTGCTACGAATATCCATCCATAAGTTGAAGAGATAAGAATCCAAATTTACACATAAGAGCAACCAATGAAGAACATCCCAATGGAAGAAGGTATCAAACCACCCAACCATGTGGAACCATAAGAAATCCCCCCTCCCCCTCGTCGTGCTAGGAGATGACACAAGATCCCACACACACTCTAGATCTAGGTTGACACCTAATAATCAAAGGATAACACTCCACACATCATGTGACTAAATCAAGCTCAATATAAACATACGACCTCTAGAGGCATCATGACAACAAAGCTTAAGGAACTAGGATCCACATGTGGGGAAGAGTGTCATCACATGCTATCACCAATAATAAAGGATATCCTAGAACTCAGTTCCAAAATCTATGATACACATGTGGAACCCTCTCAACCTTTGAGGAAATCAAGGGAGTTCGGTTTATCCGGTTACCAGATTTGCCCATACCTCACTTTGGCTACACTAGCAATCCAGCCATGACATGGGGTACCACACATATATTTCTTATCTTATTAAGATGAGTTACTACTACCCAACCCACCTATGATTAATTTATTATGTTATCACTTGATTATTACAATAAACCTCCAATGAGCTATCCCAATGGTCTAGACCCTAACTCCATAACTCAAGGAGTCCTAGCAGACCATTCCTCACGACCTCAGTAGACTCATGGAAGCCCACTCTCCCTAATCATACTCCTAGGCCTTAGGATAACATCACACATATACAAGAATGAGGGATCTCAATACAACATAACCTAGTTAACCAAGGTCTCCATTACAAGAATATGAACAACATCAATCTTGTACATATACAAATTTGAAACATAACAAGAGCCATAAAGCCATCATTTAAATCAAGAGCCTCATGAAACTAAATACACATAAGCAAGGTGAGGTATAAATCCTCTCGCATAGTCCAATCGTAGATCATCTCTATAGCGAGGCACTGGTCCTCTCGTTGGAGCAACACATCTATCCTCCACAACAAGGAACACTCATCTTGCTGGAGAAAATATGACATAAACCTAAACAACAAGGTATAAATTCCACTTGCTGGAGCTAAAACAACAATAAAATAGCCAAAACTAAAGTGCAATCCACTTTGAGAATCACAAGGAAATCATCAAATGCCTCTAGTACAAGGGCAGAATAAGAAAACCAACCCATAAAGCTAAAACCATAAAAAATTTCATTAATAGGGTAGTTTAGCGCATACATGGTAAAGAGTAGTGCATAGAGCACTCCTTTTAGCATATAGAGAACTTCTTTTACCTCAATAGAAAGGCATAAATTACTCTTGCCAGAGCTAAAACAACAATAAAATAATCAAAACTAAAGCACAATCCTCTATGAGAATCACAAGGAAATCATCAAATACCTCTGGTACAAGGGCAGAACAATAAAACCAACCAAGAAAGCTAAAACCATAAAAAATACCATTAACAGGGAAGTTTAGTGCATACATGGGAAAGAGTAGTGCATAGAGAACTTCTTTTAGCGCATCCATGTTAGAATCTAAAATAGAAGATAGAGAAAAATGATGCATAGCACATAGGACACATCTATTAGCGCATACATCTCATTCTATAACGCATACAAGACATAGACTAAAAACTCAAAAAAAATGGAACTTAGACAATTTTGATTCATCTAGAAATGATCCACGACTCAAACACGACCTCACATTGAACCAAAAAGGGATGCAAAAATTATTATAGCTCCAAGAACATATCAAATAATAAAATGAAACTCAAACATAGGAGATTTCACCATTAGAATATGAACACTACTCACAACAATACTTAGAAAGCCCAAACTTAGAAAATACAAACAAAACTACTAGGCTATGGTCTATAGAAGATTCAAAAGAGGCCAATACAATCTCTGAAAGCATGGATTTGAATCAACAAGAACTCCAAATCCAACACAGTATACACAAAAATATCACAATGCCATTCACAACAATTTACAAGACAAATAAATAGACACCACATGAAAATGTACAAATTGAACCCCAACTATATAAAGTGTAACTATTTCAATTTTCTACTTTCAATTTTATTTCTCCCATTCCCGTAAACAGTAAACACAGGCACAAAGAAGACATTTCTTTTCTAGAAAATAAAATGCATAGAGAAAGAAATGAAACCAACCTGGAACCTCAAGTGATGGTAAAATGTAAATTGAAGTAGAGAAATCCCAAATCAAAATCCAGCAAGTTTCAACAATCCAACCAAGCTCCAAAATGAAACCAAAATCTCCAACAACATTCAAAATTTTTAGAGAAGCCAACCCCGACAACACACATGAGAAAAACAATGAATAAAATTTGCATCCCAAACTATAGAAAATTCCAGCCAATCAGAATATTGCATAAAAATATATTTCATACCAACCTACCCAAAAACCAAGGTAAAATATATAAATTATTATTTAAATAACTTACTCCAATATCTCGGCCAATAGTAAAATAGGGTAGGTAAGGAATATATTATATAATTAACCTAATTGATAAAAGGGAAATAATAATAAACAACCATAATAAATTAAACCATGGACGCAATTAAATATAAAAGCCCAATAATAAAATAACCGAGGGTAATATAAATAAATACCCAAATTAATAAATATTAAAACCTCAACTATATAAGTAGATGATAATTCCAAGAGACTCAATTAATAAAATAATTAAACAACAAATAATATATATCCAAAACACTTCAATCAATGAATAAATATTAGTAAATTACCCAACAAATAATAAAATGCCAAACTATAATTTAATTTATTTAAACTATATGGATCAATTATTAATCTAATTTATTATTATAAACTATATGAGCCAATTAATTAATTAATAATTAAATAATCAATAATCACAACATCTCAAGACAACTCAACAAGGGGCAATACAAAATACCACATGACGCAATACAATGACTCAACTCAAGATACTAGACTAACAAGGATATCAACTTAAACCTAGAATGTAGAATGGGATTTAATGTCACCTCCGATCAACTTGCCATTAGGATGAAGACATTCTCAGCCCTATGAAGCCAGGTGGATTCGATGTCCATTACTTGCAAAGTTGTCACCACCAATACACGTACAATAACATATATCATTAAATAAACATACAAGTGAAAAGGAATCACAATGCCATATCGTGCTCATGAATGAGTGGTATGACATCGTCCCTATCATGACCGCAATAGAAGACACTCAAAATCCAAAAAAAACTAGCATAATCATCATCGTATCCAATATAATCCTGAAATAGGTTAGTACATGGTAAGATACCATCAAATCATCATAAAGTAGACTAAGCTATATATCAATATGGTCTATTGATGCACAAAAGACAAGATGAATCAAGTAGAGGCACTACGGTTTTAATGGTTAATTATATTGATTTGGTGTGCTTGTGAGCCACACTCCCTTGTTTTATGTTAGTGTTATGCTTGTGCCTAAGCAACTCTCCTAGTATAATGGCTTGGACATAAGTGTGTCACATGGTTGGATGTTGTGGAACCACCACTAGAGGTTGGAGTTCTTGGAGAATTCATCTTGGAGAAGCTTGGGTTAGTGTGCAAGTGGAGACTCTTTACTCATTGCCCTAGATTTTTTATTTTTGTAATAACATGTAAAATATATAAATTTAGGACTTAGAGTCTATTGAATACTACCAAAAGTTCAGAGGGGAGGGGGGTGAATTAACATTCAAAAAAACTTGAACATATTAATTTATTTGAACAACAATAGTTATCCCAATACATATGGATGAAAGTAAACAACACAAACATCCAAACACTCTCACAAGAACACCAAGATTTTTACGTGGAAAACCCAAATTGGGAAAAACCATAGGTGATATTTGTAGAGTCAAAAATTGCATACTCCTTTGCAATTCCACCTAGACTTTTGTAGCCACTTTAGTGTCCATTCTCCTAGCGTTTGAGTAGACTCATTTCAGCCCTTGCATCAGCCTTTTCCCTCTCTCAGGATGCTCAAGACACCTTTCAGTAGCTATCATTTACCTTCTTTTTCATGTTAGCTGTGTGTTTCTCTTGACACTTTTCATTTTGGGGGTAATTTGTCTAGACACTAGCATGCCTCGCGGATGTCTGCGCATCGTGCATTCGTCCTGTGACATCTTAACGTTCAAATATCGGTTCTGCGCATTTCGACACTTGCCACTTACCTTGGTTGGTAGAAACAACTCAGAATATTCTAAACGGCTCGTCGACCTCTTCTTTCCCTTTGATTCTATCATTTTAGATCCATCTTTCCTCTTCATTCAATCTCTCTAGATTCTGGACACGCTCTCTCATTCTTTGGGCTCTCACAACTTTCTCTCTCTCCCTCTCTCTCTCTCTCTTGCTACAATAGTCTCCAATTTGCTACAACACTCTCAAGCTCTCACAATAATCTTTTGCAACTCTCTTGGCTTTCTCAAGCATCTTTGGTAATATCCTTCTATCATTCTATCTATCTCATCTTTGAGCATCCTGGGATTTATCACACCCCCTATCTATTTGATCATTTTATCATTCTATCTATTTATCTTTTGATCTATCTATCTGGATTGTCCATGGAGGTGGAAACACCAAAACATGGGTCTGACTGAGGTAGGCCTCTAAACACAACCCCCAACATTTTTCCTCTTCTTCATGTGTGTAGGTTTATTAAAGGCATTTGAATGCACGAGAATTTGCTTTTTCTTTATTTATTTAATTCGTATTTATTTCTATTTATATTTGTTGGGTGAAATTTTTGTAAACCTATAAAAGGTTACAAAAAGAGTGTTTCATGACAACACTTAGATAATATCTCTTAGAAGGCAAGATACACTCCCTCCTAATTATAAGGGAAGACTCCCCCTTTCTACTATAATTATTCTAGTTTCTTCTACTTGCTAACTTTACACTAATCAAAGGTACAACAACAAATTAGTTCTTTTTTTCAGAACCAGTTCCATCTAATTCACTTATAAGAACAAACTTTTCCCTTAGTTTAAATAACTTGAAAACTTGCAGTAATACTTAAACTAATTATTTTGGAAGGTAAAGTGTCCATGATAAAGAAAAGTCTCCCATTACTTTCCTTTTCTAAAAATGACCTAGGGACGAGAACTCACACACTTAAGAACTCAAAGATTCTTTTTATGTATTATAACTCCTATCAACCACTGTAACCCAAATATACCGTTATCTCAAATACTGATAGATATATTGAAAGATATTCTACTATAACTAGATAGTCTGTGTAGCACAAATATTTCACTTTCTATCTTTTTAAATTTAACTCGAGGGATAATTTGTAAAAGAACGAAGACTTGAAACAATATTATCTTAACTAGATCCCAATTATTGAATCTTCAAAGTAACTCAAAGATTACTCATAAAAATCCAAAGTTCTTCAATATCTATCACCAATAACTTTCACCAACTTTAATCAATTGAGAGCATATGATACTAAATGATACAAGAACATCAATATCACACAAAGATTGAATTCAAAACAAAGTTTGAATGCCAAGCTTCAATCCTTCTTGATTAAATTGTAAATTCACAAAAAGAACACAAAGTCTCAATTTGTTTTTCACTTGGGCAGAGTTTTGTTGCTTAAAATCAAGATGGAAAAAGATCCTTATTACAATAAAAACCCTCATATATATAGAATAGGGGTGCAACGTGAAAATAGGAAAATATAACTAAACTATGGCTAATTTAAAGAAGAGTTCAATTTGACTTAGGACTTGTGCACAAGAGAAATTACAAAAACACACTTCAAGTGTCGCTAGATTAAACAAAAAGCCACTGGAGAATCATGAAAATGACTAAGTGTCACTTTCCTTAGGTAGAATTATTCTTCTGAAATTCCTCAAACTTCTGGAAAGCATGCTTCAACTAAACTCCATCAGGTCCCTGGGTATTATTGGTGATGATCTTGACCCTAGTAATGGAATCCTCTAAATCAGTACAACATTTTTATTCTTCCTCAAAATAGTATATAAGAAATCTAGGACAAATAGAAGATCGACCAACTTATCAATCAAGGATAAAGATAAATTCTCTCGGTCGACTTCAGTAGTTACAAGTAAACTAAATTCTTTAATGATCTTATCTACTGGTAGCACTTTCCCATCCTTATCAAGGAACACACGTGGAATTTCTGAAACCTTTGTAACAATTTATTCCTTATTTTCAACACATTCCTTTAAAGCCTTCCTCATATCCTTGACTAGACGCTCAAGAATGTTTATTTTGTGTTCTAAGGCTTCTCATTGCTCCACATACATGCATCATGAAGGAATAACATTATTCTGTATGAGTTCATTAGTATTGTAATCTTGAAATTTCAACCAAGCCTCAAAGTCTCTTTCTTGCATTTCTAGCTCTTGGGAGAAGACCTCTATAGTGCTATCTATCTTTGTCCTGATGGTATCAAGGTTATTGACAATGGTACTAGCTGAACCTATGAGTCGTGTGCCTTGACTCAAACTACGATCATCCATTCTGCCACAACTCTACTATGATATGTCACTTGCTCAACTCTTTTAACAACCTGCTCATCCAAGGAAGAAGTTATTGGTTCAACAGTCTTAGAAGACTTATTTACCTTGATCAAGATCAAAGTGAGTTGCTTGATCCTTGCTTTGAGTTGATCTTTCTTAACCTTGTATTCATCATATCTGGCAACAAGAGTATTGCATCTCCTAAAGCAGAGTCATGAAATTGTTTTCCCAACTCATTCCTTTGAATAGTATAATCAGTATCCTATACTTGACCAATAATTTCATCTTGGGGAGGAACAACCTCAACATACTTGTTCTTATCTTTATTGAATTTAACTCTTGACAAAGTCTTAGTTTTCTTGGTAGTTTTGAATTTGATAGGAACACGTTGACTGTAATCAAAATCTTCAGGGGAAACAACTTGCTTGTTCCTTTTCGGGGCATCACAAAACAACCAAAGTGGCAAGGTAGAATCATCTTCCCCACCAACCACATCTTCCCCACCAACCACCACATCTTGGGAAGGATTTATAGAGTCTTGAATAGTTGTAGTCACAAAAGGAGAGGCTATGGTGATCACATTGCTGGGATTTTTTAATGAAGATTCATTTGACCTAGGAGTCGACTCATTGATGAACTTATCAAAATCATCTAATATAGATGTGGATACTTCGAATAACGTGGGAAAAGCTGAGAAAACATTCTGAATATTATCATGCGGTGTGCCTAGGACTGACTCACTAGCACTTGTGGAAGATACATGAATAATACATGATGAAACAACACTTGCAAATATCAGAGGCCAAGGATCAGAAGTAGAGATAGGAACTTGTAATTTAGATGTAGGAGAAGATACCTGGAGTAAAGATTCATTTGTTTCTGGAAACTCTTCTACATTCAACTCATCTTGTTCCCAATCACCTTCATGTTCATGAACTAACTCTTCATCGGGAAAGTCACCCTCCTCCTACTCATTTGGTCAATCCAATTTTGATACCACCTAAACATTAGAACTTGAAGGCTCTCCCCGAGACTTACCTTTCTTGGATCTAACTACGAATTTCAATTTAGGAGCTTTTGTTGGAACCACAACATCCTGTTTGTTCTTGGTTCTAATATCATATCTCTTTCCCATTGGGCCAACAGTGTCATCGTCTAAACCAGAGGAGAAAGGTTTTAGGGGAACACCATGCAAAGATAACCAAATATTAGTATTTGTGAGAATACTCTAAAAACATGCTCTAATGGAAATACACTCCTTTTATGACCATTGAATAAGAGGCAAAGGAGTAGAAGAAACCCTGTTCTTTTCATATAAAGGATCCAAGATATTACCATCCTCTTCCAGATCATCAAGAACATCAACAATACCAAAGTTATCAATTTGCTCAACTGTCAAGCAAAAATAATCAAGTTTCCTTATATCATGCTCAGATCTACAATCAACCCAAACATCTTTGATCCAATGAACATGCACATAGGCCTTCTTCAGTTTGTTTCTCATACCCCTATAGTCAAAATCCTTCTTGGCTTTGAAGAATCTCATA
Source organism: Cryptomeria japonica (assembly GCF_030272615.1). Classification (NCBI taxonomy): domain Eukaryota; kingdom Viridiplantae; phylum Streptophyta; class Pinopsida; order Cupressales; family Cupressaceae; genus Cryptomeria; species Cryptomeria japonica. The sequence goes on from NC_081405.1 coordinate 553,319,086, forward strand.
GTGACTCTTCTCTTCTCATCCTCCATGGCTCTGGCCTTGAAAATAGAATTGATAGAATCTTCCAATGGAGATAGATAATTTCAAACCTATCTTAAGAGAACTATATTGGGACTCATGTACTGCATTCTTCCAACAAGAAAGGTCCATTAGCACAATCTTGTCAGAAGGATATCTAGGGAGCATGAAGGGCTCACCATTGAAACATACAACCCTAATATAGGTAAAAGTTGGAAACTGAAGAAACACACATCCATATTGATTAACAAATTCCCATGCATGATCATACACCCTCTTATTATATAGTCTTTTATCCATCATAACCATATAATAACCAAAGAAGGCATCATTGACTCTTCAGAAATGACTATGGTTTTATTTCAAGACCAACTGGGTATAGTATTCATGTACCTCAACTTTCCTTCTGTCACTAGTATTAGTTAAGCTAGGAAAGTGTCTCATTGAGGCCACAATGTACACCAAGTAAGAAGTCATGTAGAACTTGAGATTAGTGGGAACCTTGGTGAGTTGTTCACAAATGGAATCACTGATTTTCTTTCAACAAAATATCTTCTCTTTATTCTGTTTGATCATATGGATGTATTGATACATCCACTTATAGAAAGTATTAGAAGTGGGAAGTCCTTTAACTCTACTCAAAAGAGTTATCAAGTCATTGAATTATTCAATGAAGTCACTCCTAGGAAGAGTTTCCGACCATCTGGCTATAGTTGGCCTTGGAGTTTTAAGCCAATTGTCATTAATATTACACCTACACTTGTCAAAACTTCTGTTAAAGTAAGCTACAACTGTTTGCATAGTGATATTTGTATATCTCCCAGTACTCAGACATTTGAACACTAAATCAAAGAACTCTTCATTGAGCCTAATTAATTTCTTTCAAGATTCATTTTTCATTCATGCTTCTGCTTTCAGGATCAAAATGCTTCCACACTGCCATCACAAACTTAGGATCCTGTGCTGACATGGGAAAAGTTGCAACTAAGTGTATACCACTATTGATAGCTGCTTCCATATCTTGATATGAAGGTGGTTTCTTGATTCTTTTGACACATTCTTTTAGGTCAACATGACCTATCTCCGTGTCTTTAATATGATCAATATTAGAAGTAACTGAAGAAGAATGAAAAACCAGATGTAGGTCTTGCTTCTTGAATTTCATCCCTCTTTTGTTTGGAGATACCTCTGTTATTATTATGATAACAATACTGAGAGAATGAGAAATTCATTAGTATCAACATGATACACTTGATCAATTCATTTTTGTTGATATGATTTGAACAAACTCTTACAATAGTACATTTGAGATAATTAGGTTTTCCAAAAACCTATTTTTAAATAACTTAATATTTACAATGTAAATGGAATGAAAAATTACCATTTATGTGTGTGCAAATAAATGAATTTCAAATAAAAATATTTGAAAAAATTCATTTATAAAAGTGTAGAAAAAATGAAAGTAATTAAAAACAATTTAATTACACTTTTTGAAAAAAATCCCCAAAACAAGTGTAATTTGGACCCATAGATCCAAAATACACATATTAAAGAAAAAGTACCAAAGTGTTGGTTGGGTCTATAGACCCACCATACACTTTAAAATATTGCATAAATATCATATAACACAAGGTGGGTTTATAAGCCCGCACTACACTTAAAGCATTTTGAAATGGTGTCGGGCAGGGTTGTAGACCCAACATACACCATGGTGTATGGCAGGTCTACGACCCCACCAAACACCATAAGAGTATTGCAAGAAAACTAGGGCAAGATGGGGTGTTGGTCGGGGTCTTCAACCTGTCATACACCACCTCTATTGGCATATGTACAGAGTATGATGACATGTTAATATTGTATGTTGTCATTGATGTCAATATGTTGAGTGAACCGGTATATTGAAGTTAAGCAACTAACAAAGAGAACTGGTATGATGTTGTGAACCAACATATGTGAAAAAGTGAAGTGGTATGCTTGTCCAAGTGAACCGGCATGTCGAAAAGAGAACAAGAGAACCGGTACGATGTTGTGAACTAGACCTGGTATGTTGGAACGAGAACCGGTATATGGAATGTTTTGTATCAAGGGTTCATATGGCATGACTATCGGTTGGTAGTCTCAGTCTCAGGGTTTTCGGTTGAAGTGAGCATTGTAATGGAGGTCAGATCATGTCACCACGTCAGCCTTGTGCGCGTGAAGGATCTTGCATGAAGGAGATTGATCCTATCTACCTCAGGAATGTGTGAAGTCTCTGCAAATGGTGGAGAATGTGTGATGGGTTATCGCCTCCAAGAAGCGGTGAAGAATGAATGATGGAGAGTGTCTTGAGATTTTTTCAAGACCATTGTATTCAAATGCAAAGTGTTCAATGGTCAGGATTGAACCAACTAAATTTCTCAACCTAAGTGTTTAGGGTTTATGCTACCGACCTATCTGTTTCCTATAAGGTCGATGTGGTGTTTCATGTTGAGGTTCTTGGCAAATGTTGTGTGTGTATCTATGTGCAGAGATACGTGATTCTTGCCAGACCAGTTGAGAAGATTGATACCTACATAGTGTGTGTGCAGAAGGAAGGAACTAAAGCGGATCTGCATTGGCATTGAGTGCTATTACTAGATCATTGTGATACCTGTTGATCTCTAACCAATTCAACAATTGGAAAATCCCTTAACAGGGTAGCTTTAACCAGCTTGCTGTAAATCCTTTAATAGGGTGACTCAAAGCCATTGAGTTCATAAAATCCTCTAACAAGATAACCTCTAATAGGGTTTAACCCTTAACCAAGTATTCTAGCTATCCCTTAACCGGGTGATCCCTAATAGGATCAGTTCCTAACAAAACCTGTTGTAACAGTCTTTGACTGGACAAGGCTCCTAACAAAGTGGACTTCTAAAGAGTTCAAAAACAAGGTGTGGGTATTCATCCCCACCATGGTTTTTCCCAGTTGGGTTTCCACGTGAAAAATATGTATGTCATGTGTGATGCCTCTTCCATGTGATGTTTTGTTATTTCCTGTTTAGTGGTAAATCATTGTCTCTGATGATAGATTATCTGTTTATGCATAAGGACAAAGTGGAAATGAGGGAGTAGGTTGTATGGAAAGCTAAGAAGATTGACCAGTTCATGTCTTTCATAGTTGCATTGTGTTTAACCGGTAATAATCTAGTTTAGACTGGTGTTAGGGATTGCCAATAGTTTACAGTTTGTAATCAAACCGGTTCAGGAAATGTTTTTGTGCTTGTATTGATTCACCCCCCCTCTCAGTACTAGTTTGGTACTCACTATTCATCATTGAGTTATCAATTAGTATCAGAGCATCCTCCAAGTCCTCTATGTTGTAAGCTTAACCGCTTGAGGGAAATATCCTATTGTAATGACGAAGAGGGAAAGTCCAAAGTTCAATAGAGATAATTTCAAAATATGGAAGGACAAAATGAAGATATTCATCAAAAGCATGGGTGCTCAACACTGGAGCTATGTTGAAAATGCCTATGTTATTCCTACCGGTACTCTCACCAATGATCAAAAGAGAGAGATCTAGGAGAATAGGCAAGTCATGGAAGCCCTAATCAATAGCTTATCTGACATTGAATTTATTGATGTCGAGGATAAAGAAAATCCCAAGGAAGTATGGGATACTCTTGAGAATATCTATGGCGGCGATGAGTATGTAAAACAAGATAAAGAAGAAAGCCTTAGAGGAAAGTTTGAAGACATGCGGATGGTTGAAGGAGAGACCATTCAATAATATGGAATAAGAATCAAAACTGTTGTTAGAGATATCAAGAGTGCAGGTGGTAAAATGGAAGATTCCACTGTTGTTAGTAAAGTTTTGAGATCCTTATTACCGGTCTATGCAATAAGGGTTGATACTATTCAGGAGTTGAGGTCAATAAACAAGACTAAGGTATCCCTCGACTCCATCATTGCAAAGTTGACAGCCTATGAGCTAAATAGTTTAGATGGAAGTGTTCAAAAAACTGAATCAACTTTTAGAGCATCTGCTGCACCATCTAGAAAAGGAAAAGAAGCAAGCACTGATGGTGAAACAAGACAAAGCAGAGAAATGGATGATGAGGAGATTCTGATGGAATTTGAAGATCTTCTTGCCAAGAGACTTCCTAAGGGAACTGACAAATACAAAGGAAAGATCCCTTTGAAATGCTTTTCTTGTAACCAGATAGGACACATTGCTATAAACTGTCCTAATTGTGACAACAAGGACAAACTGAAAAAGTTCAAGAAGTTCAAAGGAGGAAACCAAAGAAACTGTTTTGTAGCCGTTGATGAAGGTGTCATTGATGAGGAATCAGAAGATGAAGAAAATGAGAATATTGTGTTTGTAGCAGTCAAGGAAGATGTGTTAGACAAGAAGGCTCTTGTCTCCCACTTTGATAATTCCAATGAGTGGATTATTGACTGTGGCTGTTCTCACCATATGACTGGTGACCGGAGTAAGTTTCTTTCTCTGGAAGAATATGATGGTGGTGTGGTTCGTTTTGGTAATGATGCACCGTGTATGGTAAAAGGCAGAGGGTCCATCTCTTTGAATGGAAAGAGCAGTGTTGACAATGTGTATTGGGTGGAAGGTCTCAGACACAATCTATTGAGTGTTGCCCAGCTGAATGACAGTGGACTCACTTTGGAATTCAAAAATGGAGTGTGCAAAATCAAAGGAAAGAATGGTGAACTGATGGCCATCGGTATGCAAACCAAAGGTAACTTATTTCAGCTAAATGCAAATATAAGTACATGTCTTATGGCTAAGTTTGATGATAGCTAGATATGGCATAGGAGACTCTGCCATGTAAACTTTGATAACATAGTAAAGGCCAGTAAGATCAAGGCAGTTAAAGGACTGCCGATGCTGAGCAAACCAGAAAATCCTTTGTGGAGAGAGTGTCAACTGGGGAAAATGTCTTCCTCAACCTTCAAAGGTAAATCTTTCACTGTTGACAACTTACTTGATCTTGTGCATACTTATTTGTGTGGTCCTATGAAAACTAGGAGTGTGCAGGGAAATAGGTATTTTATGATTCTTACAGATGATTGCTCAAGAATGATGTGGGTCACATTCTTGAAGGACAAGTCTGAAGCCTTTGGAAAGTTCAAAGCTTTCAGAGCACTGGTAGAAAAGGAAAGTGGTAGAAGAATCAAATGCCTTAGAACTGATCAAGGAAGGGAATCCACTTTCAGTGAATTCAACAAATATTGTGAAGAAAATGGCATCAAAAGGCAACTCTTTGCCCCCCAGAATCCACAACAGAATAGCCTAGCAGAGAGAAACAACCAGACTGTGGTTGAAGCGGCTATAACTATGTTGATCCAAGGAAAGGTCACTCACACCTTTTGGAGAGAAGCGATGAGCACTGTAGTCTACACAATGAACTTGGTACTCATCAAGAAAGGAAAGGATAAAACTCCTTATGAGTACTGGATTGGTAAGACACCTGTGGTAAGCTACTTTAGAGTATTTGGTAGCAAATGCTATATCATGAGGAGTGAACGTCAAAATGTGATGAAGGAATATTCCTAGGATATTCCACAAAAAGTAAAGCTCTCAAATGTTTCAATAATAGGAATCAGAGAATCATTGAAAACATCAATGTTAGGGTTGATGAAAACTCTGAGAAATCAGAGGGAATTGATAGTAAGCAAGTAGGAGATGAACTGGTAGTAACTTTCTGGGAATCGGTTGCAAATCAGCCCAGTATTAGTAATTGTGCTCCTACACCGATAGATGTTGATGCTGATGAAGATGAGGATGATGAAGAAAAGCAAGAGGAAGTTGTTAAGAACATACCTAGGTATGTCAAACTCAATCATGATCCAAAGCAGATCATAGGAGACAAAGATGAAGGAATTCTTACAAGAAGAAAGGTCAAAGAAAAATCATGTATGATCTTTGAATTTGAGCCAAAATCATTTAAAGAGGCACATAAAGATGAAGACTGGATCAAGGCTATTGAGGAGGAACTTGATCGAATAGAAAAGAATGGTACATGGTCTTTGGTACCTAGACCAGAGCATAAAAATGTCATTGGAACCAAATGGGTTTTCAGAAATAAGCTAAATGAGGATGGCATAGTGGTAAGGAACAAAGCCAAACTAGTATGTAAAGGATAAGCCCAAGAAGAAGGAGAAGACTATGGAGAAACCTTTTCTCCAGTAGCAAGATTGGAAGGAGTTCGTATGCTTCTTGCATATGCAACTTTTGAAGGATTCAAGGTATACCAAATGGATGTAAAATCTATATTTTTAAATGGAATACTTGAAGAGGAGGTGTATATAGAGCAACCAGATGGGTTTGCCCTATCAGAAGATAGTGACATGGTGTGTAGGCTACATAAAGCCTTATATGGACTGAAGCAGGTACCAAGAGCATGGTATGAATGCTTGCACTCCCACCTTGTCAAGATTGGATTTGAAAGAACAAGTGAAGATAGCAATATCTACTTGAAATCAGAAGGAGATCAAATTCTGATCTGTGAAGTATTTGTTGATGACATAATCTTTGGTGGAGATGACAAGATGAGTCATGACTTTGTAGATGAGATGAAGAAGGAATTTGAAATGTCAGTCATAGGGGAGATTAAGTTCTTCACTGGACTGCAGATTCAACAAATGAAAGATGGAATATTTATTACTCAGTCCAAGTATGTCAAAGAGGTGTTGAAGACCTTTGGCATGGAAGACAGTAAACCGGTTGGTACACCAATGGTGACCGGTTGTAAACTATCAAAAGAAGATGACTCAACATTGGTAAATGAGAAGGAATACCGATCAATGATTGGTAAGTTGCATTATTTAGTGCATAGCAGACCGAATATTGCACATGTAGTGGGTATTACCGCTTGGTTTCAAAAAAGCCCAAGAGAATCTCACCTGGTAGCAGTCAAGTAGATTCTTAGATATCTGAAGGGAACTATTGACTATGGATTATGGTATCCATACAATAATGATTTCAACCTGAAAGTGTTCACAGATGTTGATTGGGCTGGTAATGTGGATGACCGGAAGAGCACTATTGGTGGTGCATTCTTTCTTGGTGGTAGACTGGTCTCATGAATGAGTAAAAAGCAGAGTTGTATCTCACAGTCTACAGCAGAAGCAGAGTATGTTGCAACTTTTATGAACTACACCCAGACTATTTGGATGAAGCATGTATTGAATGGCTTCAAAGTTCCTGTATATGAACCAGTAAGTATATTCTGTGATAATACAAGTGCAATTAACATTTCCAAGAATCCGGTTTTACATGCTAGAACCAAGCACTTTGAACTCAAGTATCATTTCTTGAGGGAAAAGGTTCAGAACAAAGAGGTGGTATTGGAACATGTTTCCAGTAAGGAGTAGTTAGCAGACATATTCACCAAGCCTCTACCGAAGGCTACCTTTACCTATCTGAGAGGTGAATTAGGGGTGCTGCCCCTTCAAGAGGTAAATTAAAAGTCTATGCTCCACATCAGTCAGGTCTTCCATTGATATATCATTTCAGGATTGATGTGTTGCCGGATGCTACTCCTCAGGGGGAGCAGCATAGTGGAACAGGGCAGCTTGTGCCTCCACTTTGGCATTATTGTCAAAGAGGGAGAAGATGTGAAGCAAAGAAGATATCTGCAACAATAGGTAGAAGATGTGATGCAGAAAGAGAGATATCTTTGTATATTGCCATCAATGCCAAAGGGGGAGATTGTTGGCATATGTACAGAGTACGATGACATGTTAATACTGTATGTTGTCATTGATGTCAATATGCTGAGTGAACCAGTATATTGAAGTTAAACAACTAACAAAGAGAATTGGTATGATGTTGTGAACCGGGATATGTGAAAAAGTGAAGCGGTATGCTTGTCCAAGTGAACCGGTATGTCAAAAAGAGAACAAGAGAACCAATATGATGTTGTGAACTAGACCCGGTATGTCAGAATGAGAACCGGTATATGGAATGTTTTGTATCAAGGGTTCATATGGCATGACTACCGGTTGGTAGTCTCAGTCTCAGGGTTTTTGGTTGAAGTGAGCATTGTAATGGAGGTTAGATCGTGTTGCCATGTCAGCCTTGTGCGCGTGAAGGATCTTGCATGAAGGAGATTGATCCTATCTACCTTGGGAATGTGTGAAGTCTCTGCAAACGATGGAGAATGCGTGATGGGTTATCGCCTCCAAGAAGCAGTGAAGAATGAATGGTGGAGAATGTCTTGAGATCTGTTCAAGGCTGTTGTATTCAAATGCAAAGTGTTCAATGGTCAGGATTGAACCGACTAAATTTCTCAACCTAAGTGTTTAGGGTTTAGGGTTTATGCTACCGACCTTTCTGTTTCCTATAAGATCGATGTGGTGTTTCATGTTGAGGTTCTTGGCAAATGTTGTGTGTGTATCTATGTGTAGAGATATGTGATTCTTGCCAGACTAGTTAAGAAGATTGATACCTGCATAGTGTGTGTGCGGAAGGAAGGAACTAAAGCGGATCTGCATTGGCATTAAGTGCTATTACCAGATCATTGTGATACCTGTTGATCTCTAACCAATTCAATAGTTGGAAAATTCCTTAACAGGGTAGCTTTAACCAGCTTGTTGTAAATCCTTTAACAGGGTGACTCAAAGCCATTGAGTTCATAAAATCCTCTAACAAGGTAACCTCTAACAAGGTTTAACCCTTAATCGGGTATTCTAGCCATCCCTCAACCGGGTGATCCCTAACAGGATTGGTTCCTAACAGAACCTATTGTAACAGTCTTTGACTGGACAAGGCTCCTAACAGAGCGGACTTCTAAAGAGTTCAAAAATAGCTTGTGGGTATTCATCCCCACTGTGGTTTTTCCCAGTTGGGTTCCCACGTGAAAAATATGTGTGTTATGTGTGATGCCTCTTCCATGTGATGTTTTGTTATTTCCTATTTAGTGGTAAATCATTGTATCTTTGATGATAGATTATCTGTTTATGCATAAGGACAAAGTGGAAATGAGGGAGTAGGTTGTATGGAAAGCTAAGAAGATTGACCAGTTCATGTCTTTCATAGTTGCATTGTGTTTAACCGATAATAATCTGGTTCAGACCAGTGTTAGGGATTGCCAATAGTTTATAGTTTGCAATCAAACCGGTTCAGGAAAAGTTTTTGTGCCTGTACTAATTCACCCCCCCCTCTCAGTAGCGGTTTGGCACTCACTGTTCATCATTGAGTTATCAATAAACATTTTGAAATGGTGTTGGGCAGGGTTGTAGACCCAACATACACCATGGTGTATGGCAGGCCGACGACCCCACCAAACACCATAAGAGTATTGCAAGAAAACTAGGGCAAGATGGGGTGTTGGTTGGGGTCTTTGACCTGTCATACACCACCTCGTGGTGAATGGCAGACCGAAGGCTTTGCCAACACCACAAAGAAAAACTACAAAATATAGAAACAATGTGGTGGGTCGACGACCTGCCACACAACACATTGTGGTGTGTGATGGGTCGTCAACCCTTCACAACACTACAGTGATATAAATACAATGTGCAGGTAAAACTTGGTGTCGTGGCAAGGTTGCAAACCTGCCACAAACCAATGAATGGTGTGCAGTAGGCCTATGACCCTGTCACAACACCACTATGATATAAATCGATGAATCAAATAAAAACCCGACTCGGATCAAAGATCCAACCAAGTGAAAAGATATGAAGAATGATTTGATAAACATGCAAATTCATGAAAAGAGTAAAATGAAAAGGGCTATAAAAACCTTAAATCGAAGGGAAGAAATTCATACCCAAAAATGGAAGTTGAGAATCCTTCTCCTTCTAGCCACAATTCGATCTCAGAGGGATTAAAATGAAGATTAAGGAGATAATTTATCCTTTAAAAGATGAAAATATACTCCTAATCCAACACTTCAAAAATTCCACAAATAACTCAAAGTGTATTAAATAAGTGCAATTCGGGTTTATGAACCAACTTGGTGTAAATCGGGTTTGTGTACCCGAATTACACCTAAATTGTGAAACTTTCACAATTAATGAAAAAGGGGTAAAACAAGGAAAACCACACTTTCAAATACACAAAACATTTCGAAAAGTGAACCATAGAGCAGGAAAAACCACAAACGAGTAAAATTTTGTGGGGTACCCTCATTTTTTGCTAATGCTAAAAATGAGGATAACAATATTTTATTATCTGAACTATTCGTTATCACGTTTCTAAATTTTGGGTTTTGGCAGGTTATCTAAAGAACACAGAGTCAACTTTTTGTGTTTCTAAGTATTTTTTGTTCATGGTCCATACGAGACTACATTGCGATGTGCATAAATTCACGCATCATGCTGGCAACCTTGACCAAGATACTTAGACTTAGATAGTGATGCCCTCCTAAATGGCACAATTGTTAGTTCTTGATCAATCAAAACAAAACACACAAGATGTTAACGTTAGTCAATCAAAAACTAAAACATGAAGGCATTCCAAAAGAGACACTAAAAGAAACATGCTAAATATATCTAATAAATAGAACAAATGATCATGAGACATCTCCAACTGCCTCTTAGCATGGCCTTAGTTTCTTCTCCCTTGTTCCTCTCCTCTCCAAGTTCCAAAATAGTGTAGCTCTCAGCAGCTTTTTGCACTATGGATGCTTATGGAGGATTGAGATTGTAGAATAGCTCTAAACATGAAATGAAAAGCTATTTTTAATGCTAAAATGATGTATTTTAACCAAAAGACAAAAGATTAGATTGTTTATGCTAAAATGCTCTCTAAAATGTCTATAGTCTAAATGCATACAAGTTTTCAGGATCTGGATTATGAAGGAATGGGCTCTATTTATAGGAAAAATGGAGCAATGGATGGCCAGGATTGAAAGGTTTAATCAAGGGTCAAGCTTGAAAGTTGGGGATCCATGTGCACAATTTGTACCAATGAAATGGTGACAAATGTCAACACAGGATTGGGTTGAGAGAAGAGGTTGGAGGCATTAAAGGCCTGAGAAGACCTCATGGTTATCTAAAGGCTAAGGGTCAAGCCTAAATTAGGATTACCCACTGGATTAGGAGTTAATGCAAGGATAAACCTTTGTGCAAATGATTAAGAGATAATCATGGTCAAAGCATTAAATGCTTGATGAGACCTTTGTGGTTGGGTAGAGGTTGAGTCAAAACAAATGTTTTAACCATGTGGGAGGGTTGAATTAACCATTAATGGTTATTGGAGACTTTGGGGAATTAAGTGGTTGAAAGTTGAAGCCTTTAATGGTTTTCAAAGACTTTGGGGTCTTTGAGAAGTGACTCCATTTTGCTTAGGAATGTGACAATATTTAGGGGATGGATTAGGCTAATTAGGAAGGGGTTAGAAGAATCTAGAAGGGGATTAGATTTTGGAAGTGGATTTGGTGGGTGAGGGAAAATAGGATTTTATTAAAATAAAAATTCATTTATTTCAATAATGTGTGCAAGTTGCATTTGTAGGAAAATGCAAGTGGGGTGGGGATAATGTTTTAAATAAATGTTTTATTTAATTTATTTAAAAGAGGAATAGGGGGATTTAATTAAATAAATAGATTTTATTTATTTAATTGATTTGTATTTGGTTTAATGAATTAATTAAAATAAATTGAATAATTTATTTAATTAATAGAAGAATGTTTGGGGATGAATTAATTAAATATTAATTTAATTAATTGGTGGCTAGTGGATTTTTAATCAAATAAATATGAAATATTCATTTAATTAAAATGGACAGATTTATGTGACTACATTTGCCCCTCTTTGAGACGGTGCGGTTTATCGCATCGTTTCAAAGAAATAAAAACTGGTGTGAAGAAATGCCCCATAAAATGTGAATTTAATGGGTGGTATGCCCCCTCGAGAGATGGGCCGAATTTTTTTGAAAAACCGGGCGATCTCTCGAAAAAGAATGAAAATTGGAGGGGATGTAGAATAGAAGAAATTAGAACTAATGATGAAAGAATAAGAGAAAATGGAGTGAATATGAAGAAACAACAAGCCAGCGAGTACCCTGAGGTCATGCAAGAGATACATAGCAGATGTAGTGTGGGGTTTTGATTGATGCTATACAATTGATCAAAATTGGTTGGACAATCTGGTGCAATCGGTTTAATTGCCCCGGTCAAGTCAAAGCGTGACAGTTGATGTCAGTTGGTCGCTTGGACATGATAAAGTCTGAGTAAGTGAATCAAAGTGACCTGATGTGACTTAGACAATTGATGTAATTGCTCGATGAAGTCAAGGTATATGAAGCAAAATACTCGTTGAGACTTAGACAATTGATGTAATTGTCCGTTGGATTGTGTTTGATTGGTTGATCAATTGATAGTGTGTGCGTGTGATGGATGGTTGTGGGGAATCATGGCAGCCCCGTTGAGACTAGGTCATTATGATAAATGCCTGATGTAGTCTAGGATTACCATAATCGATTACCTTTTGAGACCCGAAGATACTTGATCAGAGTATCTGTTGATAGTCTAGGTGTGCGTGAGTTGATGTACCTATGCAGATAGAGTAACTTTCTTGACTTACTGGATGACTTAGGATAGGAAACACAATCCCTCCTATTTAGAGATGGATGGTGATGAACGTGGCTTGATTAGGTTGATTGGGACACGATGTAGGGTATGTGATGGTGATGATCGAGATGGGGAGGGTGGGGAGGGGTTCAATGTTAGATAGAAGAAATGGAGGACCTATTACATTCCTATGGAAGAAGAGGAAAATAGAGTATGCATTATTATGACTATGTATGCATGATATGTAGCTATTATGAATGTATTGATGGGTGGAATGCAACGAAATGCAATATATACAGATGAGATGAGATGACGATCCATAGTGCTCGATTTTCATCATTGAGCTTTAAAATGTTGGAAGAGAATACAAGCATCTTGACATAATGATTCAAGATGACCTGAGTATTCCTTTCATGGATTTTATATAGCAAGTTAATACAAGCAACTTGATATAATGGATCAAGTTGACCAGAGTATTGCTTGCGGAACAGATAAGGATTATCTCCTTTCGTGCATGACTTGGATCGTCCTCCTTGATCTTAGGCTTGATCAGATCCTGAGACAAGTACATACCGTACTAAGAAAATAAAACCTTTATCCAATTTGGAGGAAGAGGAACCAAAGAATGAGCATTGTACCTGCAAACAAACAGCATATATATAAAGAATAAAGAATAAGGATCCTTGGTAATGGTTCATGCCCATATGGTTGAGGTATACGCTGTAGTCAGCAAGCCGTAGTGATCTATGACTGCATTTGGCATAAGATCACGTAGCTTAGTGAACTTCCCACGTAGACACCATTAGTACATGCCCCAGAACTTCATCGGAAATAATGCGCAAACAAATACAAAACAATGCTGAAAGATCCCGATACAGATAAACAAACAATTGTACTCACAAATCAACCAAGTATTTGATAGCTTAACATAATTTTCTTGTCAAAGAAAATGTCATCTTGTCTTTGTTTTGGTAAGGAAGGATGCATCCTTGTTTAAAGACAGGTTTGGATTTGTTAATGTCGATTGTGTGGTTTGATTGGTAAATGGTCATTGTGTGAGTATTTTGTCAATGTTTATTTTGTATCTGATCGGATAAATATGTACAAGGTGTTGCCATGTTTTTGTGTGATTTTTGATGGGTTTTCTGATGTTTTTTGGATTTTGTGAAACAATTTTGAATGTTTTTGGTATTTTGAGAGTCATTTTTGAATGTTTTTGGATTTTTGATGATTGTTTGAATGAAGAACTTAATGAATCATAAGACAATGTAGAATCCACTTCCATCAATAGGTTAAAGGCATTGCCCCCAGTTTTAGACATGACTATGAAAAAGCGGGATGCAAGATGTATGGAGTACTATCATAATTGCAGAGGAATAACAAGCCATGGTTGATGGATGGATGGATGTATGTATGAAGTAGATGTGATCGCCACAAGTCTGAAAGATAATGGAGCCATAGCCTTTACGAGTGGCGCCTGTTTGCCAGGTTTTCACCATCGTTCTTACCCAAGGTGCCACCGGAGTGGTTGTTCACCGTTTGGATGCATGATTTTTCTTTACTTTTTTGAATGTTTTTGTATTTTCTTTAGGACATTTTTGTGAATGTTTTTGGTATTTTCTTTAGGACATTTTTCTGAATGTTTTTGGTATTTTCTGATATGCAGGGGAGCCTGATGCCTTGTACACCTTAGGTATAAAACCATTTGAGGTGCATGCTATTGATTGGATCTGCGAGCGGTTCTCCGTCTGATGTAGCCAACTGATATGCCCCGGACCCGAATACAGCAGTGACAACATATGGGCCCAACCAGTTTGATTCAAACTTGCCTTGATGTTCTCTGTTTGGTTGGTTGCGAGGATTTTCTCGAAGAACAAGATCACCTACCTCAAATGTACGAGATCTAACTCGGTGATTGTAGCTTCTACTCATGCGCTGCTGATAGGCTTTGAGGTGATTGTATGCAGCTTGTCGCTTCTCATCTAGTAACTCTAAGTCCTGAAAACGGGATACTCTGTATGCTTCATCATCAATGAGATTGTGCAATGAAACTCGTAATGATGGTATCTCAACCTCAATAGGTAGGATAGCTTCAGCACCATAGACCAATGAGTAAGGAGTTGCACCTGTAGGGGTCCGAATGCTAGTTCGATATGCCCATAGCGCTGGATTTAGTTGAACATGCCAATCACGACCGGCATCATTGACTGTCTTCTTTAGGATTCTCAATATGTTTTTATTGGATGCTTCGGCCTGACCATTGCCTTGTGGGTAATAGGGAGTGGAAAAGCGGTGTTGGATATGAAATTTCTCACAAAGCTCACGGACATCCTGATTTTTGAAAGGAAGACCGTTATCTGTGACAATGGACATGGACACACCATACCGGCAGATGATGTAGTTGAGGATGAATGAGGCGATCTGCTTGCCGGTGACTTGGGTAAGTGGAACAGCTTCGATCCACTTGGTGAAATATTCGGTGGCGGTAATAATGAATTTATGGCCATTGGATGAAGATGGATGGATTTTACCCACAAGGTCAAGACCCCATTGACAAAAAGGCCATGGTGTTGTGATTGGTTGCAGTTCCTGGGCCGGTGCATGTATCAGGTCGCCATGAACTTGACATTTCTTGCATTTCCTGACAAAGTAGTAGGAATCCTTTTCCATAGATGGCCAATAGTATCCAGCTCGCATGATCTTCTTGGCTAGTGATGGACCACTTGAGTGAGTCCCGCAAATTCCTTCATGTACCTCTTCCAAAGCCTTTGTTATCTCATCTTGTTCCAGACATCGAAGGAGAGTACCATCAAGACTGCGTCGGTATAGGGTTTCGGCAATAATGGTATATCGAGCAGTTTGGCGAATGAAGGTTTTTCGTTGGTTATTCGATTGGTTGGGAGGAAGGGTATGATCGCGAAGATAGGTGTAGAACTCACCGTACCATGGGGATTCAGAACCAACAAGGCAACATATCATTTCAGATTCGGGGATATCATAAGCGGGGATCCAAAGTTGTTCTACCAAGAACTCGTAGCGTGTTGAATTCTGTGGAAGATCTAGTAGAGATGCGATGGTAGCCATGGCGTCAGCAGCTCGATTCTGATCTCTTGGTATCTGCTCAAAAGTGATAGTAGTAAATGATGTCTTTAGAGTGTCCACCATTTGCTTATATGGCATGAGTTTATCATCTTTGGTCTGATATTCATCTGTTGCTTGTCGAATGACTAGTTGGGAATCGCCATATACTTGTAGTTCTTGTAATTTCCATTGTACGGCTAACCTAATTCCTGTGATCAAGGCCTCATACTCTGCTATGTTGTTTGTGCATGGAAATGTGAGCCTGTAAGACTTCGGGATGCTATCACCTTGAGGTGTGATAAACAGAATGCCTGCCCCCGAGCCGTGCCTAGTGTATGAACCATCAAAATATAGTTTCCATGGCTGTGCTTCTGTGATCATGAATATCTCTTCATCTGGAAAATTGGAAATGAGAGGATGATCGCCTATGAGTGGTGCATCGGCCAACTGATCTGCAATGACCTGACCTTTGATAGCTTTACGGTCCACATACTCGATGTCGAATTCACTTAGAATCATCACCCATTTGGCCAAGCGACCTGTCAATGCTGCTTTGCTGAGTAAGTACTTGAGTGGATCAATCTTTGCAATGAGTTGTACCTTGTGTGTTAACAGATAGTGTCGCAATTTAGTGGCTGCCAGGATTACTGCTAAGCAAGCTCGCTCAATAGGTGTGTAATTGAGTTCATAGCCCACCAGTGTGCGAGAGATGTAGTAAATAGCACACTCTTTACCTTCTGCATTATGTTGTGCCAGTAGCACACCCAGTGCTGTACTTGTTGCTGAGATATAAAGTAACAACGGTCTACTTGGATCTGGTGGCATCAGCAATGGTGGATTCATGAGATAGTCTTTAAGCGCCTGAAATGCTTGCTGGCATCTGTCATCCCACTGAAAGCGGATGTTCTTGTGTAGCAGGTGTGTGAATGGGTGACACTTATCAGCCAATTGTGCAATGAATCTACGGATAGATTGAAGCCGTCCTTGTAGTGTTCTTAGCTGACTGATATTCTTTGGAGGTGGCATGTCCATGATTGCTTTAACCTTTGCTGGATCGACCTCAATGCCTTTGCTTGAGACAATGTATCCTAGAAGTTTCCCGGAGGTCACTCCAAAGACACATTTCTTTGGGTTGAGTCGAACATGATATTGTTCCAGTCTATCAAAGATTTGATCTAAGATGTGGAGATGTCCTTCTCTAGTAAGTGATTTTGCTAGTAAATCATCCACATAATCTTCCATCATAGTATGCATCATGTCATGGAAGATGGTGGTCATTGCTCTTTGATAGGTCGCTCCTGCATTCTTTAGACCAAAAGGCATTACATTCCAGCAGTATGTGCCCCATGGACATGTGAAGGCTGTCTTATGTTGGTCCTCTGGTGCGATCTTTATTTGATTGTATCCTGAAAAGCCATCCATGAGTGAAAGCATGGCATGTCCTGCTGTCAGATCCACTATGATGTCGATATTTGGTAGGGGAAAGTCATCCTTAGGACATGCCTTATTTAGATCTCTGAAGTCAGTACAAATGCGGATGCCCCCTTTTGGTTTGCCAACTGGCACGATGTTGGAGATCCATTCTGCATAATCAATTGGTCTAATGAAACCAACATCTAGGAGTTTCTTGAGCTCTGTTTTGACTAGCACTGCAATCTGGGGATGCATCTTACGAAGCTTCTGCTTGACAGGTTTGGCTCCTTTTGCTACTGTGAGATGATGCATAACTAAATCCGGATCAAGCCCAGGCATGTCTGCATATGACCATGCAAAGTTGATCTGACGCTTCTGGAAGAACTCTATGAATTGAGGCTGTTCCTCTGGAGTGAGAAGAGATGCCAGATGTATGATATGAGGGTTTTCAAGAGTCCCCACATTGTATTCTTTAGTCTCCTCAATGAGAATCGTCGATCGTTCCTGTTGTGTACTAGCAGGGAGAATGTCAAACCCTTCATCCTCAAGTGCCTCAGAGAGGTTTTCACCGTTGGATACGCTCTTTCTTTTTACTTTTGTTGGATCAAATAGTGCCACAGTGTGGTTTTCACTGGAAGATCCATGTTTTAATGTTATATTTTTGCAGCTGAAGGGTTTGGCATCCACCCCGAAGTATGCTGCGCTATTAAGTTCAATGGTGAATCCAGCTTTGTGATCCCCGCTTGGTAGATTATCCCTTAATTCCAAAAAGTCAATGATAGCCTCATCATTTTGGAAGAGGTCAAGACATGGGGGATTTGGTTGATTCCATTCGATGAGTTCAGGGTGGATAATGGGCATTACCTCATCGATTAAGTTAAGTGCGGGAGATGTATCAGTGAGGGTTAAGACAGTGTGGTGAAGGTCGTTGATGGTACTCTCCCTGTCAGAATCAGGCGTAGGATGAGACGTAGGGTCTGTGGAAGATGTTTCCAGCTCAGGTACCCAAGTGGTCTTTATCTGTGCTTCTCCGTAAACAGGGATGTCTTTGCGTGGCGGAGGTGGTGATGTGTCTTCCTCATCTGAAGTGTTAAGCTGTACAGAATCAAATTCCCACTCATGTGAGTCGGTCTCTGAATCACTTTCCAGCATCCGATTGCTATACCATACTGGGATTTCGCTGGAGTTGAATACTGCAGGTGTGATTGGTTTATGTACCTTTGAGGTGATCGGTGCTGCAGGAACCGTGATGGGGTTTAAAGGATTTTTCACTGGAAGTATTGGTAATGGTGACTCAGTGGCTTCTGCTAGAACTACTGGTGCCATAGATGTCGCTGCGGGTTTGGAGATAGTTGCGGCTGCTATGGGTGCTGCTGATGGGATTACTGATTCGTTTGGTGGGATGATTGGTATTGTAGATGGTTGTGGTGGGGTTGTGAGCCTCGATGGGGCAATGGGGATAGTTTTTGATGGTGCTTTGATTATGAAAGGTGTCCTCTTGGCAGTAGGTGGGCAAAATGGTTTGCTGGGTTTGCCTTTGAATCTGAGTTTAGGAAGGATCTCTTTTTCAAAGCCTAGGCCTGTATTACCTTTGGGCTTGAACTCTGGCAGCAGCGGTTCATGTCGTCCTTGTTTGCAGTATCCTAAAGCACTCTGACCATCATACCCCATTCTTTGCATAATGAGGAGGCCTTTGCCATATTGTTCTGTAGGAAGTGTAACTTGCGGTTTGTCAGTGGTGATGGGATCTTTATAGATCCAGTCCGCTAGGTCCTCATCTTGGGTTTCTTCCTCTTGACTCTTTCCAAGGACGAAAGGCGTCAAAGCACATGCGGGCGTGACTATGGGTTTTTGGAGTAACTGCTGTGGTTTACCATGTGTTCTAGGAGAAGTGGGCATTTGTCCCACACAAAAGAGCTGACTCAAGTTGTATTCTCCAGGACCTTCCTCTGCTACTTTCATCTTAAGCTTCTCTTGCTTGGGTATAGGGATGTTTGAACTGGCAAGAGAGGCAGGATTTACATATGATGTGGAAGAAATAGCTTCCCTATTATTAGGAACAGTAATCTCCGGTTGATGGCTGATATTATGGCAAAATGCAAAGGGATTTGCATCGCCCAGGATTGTGATCTCTGTACCGTTATGTGGGAACTTGATACATTGATGGTAGGTAGATGGAACAGCTTGCATGGCATGTATCCAAGGTCTCCCTAATAATAGATTATATGGCAGAGGAAGGTCCAGAACCTGACAGATGATGTGCTTTACCACGGGGCCTACTCGGATTGGTAGTACCACAGCTCCTTTGGATGAACGCTCTGCATCATCATAGGCCTTGATGGTGATCTTCTTGCGAGGATCCACTGATTCTATTGCATATCCCAATGCTTTGACCAACTGTAGTGTACAAATGTTTAGGCCTGCTCCATTATCGATCAAGACTCGCTTGATCCTGTGTTGGTTGACAAAGCCCTCAATGTGGAGTGAGGCGTTATGAGGTTGTTGGAAGGAAGAGTTGTCACTTTCGGAAAAAGTGAGACAAGGTGATGACTTTAAATTTCCAACCATGGCTTGAAATTGGTCTGTGTTCAGGTTTGCAGGGACTGACGCCTCTTGGAGTGCTTGATCCAAGATTGTTTTGTGAGAGGGTGACAGACGCAAAAGCTCCAAGATGGATATAAGCGCAGGGGTTTTGTCTAATTGTTCCACAAGATTGTACTGCTTTGGGATGGAGGTGGTGCCTTGTGGAGCTGCCTTGATGGTAACTTTGCCGCGACGCGTAACAACATTGCAATTTGAGGTGGGATTTTTGAAGGTGATAGTTGCAATTTGTTCACTGGCATCATACAGATGATTGACAGTGTAATTATACGCAGCCTGCGTATAATCAGTGGTATCAGGACCTCGTCTGGAAGTGGAAGGACCCCTTTGATCTTGCGATGGAAGTGGATTCTTGAACATCAGATGATCATTATTGGTTGTTTTTGGGTCATGTCCTTCAATTTCAATTTCTCCTCGGTCAATAAGATCCTGAATGAGATCTTTCAATCGATGACAATTACTTGTCTTATGTCCTCTTCCTTGATGGAACTCACAATGTTCAGTATCTCTCCACCATGTCGGTTTGACTTGAGGCTCATAATTTGATAACTTAGGTAGAGTGATCAAATTCTGAGAAATGAGTTGTCGCATCACTGTTTCAATGGGTTCCCCTAAGGGAGTGTATGTGCGTTTTTGTTTTTGTGGACGAGGTCTTGGTTCATCATGAGATGTGATGCGACCTTGATTAAGAGGAGCATTTGTGTTATTTTGAGGTGGAGGATTTTGTCCGGCAAATTGAACCACAGGTTGTGCATTTTGGACCGTCCGAGCATCCACAACTCCATCGTTAACGATATTCTTATTCTTGTTCCAGAAGTTCGGTTTATCGCTATTGAAGCGCGGGCGAGGACCATCTTTGGGTTCATTAAAGATTTTGATGAGTCCTTTTTTGATGAGTGCCCGTTCACATTTTATACCCTTGGTGATCATATCGTTAAAAGAATCTGTGTCTTTGACATCCAGGTGAAATTCCATTTCTTCGTTTAAGTTGGAAATGAAAATTTCCACTAGTTCTCGTTCAGGTAACTGAAGAGAACGTCTGCTAGACATTTGGCGCCATCGTTGCAGGAATACTGAGAATAATTCACCTGGTTTTTGTTTGGTGTTGCATAGATCAGCCATGGTGATGTCGCGTTCAATATTATAAGAATAATGAGACAGGAACTTTTGGATGAGTTCCTCAAATGTTCTTATGCCACCTGGTAGTCGGGAAAACCATGATGTGGTTGTTCCTCCCAAGCTTTGGGGAAAAAGGCGCATTAAGTATGTGTCTTCATATGCGACTTCGAGACAAGCGGAATGAAATTCTCGGACATGATCGCGGGGATCTCCCTTTCCTCTATATTTTTCAAATTTGGGTGTTTCAAACCCGCGTGGAAAGGGTGGCATATAAAGATTCCTATCAAACGGATAGGGACAGATGTCGTTAAGTGAGAATTGATTGGTCTTAACACCACTATGAAGTTGTTGGGCAAGATTCTTGACTTGTTGCCGCAACATCTCTATTTCATTTGGAGGAGGAGGTGGTGGGTTACCTCGAGGGATGTTATATCTGATGTGATCTCTACGCCTTTCCTCCTCATGGCGACTTTGTCTTTCTGATGCTTGTCTTAATTGGGCAAGATCAAAGTCTGAGGGGAGTTTGGCTCCTTCTTGAGCAAGTCGTAAAAAGTGAGCATCCGCATTGCTCCTTAGTATTTCATCAAATAATCTGTTAAAATGAGGGTTATGCTGAACCCTTTCGATTGTTGAAGGAGTGGGAGTACTTGGGTTTTCATCATTCCCATTTCCTCCAAGTGCTTCTTGAAATTCATTGAGGTTGTCCTCTTCTTCCTCAATTTCCATTTCTCGTTGCCTTGATCGTGATCGGGTTTGAGCCATTTTGTTTACAAGTTTGGTTTTGAAGTTGATTGAAGATGATGATGAGTGGTGATGAAATGCAAGATTGATTGGTTGGTGATTTGTGTTGTATGGGGATCTCTAGCACTTTAAGATAGATGTAACCAAAATTCCTTCTTTGAATTGCTTGCTTGTTTTGATAAGTTTTGATGTGATAAGGTGTAGAGAAATCTGAGATGTGTTACAGATTTTGACTACCTAGTAATGAGAGGATTCACTCATGAACTAGTTTTAACCTGCGTAGATGTGTCTCTTAGGATGAGTTTATCCTAGATGTAGAAACAATCTAAAAAAGTGAGGTGATGCGTTTGATTCAAGCAATATCTAAAAAGGAATCTTGGGACAAGAACCTCTTAATGTTTTGAGAGTTTTGGGATGGATTGATGATGGAAAAATGATGTATGAGTAAGATGATGGATGTTTTGTTTTCAACTTCAATAAAAACTTTGTGTCACAAATGGGACAAACTCTATCTCTTCCCTTTCGGGTGTTGGTGGCACTTCTCGAGCTGTGTTGTAGGTGATACAAATGTTTGGGAAGAATTTGGGGTTAATCTTTCCTCCTTGATTTTTGTGATAACTTAGAGCTCTATATTGCATAAAAGCTCTGCGGTTCAATGATTCTGAATCAAACTCGTTTGTTTTACCTTGAAGATAGAGACGCATGCGATGTAGAAAGACTCTATGGGAGACAAAGATTTGTCGATTGATATAGAAGAATTTCCTCCTTTTGATCAAAGCCTTTGAGCTTAGTGGTCTCCTTTTCAAGGTGATATTCTGATGACACTTCTTCTTTCGCAAGATGTGAAGAATGGTCATAAATTTTTGACTCTTTGTTTGTTTGTACTTTGTTTTCGGTATTTTTGGTTGTGTTGACAGATGTTGGATGAGTACTTTGTTTTTGGGATTGATTTTCTGATTTTTCTTTGACAAGAAAATAAAGCAAGCACACAAACACAAGATTGTAGCCTCAAAGGCACAAATGAGTATGGGTCTAGATCAACCCAATCCTTGGACTTGTTTCTGACCCTTCCTTTAGATTTATTTTAAGGTGTAATTCCAAAGCCTGAAGTCGGCTCAATTTGCTCTAGGTCTGTAAAACGAACACACTTCAAACACTCTTTATCCCTAAGGTCAAATGGCCAGTTGTGATAAATTTAGCCCACATCTTGATATTTCTTCGACTTTGGTACTACATACCTTATGAATCCCGCCGTGGCAGGTAAGGATGTGATATACTAAGTCTTGCACGAGCATAACAAATAGATGATCCCTATGATGGGGGAGTCACCACTTTTATCAAGTCACAAGTGACTTTTCAAAAAGCTATGTTTCTACTCAAGGAAATATGTATGGTGAGTATCTTGGGAGCAAAACCTTCTATGCTCTTGCACTAAATTGTATCTCAAATATCCTCAATCAATAGAACGGGTGAGCTACTACTTAAAGGTGTTTAGTCATGTTCGATGGCTTTGGACATAAGTTCATTCTGCAGTGACTCACTTAAGAGCCTTGTAACTGGTGGTGGGGCCCATTTGTCCTTTCGGCCAGTTACACTGTAGGAACAGCTATACCCAAGGCTACAGCTTTCGCTCTCACCTGATTTCTATAGCGGCTCGAAGGATTTACCGCTCGAGGTCGTTCCCAAGAGTATCGATCCCTTGGCAGGCCTCTCTTAAAAATATAAAATTTTGAGCGTTACTAACACTTTTCTCTTGCACCTAGGACCACGAGAGCCAAGGGAGAGGATAGTGTGTGTTAGAAGTAGGACCACTCGACTGACTTTTTGTGCACAAGCGTGCCAAACACGTAAAACACTTGTTCCTTTTAATCCAGCATTTGCAAATGTGATCTAACTATTTGGAGATGTTGCTCCAACAGCCATGGTGTTCTTTTTAACTTCAAAGCAATATGTTTTGTAATCTAGAAGTTGAAAGTCCTGGTCAACTTAAAAAAAGCACGATTGCATGAAGGAAAATTTGTTTTTGCCAAAATAAAGACAAGTGGATTGTTCTTTTTACTGCACCAAAAATTTTGAAGTGTGGATTGTGATTTTTAAGTCCCAATTGATGCAAGAAATAAAGTTTGTTTGGTTGATTTTAAGCACCAAAACAAAATGTATCCCTAACTAGAAAACAATGAAACTATTTTTTTTTGTGTTTTTAAGTTCTTTTTAAGCACTAAATGAAATTTTTTTTTGTGATTTTTGTTGTGTTGTTTTAACCTGCACAAAGAAAAGAAACAAGTTAATAAAATCGATGCTCAAAGGGGGGCTTCCACAAGCCTAATTTTTGATTTTTTTCGGTTACAAGTCCCTTTGGTCGACACTCTGTCGCAATAGCGCTATTCTGTGTTTTTTACAGAAGCGCTAATTAATACGAAAGCGCTAGTCTGCGTGAGCAGAAGCGCTAATTTACACAGTAGCGCTTAAATAAAAGAAAATCCCGAGAATACAAAAGCGCTAGAATGGAGTCAAAAGCGCTGAAACGGTGACAATAGCGCTGGAATGTTGTTAATAGCGCTGAAACATTTTCAATAGCGCTACTTTAGGGTCAATAGCGCTAAAAGAAATTTTTCAATAGCGCTAAAACGCGTTCAATAGCGCCGAAGCGCGACCTGTGTGGCAATTTCAACAAGAAAAATGTTAATTTCAAAAAAAATCAATCAGAAGGTTGCGTGTTCGATTCACGTCGGGTTCACCAAATGATGCCCTCCTAAATGGCACAATTGTTAGTTCTTGATCAATCAAAACAAAACACACAAGATGTTAACGTTAGTCAATCAAAAACTAAAACATGAAGGCATTCCAAAAGAGACACTAAAAGAAACATGCTAAATATATCTAATAAATAGAACAAATGATCATGAGACATCTCCAACTGCCTCTTAGCATGGCCTTAGTTTCTTCTCCCTTGTTCCTCTCCTCTCCAAGTTCCAAAATAGTGTAGCTCTCAGCAGCTTTTTGCACTATGGATGCTTATGGAGGATTGAGATTGTAGAATAGCTCTAAACATGAAATGAAAAGCTATTTTTAATGCTAAAATGATGTATTTTAACCAAAAGACAAAAGATTAGATTGTTTATGCTAAAATGCTCTCTAAAATGTCTATAGTCTAAATGCATACAAGTTTTCAGGATCTGGATTATGAAGGAATGGGCTCTATTTATAGGAAAAATGGAGCAATGGATGGCCAGGATTGAAAGGTTTAATCAAGGGTCAAGCTTGAAAGTTGGGGATCCATGTGCACAATTTGCACCAATGAAATGGTGACAAATGTCAACACAGGATTGGGTTGAGAGAAGAGGTTGGAGGCATTAAAGGCCTGAGAAGACCTCATGGTTATCTAAAGGCTAAGGGTCAAGCCTAAATTAGGATTACCCACTGGATTAGGAGTTAATGCAAGGATAAACCTTTGTGCAAATGATTAAGAGATAATCATGGTCAAAGCATTAAATGCTTGATGAGACCTTTGTGGTTGGGTAGAGGTTGAGTCAAAACAAATGTTTTAACCATGTGGGAGGGTTGAATTAACCATTAATGGTTATTGGAGACTTTGGGGAATTAAGTGGTTGAAAGTTGAAGCCTTTAATGGTTTTCAAAGACTTTGGGGTCTTTGAGAAGTGACTCCATTTTGCTTAGGAATGTGACAATATTTAGGGGATGGATTAGGCTAATTAGGAAGGGGTTAGAAGAATCTAGAAGGGGATTAGATTTTGGAAGTGGATTTGGTGGGTGAGGGAAAATAGGATTTTATTAAAATAAAAATTCATTTATTTCAATAATGTGTGCAAGTTGCATTTGTAGGAAAATGCAAGTGGGGTGGGGATAATGTTTTAAATAAATGTTTTATTTAATTTATTTAAAAGAGGAATAGGGGGATTTAATTAAATAAATAGATTTTATTTATTTAATTGATTTGTATTTGGTTTAATGAATTAATTAAAATAAATTGAATAATTTATTTAATTAATAGAAGAATGTTTGGGGATGAATTAATTAAATATTAATTTAATTAATTGGTGGCTAGTGGATTTTTAATCAAATAAATATGAAATATTCATTTAATTAAAATGGACAGATTTATGTGACTACAGATAGAATACTCCCTGTGTCTAGTCTTTCAATTTCTCTAACTAGATATCTTCACCAGTTTCACTAGTTGGAGGTATCTGAATGTATGTTGTGAAATTGGCTCTCAAGGGAACATAGTTCTTCCCTTTGCGGGGTCACTTTTGCACCATTACATTTTGGTGAACCCGACGTGAACACTTCTTTTGTAATATTTTTAGAGCATTCATTATCATTCTTTCCGTCATTCAATATACCCCTTAAAAAACAGACAATTATAATCTTCCCCCTTCTTCCATTTTTTTTTAATGATACGTCAACCCTCGACTAACTCATTTATGCATTGTTTCTTTAATATAGTTTACTATTTTTGAAATTCATGTGTTATCTTCTTTTATTAGTTCTATTTCTAATTTTATTCAAAGTACTAATGATGTTCCTTTTCATGCATGTGATGGTGACTTGGCTTTGCCTATGTCACTCTATGTCTTTGATCCTTCTGGTAAAAATTCTTCTCTTAGAAGATATTTTGTTGCAGAAGGATGAAATCATTGATATCTTTCTTAATGTTACTCTACCTTCTCTTCATTCCAATGAACTCTCTTCAAGAGCTGATGCATTAGTGGATTATGAATCTCATGATACATCTGATCCCCCATAGGTTGATGTCAAGCGAGTTCCTTCAAGTAATTCTTCTATAAGGTGTACATAGTGTGTAAATGTTATTGTTGTCTTTGCTGCCCCTAACATACTTAAGAGACCAATCATTTGTGTGAATACAACTAGTCCTTTGCCAAAGAAGGTAATTTCTATTCATGGTGTTCCTTTTAAAAGAGACTCATTAGATCTTTTTACAAGATACAAACAATTTAAAGCTCCTTCTCATAGAATGGTAGCCCACACTTATAACACTTGTAGAAATAAGAAAAATGTTGATCACTCAAATATTTATTTACCACCTTCTTAGCCAGATCTTCCTCAAGAACCTAAGCATTTAGTTGAGCAACCTAGTGATTACGATCTTATTGATCAACTTTATGTTACTCCCGCTAAGATCTCACTTTGGGATTTGCTTCAGACTGCTCTATTTTATCAAGGTATGCTTCAGGAATCTCTTCACAAGATCTTATTTCCTTCTATTAGGCCTTCAAATGTAAATGCGTTGATGGATCATTTATTTGTACAAATTTACCGAATATTGCATTCTATCCACATGAACTCCCACCTCTTGAAGTAAGAAATCAAGCAGATCCATTAATGATAATCATTTATGTTAATATAACAGTGTTGGCATTAGACAAACTCTCATTGATATTGTCTCAACACCCAATGTTTGTAGTATAGATCTATTGTCCAAAATTAAAGTGGACTCTAAGTCTCTTACTGCATCTTCTATGTTCATCTGTGGTTTTGATAATACTGGTAAAACCACTTTGGGCACTGTTACATTGCCTATAAAGATTGGACTAGTTACTATTCCAACCCTGGTGCATGTTATGCTAGGAGCTTTATCATATAATCTTCTCTTGGGTAGACCTTGGATTCATGCTTTAGGAGCGATCAATTCTACCCTTCATGGTTCTATTAAGTTTGTTTCTAACAATCAAGTAGTTACAATAAAGGTTGATCCTGGCGCTATGCACTTATGTCAAATCACAGCAACTGGTTATGCCTCAATTACACCTACTTTTAAGAACTATATTCCATCTTTATCTTCTAATATGCTGACAACTATTCTCATGGACCCTCCTAAAGAGGAAAACCATGAGAAGGTTGTCCCTAAAGAAGATCCTCCTAAAGTAGAAGTCATAAGTCTACTCCTACTCCTACTCCATCTCCTTCCTCCCAATGAAATGCATCTATTAGTGATGATTGGGGTTCCTTAGACTTCACAAGATCCTTCATTGAATAATATAAAGTCAACCCTATCCACCTTAACTTTCCAAAAGTATCATTCACACTCGCTATCAAAGATGATTATTCTTCTATATTGCCAGATCATGTGAACACCATTGGCTACACCATTAAAGGTGATCCTCCCCCTTTGGAGGAGTTGCAATCACACTATGGTCTAGGGTTCAATATTGCTTCCAAGTATAAATACAAAGGAAATGGCCTTGGGTGCATGGGTCAAGGAGATAAGGTCCCTTTGGAATCGAAATTACACTCTTTTACAATGGGTTTAGGTTACAAAGATTCTCCTTTGTCTTCATCCCCTTCATTCTTAATGTTCCTATGTCATCTTCTTTTTGTGAGCAATCAAACTCTTCTCCCCAAGAGAAAGGGTTGCTTCCTACTCCTCATCCTTTATATGATCAAGAGCATATTTTGTTGTGGCTTCTTAAAACCCACTCGATTGCTCTTCCTCATCCTACACATAAGAAGTTTCATAAGGATAATAAAGAAAAAGCATTTTTTCTGTGCATATCATCAAGTGCTTGGTCATTCCACAAGTGAATGTAAGGCCTTGACGAATAAGATACAAAAACTTCATCAATTGGGTGTCATTAATTCTTCATCTATTGATGCACTTTCTTCTTCTTCATTGCACAAAAAGTGATATCAAGGTTTACTTCTATCTTGTTCTTTTACACATTTCATTTATTTATGCATTCTTATCATATCTCTTTTTCACCCATAGAGGTGCATGTCTATCTCTCACTCGCTGCGGTGACTATTTTTGTCGCCCAATGTGGGGAGTATCTATCTTTGACCTTTGTGGCTCTTATAAAAAATGATCTTATCTATAGTGGTCTCCCTCCATAACAAGGTTGGTTCTATATAGCATCTATTTATCTCTATCAGTAGTGGCTTTCCTTCATAGAAAGATTGGTTCTACTTATCTCTATTAGTAGTGACTTTCCTTCATAGAAAGGTTGGTTCTACTTATCTTTTTGTAGTGGATTTCCTTCATAGTGAGGTTGGTGCTACTAATCTTTGATCACCTGGCATAACACAACTTGCTAGATTGTGATCTATCTTTAATCATTACCATCTACATGATCCCTAGCTACAGAGAAAGCTAGTGTATGGGTCATGTGATATCTCTTTGACATTGATTACTTCTCTGAATTTTGGGCACATTCTTCCTTGAGGCAATTGATCCTTGCATTCTTCTCTCCTTTTTAGAATTCCTCTATGTGTGGTTTCTTGTATTTTGGGGATGACGCATAGTATTGAGACAATCTTTTATATCTAGGTCTCTTTCACTTTGCTGACTCAAAACTTTTGTTTTCCTTGTTATGTGCTTTCATGTGTGTGCTATCCATGTTCTTATTTGTATATCTATATGTTTATCATGATCCAACCCCTTCATTTTGGGAATTTTCACTTTCTAACCTTGTCTTGTGCAAATTTTTCTATCTAATGCATTTGTTTAGTACGTCTTCAGCTTAGGGGCATGCTTCCTTGGCTCAAAGATTTGTCTGCTTCCACTACAGTATCCTTTTGGCATCATGATGTTATTTTATGTTCAGTATATTTCCTTTAGCATGCATATTCATGTTGATTCATAATCCCGCTAAAGTGGGGGAAAAATGTAGAGTCAAAAATTGCATACCCCTTTGCAATTCAACCTACACTTTTGTAGCCACTTTAGTGTCCATTCCCCTAGAATTTGAGAAGGCTCATTTCAGCCCTTGCATTAGCCTTTTCTATCTCTTAGGATGCTAGAGACACCTTTTAGTAGCTATCCTTTACCTTCTGTTTCATGTTTGCTGTGTGTTTCTCTTGCCACTTATTGTTTTTAGGCATAATTTGTCTGGACACTAGCATGTTGCACAAACATCCACACACTGCACATTCGTCCCATGACATCTTAACATTCAAATGTCGGTTCTACGCATTTCAACACTTGTCACTTACCTTGGTCGGTGTAAATGGCTCAAAATCTTTTGATCGGCTCACCAACCTCTTCTTTCCCTCTGATTCTCTTATTTTAAATCCGTCTTTCCTCTTCATTCAATCTCTCTAGGTTCTAGACACACTCTCTCATTCTTTGGGCTCTCACAAATCTCTCTCTCTCTCTCTCTCTCTCACTATAGTAGTCTCCATTTTTCTACATCACTCTCAAGCTCTCACAATAACATTTTGCAACTCTCTTGGGTTTCTCAAACCGCTCGGACCAATACGCACAAACCGATACAACATTTGATATGTTAAACACATACTGTATTACTTTAGACTTAAAATAAAGTGATTCATCCCAAAAGAACCATAACATATTTATCTACAACATAGTCACTATAATCAAAGAAATCCAAATGGACAACATGATCATCAAAGATATATCTGGTACAAACATTCATTCCAGATCACAATCAGTTTCACCAAAGCAGACACAAAAGAGAATAGAAATATTTTCAAACCAAATAAGGAACACCAGACTTTTGGAAACATATTAAATCATCACCTCACTTCATTTCATTTATAACATGAATCCATAATCAATTTTTTAACATAAAAATATAAAAATAAATATCCAAAACAATAACCCAATACACCATGTAGTAGCTGAACATATATACATATATCTAAATTGCCAACAACAAAGGTTTGACATCAATGACAAAAATGACATCCATACGTGCAATAGGGTCCTCTCTTGTAATTGTAATATGTTTTATTAGAACCCATTTTCTCTTGGAGTGTAAACCTCCCACATAAGTTGCAATGGATCCATATTTATTTGCATGTTATCAGTGATATTGGTTTTAAATTTTCATGTTGTTTCATACGCTCTTATGTTAATCTAGTTATGTAGGTAAAATGAACTTAGAGCACATTTGGATTTTGGCTTAAATAAATTTAAGGTGTTAAAAATTATCCAAATTTTAAGTTTGTATGGTTTGTCTCCTAGCTTGGTTTTGTGCATGTGTGAGAACTCACCACCTAGTGATCTTGTTTAGGTTCTCCTCTTAGTTGAAGGACTAGTATGGTGTGTATGAAATATTTCCTCATTCATAATATCCTTGGAACCATGTTGCGGTCCGTTGTAGGCTTCCCTATATTAGGAAACTGGTGTCTCAACCTTGCAATTATAACAAGTTAATATATTGAGTGCAAGTGTGGTACTCCTCGACAAGGGGTCCAAGGGTCATGCACCCTAGAAAGAGTTCAATAGAAGAAACCCTAAAATCCATATATATTTATATTATAAATATAGACCATTCATCATTAGGCCATGTATTTAGTGGTAAAAATTATGTTGGATTGTTTTGTCCTAAAAGGCAACCCTATTTTATGAGGGCATTGCTTTACAATTTTGTAATTTTGTATTGTGTGAGAGTTTGAGAGCTATCGAGTAGTATTTGAATATATGAAATATTGTTGTAGAAGTATATTTAATCTTCCTAATTTATACATAATATATTAGGTGGATTTTGGAGTGTGGGGTTTTTTCCCCAAAATGATTTACCCACATAAATTACTATTTTCAAGTATGAATACAAATTATGTTTGTTTATGTTTAATTTCTATAATTGTTGTAAAAGATTTGAAATATTTTTGTATAACCCTCCTTTCAATATTAGCATAGGAAGTTGTTTCACTACCTTAGCTTTCATATATTCCCATCTTATGGGCAGTGTATCCTTTGCTGGTTAGGGTATTGAGATCAGATGGTGTAGTCACTCTTGGTCTCCTAATCATTTTTTTATTATTTTGGAGTTAATTTTTTTATAATTTTTTTTTTTTTAATTTTATCTTGAGTGATTTATTTGGGTATGAGACCTAAAAACAATCATCTATTCAAGCTTTGGCTAGGACTACAATACGAAGTTAGGAGTACTATATAAAAATGAGACTACAACATAATTCCTATACACTTTATTGAACAAAGCAATGTGCACAACAATAGAGGTTGCTTGAAGAGATGAGGTATTGGGTGACCTCTTAACAATGAGATTCCTAGTTGGGTCTTTTAAACTCCTTTCCACTTGTTGCTTATTTTTTGTTGGGGCAAGCGCCCAAATTGGAAGGGGCTCATAAATAGTACTAAATCTTGACCCAAATTATGCTTGCCAACCCATTCTTCTATAGTAACGACCTCTTCAATTTGATTCTTGATTGTATCCGATGCTACTTCCAAGGCAACTTCCCATTTAGGCAACGACAATATTCCACCATTCTGCACCATCTTTCTTGTCTTCTCAAGAGTGATATTGTTGAATTTAAAATAAACCTCTTGCACAATTCTTTTTGTAATCTCCTCTATTTATGTTGAATCTTCCTCTCATTTATCTTTATTCATTTTTATATGAAACTCTTCCTTTTTCAATCATAATAGAAACTCCCTGAATTATTTTTACTTAACAAATGATAATAAAAAATAAATATAATGCATTTTAATGATCCAATGTCATTTATGTCATCTTTCCTACTTCTAATATTCATGGGTAACTATCTTGGGGTATATTAAGAATTTGTACTCTTTTGGGAGATGGCATAATCTGATTAACTTCTTCCTCTTGTAGAACATTCTCCCCTACTTCTTCTAATGTTAGAAAATCAACTTGAAGCATAGTAAATTATACACCTTTAAAGAGGGCATCCAATTTCGTAGTCTCCTAGCACTCATTTTAGTTTTCTTATTCTTCTATGTACTATAAGACCTATATTATATTAAATTAGTGTTTAATACAATAAAATGAGTCCTATTTCACTTAAATATATTAACACTTTATTATTTGAGCCCTTTTTTAAGTGTATCCTTTATCTTATCTCATTTCATGCTTATATGGGTCCTATGTCACCTCAAAGTTCAATGCACCATTTCCCACATCTAAATATTATATATATTTATATAAATTATATTTTTGTTACGAGGGTCCTATTATCTCACGTCCTTAAAGTTTTTGCCTATTTTCTCAAGACAGAGGTGCTTGGGGCAAGATTGTTTGACACTTTTTGGCTATAATTTTAGGAGGATAATATGCTGGTCCTACCATTTCCAAAACTATCCCCAATGCAAAAATATGATAACTCTAAGTCAACCAAAAGGTGATTTTACTTCAAGATCCTTATATAAGACATCTCTCCTAATTTATTTCACTATCTTCTATTTTCATATCATTGTTATCATTCCAATTCAAGAGTAGATATAAGTCTAAGGAGCACCAAGCTACATCAAGGCATCTTCAATTATGATTTCATGATGAATTTTATGCGATTTATCATATTATTGCATCAAAACACAAAGGACATATTCTAAGAGAATTTCATCACTAATTAAAAGTATAATCAATTTGGTCAATAATTTCCATTCAAGCATTTCAATTATAGATCTAGTCTCTACATTTTCAAGGCACACTTTCTATTTCTTTCACTTCAATTATAGGGTTAATTCCAAATTTAATCTAGGTAAATCCCTATCAACACCACACATTATCTTCTTCTATGTGTAGTTAGCAAGTTCAAAAGACACAGATTGGGGTAGAGTAGAGAAGGACACTCAGATCCAACTTTTGCAGAGGTAAAAAGTGTAGGAAAAGGTCACCCCACAAACGAATGTCTTGTGCGCCAGTGTTTAGGCTTTAGGCATACATTCTGAGCAACATTCTGATCTTGAAAATACTTTTGTTGTTCACATTCGACACCCTGAGGATAGTGACACTTAGAGTACCTATGTCCTACGTGCTAATGTCCAAGCTTCAAACATAGGTCCTCTTTGCATCCCCTTTCCATATTTATACTTTATGTCTACATATCTAATCTAAGACTACCTATGCATGCCAATTCATGCCAATTTTATGTCATTTACCCTAGATAGATCTTGCATTCAATTCTCAATAACTCATTTTCAATTCAATCAAGGAGTAAGTTGAATTCATCTTGTGCTCAACCCCTTTCCTATCAAATTGGAGGTTGAGCCTGCTAATTCATTCTCCTTCTAATGTAATCATTGTGAAACATGTTTAGTTATTAGTTTACATATATAAACTTGTGAACCCTATTTTGACTCAGTACATTTTGGTGAACCCGACTCTTCTTAAACTTACATATCTTTTGATTTTAAATCTAATTTTGTACAATTTAATTGCATAAATTGGTTGAACATTGATTTCATTAAATCTTTAATTGATATGACATATGAGTTTGATCACAAGTGCATGATTTAAATGGATTTGTTATCTTCTTTTGCTAGTTCAATTTCAAGGTTTAGTCAAGATTTTCATGATGTTCCTTTTCACACATATGATGAAAAATTAGATCTTCCTTTCATCCATAACTATGAGTTACCCTCTCCCAAATTTGGTCCCACCCATGAGGAAACATTGGTTCAAGAAGAGACTATCAACACTTCTTTCAAACATCTCCCTCTTAAGGATGAAGCTTTGAAAAATGACGCTCATCCTTCTCCTAGAATGTATGTCCCCTATAAGGACCATTTTGTGTTAGAGGATAATATTGTGGCTACCATTCCTAATGATACCTTACCTTCTTTTAATTTCAACGACCTTCCCTCTAGAGATGAAGCATTAATGAGTTATGTTTGTCCCTCTTCTATTCATGAAGTTTTGGTACAAGAGAAAGATATCACCAACAATGCTCTCTCTCCTAAGGATGAATCTTTAGTAGATAAAGAACCTAACCAAGATCAAGTCAATAATATTCATGTTGTTGGTTATTAAAAGATTAAAATTTTTGTCCACCTTTGTCAAGAAATCCCTAAACCTCAAAACAAACCAATTATTTTTCTTAAAGATGGGGTGCTTGTTGTTAAAGATGGAGCAAATCATCAACCCAATTATCATGTAGTATTTCACACATACAATACTTGAAATGACAAGCAAGATCCTAATGTTCTTCCCCTTTTCCAACCTTCTCTTTTGCCTCCCCCTCATCTTTCACATCAAGTTGGTAAGGAGTGTGATCTTTTTGAGCAGTTTCATGCCACTCCAACTAAGATATCCCTCCGGGACTCGATTTAAATCTCACCCACATACCATGAAATGTTACAAGAAGATTTAAAAAATATATATTCATCCTATAAGACCTAATGATGTGACTTCTTTCTTGGAATTTATGCATGTAACTAAATTTGACATTGTGTTATCTCAACATAAGTTGCCTTCTATAGAAGTTAACCAATATGATCCTCTTATGATTGTTGTGAACATCAATGATGATGCTATAATACATACCATAGTTGATAATGGTTCAAGCCTTAATATGTGTAGCATTAACTTCTTGTGTAAAATCAATGTGGATATTTTTCTTAGTCAACCTAATTTTATTTCTATTCATGGCTTTGATAATGTTGGTAAGGAGACATTAGGTACAATTACATTGCCTATTAAGGTAGGTCCTATTATTTCACGTACAACTATCCATGTCATGCATGATGCTCTCACATATAACCTTCTTCTAGGTAGACCTTGGATTCATGTCGTGCAAGCAATTTCTTCTATTCTTCATCACAAAATCAAGTTCATCTAAAACAACGAGATGTGGACTTTGGAAGTTGATAAGAACACAAAAATTGAAACACAATCTCAATCTTTTTTTATTTCTTCAATTCTTTCTCTACTAAAAAAAATGCACCATCTCCTATTAAAGACACTCCTTCACTTGGAGAGGTACTTTTGGAGGATGATTGGGGGTCATTATACTTCACACCCTCTTTTTTGGCAAATATGAAGCCTTGAATGAACCTATAGTATGCCATTTATTCAAGCTTCTCACATGTCTAGATGTTGATTGGGCCTCTTTAAATTTTAATCTGATTCCACCTAAGAGTAAACCCTTTCTTTTAGACATATCAACATTTGATTCTAAACATGGATGCAATAGACATGATTTAGGATGTGAGAAACAAAGTTTTGAGGCTCATGAGAAATATATATCACACACTTTTCCAAAGAAGGTCTAGGTTTCCAACCTCCTCCTTTGTCGACATGCCCCGCCTCCATTGTCTGTAGCATCCATTTCTTCTTCTTCCAATTTTTCATTGCTACAAGATAGTATTTTGTCCAACCTTCTTCAATTCAATTTGATTACCCATTTTTGACCCAATGAAGGAGAAAACATAGACAACTTCTTGAGAATTCTTCTTTTTGCCTATATCATCAACTTTGTGGCCATTTCACTAATGAATGTCAATCTTTGCTACTAAAATTCAACAATTCATTAATTTTGGCATTATTCAAGTAATAGGTGACAATGAATGGCATCTTTTTCATCACCATTCTAAATAAATTTATGATCTATAATGTTGCTCCTCACTATGTTACATTGGAAGCTTACCTTTTGGGGTCTCATTGTTATTCATGGTTTTACAATTTCAATTGCAATCATACTTGATGAGAAAAAGAATAAGCTTATTTATTATTGTCCATACACTTAGGGGGGAAGAATAGTTTTTCAATCATTCCTTCTATCTAAGGGTTCGCTTTTCCTTTGTTGAGTTGCAAATTTCATAACTTGATATCCTTTTTGTGTAAAATTATCCTTCATGCAAGTATGTGTGTGTTCCTTGGTTAGGACCTATTCCTTGCTTGGAATGGTACATATTTTATGAACAATATATCCTTGGTGAATGTGTGCAATCCTTCACTAAGAATCCACATTTTTCTAGAAATATGGAAGTTGTATATTCTTAGTTGCCTTCTGGTTTCAAAGACATCATCTTTATTAAAGATCTCCTCTCTTTTTAGAGGTAGACATCTTTAGACAAAGATCTATTCCTCCTTTAATCATGCATCCCTCAAAATGATCCCTTTACATTTGTTGCAAGATATCTCTTTTACAATGATCTCTTCCTTACTTAAAGAAACATAGCCTATACAAGCATCTTTCTTCCTAGCTTGGAATGCATGAATTGTTGCCTAAAGGGTATCTCCTTAGTGATGAAAATATTTATACTTGTCTTTTATTTATACCTTCAGGCATAAACATAGGGCTATGTTGACATCTTAAGGGGATGCATATATGCCGCCTCCTAATTGCAATATTTATCAACTATCATTGTCTTATACAGGTTGTTGCATCCTCACGATTCAGTCTTGAAACTAGATATTTTCAATTTTATCTATCATTTGTCTTAGATGGGTTGTTGCATCCTCATGTTTCATTCCTGAAACTAGACATTTTTTATTCGACCTATCATTTGTCTTATACAGGTTGTTGTATCATCATGCTTCATTCCTTGAACTAGACATTATCATAGTAGGATGAGCTGACTAGCATAACACAACTTGCTAGACCTTTTGACTCTCCTCTTTCAATTTTCAATGTTCAATCACCTTGTAATAAGAAAAAATTTGTAGGATGAGTGGAACTAGCATAGTACAACTTGCTAGACTATTTTGACTCTTCCTTTTCTTTTTGCACATGGATCACCTAGCATAACAAAACTTGCTAGCTCGTGGAATCCATGTTTCCTTTCTCTCTTCCTCATGAACACATAACATAACACATTTTTCTAGCGTTGGGTCAAGGTATCTTGCACCCTCAATTGGTTTACATCCTTGTTCTTTTTATAAGTCCACTCGTGCTCTTGCAATAACATGTCGAGAATGATATTAGTGGTTGAGACATTTTGATTATTGAGGTCTCGTCAACTAGTTGAATTGAAACTTTTGTTTTAGTATTGGTGTTGTTTGCTTTGTGTATATTTGATAGTTACTTGCATGGATTGATAGGATCCTATTCTTCAGGGCTTGATCATCCCTCCAACTTAGTGTAACCATATTCCTAGCTTGTCTTGCTCTCAGATGCTCTACCTCTTTATTTCTACTTTACTATGAGTGTAACCATGAGATCATACTCCGCTAAAGTGGGGGCTAAATGTAGCGTTGTAAATTGTACACCTTTAATGAGGGTATCCAATTTCACACTCTCCTAGCACTCATTTTAGTTTTCCCATTCCTCTAGGCATTATAGGACCTTTATTATATTAAATTAATGTTTACTTCAATATTATGATTCCTTTTTCACTTAAATATACCAACACTTTATTATTTAGGCCCTTATTTTAAGTGTTCCCTTTATCTTATTTCATTTCATGCTTATATGGGTCCTATGTCATCTGTAGTACCCTTCCTCGTTTGAACTTATTAGACTCATATTTTATTATTGTTTGTTTTCAGTGGATACATTACCATGATATGTTATTCAAATTTGTATGACATTATGCTTTATTTGGAGATGAGATGTATAATTTATTTGCAGTATTTCAGTACTTGTGATTTATGGCATTTTATGGATTAGTGCTATGTACTGACATTTTACTTTACCTATGCAATGTGAAATTATATGTTGTGTGTTTGCGAGTGTATTCGATGCAAGGGGATGATTTTCCTTCACTCATTTCGGTGAGACAGGGAACATTGTGATTCTCCTTCATCGGTGTGTATGCCATGTTTTCTATATTGTATATATATGCATGTGTGGTTCAGTCATGCAGATTATTGTAGGTACAAGTACCGGGTAGGTACGAGGTATCGTCTCCACTTGGCTTCACAGGTCTGAGCATGCCTTATATTTTCCGATGGAAGTGGAGGAGATAGTAGTTGACCCTATTTTTACTCAGTTACACTCGTGTGAGTGTCGTCAGTTGGTCGTCCAGTCAGTTAGTTCGGCCTTCGTATTTTGTCATTTGATCTTTTTATGAGTATTTGCTTGAGATTTGTTTAATTTGAGTGTTTTAGTGGATTTAATTAATTAATTAATTAAGTTTATGGAATTATCTCATAGTTGTATTGTTTATGCATAGAGATTATAAATTTAGTTAATTAAAAGAAATTATTAAATTAAGTTGCAAGCTGCATGATATTAGAAATATATTTTTATTTAAATGGAAAAAATAATTAGATTAATTATATTTATTGTTTCCTAGAATTATAAATAAATAAATAAAAGAATAAAAGAATAAATAAATAAAAGAATAAAATAATAAATAAATAAAATAATAAATAAATAAAAGAATAAATAAATAAATAAATAAAAGAATAAAAGAATAAATAAATAAAAGAATAAATAAATAAATGAATAAAAGAATTAATTAGAATTAAATAAAAGAATAAATAAATAAATGAATAAAAGAATTAATTAGAATTGAAGTATTGCTTTAATTCTTTATTTAGAAAATTAATTAATTTGCATGAGAAAAGAAAAGAAAGAATAATGATTTTTAATTATTGCATGTTAGCTTATCTTTTGTTATAAAATTAGAAAAGAAAATAAAATTACTTTTATTCTAAATTTAGGTTTTTGAGAAAAAACTATTGAACCTAGAATTTTAGTTTAAATAGGGAAATAGGTCTTTATTTTAGATACACAAGAAATAGGTCAGGAAATCTAAAATCCTATCTGATTATTTCTTGTTCTTGGCTAAAGTCCATTCCTGAAGTTAATTTCTAGTTTGTGGAAAGAAGTTATTACCTGGGTGTTTGTGGATTTAATTTTGATAAAATTGGGAAAAGTTATTTTGACAAATTTTGCCAAGATTTTTATTGTGCATGGAACTCTGTGATATTATTAGTTATTATAGAAATAAATTTAATTATTAATTAAATTTATTGTATTATTAAAAGTTAAGGGAAATTATTTTATTATAATATTTTGGAGATATTATGTATTAATTAATTTTCTTGTAAATAAATTTGATTGGAAATAAATTTTGGGTGAAAATAGAATTTACTTGTTTTAGATTATTGTATTAAAATAATAATAATAATAATAATTAAAAAACTAATTAAAAAAAAAACAATTAATAAAAAAAAAACATTAATTAAAAAAAAACATTAATTAAAAAAAAAACATTAATTAAAAAAAAAAAATTTAATATATATATATAGTATTTTCTGTGGTTTTAATTATGTTATTTTGGAAATGAAAGATATTTCAAAATTAAATCTTCTTTTTATTATATATTTTAATGTGATAATATATATATATATATATATATATATATATATATATATATATATATATATATATATATATATATATATATATATATATATATATATATATATATATATATATATATATATATATATAAAATTTATAATTTATAATTTAATTTAGATTATTGATATAATCTAACCGTGTCTATTTGTAAATTAATCATGACCATATAATTAGGGGGTTAATTTTTATGTGATTGATTTAACCTTATTGTACAAATGACAAAATTGATTTCTTTGTATTAATATAGTTGTATTTTCTTATTGTTTGGAAAATCTTTAATTGCAAGTTATTTGTGCTTTTGGCTGTTTTAAGAAAAGATTGCCTGTGTTAGGATCTTGTGTAAATGGTGTTTGCAGTCAAGCTTAATTTCGTTGCAATTCTGGTTGAGTTGTCATTGTGTCCTATGTTGTTATATCTCCTTGGTCAGGTGTTGTTGTATAACCTTATTGATGTGAGCCATTGTGTGTGTTTGTCCAAATGGTCAATCTTGGGTTAGTGATTGTGTATCATTCACCTGTGCTTTGTTAGGATTGGTTATGGTTGTCTGTTTCACCATAGAGTTCTCGTAGAGAGACATTTCCTGTTAGTGTCCTAGGAGAGAGAGTGGCTTTCGAGCGAGGGTCGTGCCCGAAGTGGATGACAGGATAACCCGTCAAAAGTTAGTTAAAAAGTGATAACCTAATAATTGATTAGGGGGTGGGTAGATTAAATATTAATTAAGATAAATGTACCTCGTGCATAGGTGAGTGCTAGTACAGGGCTCATAATGTTATGAGAAGGCCTGGAATGGCAAACTTACCACCTTGTCTTCATGAAAGGATTGGTAGGGTCCGCATGAGACTTAGTTGGAACCGAAGGCTCGGGAGAGGTTACCAGGAGAAACCCGAGGATGGGGGCCAGAACCTATGGAGGCTGTACCATGGTAACCATCAAGCTATGCGATGACACTCTCTTCTTAGAGTCACTAGTGTTTTGTGAGTTGAGTCACATGGATATTTGCAGAGTCTTGTAGTCCTTTCGTACTTGTCTTACTTTGCTTGCTTGAGGGTTTTCTACTATCTCCTAGCACGATGGGGTGGTTCCATTTCGGGATCACATGGTCGGGTGGTAGTGCCACTTCTCATCGGATGTTCTGGATTGTATCTTCAGGCGAGGAAAGGCTTCGCTGGTGTTTCTTGGTTCGTGGTTTATGTACCAGCTCTTGTTCGAGATCATTGTTCAGTTGAGACCTTGTGGTCATTGTATCGGACTTTAATGTAACCTTGATGTTGAAACTTTTGGATTCTGTGGTATTTTTTGGAAGCCATGTACTTATGGATATTGTAATATTATGTCAGTGGAATGTATGTTGATTCAGTTGCTTTGATCTTATGTATAAATGAAATATGGATAAATAGATACATTGGAATACTTTTATTTCTTTATTATGAAATTTGGATGTATGTGTAGTTTTAAACTTAAGTTTTCAATTTATCTAATTAAATGGATTAACTGTGGTGTTAATATAATCTACAAAATTAATCTTCGTTGGTTACCCTTAGGAAAACATATGGTAGACTTCCGTTGTGTTGTTAAACGTGCAATGGTTATAGTTAGTGCACTTAGTCTTTAACAAAAAAAATTTATTTCACCCTTTAGTTGTCTAGTTGTGTTGTTTTCCTTTTGGGTTCCTGGCGGGGCATTACATCATCTCAAAGTTCAATGCACCTTTTCCCACATGTAAATATTATAACTTTTCATATAAATTATATTTCTGGTATTAGGGTCCTATTATCTTACATCCTTGAAAATTTAAGCCTATTTTGTTAGGATATAGGTGCTCGGGGTAGCATTGTCCAACACTTTTTGGCTAGAATTTTGGGAAGATGATATGTTGATCCTATCATTCTTTGAACTATCCCCAATGCAAAAATATGACGACTATTAAGTTGGCCAAAAGGTGATTTTACTTTGGATCCCTATATATATGACATCTCCCCTAATTCATTTCATCATAGATTCTATTTTCATATCATTACTATCATTCCAATTCAAAAGCAACACTTCAAGAGAGGATCTGAGTCTAAGGAGAAACAAGGTACATCAATACATCTTCAATTATGTTTCAATTATGATTTATCATGTTATTGAATAAACACATGGATGACTTATCCTAAGAGCATTGCATCACCAATTGAAGGTATAATCAATTTAGTCAGTCATTTACATTGAAGCATTTTAATTTCAGGTATAGCATTTTCCTTTTCAAGGCATGCTTTCCATTTCAATTGTAATTCAATTATAGGGTTAATTCCAAACTCGAGGTTTGACCCATGAAAACCCTTATCAAAAACACAATTTCTCTTCTTCTGTGTGCAGGTGGTAGGTTCAGAAGACACAATTATGAATTCAGGCAAAACAAATAAGGACACTCAGATCAAGCTTTTGTAGAGGCGAATAATGGAGGTTAAGGTTGCCTTGCACACCTATGTCCCGTGTGCCAGTGTTTAGGCTTCATGCATAGATTTTGAGCAACATTATGATCCCAAAAATACCTCTGTTGTTTGCATCCAAAACCTTGAGGACAATGACACTTGAAGCACCTATGTTGTGCACACCAGTGTCCAGGCTTCATGCACAAATCCCTCTCTACATATCCTTTCCAGATTTGTACTTTATGTCTGTATATCCAATCTAAAATTTCCTATACATGTTAATTATTATCAAATTTATGTCATTTACTGAGATATTGCATTCTATTCACATCTTTTCCAAATCTCATTTTCAACTCAATAAAGGAGTATTGAATTCACCTCACGCTTAACCCGTTTCTTATCAAATTGGAGGTTGAGCTTGTTGAGTTCATTCTCCTTGTGATGTAATCATTGTGGAATAGGTTTAGTTCCTAGTTCACATGCATAAACTTTTGAAGCTTATTTCCATCCATTAAATATGCAACTGAAGGTCACATAAAATTTCTCTTCTTCTTTTGTTACCTTGTAGGGAATCCAATTGATTTTGAGGGTTCACTTTCCATTTGTTGAGAAGCCACAAATATTTTGGCCTTTTATCGAGGGTAATATCTTTCTTTCTTTTATGATCAGTGGCATAAAATAGTCTCTCTTCAAGCTTCATTTCTGGTACAATAGGCGGCTTATATGCCATGGAATCAACATTGTCCATCATGATCTTAATCTAGGTAGTAGGGTCATCAATCTCACAAAAATCTATTGGGTAACTAGGGTCTTCCTTGTTTCTCCATTCATCCCTATTTTGTATAATAACACATTTTTCTCTTTTGATCCCTACCTTTTGATCAAACAAACAATTTCTAATCACATCTTATTCAAATAGTACCTTGCATAAATTTGACCTTTTAACACTTACTCTAACCTAATTGATAAAATATTCTTGGTCACAATCTTCTTTATCATCTAATTCCATTTCGTAGGGCTTCAATATAGGATATATCTATTTCGACTATTCCTTCTTAGTTATAGTAATATCAAATAATTTAATAGAAGAAAAAAAGGATCATTTTCTTGTGATTTATCAAATGAGTTGTTCAAACTCATTGAGCTACCAAATGATTTCCACATATGTCATTCTTTTTGACATGCCTTGACAATATATATGGCCTAACTAGAGACCCATATATTATCAACACATTGGTGATTGAATTGAAATACCAATATCCCTAATTATGTTGAATTCCCAATTTAGGTACCTACTTTTCCCCTCAAAAAGTCATTATCTCTTTTGGAAACTTCTAATTTTGCACCTAGATACCTCAAAAAAAATTCTCAGAAAGTATTCTTCAAACACCACATAATTTGAATTTGGACATTGCATATCTCAAATGTAAGTCTAGATTTGCATCGGGAGTGGGATATTTTTATCATCGAATACTCTTATTTGTAAAGCCCTATTCCAAAAATTCCTTTCTCTATACAAAAAAATAACATAATAAGGTATACTATTTGAAATGTACCACCTTTCTATCACCTTTTACTACCACTAGTATTTTATGAATGCCATCGATAATGAAAGTGGCAAAGTCGAACTCCCTATTAAATATTATATGTTGAATATTTGCAGCCATCATCATCATGTGCACTAGGATTTTAGTTCTTACATCAAATACTAATACTTGACACAAAGCATGGTAAGTTTTAATGAAATAATTTTTAAAAATATTGAAAGGCTCCATCTTCAATGGAGATAAACTTAATCTTAGAGGTCTTCTATCCACACCTCTAGTTCTATGCTTTGGTAATTAGTTAACCCTATAATCACTTTTGTCATTCTGTTACTCCCTAGAAAATGATTCAAAGTTAATAGTGTGGTTGGCTACCAAATTTAATCCAAATACCTCTATAATATATTATTTTCTAATCCTTACCAAATCAAATCCATTTATTCTCAATACAGTCCTACTCTTGCATCATATTTTTATATTAGATTGCTTTAATGTAGTTCGCATGCACAAAAATATTTGGAATAATAAATTCACCTAGGTCAAGGTTTCAAAATTTGAAATATGATTGTGAAAAAATCTTTTCTTATACCAGTGTTCAAAATGTGACCATCCATCAATAAGGACGCATATCCTTGCAATCTCTAGCATTGTCTATTAATCTGTCTAACAACATACCAGACCTTGGGCATGAGTTGTCCTTCTTCAAGATCTCGATAATTGAATCATAATTCCCTCATCCAAATCCCTCCTAGGTTGTGTGTTTTAAGAATTAACCTAGCTCTTCTAAGGTTTCATGAGAAGAATAGGGTTTTGTAAAGTGGTAAGGGTTTTCAAATTCCAAAAAAGGTGACACTAAATATTGTCATTGCATATATAGCTAGAATATAAGTCGACACTAACAGTAAAAAATGGTAACATAACACATGATGAAGCTTGTTAGTTTTACTCTAGACAAGAATGTATGATGTGCAAAGAATGAGCAATGCAATAAAAATGACATGTGGCACTATTGGGGACCACCAATGGGCATGTGACTAAGGTAAATCCAGTTATTTTAATAGCACATGTGCTAATTCTGATAGCCAATCACTAGAAAAGTAGGGTTAGTCAATTCACAAAAGCAAAAGAATTCATGGATAATTTAGTAACCAAGGCACAAGCCAATTCAACCAGTGGTTGAATAAAAGAAAAAGTAATAAGATTGCATGAGAACTCGTAGGGTTTAGGTCTCAAGGTACATAAATCATAAAAATTGCAACAAAAAACCTTAAAATATTGATATCCCTTACAATGGCTCTTGTTTAGGGATAATGTTTTTTAGTTTCAAACAATTAATTTACCATCAATGTATAAAACAATAACTAAAAATGTGATAACTAGTATATTTGTAGTATACATAATTATTAGCGTTAATTCTAGTAAAAACTAGTTTTAATACACATAAATCAAACT
This sequence comes from Cryptomeria japonica, assembly GCF_030272615.1. Lineage (NCBI taxonomy): Eukaryota > Viridiplantae > Streptophyta > Pinopsida > Cupressales > Cupressaceae > Cryptomeria > Cryptomeria japonica. The sequence goes on from NC_081405.1 coordinate 553,363,987, forward strand.
TTTGATTCCACATGCATGTCGATTACCTTAATCCATAATGTGACCTTTTAACTTACAAACTAAATTATTTCTACCCATTACCTCAAATTATTCAAGTTTCTTATGTAGATTTCCTCCTCTAAGTAAACATGCAAAATTGTTTCGTTTACATGTATCTCTTCAAAGACCATATGTCATTGCTATAAACAACATCTTAATAGAACAAAACATAGCTAATGGAGATAAAATCCTATGAATGTAAATTCCCTTAGGAATAATCATTTACCATTGATCTTGTCTTTTATGACTCAAGTGATACATTTGAAGGGCACACAATAGACTGAGAGGGAAGCAGGTTGAATCAATATATCCTAATTCAACTCAATTGAAAATTAGTCACCAAATATTTCTTCTCCAAGAATAGATCATAAAACATCAATGCAACTTAATCCAATCTTATTAATGATACAACAATTAAACAATATAGAAGATCACACATCCACACAATAAACACTAGATATACGTGGAAACCCAAGATGGGAAGAACCATGGTGAGAATATAAAGTAGGCACCAACCTATTGAAGACACTAACCCCTTATTGTGTTTGCAGACACCAATCCCCAACATAAAGATCTGAGAATCAACTTTGTAGGTAAGACATTAGTCCTACCAGAATACAAAGATACAATTTTTTGAACCTTCAAGGTTGATAACATAACTTGCACTCAATTTGATCAACCTTCATACACTCTCCAACACAATACTATGATTTTTTGATAATGGCACACATGATTGGAATGCAAATCACATTACATCACTCTAATATTCACATTGGAGTCCCAATTATATATCATTCCACTATTCTTACTTACTTAGGACATATCTTCAACATCTATATATATTAATTGCATTTACATTTACATTCATGTGTTGGACCAAAACATAGAAGTAATATCCACACGATGGCCACACAAACACTCCTTTACCAAATGTGTCTAAATATGTAATAGGCTAGGTCCAATAGCCCACATGCTACTCCAAAAGATAGAGCACACCATGTGGTTCCCAATGTAGCCCTATCTAGGCCTAATGATCATCCAAACACTACCTCCAGTGAACACACGCTTCAAGCCTTTGCCACATTGAATTGAAGTAACGACTTGGTTAATTATTATCACATTGACCCTTCTATCACTTAAATTTTTTTGTCTAGTAAGCATCAATTCTAGAAATTATGGAATATGATGAAACATGTGTAGACATACTCTCATTTCAAATTGCAAGATATAGCTCATAACCATGAAGAAATGCAAATCAAAACAAGTTACTAGAATGAGCTCATTGTTTGGATAACTTCAAACATTCTAGATTAAACTTCTAAATCAATACCACTAACATAAATAGATGAAACATGATACTACATATATTCTCAAGTGATTCCATCACCATAGCTAGCCACATAGACATATACAAATCAAAATGCTCTAATATGACATGATAGTATTAAGAATTATCCAATCTTCTGGATGCTAATTAAATTAATGATATAACAGACTAGCACATTTGACATTCTTCTAACATCAAAGATTACATTCATTTGACATTGATGACAATATATGTTCAACAATCTTCCCCTTTGTCATTGATGGCAAACAACAAAATGTTGTTGGCACACCAATACAAATCTAATATGTCAAGATCATGAACTCTTATCTAAAACAATTGAAGCTCTCTCCCTCTTAGAATATTTAGAATTTTGAGTTTGTTTCTCCTTTGACATCAACGAAAGAGGTCAACTGCTCACTGCTCAATCCAAAAACATTTCTCTTGGATAGGTTCCCACTGAGTCCACACTCCAACATGCTCTGAAACACTCCACAAGACCTCCAAGTTTGCTTATGGCAAAGAGTCAATGGTCCCCCTCACCCTATACTTCTTCTTGATTCAAGAGGAGGGAGAAACCAATCCCAACTTCTTCCAGAGATAATCAAAAGTATCCTTAGGAAGGGGTTTTGTGAATATATCTCCAATATGTTCCTTAGTATCAACATACTCCAACTTCACCTCTTTGTTTGCAACCTTTTCTTTTAGAAAATGATACTTAATTGCAATATGTGTCATCCTTATTGCATCACTATATTCTTTGAGATATTGATAGCACTTGTATTATCACAAATAATTGAAATAGGTTCATCAAATTCTATCTTCATTTCCTTCAAAATCTTCTTCATCCATAATACATGAGTGCAACATGAAATTGCTACAATGTATTTTTTTTTGCAGTAGATAGGGACATTGAGTCCTACTTCTTACTCGACCATGACACTGGACTATCACCAAGAAATAATGCTCCTCCTCTTGTACTCTTTCGGTCATCTATATGTTTGACCCAAATTTAATTATTGTATGCAGTAAAACTAAACTCCTCACTCTTGGGATACCATAAACCAAAATCTATTGTAGCTTTTAGGTACTTAAAAATCCTCTTCACTGCCTTGACATGAGTTTCCTCAAGTGCTACATGAAACCTAACAACATTTCCAACCACCTACATGATATATGGTCTAGATGTAGTTACATATAATAAGCTACCAATCATTGAATTGTACAATGTTTGATTTGTTGGAGAAAAATCATCATCCTTACTCAACATACACATAGAAACCATAGTTGTACTCACCTATTTGTACTCTTCCATCTTGAACTTTCACAACATCTCCTTTATGTACTTGATCTGAGAAACGAATATACCATTTTTTGACTGAGAAATCTATAAACCAAGAAAGAATGAAGCTCACCAAGCATTGATATCTCAAACTCCTTTTGCATTGCATCTCATCCAAATCCTTACACATGACATCTCTTCTTCCTCTAAAGATAATATCATCAACATAAACCACAACTATTATTAACTAATCACCATATGGTTTTATATAAAGATTATTGTCTGCACAACCTCTTTTGAAACCTTGCTACTACATATACCTATCTAATTTGGAATACAAAACTCTTGGAGGAGTCCTGGAGCTAAATATTGTCTTTGAATCCCATTCTTTACACAATATTATTTAAATCTATCAAAGGTAAATTCTCTGCCTCTATATGATCTCAAACATTTGGTTGTTCTATTGGTTTCATTTTCTACCAAAACCTTGAAGGCCTTAAAATTGTCAAAAGCATTTGATTTCTCTCTTAGAAAACCAATCCAATACATTCTAGAATAATCATCAAAAGCATAATCAAATATATGTCACCTTGCAAGCTCTTTGTTCCCATGGGTCGAACTAGATCAACATGAATTGAACCCAATGGCTTTGCCATAGAATACTCCTTAGTAGGAAATCTTGTCTTTTTTTGCTTTCCCTCATGACATTATTTGCAACTGGTAGATGGTGGCTTCTTGATCTTAGGCATGTCTCTTATCATTCCTTTTGAGCTAATTGTCACAAGATCATCAAAATTAATATGCTTCAATTTTCTATACCAAAATCAAGCTTTCTTCTCTTTGTATAACAAAATGTTCAATTTTTTTCATTACCTCACTCAAATGATATGCATCACTATAGGTGTTTCTTCCTTTTGCATTGAATGAAATATTATATCCATTGTCACACATCTAACTTACACTTAAAAGATTATGTTTCAAACCTTCTACATACATGACATTGTATGTTCTTGTCTTACCACCATCAAGGCTCAAAGTACCTTTACAATAAATCTTGGTAACAAAATTGTTACAAAGAGAAACATCTCCTCCATCAAACTTCTTGAAATTCATGAACTTACTCTTGTATCCAGTCATGTGACTTGAACATCCACTATCTATGATCCAAAAATTCTTCTCTTTTTTTTTCTAAAGTGTAGTCTGAGCCACTCGAGACTTCTCTGTCTTTTGTTCTTTCAGTTTCTTCTTCTAAACCTTCTGAAAACCACTGCCTTGACTCACTGTGTTATTTCCTTTAATATTTAGCTTAGGAGGACTTACAAAATTGTTTCTATATTTTCTTGAAATGTGTCCAAAGTTGTTACAATTATGACAGATGATACTAAAATAAAATAATGGAGTGAACACATTGCAATTAAAACAATAACTATAAAAATAATGATTGAACCTAGTACCAAATCTTTTCCCCTTGGTTCTTTATTCTAGATCACCTATTCTTCCTCTGTACGCGAATAAATCCATCATCCATCTCCTTACTCTTTAGAATTTGAACTACCAGAGCCTTGTTCTTTTGGATTCTCTACAACTGTCTTCATGGACTGTTCAACCATCTTTCCCTTCTATTCATTTGTAAAACCAATGCTGGTTTTGATGTGTGGTGACCTTTGACTACCAGTTTCTTGTTCCAACATCTCTATATCAATTGACTATTTGACTTGTTAGGATCTCTTCTAAATGCTACAATCTCTATTTAGTATCTTCTCTATCAACACTTCAATCCTTTTTTATTCTTCTATTTTGACATTCAATTCAATAACTATTCTTTCAACATTCTCAAAAAAAAAAAAAATCTTCAATTCAATACTATTATTTCAACATTCTCAAAATTTTGAGTATGTTTATCTTTAGTCTTCACTTCTTTAGTGATCCTCTTCTTCAACCTTTTTATCTCTTTTGATAGCACATAGCAATTCTTCCTCCAATCAACCTCATCATCATCATCATCATCATCATCATCATCATCATCTATGGACTTCGTTCTGATATTGTCAACAAGAGTCTCCATTGTCAAAAATAGAGCCTTTTCACAGTCATTCTTGAAAGTTCCTTGATCTTTTTCTTCATCAAATAAACAACTGTCCTCATTAACAAAGAAAAACTTATGATTCTTGTTAAATTTATTCTTTTTATTGAAGGACTTTTTCCCATTCTTTTTACCTTTTCATTGTTAGAATATTTATATGGACACTTAGCCATAAAATGTTCTCTCTCACCACAATTAAAACATTTGAAAAGGTAACTTACTCATGTACTTATTGGAACCTCTCTACGATCTTCTAACAAAGTTTGTTTCTTCCAAATCTGATTCATCATCAAAATCTAACTCTTATTTCTTCTTAGACACCTTGAAAGAAACCTCCCTTCTTGAGGATTGTGATTGTCAAATCTCATCCCATAAGCAGTCAGGGAGCCATGTAACTCACTCATAATCAACTTGTTCAAATCTTTAGCTTCTTTAAATGTAGCGACCTTGGTATAAAATCTTG